>NC_142684.1:166370000-166995000 GCF_056320005.1 Nelumbo lutea | reverse complement strand
TGGGTTAGGCAAACAAACCCCTTTATTAGGGGAATTGGTTCGGTTGTCGCAAAAACTAAACCCACATCTAATCCTATAAATTAGGGTTTAGGAGATATTCAGGAATGATCTAATAACAAGGACTACTGAAGTAAGAACAAATAAGTTGTCTTTTTAGCTTGTTTTATACATAAAGACTGTAATGAATTATTAGAACAATTATAGTATATTATGATAAAATCAGTGTGAAGAGAATTTGCTGATTGCTGCCCTCCAAGCTAAGAGGACTGGTGCTGACCATAGCCAAATTCTTCTTTGTGAGTGTTATTTTTATGTTATTGTTTTAAATAACATTATATGCATAATATTATTTAGTGTAAAATATTATTTATGTAATATTTAATACATATAAAAGTATAGGCCGGGAATGAGGTCCAGACTAGCCCATGATCTCCCCTAACATGAGGTCTATCACTACAAGGTTGATCTGCCTTGACAAGAAACATTCCAAATTATGGGTGTTAAAATACGACGTGGAATCCACTTGAATTAAGTGACCGTGTTGCTAGCATTATATATGTGTTGTAAGACTCAAATCGGACTAAATAATGGAATGCTCCGTAGGTTTCAGTTTTAACAATCAATTAGGCAATGAACCCCCTATTCAACCCATAAAAACATGTAAAAACCATCATTTAACCAGGGCTTAGAAAGGCAACCGATTGCCTGTTTTATGGTTCAACTGTCCGGTCTGGATCGAGTCTTACAACATTGATCAGTACATCTTAACCAACCACGTGTGATACGCATGTGGGTCTAAAAAGGCTTCATTTATAACTTGGATTAAAAGCAATGCTATCAACATGGGTTGAGTATGAGGAGTATGACGTTTGGTGAGTAAAAAAAAATAAAATAAAATAAAGAAAGAAAGAAGGAAGGAAGAGGGTTCAACGTCATGTCCTCATATTCCAAAAAGCTAGTTAGTCCACTCAAGATAATCACTTGGAATGAATTTTGGTTTGGTGAAGTGGGAGGAGATATGCCAGACGAACGCGTGTATGGTGTCATTCTCTCTCTCTCTCTCTCTTTGTTCTTTGTTCTTTGTTCCGTTCACACAGAGACAAAATGGCTTATCCAAGCCCTTCAGGGCTGATGTGTCAACGCCAGTCTTAGACCGTAGGCTAGCCCAGTCGCTATCAGGACAGCAAATTCATTTGGAATTTCCCAACAATTATTATTGTGGGACAAGTGGCTAAGTTCTTCTTAACTTCCATCTTTGTTTCCTAACAGACACCACCAGAGAGATATAGAGAGAGAGAGCAGTTTAATCTTTTTGACCAATGAGATTAGATCATTAGATGAGATTCAAATTCAAGTGTTAATGCAGTCGATTTAATTCTAGGTATCTCTAATTTGAATCTGATTCGTTTGCAGTCGGACCGGGTTAGGAACAACCCTAGCCCAACTAATGACATGGTTGGGTTGGTCCATTTTTTTTTTGATCGTTTTAACTTTCTTAGACTTAGGAACATGTATATTTAATGTTACACTAAAAAAACGTTAGCCTAAATTTAATATTGTTGACGTGTACAATCACATACATGTAAGTACCAATATACGTATTGGTTCAAGTTAGGTCGGGTTCCCTTCAATCCTAACCCAACAGATCTTTTTTCGGGTTGGATTTGAGCGAACCCGGCCCAATTTGCATTCTTATATGGGCTTCTTAAAAAATATATTCTTGAAACAAGTTGGTTTAGTTTCAAAAAGAAAATTCATGTTTTTGAAATTATCAAATATGGTTTTTAAAACAATCAAATATTGGAACACAATAATTCAAGAAGCTGTTTTTTTAATGGCATAATAATTTTGAAAACAGATGAAAATAAAAATATTTGCATCATCTCAAAAACCGCATTATTTTTCACATTTTTGTTTTAAGAAACAATTTAATTTCAAACCAGATAGTTTTAATTCTTTTTTAGCAAGGTTTATAAAACCGAATCGGACAGGAAGCCGCTCTGGATCTGATTCCCAAGTCAAACTATTCGACCGTCTGGTCCGAACAAGACAAACTGCTCTGACAAAAAATAATAAATTAAAAAAACAAAAAAAGACAAAAAACCGTTGTTCGAGTCAATAATTTGACCGCTTGGATCTGTAATTTTCTGTCCAAATCAATGGCTTTTAGCTAAAAGAGATTTTGGAGTGAAATGGAACCAATCAAATGACCATTCTCGGTTTTTTCTGGTCCAATCGTCTGATCCGGTCCAATTTAAAAACACTGGTTTTTAGAGCTCACACAAGGAAAAACAATTCACATGGAACAACCCCCTAATGGCCTAGAATATAACTTGTACTACTAGCTTTGGTTTAGTTGATGGATTGGTGATTTCTTCTCCTTAACAAGGTAACAATATATGGGCTTTATATATATCACTGGGAGATGAGTGAAAGTAGAGTTTGGAAACTTTAACGCTAGAAAAAGAGAAAGAGCAAGGAGTAAAGAGTTCATCATTGCTTTTAGGACTTAAGAATATGACGAATGGTGTAGAGGAATGTTATCACATGAAATTTCAACACTCAATAAAAGTAAAAAGATGAAGATGAACACGCTGGCCGTTGTCATTAGCCTATCTACAGAGTCAGTCTCCATTGAGCATGAATCCTAATAGCCCACATGAGATTGGCAAATTTCCTTGATGCAGATGGCTCAGAGATGGAGCAGTAGTCAAATTATTTATTAGGTTGGAGAAGGAAAACTTGGCAATGCTTGTTTGAATCCATGGTTTATTTCAAAGGGTAGAAGTCAAATAACAAGGGGAATAAAAAAAAAAAAAAAAAAAAAAAAAAGGAACGAGGACCAAGACCAACCCTGGGAGGTGATGGGGATTCAATGCAGTGGGACCCACACATGAGAATGAACTTTTAACCACTGGATGGGTATTATAAGATAGAGGAGGACATGATTGGCTGGTAGCAAAATGTGGGGTATGGATTGTTGACTATTAGATTCCAATCTGGTGGCGGAAGAGTGTTAATCAAATAGAAGAGGTAGTGGTCGGATTGGGGGTTTGGTCCGTTTGGATGTACTCACGTCATACTCATAGGTGTTGCGGAAACTGAACGGATTATGGAAAGAGGGTATTTTGGTAATTTTAAACACTATACGAAGTGGAGTAGTGGACTGCAGAAGAGAGAGAGAGAGAGGAGAGGGGTCTCTATCAAGTCAACGATTTTGTCAGACTCCAGAGGAAGCGGGGCCCACACACCGTCGGTCACCGCGCGAACAGCGTTTGCTGCCTTGCTGGGCGCGAAATCATCGGGCCACAAAAGCTGCCTAGTCAACAAATCTCGGGTGTGGTTAAAAGAAAAAAATCTCGGGACAGGTGTTCAACTGGCTTAACGTGCACGGACGCGTGTCATAACACCACTCGCCCTCATAGGTGCAACGGCTACTTGAGAATTGAGATTACCTGACAGAGTCATTGTGGACCCCACCATTTGGCGGACATTTTGACGATGACGAGCACTAGAGCAATAAGATAAAAATTAAAAAAAAAAAGAGAGAGAAATTGGAGAACAGAAAAGCAGATTTTGAATAATAAAATAATAAAGTTGGGAGAAAAAAAGAATAACGAAGTCTAGTTGGTAGGACCCACCGTCGGATCTGTGCCAGAGGGGGAGAGAGAGAGAGAGAGACGGCAGTTTCGTTTCTGGGCTTCTCTGGTGTGTTGTGGTGCGTAGGTTATTTAAATGCGCACACTCTCCTCCCTTATTTCTCTCTCTATCTTTTTTTTTTTTTTTCCTTCTTTAATTATTGTTTTTAATTAATTCAATATTAGAAGAATGGGAATTTCTTTTCCTTTTTTTGCTCGCTGTGTAAATTCTCTTGGGGGCAAGATCTTCCGTTTCACACCTGCCAATCTCAAAGCCATGGTTGAAGAGTCTAGGGCTTCACAACCTAAAATCCAACCAGGTCTGTTTCTGGCTTCTTTTTTCCATCTGGTTTCTTCGCTATTGTAGCAAAATATCAAGTTTGGATGTCTAATCTGCATATGGGTTTTCATTTTCTTGCTTAATTTTTCATGTACCCGGTTCCATTTCGCCTCCCTGTGTAACTGTCTTGCAGCCTTCAAATGGAAATTTAATCCTTCCATGAATCGAGATTTTTGAAGGAATTTATGGTTACAACTCACGGCCCACCTGGGTTTTTGTTTTTTCTTAAAATGGGTTTCTGTTTATCTGTCTATCGGAGGTAGGTTATGGAGTTTGTAATGACTTCCCTTCTGGGTTTCTAGGGTTTTAAGCGTTAGGTTTTGGTTTTGGGGGTTGGGGAAGGATGGAGGAGGTTGAGGAAGCCAACAGAACAGCTGTAGAGAGCTGCCATAGGGTCCTGAGTCTTATATCTCAGTCCCAAGATCCGGTTCAGTACAGAAATTTAATGGTGGAAACAGGTGAGGCTGTGTCCAAATTCAAGAGAGTTGTGTCCCTCCTTAGTGCCGGTACTGGTTTGGGTCATGCAAGAGTCAGAAGGCTGAGGAAATGTCAATCCTCTTTCCCCTTGAAGATCTTCTTAGATAACTCAAGTTCTTCAGCAAAGCCTCTGCAACTTCTCCAACCTAGTTTTCTTGAAAGCCCAGTTCAGGAGATGGTTACTGTGGCTTCAGCACCTAAGAATCCCATGCAACTTCCCCCTAGAATATTTATGGAAAATCCAGCACTTGAAACTGGTTCTGCTGCTAAGAATCCTCTCCAGCTTGCCCAACAAACACCACCAACACACTATCAATTCCTCCAACACCAGCAGCAGCAACAACAACAACAGCAGCAAAGATTTCAGCTTCAGCAGCAACAGATGAAATTCCAAGCTGATATGATGTATCGTAGGAGCAACAGCGGCATAAATCTTACGTTTGATAACTCTAGTTGTACGCCCACTATGTCCTCAAACAGATCTTTCATCTCATCTCTGAGCATGGATGGCAGTGTAGCCAACTTGGATGGAAAGGCCTTCCATTTGATTGGGGCTCCGCAATCCTCTGATCGCAACTCACAACCGATTACGAAGAGAAGGTGCTCTAGTAGAGAAGATGGTAGTGTGAAATGTGGAAGCAGTGGCAGATGCCATTGCTCAAAAAGGAGGTCAGATTTAATCTTATACCTTGTATTTCCAATTGATTTTTACTTGATCGAGTTTTATTACAAACTGCTGGACTTGATTTCAGGAAACATAGGGTGAAGAGATCTATCAAGGTTCCCGCCATTAGTAACAAGCTTGCAGATATCCCTCCTGATGAGTATTCATGGAGGAAGTACGGCCAGAAGCCAATCAAGGGTTCTCCACACCCTAGGTATGTCCGCATTTTCTTTTCCTCCCTGTGATTGACATGGTTAATGATATGAACTCGTGTTTGTTGGGATGATTGTGACTTTTCATGTTTGATGAGTTTCTATTTCAAGCTGTAGTTGTCTAGTTGGTTTAGATGGATATGTTGGATCTGGTTTTTAGGTGAAGATGATAGGTCTGTCTCATTAAATTTCATGTTCATCATGTGTGTGTTTTTAGTGTTACCTTTTGATCTTGACAACTCTTTACAGATTTTGATGGAATTACTACCAGAAACAATAGGGAAAAGATGTTCATCTTGAATCTTGATTGAGGGAAAATGCCATGCTATGAAATGAAGAAAATTAGTTTCTGTAAGGGCCATTAATAATGTTGGTCCTAGCTATCCAGGGTCTTGGGATGACTGGACTGGATACAAACCTAACCTTCTGCCCACAATCTCATGCTTGTTGGCACAAAGTGGCAAATATTGTCTTTTTGGGAATTGGTTCAGTTGGGCATTGTTGGATGACAAATTGAATTGCCAGTTCTTACAAACTAGTTTTGCATAAACTAATTCACAGAGGTCCTAATGTAATTCTTAGAGAAGCAGTCAACTATGAGACTGTTCAGTAGTCATGGTGGTACTTTTGGAACTGTTTTCTGTTGTCACATAATAATGAAGCCCGATGCATTAACAGTTGCTTTTCTCAAGAAGAAAAGAAAAATGAAACCTGAGGGATTTCAAATCTTGTCGTTGTTGCACATTGTGTGTGTTTCAGGTTTGCGATGGAATCATTCAACTCACATGGGCTGTTTGATCTTATGCAGGGGATATTATAAATGTAGCAGCATGAGAGGTTGCCCGGCAAGGAAGCATGTAGAGAGATGCTTGGAAGATCCTTCAATGCTTATTGTTACTTATGAAGGTGAGCATAACCACTCCAGAGTTCTATCCCAATCTGCTCACACATAAACTTGAAGCAGAGTTTTCTGAAGATCACCATCTCAAGAACCTGCCAATCATATCCATCCAGACCTGGTTTTGTGATTGGTTTTGACTTGCTTCTGTATATAAAATGTGTGGTTCAAAATTGAGATTATAGATACTGGAGGCTTTTTGCTGGAATCAAAAGTAAGCTTCCCATGCCTTTTGGACCTCTCTGGGTAAGCAGGTAAAAAATTCTGGACAAAGGGGTTGGAAATTCTGTGAACTTCTTCTGTGACAGCATAAATTCTGTTGAGGGTCTCTAAATCAAATGCAATACCTTTAGAGTGGCGCTCTCAAAAAAAAAATTTGAGCATGTATTCATTTTTTTAGCTGTTACAATAGGTCTAGCATGGTAGCTATGTGGTAGTTAAGAATTTTAATCTTTAGATTCTTTACTTTTGAGGAGGGGATCACTCAACCAACACCAATTTGCATCTCATTTAAAGCTTACCATTAGTCAAGAATTAATGCTCGGTCCCATCATCTTTACAAGTTGGTACTGGTGATTCTGAGCTGCTGGCTTGCTGCCACACTTGTGCATTTGGAAGTTGTCTGAGAATCTGAGCAAGCAGATAAAAATTATGGGAGCGGTCAATGAATCTCTGTGTATATGTTGGTTGGATCGTGCCGTAGTCTGGCACTCAGTATGCGTACGTTATGGGCGCTGTGCCTGTGGCTCATATCATGTCCTTGTTGCCTTTTGATTGAAAGCTTCTGTGTATCTTGGATCATGCACCAACTGCAACTTGTTGACTTAATTGAAGTTCACAGTTGAATGAATCTGTAAGAGACGGGCTGTTTTACTTTGTTCCAAAGCGATGGACCTGAGCGAGCCCCTTCGAGTCTTGAGTTCGACTCGTTTAAGCTCTTTTTTCACTGAATGGGCATTTTCAACGTAGTTTCCTTCCAGATCATCCAGGACTTCAAGGTCCAATTATCTAAATCCCAAAAGAGGATGATTATCAGGGTTGCAAATGAATTCATCTTCATCCTATTATTTGAATTCGAAACCAATCCATTTAATTTAAGCTAGTTTTTGATATCGAGTTAAACCTACACAAACATAAACTCTGATGTATTTACTAATCGGATTGAGTTCAGATTTACCCCAATTTGATCCATTCCATTATGATTTGCTTCAATTGGATTAAATGTATGACGTATTCATTTACCCCGTATCAAAATTATTTATTGTGTTTATTACCTAGGCCTAAGTTCAGAAATTTGTGAGTCAAGCAAGCTATTGAGTTGGCTAGGAATGCCATCCCTACTGCTCAAAATCCCTTGAATCAGAATTGGAACTGTCTCTATCTCTCTCATGTTTGTTTCAAATGGGAATTAAATTGGATTCCACAACATATGCGTGACTCTCAAGGATATTTTCATTCCAAGTGGGGTGTTAGAATGGCAATTCCCTCAAACAGGGGAATGCCATTCTACTAGAAATGGGAATCATAATCCCACTCTGCCCAACCAAATTTGGAATGGGTCGTCATTTTCTACTTTAATTTGAGACCCCTACTTCCATGAGCCAAATGGACCCTTACAGGCAAAAGTGCTCCATATGTATCTTCTACAAGGCAAGGGTTAAAAGAAGAATGTGCATCTATTACTGCGTAAAGAGAACACCCCGTTTCCAAATATGCGTATTGAAAATCTAAGTAAAGTTTGCAATCCACCAATGACCTGCCCACACTTAGACTATTGGTCAAAAAAAGATTGACTCTGATGGCCAAACTGGTGAGCTCTTGATGCTGGCCCATTGTTATCACGGTTGATGGCTTGATGCCACTATTGCAACTGCAGGATAGTTGCTGTTGCTGTGCCACTACTCTCGGATCCTAGTATGGTCGTTTCAGATGGCATTATGGGTTTAATTGTTGACCCAAGATGGTTTAAACATTGACCTGTCAACTGGAGGGAAAATCAACCCCATTTTCACTTCACTTTTTCTTTTTAACATTGACATGAACTAAGTTTCCCATCATTTTCGTCCACTGTTCAATAAATAACAATAAAACCTCTAGCTGACAAGTATAAGAACGTGTTGAAGTCTGAGAGTGGCCACTTTGTACGTGATAATTTTTTATGATGATAGTAAATGATATGTTTCTAGAAATTTTTATAAGTTTTTATATATTTCTATGTCTATATAAATTATTTTTGTTTTCCACACTTGCTTTTGTTTAATATGATGAATATACAATATTAGATATGTGCTCAAATATTTTTTTTTTATAATTTTTATATTTTTTATACCTTTGTGTATTTTCATATTTTTTTAATTTTCAATTTTATTATTTAATAAAAAATGTTGAATTGTTGACTTGCCATCAAACAAGAAAACAATTGCATTTTTTAGTTGGTTTTAAATTAATATTTTATTTCTGTTATCAATAGAAACAATTATTCTTTGGCACACTTATTTTCCTTTGATATGACTAATTAATACAAGAGTCTATTAAATAATTGGAGTTAATACTCTAAATACCAGACTTAATGATAGGGAATTGAATAAGGAGAAATGTAATAAATTACATTTTGTGACCTCACAATTAGATATTGACCAAATTCATAAATAATGGTGTTTTAGTCAAAATAGGATTCAATGAATGTTAATGGGAATTAATACCTTAAATATTAAGACTTGATGAGAGGGATTTGAATGTGGAGAAAAATAGTTGTTCAAATTACATTTAATGTTCTTACCATTAAAGAGGGACCAAATTAAAAAATTAGGGTATTTTAGTCAAATAAAAGTTATACACTAGCATTCACACTTTACTATAACCATAGCATCACAAAAAATCATAATAGCTTTGATGTTACTAGGAAATCTATTTATTCTATTACTTTTTTTTTCATTTTTAATCTTTTTATTTGACATGTAAATACTAAGTGCCCTTCCCATATGTTTTAGGCTTGAAACAAAAGAGAAAAAAAAAAAAACAATCAATCTTTTTTCTTTTTTTTTTTTTGTATTTTATAACTCAATTGTCATAAATTTGTAGGTTGTATTTTATCTAGTTAATGAATATGCCACAGTGGAAGCATGGAATCATGGGAACCAGCATTCTTTATGTATATGTTTGGCATCAGCATTGTAGATGCAGCACCACTTTCTGAGAAAATGATGTATTTTTTTTTTTTTGTTTGTTTGGAAATATTGCTGCTAGATAGGATGTTTCCTAGAGCAACAGCAACGTTTTCTATTTGGCAGCAACAAGCTGTAACTCTAAAAAACATCAAATCCGATATTGCTCCAAGCCATGCCTTTCCAATTTCCAAAATGTGGCTTGGAGCACCGTTTTTTATGAAAAAATGTCTCCAAACAAATAGACATTTTCTGGAGCACCATTTTTTTCTAACGTGGCATTGATGTATTGCCATTTTCTTGAGTATCAGCGTCGATGACAAACAGACACTATAATAGTTGCTAGTTCTAGAACCAACAATACATGGCTCTAAAACCAGGAAAATAGAACACGGTCTTTATGGATTTCTCAACCAAACAACATGGTTTGCTGATATAAGCATGACATGGCAAATTAAATGATGTCCTTCACACACCAATAATAGTGAAAGTACACATACGCTGATACGCATGATCATACATGAATCACGCAATCAATACTCCCTATGAATGAGAGGGAGCCACTTTGTTTTTTTTTTTTTTAATTACTTAACTAACCCTGTGGTTCTAAAATTACTGAGTTGCCTTAAAAGAATACCACCACCACCGGATCACCGGGAGTAATTTTCCATATATCCATGTGTGTTACTATTGTTTTTTTTTTTTATTTTTGGTAAAACATATATCCATATGTGTTAATTCACCCACTGTTGTGTTGTTGTGTGACCTATTTGTTATTTTGTAATCTCAGTCCAGATATCAGAAGTCCAAGTTGATAGACCCAACCTAATTTAAAAAAAAATGTTTATGTATCTATTAGGGTCCATTTCGGAGGACTGAGTTGAAGATTCAGCTAAACTGTTTCAGCTGCTTTTAAGTGTCTCAGACAAATCATTTAAAGAGGCGGAAGCAGATAGCCCACCCATCAAATGACTGATTCACAGGCCGATTTGGGACCTCTGGATTTTTCATCACATATAAACAACCGATAGGCTATCTGTGTAAGACCTGCCTTGGAAAGCCAAAAGCTGCTGCACTTCAGCCCTCCCAAACGGATACTTAATTTATTTCTGTGGGGTGAAGAGGATATGAGAAGGGGTCAAGGAATTATTCACTTGCTTTGACTTGAACTCAGACCTAATGCATTGGGAATGCGTACTGCAAAGGTGGATTGCCGGGCCGAGGGAATTCAACAGTTGAAGTTGAACCCCAAGGCCCAAACAATCCTACAGTCTAGCTCTGGCCCTGGATTTTGAGTGGCATCACATAAACTAGTTAAAATATTTTCAAATTTGGACTACCAAAGTGAGCAACTGAATGTGAACCGTAGCGGGTGTACCCAACTCGGCCCAATGCATGCATCCATTTGTTACTTAGTCCAGCTAAAGCCCAAGACATAAGCTTCACCAACTCCCATCAGTTCCAATAAGCTTTTGGAGGCGTTCTAAATAGTTTTTATTGTTTTGAGGTCCTAAAACAAATCAAAAGCACTCTTGGTTTATATATGTTTATTCCCCTGCCCTTCAAGTCTCCATAGTAAGGCTTACAGTTCAAACAGTTGTCTATGCTGAAGGGCTTAGAGGAATAGACGGATGTTCTCACACACTGACACCACATTCATTTCTTTGAGACCAAATCAAAATCACTATGGTTTTGAGAATTATGTCATTATTTGATTGACTTAATCTGCAATTCTGAGTTTCACCCCCATCTCACAATGGCGAGAAAAGTAGAAAAAATATGTTTGGATGACCTCTGAATTCTCCTGGGTTTGTGCAAGCTATTATAAGATCATTTCCTAAAACATTTGTGTACATATTTTTCATATCACATGCTGTGTAATCTGTATATCTCCATGAACTGTTTTTTGTAATCACTGATATTTCCCTACCTTCTACTTGTGAACTAGAAATGCATATCTGTGTCCAAATATGCTTCCTGGGTGGGTGACATGTACAATTGAATTGGAATAATCTTGATTCTTCTCATGTAAATTACTAAATGTGATTTAAAAGGGACAATATTAGGCTCTCCCACTTTACAAGCTCAAATCCATTGTGCAGATTAGAACTTTTGGAACCGCTTTTTTTTTCTTTCCTCTTCGAGGGGGCCGTTCCTTTTTTTAGATTTTGAGAGGGGTGGAAACTTAGTCAATGAGATTTTGGTTCTCATTGACCAAGATACCCATATTCTTTTTGTAGGTACATAGTGGTCATTAAGACCATTAGAGTACAGAGGGTGTCAAACCAACACCATACGGATGTCTGCAATGAATCCATAACCCATCGCACGTTTGCAATGAGTTCATAAGTCATCGCAAATCTGCATTGAACTCATACTCAAAACAGCTCGCGATGAACCTTAGACATACATAAACTTGCGATAAAGCTTAGACACGTGTGAATCTGCGATGATCCATATGACACACACGGATTTGCGGTGAACTTTGGACGTGTGTAGAGTTGCAATAAACCCGAGATCATTACAGAACCACAGAATCACAAAATACCAGGAATAAATGCCGGTTACACGTCTGCCTTTAAATTATGCGTGTGATAAGACACCACGTGGGTTTAATAAAAGCGCGCCCGTCGAACAATGACATCATACATGCCACGTCAGTATAAAATGGTCACATATAGAGAGAATCCGAAAGGAAAATGATTCTCTAATAATGCTCCCTTAATAGTCAAACAAAAGGAAATATCTCCTTTCCTAACAGAAGATCTTCTTTCCTAATAGGAAAGAACTACTTTCTTTATAACCTTGATTTTCTCTCTATAAAAGGGGAGAGCAATTCTTCCTTACCGGGGGACAACACAATAATAATTTTGGCCTAGGGTTTCTCACAATGAAGCAACTCCCTTCTCTCCTCTCTTCTCCCACTACCCTCAGCAGCCATCATCCTCTCCCTTCCTCTCTCTCTTCTCCCACTATGTACCTACACTTTTTTTTTTTTTTACATTTATGTGTGGTCATTGAAAAATTTGTTTCCCTGTGTATCACTTAGAAAGTTGCTAACACTTGGATGAGACAAAATTGTCCCTTTTAATAATGGATTTTATGGCCAAAACAGTCATTATCTTATTTAACTGGAAAATAAAAGAACATGAATAGATTTACTTACCCAGGTGAAAATACTTACCCGGGTTACTGCATTTACTTGGATAAGTAACTAACTTCCTGAAAAATGAATGAGTCCTAAAGAATTTTGTTGCAACATTTTTTTTCTTCCTAATGAGGTTTTGATTGCTAATGCATCTATCGTGATAAAAAGGAGAGAACCAGAGATGCTGGAATAAATGCAAAGTGAACTTGGAAAAAAAACTATGACATGGATGACTGAACCAGAAAGATCATGACATGGAAGAAGGAAACCTGTTGCCCACAGTTACAGGTGGTATCTCTTCATCCCTAAAAATATTTCATTAATCTGTCTTCTTCTTCATTCATCTTTCACTGGGTTTGATATGGGTGCAGGATGAGTGTGGTGAGGAGGAGCATCTCTAGATGAATTTTATCGAGTGTAACTGATGGGGCTGATTTTTTGAATTCTTCAAATACCATTTCTTGGGAATTTCAACTTCTGCAGAAAAATTTGCAACAATCTGATAAAAGTGCATTCCATATTGAACCAAACAGTTTTCTTCTTCAAGATCATTCTTTATGGTCATCTCTGTATCTTATTAACTTCAGGCTGTGTTTTGATAAAAAAAAATGAGAGAAACAGAAAGTTGAGTTAAGAATTTATTTATTTTTCCTCAACTTTCTGTTTGTCTCTTATTTTCTATCAAACCAAACATAGCCTTCAAGTCTTCCAAGGACTAAGGGTTTAAGGTCATCTCTCTAAACATCCGGCTTCTTTTCTTCGGGAGTAACCATCCAATTAATCTGATTACAATTAATTTAGATAAGTTTCTAGTTTGGATAAGGCTTAGATGACGATGATGATGTTTTCTGTGAGGATGCCAGTTGAATACTTTATTTGAAAAGTTTACACTGCATCAGGCCCAGGCTTTCTGGCCACATCCGTCATTGATACAAGAGAGTAGAATGCTCTCTAATTTGAGCAAACCCAAAAAACACGCACTCAGACCTACCAAACCTCCAAGGCTGCAGACAATTGAATCAAATCGAATGCACCTATATCCAAATTTGATTTGAATCTCATATTCAAGTCTTGTCCATTTGAAATTGATTATAATCAAAGCGGGTTTGAGCATTAGATCTCCAGGCAATGAAGAAAGCATGGTTTTTGAATTGACCTGGATGGTTGGACTGTTCGGCCCGGTAACTGTTTACGCAATTAGTTCTGTTTTACCCAAATCTCAGTTCCTGTCCAAAAACCATTGAATCAGTCAATGACCCATTGATTCTGGCAGTCGATCCATTGATCCGTTCAACGGTTTTTGGTTGTTTTTTATTTTTAATTATTTTTTTTTTTAATTTTTTTGTTAGAACGGGCCATCCATTTGAACCAGACAGTTGAACCATCAACCCAAAAACTGGTGGCCAGAGCGATTCCATTTTCAAATCATTTTTTAAAATCATGAAAGAAAGTCATGTTTATTTGCAATTTTTTCTTGTAATCCTTCATGTTTCAATAGATTACTTGTTTGGGTGCTCAAAGTGCAAGAATACACTGATCTCTTATCAAAACTATCAAGACTTTACCTGTATATCTATTGATTTTCCCAAACAAGAAAAAACATAGAAAAGACCAAAAATTGTAAAAATAATTAATTTTTCGTATATTCCATATGCCATCAATGGCAGGAAAAAACTGCAAATAGGTAGGCTCTCTACATTGTTCTAGTAGGTCTCTTGTGCACCTTTTCACTAACCCCACTTAACTCATTCCTCTAGAAAAAAATGGCAGTTTAAGGCTCAGTTTGATAGGGGTATAAATAGAAATATGTAGAGTATAACACCTTATATTTTGTATTATTTTGTATACGTTTGTATTCGTGCTCTTACCAAATTAAGCCTTAGGCTGCATTTGGAAACGATGCAAATGGAGTGTAAATCCCGATTCAGGGTAAATTTGCACTCTGGTTCACTTTTGTCTGTGTTTGGTTGTTACGAGCCGCTGTAACTGTATGTGTGACTAGTCTCTACAGGAGAGCAGATTGTCTGAAATAGGTTACCGGAGAGTCTACAAGAGGATACTCTCGGTTCGTCTTCCCTATCTTGGCAAGAAGATAAACAATATTTTCTGGGTTAGTTTGAGGCAACTTAGAAAAGCCTCACAAATTAAGATAAGTTAAATGCTGGATAATGATGATGTTCATTCAAAGAAAATAAGGGTATTTAACGAGTTACACCCCACAACTGAAAACAGCTCCACATATAAAAACTAGCTCCTACTAACAAGAGATAATGGCGAGAAAGTCGCCTTAGGCATCTACAATTTGAAAGCTAACGTAAAAAAGATAACAATGGGCCTAACAGCTTTGACTGGCCTTCCCTTGGAGCCGTTAGAATGTTCGTGGGCCCATGCAAGGCTTGCATATTATGCACGTTCATAGTATGCTCGTAACAACTCTCCCCTCCTAAGGATTTCCCTTGTCCTCAAAGGAAAATTCAGGAAATTGTTGCTTCATGTGATCAATTGGTTCCCAAGTAGCCTCAACCGGTGATAATCCACGCCAATGAATAAGAACTTCTTGATTGCCTCGCCTGATCCATCGATAATCATTGTTTGAGGGTATGGATGATATTTCTCTTCCAGGGGTAGATTATGGGGTAATTTCGACTGGGAAGAACTATGGGACCCTAGATGCTTCTTGAGTAGGGACACATGAAATATATTATGGATTCTTGACCCTTCAGGTAGTAGTAATTTGTATGCGACTAGGCCCACTCGGCCTATGATTTGAAAAGGCCCATATAATTTTGATGCCAATTTCATGTTCCTTCTTGTAGTCACTGATTTTTGTCTGTATGGTTGTAACTTCAAGTACACCCACTCTCCCACCTCAAATTGTATACCTCTATGATTACTACCATAGACTTTCTTCATCCTATCATGGGCCTTACGGAGGTGAGTTTTAAGCTCTAGCAACATCTAATCATGTTGGAGCAGGGCCTCTTCAATTGAAGCATGTGCAGTTGTTCCTGGTACATATGGGATCAGTGAGGGAGCCGTCTTACCATATACAACTTCAAATGGTGTGCGCCGATTAGATGAATGATAGCTTGTGTTGTAACAAAACTCAGCCCAAGCTGACCATTTAGCCCATGTGTTAGGTTGAGAGTCTACAAAACACCTTAAGTACATCTCCAAAGTTCTATTGGTTACCTCAGTTTGACCGTCTGACTGGGGACGGTACGCTGAAGTGAAGTTGAAGCTTGTTCCCTACAATTCAAACAACTCCTTCCAGAATGAACTCATGAATGTGGGATCCCGATCACATACTATGGTTTTGGGCATACCGTGAAGTTTGAAAATATGATCAAAATAAAGTCGTGCAACTTTATAAGCTGTGTAAGGATGGCCTAGTGGCACAAAGTGGGCATATTTGGATAAGCGGTCCACTACAACCAGGATAGTACTTTTCCCATTAGACCTGGGTAGACCATCTACAAAGTGCATAGGGACATCGACCCATATATGCTACGAAATTGGTAGGGGTTGGAGAAGCCCCGTTGGTCTGACTTGCTCTTGCTTATTACATTGGTAGATAGTACATTCTCTGATGAACTTTTTCACGTGGGCCTTCATTCCTTTCCAGAAAAAAGTTGTTTTGAGTCTATTAATGGTTTTGAGGTACCTTTCATGAGTAGCATTGTGAAATTGGCCCACTATGAGTGTAATCAGCTCAGAGTCTTCACCCAAGTAAATTCGGCCTTTGAAATATAATACTCCTCCTCTGTAAGCCCGTGGCCCAACAGCTTCATCTTGCTCACATAGCCATATTAGGCATTATGTTTGAGCATGCTCATGCTGGTCGGATTTGACAGCTTCAATCCAATGGGGAATGGGTTGTGTTAGTGCCATTAGAGCAGGCCCATTTAGATTTTTTTTACTGTCGCTTTCATATCTTCTGGATAATGCATATGCCACCTTGTTCTCAGCTCCTTTTTTATATTCAATAGAAAAATCAAACCACGTAAGCTTATATAACCAACGTTGCTGGGCAGGTGTGGTTATATGTTGGTTACACAGGTATTTGATATTCTTCTTATCTGTACGGACAATGAAGCAGTGCCCCAACAAATAATGCCGCCACTTTTGTACAGCTAGTACTAGGGCCAATACCTCATTTTCATAAGTAGAGAGCAAGAGGTTCTTTTCTTGGAGAGCTTGACTAATCTAAGAGATTGGTCATCCATGTTGCATAAGAATTGCTCCTATGCCTACTCCTGAGGTGTCACATTCCACCACAAAGGGTTGAGAAATCTGGGAGGGCCGATACTGAAGAGTGTGCCATTGCTTCTTTGAGTTGACAAAATGCAACCTCAGCTGCTACAGTCCATGTAAAGGAGTTCTTTTTAAGCATCTGAGTCAATGGTCTTGCAATTTTCCCATAGCCTTCCACAAACTTACGGTAGTATCCTGTAAGTCCTAGAAATCCACGAAGGGCTTTTGCATATTTGGACTTGGGCCAGTTTAACATAGCATTCACCTTTTCGGGGTCAACCTCCACTCCTTTGGCGCTAATAATGTGCCTCAAATACTTCACCTGCGTCTGTCCAAACAAACACTTTTCGTTTTTGATAGATAGCTGGTGAGCTCTTAATATAGAGAATACATGCTTCAGATGTCTCATATGTTTACCCCAATCAGAGCTATAAACCAAAATATCATCAAAAAATACAACAAATTTTCGTAAACAATTCTAGAATATTTCGTTCATAAGGGACTAATGTGGAGGGTGCGCTAGTCAGCCAAAGGGCATAACTAAAAATTCATAGTGCCCCTGATGTGTTCTGAAGGCAGTCTTAGCCATATCAGGGGGGTGCATTCTAATTTGATGATATCCAAAGCGAAGGTCTAGCTTAGAAAAATAACATGCACCACGTAACTCATCTAGTAATTCATCAACAGTAGGAATAGGGAATTTATCTTTAATGGTGATCTGATTGAGCGCCCGGTAGTCTACACAGATCCTCTAAGATCCATCATGCTTCTTGACGAGAAGTACAGGAGATGAATATGGGTTGTTGTTGGGCCGAATCATGCTTGTAGCTAGCAGTTCAGTTACTATTTTTTCAATTTCAAATCTTTTACAGTGGGGGTAGTGGTAGGGTCTCATGCGGATTGGCCCCATGCTTGGAAGAAGGCTGATTTTGTGATTGTGGGCTCTAAGTGGGAGCAAGCTTCTGGGCTCTTCAAATAAGTCTCAAAGGTAGCTAGTAGCTCTTGCATCTGAGGAGAGTCGGGCTCAGCTGAAAGGCCTAATGGGCCTTCTAAGGAATGCAGCAAGATGCCTTGATGATTTTTCTTGATAAGTCGATTATGTGTGGCATTTCTAACAAGGGGTGGTATCCTTTGTAACAACACTTCACGTCCATTAACCCAGAATTTCATGCGAAGGTAAAAGAAATCCCACATGATGAGACCAAGAGTAGAGAGCCATTGGGTCCTTAAAATCACCTCATATCCATAGATGGGTAACAAATAAAAGTCAATCTGTAAGGGAACATCTTGTAACATTAAAGAAACAGCAAAACATTTACCCGGGTTGACCAAGGTTTGGCCATTTGCTACTGCAACCTTTGGGTTTTAGGCCCACTCGTTGTGCTAACTTGGTGCTGAGAAAATTATGGGTGCTCCCCGAGTCCACCAACACAGTTACTTCTTCACCTCCCACCTTCCCTTTGACCTTCATGATGCGCCCTGGTGTGTGGCTCATAATAGCATGGAGCGAGACTTCCAGTTCATCATGGGTAGATTCTCTCTCCTCCCCTTCAATTTCCATCTCAATATCACCATCTCCTTGCCATCAACTCTCTATCACAAACTTCTTGCATCTATGACCGGGACTGAATTTCTCATTGCAGTTGAAACAAAGTCCCTTGTCATGCCACTCCTTTAACTCAGCAGGGGTCAATCTTCGGACAGGGAAAGTATAAGGGGTTGATGCTAAACTTTTGGAGGAATGAGATGACTTGGACTCTGGAATCATGGGCCGCCTCCATGAGTTATTTCTAGCTTCATAGAGACGAGCCAAACCAATTGCTTCTAACAGGGTAGTGGGCCTAGCTGCAAGAACATCAAATCTAATAGTCTTTCAATCCACTAATGAAACAACTTACTTGTTGCTCCAGTGTCACTCTCCCCACACCAGTGAGAAGCCTTTCAAATTGTGTTTGGTAATCTCGTACTGAAAACATTTGTCGCAGCTTTGTGAGGTCTCCGAAGAAATCCTGAAATTTGGTTGGACCATATCGTAGATGGAGTTGTTCCTTGAACTGGGGCCATCCCATATCAGCATGATCTTGTTGTAGTAACCGAAACCACAACTGGGCACCACCTTCAAGATGAACTGATGCAGTAAGTACCTTCTCCACTTCGGGTACCCTCTCCCATAAGAAGATTTGTTCAGCCCTACAAAGCCAACTAGTTGGGTCTTCACTACCATTGAACCTTGGGAATTCAAGCTTCAAATTTCAAGCAAGAGGGGCGGGGTTAACCCCCACTCCATTATGCCTATCAGTAACAGATCGGCATGGAGAATTGGAAGCCTCACCAACTTCTGGCGCCTTTGAGTTCTCAAGCTTGTCAAATCTTGTGGCGATTGAAGCAAACATTCCCCGTACCTCCTCCACCATCCGTTCTTGAGTAGCCATCAGGGACCCCATCTCACCTTCAATCTGTGAGAGGCGTCGCTCATGATTAGGATCCATCGTCGGCTCTGATACCACCTTGTTACGAGCCATTGTAACTGAACATGTGACTGGTCTCTGTAGGAGAGCAGACTGTCCGGAATAGGTTACTGGAGAGTCTACAAGAGGATGCTCTCGATTCGTCTTCCCTATCTTGGCAAGAAGATAACCAATATTTTATGGGTTAGTTCGAGGCAACTCAAAAAAACCTCTCAAATTAAGATAAATTAAAAGTTGGATAATTATGATATTCATTCAAAGAAAATAAGGGTATTTAACGAGTTACACCCCCACAACTAAAAACTTCTCCACATAGAAAAACTAGCTCCTACTAACAAACAAGAGATAATGGCGAGAAAGTCACCTTAGGCATCTACAATTTGAAAGTTAACATAAAAAAGATAACAATGGGCCTAACAGCTTTGACTGGCCTTCCCTTTGAGTCGTTAGAATGTTCGTGGGCCCATGCAAGGCTTGCATGTTATCCACATTTATAGTAGGCTCGTAACATTGGCAACATTACATTTATGCATTGATTAAAAAAAAAAAGAACATATGCTTTATTAAAATTCATGTTTGCTTTCATTACAGCTAAAAGCCTGTTTGATAAGAAGGTAAATTTATCACTGCAAAACTAATCCAATTTTATAATCTATATGAACTGTTTTGCACTCTACATATTTATATTCACACTTATTTGCGTTGTTTCCAAACACAACCTTAGGAATAAAAATTTAAAGCTGTTTGGGAGATTTGCAAAAGCATTTTTGCATCCAATCTTTCTTTTGGTGAAAAGGACAAATAAGTCACTTAAGAGAGTAATGTCTGATGGGGATTGGGGAGGAAGCTCCCAGCCCCAGATATCCAATATTGTTTTTCCCAAACAGCCAAAAAGTTTCATCCCGGCCTCCGGTCCCTGTGTGGTCTCTCAAGCGGTTCAAGAATATCAAATATACAGCCCAATACATGTAATAATTTGTGAGAAGTTATTACATTAGTATTATCATCGGGACCAACCACAATGGGACCTTATAAAATATACATTCTTTTGTCCTATAATGCGACTCTAACCCCACAGGCTGGCCCGTTGACAATAACTCAGCGTCCTACAAGATTGACCCCTACAATTATGGTTTTCAAAATCAGATCGGACCGGATGGTTAGATAAAAAAAAATTAAGAATCGGTCATCTGATCTGTTGTATTTTTCTAAAAATCGTTTTTTTTCCCTAAAACTGTTAATTTTGGTGTGCTAAATCGATCAACTAATCGTTTGAATAGTTTTAACCATTTTTCAATTTTTTTATATTTTTATTTTTTTGTTAGAACGGGTCAGTCGTTCAAGTCGAACGGCCTAACCGTTCGAACCGGTAACCAGACCCTGACCAGTTCGGTCACCAGTTTGTTTTGCGACAAAGGCCCCTTGTATAATGATCGTAAGACCAAGAACCCCTTCCATTAGCCTTCTGTTTAAAAACTCCGTTACAATATTTTTTTATCCCCATATTCCTCTTATACATACTGTTCATCTTCCCACACCTTTGTTTCTCTTTTTCCCTCTCTCTGCTCTCTCTCTCCCGATCTCTCTTTTCATCCTTCTCTGCCAATCGGTCGGGGTATCAAGCTGTCGAGCTGCAACAAACATCATAATATAACGATCAGTATCGACTAGATATGTAATCTCTTGTAGAGAGTCAAAGATAACCTTCCCCTCCCCCTTTCAGTTGGGAAGCGAACCATCAACAGTGATTTGAATCACCTTACCATGGAGGAAGGCAGCAAGACTCCCTTTAGACATGAAATCAAAGACGAGAAGCTTAGGTCCCAAATAATATATATGCCCTCAGTGCCAAGAGATCGGGGTGACAAGTCTTGCCCAGGGTGTTAACCTCGACCTCGAACGCCCTCTGAGTCTTGGCAATCTTCTCCCTCAACCTCTTTACGCTACTTGAACGGTGCAAGGAAGTACAGCCCTCGGATTGAAGATGAATAAAAGTGACACCGTTACATGTCTTGTCAATCTTCTACTCCTTAATTCTTATATATTTACAAAGGAAAAGACAAAAAGAAGAAAAATTCATTCAACGTGTCTAATAACAAAGTGTGGGAGATTTCAGATAACCATCTTAAAAAGGGGGGATGGGATGAGGGAGGGGGGAAATACGAAGCTTGCGTTGCACCGACTCTCCACTTTATTCTTCCATTCCATGGCCCCCACCTCAATAGTCTCTGTTTTCATTTTTCCTTGGACTACTCTTCTTCCACTATTTCTAACCCTTCATCTCTTCTTTCTCTCGGAGCATTGTTCCGTTGTTCCGACAACAACTTGTTGATGGCCCTTTCAGAGCTCCAGCTCCCTGCGTAGCAATGGCCACTATTTGTTCGTTCCTTCTTTAGCAAATTCGTCGCTCTGGATCTCCCTTTTGTCCATTTGAGTTGCTTCATTTCACCACCGTAGACGGTCCCTCATCGAAAAAGCGAAAGGGGGAGATTTTCATCACCAGTCGATACTGATCGTTATATTATGATCTCGAGGGCCTGATACCTCCATCGGTTGGCAGACAAGGATGAAAAGCGATATCAAGGGAGAGAGAGAGAGCAGAAAGAAATGTGAAAAAGGTCGGAAAGATGAACAGTATTTATAAGGGTAGAACAACGGTGTTTTTGGATGGAAGGCTAACAGAATAAGATCTTTATCTTACGATCATAATAGAGGGATATCTTTGTCACAAAATAAAGTATAGGGGGTCTTTTCTAGTATCATTAGGAGGGGGGGTGATTTTAACTCTATTAATAACATGGTGACGCTGTCTTCCTCTTTTTGGGCCCGTTAATCATACAAACGTATATAACGGGTTCTACAATGAATTATAGATAAACACATAATACATCAGTGTTTCCTACATATAAAGGTACCTTACAGGCCACGACACTTCCAACAGAAGCCAATTGACAACCCAACACTGTCATTGGCCAAAGTACACATTTAATCTAGTTGGTGCCGGGCTCATCTCAGCCTGGATATTAGATAAGTTAGATGTTTCTACTGTATGGGCCTGTACCACCAACAAGAGCTCGAAACGGGAGAAAGCCCAAGGTTTTGATCCGGAGAGTGGTTGAGGAACGAGGACCAACTCGACTATCATACTTTGTTGGGGCAGAGCCGATCCAACTCGACTGAACTCGGACTCTTATGGAGCAAACAACATTTCAATGCCATTTCTGACTTTTGATTTCTGACAAGGAAAATCAAGTCATGTCTAGCTTTTTATGGCCAGAATCAACCAAAAACATTTACTAATATGTTGCACCAATTCCATAAATACACCAGTTTGGTACTATCGACACTCTGAACGATCTGAACCGTTGGATATTTTCTCTCTCCCTTTGTTGCATCAGATCAAAAGAACGGAGTTGGAATTTCGTTTTCTCTTTCCCTCTCTCAGGAATCAAGCTCTCGCCGATCTTCGCCCCGTGCATAACTACATATGGGTAGTATAGATGTCCATGAGGAGGCGATCATGACATCACATCACATCACATATTTACATCCCCATCCACATACCATCCTGAATCCTCCACCCATTCCGTTTCCATTCCATCCATGCATTTATTCGCTGTGGGGATTACTGACGAGGGTGCGCAATGTGCATACACGAGACGAGACAGTGATCGCACGTGAGTGACTGGACCCACAGAAAGTGATGGTTGGGCAGTGCAACTGTGCAAGTGCTCACAGACGGAAAACGAGATGAGATGAGAGATCAAAGAGAATAGTCGGACGGCCGAAAGTAAAGAAAAAGAAATAAAGAAGGCGCTCTCTTACTTATACTTTACACGTGCAGATTCAACGTGGCTTACCATCGCATGATCTCATCTACAGATCTACTACAAAAACTGACCGCATCTGCTATTGTACGCTTGTAGTATATTATTAAAAGATTAGAGAGAGGAGGAGGAGAGTGTTTGTTCCGACTCCCGAGGCCACTCACCACGTCAACTTCAATGGGGCGTGACCGCCAACCAATCAGGATTCCCACATACTCCGTTGTCGGCAATTTTCCGACGAGTAATTTTCTCGCTATGTCCTTGGGTGGAAATTTCTTGTCAAAATATTTTCCCTTTCTTTTAATTTTTTTAGTTTATAAAAGACTCACTGCACGTACCCTCCCTGCAACTACAACACACACAATGGAGTCCGGACCCAGCAGGTCCGTGGTCCCTGCAACCGAGCTCATACACGTGCATATCCCCTGATCCACAATCTGTACAATCACACTACCATTCAACGGTTGCTATTATTCTATCAGACTGCGTTGGCTCTTGTGGGACCCAACACTTATTTTTTTACATTTACTGGGCAGCATCTAAACCATTGGATGATCTTTGAGATTTGCGAGTGAAAAGACCGAGGAGGAGGATGACGACGACGACGACGACCTCTGATGTAGAACAGAAGGCGTACCTACCGTCGTCGGAAGGCCGCTAGCTCGCACACAGCTCATAATTTGCCTCAGATAAAAATAACTTGAGTATGCTTGTGCTGTTCAGCAGTTCAGGGTTCCAGCTGTAGAGTATCCCCTTCATTATCCCTCGGACTCCAAACCGACCCAAGGTGAAGGCGCTGCTGGTTTGGTTTGGCTCGGTTTGGGTAGACCGAACACCAATCCAGCGGTGGATAGTTTCTGTGGGACCTTCAACACAATCTATAAGCAAATATAAACAAAGTGGGGTTAGCGTGATGGATTGGGCAATTGGACTGGATTCATGTATGCAACCCCACCATAGCTTATCTCTCTCTCTCTTGTTGATTCGGTCCTGTCGTACCAAAATCAGTCAGAGGATCCTTGTCATATTTGCGGCAGCCGGCAGGAGATCGTTTGGGCCGCTTCGCTTTTCCGTTCTTCGTTTGGACTCACAAAAATGAAAGTAGCTTTCTTTTACCCTGTGGATAGATGCAAAAACCAACAATTCAGCCTGCGTCTTAAGGCCCACGAACTAGTATCTAGATGTTAGTCCGGCCCACCTAACCTAAGGGTCTGACCGCAGAACAGCCAGCTAGCCATGTGATCTCTGCATTATATTCGGAGCTTTCTAAAAGTTGTAATTGAACTTGTTTTCCACCCTCCAAATGAATGCGGCAAAAATACACAAATACTTTTCATCATTTCGACTTGATTTTTCTTTCCTCTCCATATTAGGACCCATTTAACAGTGTCTCTGGGCAACCGGATTGTATCTGAAACCGACCCGAGAAGAACTTCCCGCCATGCCACATCCCACGCCATCCCCTGAGCTCACACACGTGTCCATCGTATCTGGCTTGCGTCTTCGCGTCGTGTAAAAATTGAGAAGGGTAAGTAGGGAGACATCAGCAGAGAGAGAGAGAGAGAGAGAGAGAGAGAGAGAGAGAGAGAGAGAGAGAGAGAGGGCGGAGGCGGGGGAGTAAGTAAGACGTTACAGTCAAAGGGTAAACACAAAAAGGAGCGGAGCATCGGCTTTGACCGTGTGGTCTTGGAGGTGGGACCCAAATGCGCCGGTAAAGCAAATGGCCGAAACCCTACGGCTGGTGGGCGCCGCATGTCAGAAACTCACCTCCTCGATTCCTTCTGCCACTTTATGCCGCCACGTTTGGTTCTTTCTCTCACCAACTGTGGGCCCCGCTTTCACCCGGATCTGCAATCACAGTGCGCGCCTCACGCAGACCTCACATGTCCTGGCCGCACATCGGAATCTTCCGTCCCTGAATTTATTATTTATGAGAGATGCTCCCTGATGTGGCTGTGCGGTTGGTGTGAGGCGCGCCTTATAAGGAGCAGATTCCAATTCCCCTCTAATCTTTCTGCTGCCCCACCCTTTCTATTTTTCCGTCCGCGTACGGCGCTTTTGCCGCTCGGCTTTTCTTTTTAGGCACTGGGTTGCCTGCCTGCCTCCCCCTCCCTCCTGCCTCGGATAAGTTTGGCATTTTCTGTCATTCTCGAAAATCTCGGGGCTATTACTGTCATTTGAACCAAACATTCAGATTTAAGAATTAAAGACTGCTCTTGAGACAGTTTCTTTCATGAGCAATTAGTACTCTTAATATTGAACGAAATTAAAATTGATGCTTTGAGATCTTGATAAAGCATGCTAATATTCTAAAGAAAAGAAGCTATTTCGACTCGTCCAATGACCGAACCGACGAGGGATCGTTCAGACCAACCATCAGTGAAGGTACTACTACAATTAGACGCCACTGTACATGACTTTCGTGGACAAACGAGTCAGAGAACATCGATCGAGTGTGGTTAGAGACGTTAGAAAGTAACAAGTAGCAGAAATGCACAACTACAAACGCAAAGATCTTCGGTTAAAATTTTTCTTGCTTCCTCTGATCGCATATCAAGATTCCTTCATCTGTACATAAAAAGGAAATTAGATCCAAATCCCGGAGGGCGAAAGATGAAACAACAAAGGTCAAAAGCTGTAAAAAAGACGGTGCCGGAATCTTCGACGACAATGAGACCTTTCCCGGCGGTAACACGTTAAAATCTCTCCACAGACAATTCAAGCCGTCAGATCAGAAGAGAGGGGGTGGAAGGTTGAGATCGAAGGACAAAGGCTTCTTCTCCCCTTTTATTGCCTTCTTTTCCTGTTCGCTCCTCATCAACACCTCCACAGCCTCAAACTTATAACCGGGAAATTCCGAAACCGACGGCATCCCCGCCGAACCTCCGGCCTGATGAAACACATTCCGTTCACCGGAGGAGACATAGGCACTCCGCCACTGCTGAAGATGCTTCTGGAACGTAGTGGAAGAAGCAGCAGAGGTGGCGACACCTCCGCAGCCAAAGTTAGTCTTAGCCTTCGGCCCTCGGAGATTCCTGGCGGCCTCGTCATAAGCTCTGGCCGCCTCCTCCGCGGTGTCGAAGGTTCCCAGCCATTTCCTAGTCTTCTTCCACGGATCGCGTATCTCCGCAGCGAACCTTCCCCACGGACGCTTACGCACGCCTCTGAAATGAGTCTCCTTAACCGGCACAACTGCCACGGGTTCCTTCTGAACGCCGGCGACGCCCTCCTTACGCAGGTGCAGAGTATCCACCGCCATTCTCCGCCTAAGAAAACGAGGTTTGCCTGAAAGGGAAAAACTACACCCTCGAAGAAGTTGAGAGATAGCGAGAGGGAAAAGAGTGAAAGAGAATGGAGAGAGCCGAGCCGGATGGAGGGTGTGGAAAAGGAGGCAAGTAGGGGATATTTATAGCGGGTTAGATGGTCTTTGTTAAGGCCGACAGGGATTTCTTGTTATTTTGGGTTTTATAAATTTTTTTGAATTTTTATTTTTTAACCGTCGCATGGCAATAAGGGAATGCGTGCATGCATAGGGGCTGCATTAAATCAGGGATGGATTTCGCATGCGGCTTGACGCTTGAGCATCTACATCCCCGTTTTCTCGTGGATTTCTCGGGGCGAACCGGCGATCCCGGTCTTGGTTTTTCTTCTCTTTTTTTATTTGTTCAATGGTAGTGTTGGATGAAATGACATCATAACCCCTGCGGCTGCGGGCACGAGATATCTGAGACTGAGGGATGGGCTCGTCTCGTGGCGGTCCCCGAGTCCCACATAGGAGACCTCTGGGTCCTTGAGGTGGCCGTGATTACTGGTTTGCTTCCTTCAAGGAATGCTAACCTAGTTCCATCTATGTCCTATCACCTATGTTATTGACTCCTACCAAAAGCTATATTAGGCCCAATTTCCCTAGGGTGACGACAAACGGTTTTCTCCTTAATTTTGTGAGATTGATATAAATTATGTTATGGGTACTTTCATAACCTATAATTTTTTTTCAATTTAAATGCTTTTTTTACAACGATTTATCACAATATACTTCACTGTTTCAACCATGTTGTTTCTACATACTCTTTCTTTTGGTGTCAATTTTTTTTTTAACTAATTTAAAATGTGAAATAATCTATTCTCTTTTGGCTGTGTCACAAGTAGATGTGTTTTAGATCATGTTATATCCATTTTACTTGATCCACATTAAAATGGGTGGGTTTGGGTGAGATACAAGTGGGTGAATCGGCTGGGTTTGGATGGATTATAAGTGGGGTGAGTGGGTTTGAGTGTGTCAAGTGAATTGGATCAGAAGTTGCCACCCTACATCTAACTATAAAATAGAAAGAGGTAATCATGATACGTGAGAATTAAAAATGGTCCTACTTGCTTGAGGAGAGAACAGGAAGGAACCACCACTACAATTATTTTACTAAAGCTGTCTTTGGTTGCAATGTAAATAAATTTGCACTGATGTGAAATTATAGTAGTGCAAAGGATTCTTGACCTATTTTTGTTTCGAATGTTAACTTATTTTGTTTGATTGCAATACAAATGAAATAAATTAAGACATGGAGAAGAATAAAGCAAAACCCAAAATAAAATTAAATAAGTATTTGCATTTTTTTCATTTGTACTAATGTAAATAAAATTGCACTGCAACCAAATACAGCCTAAGACTCAATTTGTCTGCAATGTAAACTTCAATTGCACTCGTGTAAATGCATGGAAGTGTAAATAGATATTCTGATTCACTATTTTTGCTTTAGTTTTGGTTTTGTCATATTTGTTTTTGAGAAGTAAAACAGGAAGTAGAATGGTGTAGTCCCCACCATTTGGAAAAGAATAACAAAAGTAGGAAGCAAAATGATGTAGTCCTCATTTTATACAAGAGAATTGAGTTAGAAGGAAGGTGATGCAAGTTTTTCATCAATTTTTGGAATGCAAGATTTGTATTACCAATGGATGCAAATGAAACAATAAATACAGATTTTGAATTAAGCAAGAGTGCAAATCATGATTTCAAAGATGCAAAACTGAATTAAGTGTAATATTTATATCTGATTCAAACTTGCACTACGAACAAATTAATAGAACCTAAGCCTTTTTTTAACTGTTGTCATGCAAATCTCATTTATATTGGTGTAAATGCATAGGTCTGCAAAATGGGTTGAACCTAAGTTCACGTTTACTTTTGCTTCAAGTTTTACTTTGTTTTATTTGCCTATGATGTGTAAAACGGGAAGTAAAATGATAAATGCCCTCTCCATATGAAAGAGAATAAAGATAGGAAGAAGGTTGTTCATTTGAGAATATTGAAACCGTAAGTCAGATCTCAGATAATGTGGTCCCCAGACTCCCCACTCTATAAGAGAGAATTAGGGTAAAAGGAAAGTGGTGAAAATTTAATTTGCATTGATTTTCGTGATGAAAAACTGCTTTATCAATGAATACAAATGAGACAAGAAAAAAAAGTCCAATTTTTCATTAATTAGGAATGCAATTCATAATTACAAATATACAGATGTGCATCTGAAATCCTGAATAAGGTATAAAATTTGTAGTCAATTTGGATTCATGCTGCAAACAAACAGAACCAAGAACCAAAGATAGATGAAAACCAATACGTGAATAGAAAACGATTTTTTTTTTTTGTTGTTAGATTTAAGGATGTCAGTGGTTAGGTTAAAGTGATAAACCCACACAGCCACACTAATTATATCAGCCTTAATTGGATTTACAGCTGAACCTGGCTATAATATTTTTGGCTTAATGTAGGTGTTCTGTACATGGGACGGGTTGGGTTGGGTTCGATGCCCCACAGACCTGATGACATCCTTAGTTAGATGGTTAAATGGACTAAATGATTCAAACATCCGGTCTGATTTAGTTTCAAAAGATTTCATATATCCGTGAACATGTTTACATGTTTATTGTCAATTCATGCACGCTTATTCAAATTGCCCGAAGGAAGATGTGTGCACCATTTTACTTTCTTTCATAAGTTTGGCATTTCTCATTACGGCGAAAAGCTATCATCTGTTTCTCATCTCATAAGTCCATATGAAAATGATTTTGAAATCGCCACGTGGTAAGTTGGGCCACACGCCACTAGAGCTGACTGCTCTGGACCACCACTACCTATAATACTCCAAACCGTTCACTAGCAACTTGGTAGGCCATAGGCCCTACAACGTCCCGTTTCGTAAACTGTTCCGTTCAACCATGCTGCTGAAGATGGCACCAATTTCGAGGTCGATGGTCCACATTGACTCCCTATTCGCACTCTAGCTGAATAATGAGGTTGCCGTAGCTTCAATACGTCCCCTAGTGGAAGTGTTGAACAACGAAATCCTAGGGCTATTATTGTAATTTTACGAATCCCCGATACACTCTCTTCTGTTGCACAACCAATACAAAATCTCGCGATAAATAAAAGCCGCGAGATAATCTTGCAATCTGGTCGGTGGACCCGGAGGATCACAGTAAAACGAAAAACTTTTTTTACTGCGAGTCTTCGACACGTTTTAGCTCTTTGTACTTTTAATTAATTAATAATAAAATAATATAAATTCCAATTTAGAAAACTGATCTTTACATAATAAATGCCGGCTTGTCCGCCTCTTCAATTGTTTATTATTTTTGTTCAATTAAAATAATATTTTAGTTAATATCGTCAGATCAAGTTTTATTCTTTAATCTGGATTCGACGGCGCCGGCAGATCACCGCATGGTTCCATGTCATCATGCATGATGATGATGATGATGTTATGGTGCAGATAAGATGGGAATCATGGGAGGATATATTTCCCTTTCTTTGTTGAGGGAGGGGTGAGTTTGAATGAGAGACATCAAACATGTATCCAGTAGTACAAGCAGGGGTCATGCATACAATTCGGCGTTGGAAATGGTGGTCCCTAACTGTCTCCGTTACTGACACCTGTCCGGGCCCCCTTCCTTTGGAGCTGCTGGTGCTGCTGCCTGCAGACTCGTCCTCTCAACCCGGACGCTGACACCAGCCATACTCCTCCTCGTCTGTACTCTAGACACGTTGAGAAGATAAAGAACAGTTTCTCAATTACTGAAACACCCTCACCTATACCATTTAAATGTCGCTGATAGAGCAGTGGGGCCACGGGTTATTTTGGTAACTTGAGTTTGTCCAACGTTCCAACTTCGTCCTGAAGCGAAATAAGTGTAGAAGAGAAGCGGGAATCACGAGAGGAAAGGAGATAGAAGAGTCGGCTGGGTTCTCGTGGACGATGCGCCGTAATGCGTGGCACGTGACAGAAACAGCTGGAGCAGAGTTCAAGGGCGTAAATGAAGGAACTGGCGCAAACAAACTCGCTGGGGAGGCTGCCCAACCCACTGAGTTGGGCACCCGGGCCAACACGTGCACAGAGCTGGCGGGATTCGAGGACGTGAAATCGCGTGCGTCGGCGGGAAGGGAAAATGCTTTTATGGTCTGGATGTGCTGTTTCACTGTTTGCATACCGGTTTCAATCAGGGCAAATCCATGCCCACACCGTCTAACAGCCTTTTTCAACCTTATATTCGGATTTCGGAATATCTCCCTATGGAATAAAACATTTAAGTATGAAAATATTCTTAAACCAAGGCGGTAAAGACTGTTCCAACAAAATCTGCCCTGACTGAAACCGAACTCATATCAATATGGCAAAATGATAAATTTTATTAAATTAAAATTACATATTAATATTTTTTATAGCCATGCATTGTGACTATTTCTATATTTATATTTTTTTATTCATATAAATATATTCTCAATGTACATTTGTAAGGGGCTTTGAAGACAATATAAGAATGGTTTCGTGATAATGGAAATTGAGATCGTATATGCTATTCATAAGTTGTTCGTACTAAAGATGTCAACGGTATTTGAAAATCTGAATTTAAATTCAAAATACAACATAATTAAATTGGATAATTTGAATATTTAACCATCAAATTCGGATATTCTATTTATATTGAATAGTTAATCGGATTTGAATTCGGATATTCTATTTATATTGAATAGTTAATCGAATTTGAATTCGGATATGACCTGATTCGATTCGATAAATATCCGAATTCAACTAATCGGTTACTTCATTCTTATATATAATATATAAAATTTTTAAATATTTTATATATTAATTAAATTATATAAATAATTTATATCTTTATATAATTTATATAGATAAAATATTTATTTTATATATTTATTAATTACCTAAAATAATTAATTAGTTGAATTCAAATGGAATTGAATATTCGAATATTTAATCGGACTCGAATTCGAATATTGATTTTCAATATCCATCATATATCAAATCGAATTCGAATATCAAAATTTTTTATTCTGATTTGAATTCGATCCGTTTACACCCCCTAGTTCTTACATTTCTAGAAAAACGATTTATATTTGCACATACTAAGTAGATGGTCTAGCATATGGTGGAAAATAGCACTAATAACACTGTTCTGGCTTGGTATCTTTATAGCTACAAGGATTAACAGCTCAATGGAAACAAATGGCAAAGAAGAACAGTAATAGCTCAATGGTTTCAAAGATGGTATTACTAAATATCTAAACCTAAGTCAAAACACCATTCAATAGTAGGGAGAGGAGATAGAGACATCAAATTTTCCTCTTGGTATTTTTGGAGATGAACAAAACAAAAGATTTTGCATAAGCATATGGTACTTGACCTATGGTGCATTGGGGATAAAGGGTTTGATATTCGCATGTTGTAGTTACAAGGATTTGATTTGGTAATGAAAAAGGGAGCAAGAACTTAACTTAAAAAATCATCATAAGATGACCAAAGAGGTAGAACAAGTGGTATGAATGGCAATGGAAAAGGGATTTGGAGGAGAAAGATGAGGTCATTGTTTTCAATTTGCCACTGACTTGGATGATAGGACTGTTTGGCATTGGAACCATCCAAACAATCTGTTTGTTTTACCCCAAACTTTGTCCTTGACCAAAAACCATTGAATTAGTCAGTGATATATTGGTCTCGACAATTGAATTGTTGATCCATTCAACTATTTCTTGTTGTTTTTTAATTTTTTATTTTTTTAGTTGGAATGGACTGTGCATTCAAATTGTATGGTTGAACTATCGACCTAGTAATTGATGACCAAAACGGTTTCATTTTCAGATCGATTTTTAAGACCTTGGTTGAGGGTTAATATTTTTTTTTCACGTTTAATAAAAGAATTTATGAAAGAAATAGTCTTAAAGATCTAACATGTTTGGTACCAAAACTAACCTAGCTTATTGAGATGGCGGGAAATGTCGAGTCATCGTCCAATCAGCAGGTTGCTTCCATGTGTCCGAGTGTTAATAGGTCAGGCCAAATTACCCATCATCAATTGCCCCCCACTCCCCGTGCCAGGAGTCCTGACATGGTGCGGGAGTTCATGACAAGCCTGGGAAAATTTGGCTCGGTCTTCGTCTTGGTCAAGGTCCGGTCTAGAGATTAGACCGTAATGACCCAACCAACTCAACCATAAAGCCAAATCGCGCATCGAGGACGCGTAGACATCACTCAGAATTATAAATTCCGTAGGTGTCAAAATGCACGTTCAACCAATTTCGACCTCGAGAGTCATGTGACCACTCTAATGGGAGTCATTGGATCAAGTTGATCTAAGTCGTTCGTGATCAACTATAGAGACTATAAATACTTAAATAAGGGCCTTGGGGACCCATTCACTTTGTCTTAATCTGAATTCCCGCTTTCCGGTGGTCGCGTGCCAGTTTCAAGGTTAGCGGTTCATCTTTAGGTGGGAGTGCAACTGAAAAAAAAAATGCAAATTTCGGTTTAATTTTGTTTTGGATTTTACTTTATTCTTCTTTAGGTTTTGTTTTACTTCATTTGTACTGCAACCAAACAAACTAAGGTGAAATTTGAAACAAAAATAAATCAAAATTTACACCCAAAACATTTATATTGCCATAGTTTTGCATCAGAGCAAAGAAGTTTGCACTACAACCAAACACAACCTTAGGAAAAAAATAGTTTGTTAGTATTGAATTGCATGTGAAATATAAACAAAAAATTATTTATGCAACCTTTTAATGAGCCCGGGTTTCTTGAAAGAAAAAAAATGTGCAAACACCCTACGAGAATAGGCATTCATCTACACATCGAAAATATTTTCCACCCTTTTTATGTATGTATTTGAAACTGTGGGCGTTTATTCATAACATTTTGTACTTGATTTGTTTGCAAAACCAAGAAAAGTAATAATAGACCCGCTTATTAACACTTAGGAACCATTAGGCACCACATTAGCAAAACAATGAAGTTTTCCCCAATGGTAGGTGTGCACATAAATTAAGGCATGCTTTTGCAATTCTCTATGTGTACGGATCCACATAATGGGGAAATGCTGAAGTGGTGCCTATGTGGCAGTGTTTATTTAATAAACACCCACTGTTCCAAATACTGCCTATATTTAATTTGATGTGGCACAATCCGGCTGCTCCCTACTGGATATGATCTGGTTGCCAGCAATGATGAGAACTGGGTTCCTAAAAGAAATGAGTCAGAGATCCCGGGGTGGCCCACCTAGCGAGGATACTCTGATGGCTAAGTTAGAGCACAGTGATAATAGAGAGCTTGAAGATGATAACAGTGAGAGAGCTATAGAGTGAAGATTACACACACAACAATAATAATCGAATGTCCCTCGCCCCTGGGAGGCGGAGTCTTTATATACTGGGGTCCATGCGGGTTGGTGGAATAGTTACCGGATCCAAACTATGATAGGACTTGCTTGCGTGTTAGGTGGGCGAAACGCCGTCAAATGGTAATATTGTCCCATTCTGTCAAACGGTAATACTATCACATGCCGTCAAACGGTAATATTGTCCCTTCCTATTAGAACCGGGGAGTTGGTGAACTAATGTGACCGTTACGAGGTACGGCCTAGTAGGATACAGAGTATTATGGTGTGCTCCTCGAGGTTGCCATTTCGGAGGTCTGAACGGTAGACAAGTCACCTATAGGATATCGGGTTGTTTGATGGCGAGCTGACTAGTAGCGAGCTCCTCGAGCTTGTGCTCCTTAGGCCTACCCTGACACGAAGGCCGAAGTGCACTTGGACCGAGGTGATCCATCGGTCCGGGTATGATCTGTAACGAACTTGGTTTTGTTGTGTCGCGATCTGGTACCGAGACATTCTTAGCTCGAAGTGACTTTAGTTCGGGGTACTAGCTTACCCGAGCTCGCTTTGTAGCGAACTGATTTATGCTGAGTTGTCACTCGTATTGAGTCACGTCCACGTGCCAATCTGATCACGTCAAGTTGTCGCTTATGCGGGGTCACTTCCACGTGTCTCCCTATCATGAGGTCGGGCCAAATTTTTCTTCATCAATTGCTCCCACTCCTCGAGTTAGGGGTCTTGACCTTGTTCGGGGAGTTCACGATACGCCAAGTGGATTTGGCTCAAAGTCTAGGTGCTCTATTAGATGGATCGCATGCAGTTCACGCGCAGACGCCAAGCGACCTATAGGTTCTTGTGCATGGCCTGCACGTGGTCCATGATGCTCTCTTTCACGATCAGAAGATAACCCTCTGGTGCAATATCCGCTCCCATGGGCGTAGATGAACTTTCTGGCTCCTAGGGGCGAGCTCCCTCGTGATGAACCTCGTCCATGACCGCCTTGGGGGCAGCAAATCGGTCCTCTTCCTGGGGAGGCAAGGTGCAGACTGGCTCCACGATTACAACTTCAGGAGAGAGATCGACCTCCTGGCGCGGTCTCTTCGAAGTCCTCTTCCTTCCCTTCTGGGAGCTCCTCATAAGGCTTTCTGCTTTGACCGGCATGGTAGCTGCAAAAATGAAAAGTAAGATTAGCCACGAACTCATCAGAACCTTAAAAAAACAAAAAACTCAAGGCGACCTACCAGGACTCAAGCCGGCCTGCATAAGCTTGTCTTCAGACGACACCAATTGATGTGGCGTAATCTGGTTGCTCCCTGCTGGATATGATATGGCTGCCAGCAACGATGAGAACTAGATTCCTGAAAGAAATGAGTCAGAGATCCCGGGGTGGCTCACCCGGTGAGGATACTCCGATGGCTAAATTAGAGCACAGTGATAATAGAGAGCTTGAAGACGATAACAATGAGAGAGCTAGAGAATGAAGATTACACACACAACAATAATAATCAAACATACCTCGCCCCTGGGGGGGGGGGGCGGAGTCTTTATATACTGGGGTCCATGTGGGTTGGTGGAATAGTTACCGGATCCCAACTATGATGGGACTTGCTTGCGTGTTATGTGAACGAAATGCCGTCAAACGGTAATACTGTCCCATTCTATCAAACAGTAATACTGTCACACGCCGTCAAATGGTAATATTGTCCATTTCTATCAGAACCGAGGAGTTGGTGAAGTAAAGTGACCGTTATGAGGCACGACCGGGTAGGATACAAAGTATTGTGGTGTGCTCCTCGAGGTTGCCATTTCGGAGGTCTGAACGATAGGCGATTCGCCTGTAGGATATCGGGTTGTTTGATGGTGAGCTGACTGGTAGCGAACTCCTCGAGCTTGTGCTCCTTAGGTATGCCCTGACACGAATGCCGAAGTGCCCTTGAACCGAGGTGATCCATCAGTCCAAGTACGATCTGTAACGAACTTGGTTTCATTTTGTCCCAATCTGGTACCAAGACGATCTTAGCTCGAAGTGACTTATAGTTCGGGGTACCAGCTTACCCGAGCTCGCTTTGTAGCGAGCTAATTTATGTTGAGTTGTCACTCATGTTGAGTCACATCCACGTGCCGATCTGATCATGTTGAGTTGTTGCTTATGCGGGGTCACTTCCACGTGTCTCCCTGTCATGAGGTCAGGCCAAATTCTCCTTCATCATAATTCATGTGATGTTTGCATTTTCACACCGCCTATCTATATATATATATATATATATATATATATATATATATATATATATATATATATGTTGGGGATGTTTGTTTCCACTGGCGTTAGTGCCACATAGGCGTTGGCGTTTATAATAGATGAAGCAAAATGAAACAATTATTTGGTTTCATCGTTTATTAAATAAATGGTAGAAAACTGAAATGCTTTGATTTTTGTGCATATGGTATTTGGGAAAATATCAAATTCTTGTTTCCCCCAATGTCTCAACATTTCTTGAGACCAATTGCTGATGTGACACACTTTAATGAGTATTAATATGAGGTAGAGAGTAAAAACGTTTAAAGTAAAATTCAACCAAACAACAAAAACAAAAATATTAAAAGTGAAAAAGTATAAATAAATGTTTAAAATGAAAACGTACAAATAAACACCCTATCCACAAACGCCCACGGAACCTTATTTATTTGAGTAAAAGATTTAAACCGCCTATGAAGTTTCTCTTAAATACTGAAACATCCCTTTTCTTTTTAAATTGGACTAACATCCCCTATAATGCGATGTCATCAAACAAAAACCTCCCCTCGATCCCTTATGAACATGAGGATATGCATTGGTTAAAATTTTTTGAAACCCATTTTTTCCCTTTACTATTTTACTACTTCTTCACATGCTATAAAAACCAACCTCCTGGAGCTTTCTCTTGGTAGAAGTAAATAATTTGCCCCTCGTTTAATTTTTTTTTTTTAATTAAGACACATGGAAGTAGTATGTTAGAGATTTCCATATATATTATTTAATGGAGATTCTCTTCAATGGCTCAACCCAAAGGTTTTTAAAACCGACCGAATAACGAATTGGTCAGGGGTCCAGTTCTCGGGTTGAACGGTCCAATCATTCGAATCGAACGATTGGCCCATTATGATAAAAAAAAATGGTAAAAACCATCCGAATGATTCAAACAGTTAGCCACTTGAGTCAGCGGCTTGCTAATCAAAACCAATGATTTTTGAAGAAAATTCAGTTTTGGAGAAAAACAAAAACCGATCACCTGACCGGTTTCAGTTTTTCCAGTCCAACCGTCCAATACGATCCAATTTTGAAAACCATGACTCAACCTAAGATCTTCCATACCCATAAGGGGCATACCAATCAAAAACAGGGAGAGTCTTGACTAGCCTCCGCCCCATACACCCTTATACCACTTCCCATAAAGATAATGACAGAAGATTATTCATGACAACAATACCAAACACAACGCATGCTATAGGATTTTCTTAGCGATACCAAAGTCCCAAATACAAACTACGTCATTATAACCTCTCTTCATTGTTTACTGAGACGACAATTTGGAGAGAGTTGGTTGTCATTAAAGGTTTAGGCTCAATTTAGAAAGAGTACAAATATAAATATATACAATATAAATACATACAAAATAATACAAATTACAAGATTTTACGCTCTACATATTTGTATTTATACTCTTTCCAAATCAAAATAGAGTCTTAATATCACAACCATTGGTGGCATGCTTGAGTTCATCGTAGAAAGACGTGGTAACAATGGGAACAAACATGTCAATAAGGTCTTTAGTTTCAGACAGTCAAGTCTCAAAGGAGTCAACAATCATGATATTGGATTCCACTGTTTTGAAAATTTAAAGAATTAACCAGGGTAAAATAGACTTTTTGAGGATTTTGTTAGATATAAATATATAATTTTAAAAGAATAAGTTTTAGTCCAATTTGAAAAGTGAGGGAAGGTCTCAATATCGGTTTCAGCTGCCTGAAAAAAAAAAAGCCGAGAACCATGTGGCTGTACAAATGTGCAAGAAGACAAAAATGTCCCTAATAGGTGACAATTAAAACATTGTCACCTATTGCCATTTTGGGCATTATTGCCTTTTTGGGTATCACTAACACGAGAATAATGCCCACTTATATGTTAGGGGACTTGCCATTCCTAATTCCCCCTCTCACCCTCTCTCTCTCTTTAAGGCCTCAGTTCTAAGTCCAACCTAAGTTTAGATTAAGGCTAAATTTGCTGACCCAGGCCCATTCGGTGCAGGTTGGATGGGCTCAAGTTGGGCTTACTCAAGTTGCATCTCTCTCTTTTTTGATAGATAAGTTGCATCTTTATTTGTGCTCGTCACTTGTCACCTCACAATAAATATGCGTAAACCAACACTTCTAATGAAGTCCCAAGGCTCAGTATGGGAAGAGTGCAAATGCAAATATGTTTGCCAAGCTGAGCAGGAAGAATTTCAACCATTTGGGGAGCGTCTCCCTAATACGGTAATACCTTTCCGGGCCGGGCCTGAACACAAAACTCAGGCCCAAGCCCGGAAAAAGAAGGAAAGCGAGTTTTCTCGTTTTCCCTTCCATCGTGTCGTCATCGAACGGCCGTTTCAGGGCGCTTCTTTCCATCTTCAACCTTCGTCTTCTCAGACAAGCGTTAGCAGAGGACAACTCCAAAGTTTCCTTCTTGTTTCCATGGCTTCCAAGAAGAAGGCGTCCGAAGGTATCGCTCTATTGTCCATGTACAATGACGAAGATGAGGACATGGAGGATCTCGACGAAGAAGAATAAGGAGAAGATGTAGAAAACAAAGAAGACGCGGTTGTTTCTGCATCTGCCCCTGAAGCCGCTGCTACTCCTCAGTATGAAGCTTCCCTTCCCAACGATAATTCGACCCCCCAAAGCGATAGGGCTGCAGCATGGACGCCGCAGCAGCCCCAAACGTCACTTCCACCCTCATCGTTGCATCAGGTTCCACCTCCACAGCATGCCAATCTCTCGGATGGTCAGGGAATAAAAAAGGGTCTTTGGCAATCGTCGATTACGCCCAAGACGAAACCACTATGTCTCCCGAAGCTGAGGTATTTGGTTCCTCAACATTTATAACCACAGATAACTTTTAACTTGATTATTTGTTTAATTGAGAACTGAATCATTGGTAAAGAGATCGTTGAGAAATTTAATTTGTAGAGTAGCGCTGGTGAACAGTGAACTTAGTCCCCGAGATTTTATCTTGTCTCTCTTTAATGTTCATATGATGGAAAGATTTGTCATTGCATCTTTGTTTTCAAATTGCAGGAAGGAGAAATAGTGAGTTCTGGTCGTGTCACGTTAGCGCTAGAGCTTCAAACTGTAAATGGTATGTAACAAAATAGTTGTCAAGGCGACGCCTAGGTGACAAGGCGCCCTTGGAGTCTTGCCTCGCCCAGTCGCCAAGTTTTGTGCACTATCTTATAAAATGCTTTTATATTTTTACTTTTTCGACATTATAATTATAAAATAGGCATTATTAAATTAGAATACTCATTTTATGTGTTTATGTATTAATTTCCTTTTATTATTCTCTTATTTATTAGGGTTTAATCAACACAAACATTGCTAACTGCTGTATTGGACCCATGGTTCAAAGTATCGATACCCCTCTGTATCAGCACTTGTAACGATACTCTCCCTATTTTTTATTTCTTTGATTTTTAATTTCATTTACATATATAATTTTTAAAAAATGGGTTACTAAATACACCTGTAAACATGTGTATTGGGGCGCCAAAGATACAATACAATACACCTGATACGGGGCGTATTGTATCGAAGTTTTGATCCTTGATTGAATTCTCAAAGAATTCAGAACCTAAACCAATAAGCAAGGGAAGAACTTAAAATTTTGTCTAATCAACACATTTTCTTCCTACAGATCTTCTTCTTCTTCTTCTTCCACCTTTTTTTCTTCTTTTCCTATAATAAAAGTAGGGGTTCAGCCCCTATATTTTTTGAATTTTCTTTCCTTTGTTCCTTTTCTTCTCATAAAATGTTGATTTTCTAAACTTAAAACATGAAATTTATACTTCTCTTATGAAAATTATGGATAATTATTAAGGAAAGATAGTTATAGAACTTAGGGAACTATATTTTGTTTTACTTAAAAAAAATCAATCGCCTAGGCGACTAGGCGACAAGGCGCCGCCTGTCGCCTAGCCTTGCCTTGGCGCCTTAAAAACTATTTGGACACATAGCTTGTTTCCTATGATGACTTGTTCTGTTATATTCCCAAATTCCAATATCCTTTCAATTTAAGTGTTGTGTTACCCCACCCTTTTCTTTGGATTAATAACAGAAGTTTTATTAAATTATGAGCTAGGAGTAGGTTTTCTTTTCCTTTGTAGCTTAGTTTTCTTTTTCTTTTTGCTAGAAGGAGAAATTTATAATTACTAAATAGGAAAAGCAGAAGATACTGACATAACCCTTTTTTCACTGGTAAGGTACTGAGATAACCATGTCTCTACCACTCCCTATTACATCCTCCAAGCACAATAACTGAACTTCTAAAGGGACACGGTGCCACTCCATATCCTGTTTACATTAGTCCTTGAGGCCAATTTAGGGGGTTTTGGTACCAACGAAAGCAAGGGTGTTTTGGAAAGTTGGTTTGTTTCATTTGACAAAGTCTTTAATTTTTACACACCATGCTTTGAAAAATGGGAGGAAACTACAAATCTTTATAGAAATATGGGGAAATGGTAGAGCAATTCCTACTACTGCTTACAGGAGTGATTTAATGTTCATCAATTACTTTCTAATTGTTGCTGCAAACACCTCAACAAAGGAAAATAGGATTGTCATTAAACAGAATGGACCGGCAAAATAGGATTCATGTAGCCAACCCCATATAGTTGGGATAAGGCTTGATTGATGGTGATAATGAAGATAAGGAAAGTCTGTGTCTCAACACCCCCAATACATGCATGCACAAAGAGCCTAAAAGTGGGAAGAGAGTATCCATCAAACAAAACTTGATAGGTTGAAGTTGTAATCATCCATAACTAGGTTAACCCATTGAACCACCCCCGTCATTTTTTATAAAACTGTGCCTTACTTTGGCATAGGCCCTATGCCCTAGGAAGGTCAACCTTCAAAGCCTTCCATCTCAGTTATCCTTTCTTTTTTCTTAAAAGAGTGAGTAGCCTCATTAGAACCACCCCCAAAACATTATTCATTCCTTAAATTATACAGTTCTACTATAATTGTATACAATTATACAGTTCTACTGTAATTGTATACATGAGTTCAATAAACGTGATTTACTTGTCTAGGAAGATGAATGGAAGAGAGCACCTGTGAACCCATCAGAACCAGGGACCTTGTCAGAGCAAGCCCCAAAATAGTAGATTTGATTTCTTCCTTAGAGAAAGTCTGTATTAAAGTCTTAAAGGCAAGTTATCTTCATCTGTTAAAAGCAGACTGGATGCAGCTCATCATTCAGAGACAAATAAAAGAGAGATTCTCAGTTTCTCACAAATATGAACTGAGTTAAATGATGAAGTTATGGTTAATTTAGTTAGTTTCCAATATTTCTGTGCTTTTATGATGTGAAGCTTAATATTCTCTCAGAAATGGGTACATGGCTGTGTTTTGATTGCCCTGATGTATCATAGTTCATAGACTGCATAGTTGCTGCAGCAAGACCGAACTCAAGAAGCAAACTTTACACCACCAAGTTCCAGAATAAGGATATCTACATATTGATGTAGTCAAGATTGTTCTACAAATGGCCATAAGAGGGTTTAATCTCGTACTTGCACCAAGCCACTCTTCATTTGGTGCTTTCGTTGGTGTTTGTGCACATGGATAAACCATCTCAGTTGACTCTCCCTCATCTAGTCACTAATTGAAGCTACTCCTAAATCCTCTGGTGCATTTGTTTCTGATTCTGTCTTTTCTAGTCTTGCCACCCACTCATCCATCTTAACATCCTCATCTCAGCCACACTCAATTTTTGAAGACAGTGTTTCTTCACTACATTGCACTATGTCTGAAATAGCAATGCCGGTCTTATAAGTGTCTTATAAAATTTCCTTTTGGTTTGAATCACCTCTGGGCAACACCCTCTTTATTTTCTCCCTCATCATGGATGATTGATCCAAGGTACTAGAAATGATTAGTTTGGGGTCAATAGTTTTTGAAGTTTAACACTATTACCCCCATATTTTCGATGATGAATCGTTGGTTCATCTTCTTGGAAGTGACTTCAACGTTTATGAAACCTTTGATGTCTAGATGAATCTTTTGAATGAACTTATTTAGAGATCTCTTGTTTTTTCCCTATTTTCTTTCATTTTCAATTTTTATTTGCATGTACAGGTAGCTTCCAGGAAAAATCACCTTCTGGAGCAATTCAAATCAAATCACCTCCAGGAACAGTTCAAATTTTAACACCAGGTATTCAAACAGCTCTCCCCCAAACATCAGAACAGCCAGAAACATTACAGTCAGATGATAGTGGCACAATGAATCCTACTATAATGGAGATTGAAGCTGCATCGGTTGAGGAAGCTGTTAGGGTTTCTGTAGAAGTACAGAAAGAAGTTGATCCGTTGGACAAGTTTCTTCCACCACCTCCAAAATCCAAATGCTCTGAGGAGCTGCAAGTCAGTCTTTGTTATCAATGAATATGTTTCATAGTAGCATTTGCTTTGGTAACTGGATGCATCAACCACACTATATATATATATATATATATATATATATATATATATATATATATATATATATATATATATATATATTTGAGAGGAGCTTAATTTTTCACAGGGTTGGAGATTTGAGTGCATGTTTTAGATAAACAGGGGGTACCCTTTATTCATAATGAAGGCTCTTTCAGAAAATAAAAGGCCTAAGGTAATGCATTTTTGTTGTTGTTTTGGGGAGGCTCCACTTTTAAGTATGTTCTTCTAAAAAGGCATGCCTAAATGACTGCTCTTTTCACAAAATAACCATTTTTATTTCAAACCATTCTTGAATTTATGCTGCCATATTAGATTATTGTGATTACCTGATGTGAGTCTGTTAATGTCAAAGTCTACAAAAACATATAGGAACACAAAATTAAGGTCTTTATTATGAGTATACAAAGTTATTCATTAATGGTTAAAATATAGTGAAGGTTTATTAGTTGCTATATGAATATAACATGTCACTTATTGGTTTTGAAGCTAATACCCAACTCCCTTGGCATGCCAATTTTAATATCTAGGTTTTAGCAATTCCCAGGATGTAATTAGAAAATAAAACTTGTTGAAACTGTGGCTGAGAGTGGCTATGTTGGATCTTTTGTTAGGGCAAATATCTTACTTTTCTTCTTCTTCTCAAAGTGGTAGTCAAGATGCAAGGGGTAATTTTTCTAGCTTTTTGATCTTTTAAAACTCCCTGTATTTCTTCTTACTGGCTGCAGGAAAAAATAAACCAATTCCTTGATATAAGAGAGATGGGAAAAGCTTCAATGCAGAAGTTCGCAATAGGAAGGACTATCGTAATCCTGACTTCTTGCTGCATGCAGTGAGGTATCAAGATATAGATCAGATAGGATCTTGCTTCAGTAAAGATGTGTTTGACCCTCATGGATATGACAAAAGCGACTACTATGATGAAATAGGTCATTAACAATTTCTCCTACACTTTTCTTTTCATGTTTATTTTTTCAGACATATCCTACATCTTTTATGCATTTCTTTAGTATTTCTCAGGTGGGCTTTTGACTTAAGTTAACATGTTATTGTCACCAAATAGTGCAAGCTCTCAAACTAAATTCATTAAGGCAAGTGATTTCATCTTAAATAGGTTGTCAATATATCCATGAAATCAAAAAGTGGTATATGTGAGGATCTGGGGGTAGAAGCACTAAGTAGGTGCTTTACAATTATCCCCTGCAGTTGAAATTTCTTAAGAAACCTTACAGTTTTGGATACATCTAAGAAAACCCAATAAATAGTATAGAATGGAATGGGTATATCATGGGTTTAAAGTGTGACTTTTTCTGGGATTATTTTAGTCTTTGGGAGTAGTTTTATTGATATTAGGGATTCTCTTCTAAGTGTACAAATAGGCCTGTCATATTTAGAAAAGAATAGAGTGGATACAGTGATTTAAAAAGCATGCCTAGGTGCATAGGCAAGGTGCATTTTAGGGTATGTGCCTCACCTAGGTCGCAGGCGCAGCACTTTCAAAAGGTATGCGCCTTGCACTTCAGCCTAGGCACGCACCTTTTGAAAATTTGCATGTTTTTCTATTTTTTTATGCCTATCAGCTGGGACTGGAGCGGAGAGAACCCCATCTTTGCTAATATTGTTCATTCATTCATCCTAATAAAAGATATTTTTAAAAGACAATTAAAATTATAAAATTATTTTTATAGGTATAAGAATGTAAGACCCTAATATGGACCTGTTTGGGTTTGCCTATGGGGTTTGGTACAAATGTGGCTTGTAAAATCAGGAATGCATAATGTTTAACATCATATTAGCTATTTGAAGTATTGCAATTGGAGGGAAAATAAAGAGATTGAGAGTTCTACATGCTTGAATATGTTTTATATGCTGTGCTTGATTTTTTTGAATTTTCATTTTAAATATGTTTTACATGTTATGTTTATGTATTTCAATTTGAGATAAAAGGCACATGCCTCTTGCCTCAGGCACAGAATGCCCCTTGTGCTTAATGGATATCTTCTCATAGTAAAGTCAATTGAATTATAAAAGAAAAGCGAAAGTATCAAGAGGTATGGAGGCTCTGTAACCCAGCAAAGCAATAGAAAGTAAGGAAGGGGGAAATCAACAAAGGGAAAATAATGACAGAAAACTATTCACCCATTGGCAGTTGTTTCTGCACATTCTAGCCCCTTCTTGCTAATACAGTCCCAGTGTAACTGTGTATCCTAACCCTGTATAATTCATCTTTTATCAGCTAGAGATTAGAGCACCATATTGACCTGGTATTCGGGTGTTTCTCGATCACATTCCATCTTTGCAATCAGGTTCCAACAGAAGTCCAAAAAATGGAAGGACAATTAGAGAGCTTGGTTTGGTGCCTTTAACCTCATGCTCTGAAACCATTCGAAGTGGCATTTCACATGATTTAGCATCAACTTATGCATAGAGCTTATTCTTATTGATGAGACATCTCACAAAATGAGTTCCACTTGACTTTATATTTGTCTTTCATAAACAGAAGCTGATATGAAATGTGAAATGGAGAGGAAGGAGCAAGAAAGGAAGAGGAGTCAAAAAATTGAATTTGTTGCTGGAGGTACACAACCTGGAACAGTTTCTGTAGCACCAAAAGTTAATATGATTCCAGGTCCTCTCTCCCTCCCCATCCCCCTTTTGTTAGTGTCCTTTTTTCCTCTTTTTGATGTTTATCAATTGTAATTTCTTGAAACCATGGAGCCACAAGTCACTCCTTGGCAAATTGTCATCATTTGCAGGTGTTTCAACTATTGCCTCTAGTGGATTGCATTCACTTCAACCTGCTTCAGATGCCATGACAAAGGACAGCAGGCCTAATAAAAATTCAAAATGGGACAAGGTCTTATATGAAAAAGTACCTAGTTTTTTCCCTAATAAAACCAAAATGGAAATCAATATATCCACACATTCTAATTGGTTTACTTGTGTTTTAGGTTGATGGTGATAGAAGACCAGATCCTGTATCTACAGCTGGGACTCATGCAGCACTGTTATCTGCTGCTAATGTGGGTGCTGGATATACTGCTTTTGCATGAGTTTCTCCTCTTACTATGTCATTCCTAAACCTTCTTTATTTGCTATTCAGAATATATGCATGTATAAAATACTCAAGTCTACGTGATAAATGGTGGTATCTTCACCCTAAACCATGTTAGGGATATAGTTGCTATGTGAGGTGTCTCTGATTTCTGCTTTTAACATGTCTCCTTATCCTTCTTATGGGATTGATCTAAACTCTAGTTTTTGAAGAGAGAATTACAAGTTTTCTCGAGGTTGAATCAATTTTGTAGTCAGGTCTCTTTAGTTTGCTAGAATTGCAGTGTCACCACCAACCTGCATAATTGAGCATTACTAGTATTACTTTTAAGTTCTGCCGGTTGCTGAAAATGAACAAGAGAAAGGGGGAATTTCTACAAATGCCATTTTCCAGTGTTGGTTTTGCAGCAGGGGAGGGGAAATGCTATGATTTCAAATCCCAAAATGAGAGATGCGGGCCCTTACTAAATTAGTCTGAACTCAATGAGAATTAAAAACAAGCAGTTAAGCGAGAGAAAGTATTTTTCTCATTCACATGACCAATGTTTTCAACCCTTTTTCGCTCTGCCAGTCAGACTGGTGACCTGATGATCCAGTTATAACTCTGCATCTGGTTAACATATAACCTGCAAGATTGCAAAAAACTGTTGATTTGGTTAATGACCCATTTACCCAGACGGTTGAACTATTGACTGACCTGTTGGACCTGTTTACTAGGTCATTGGTAGGCATTACCATCAGAGTGGCCAAGCTTTTGGGCCTATGACTTTAAGTATAAAATATTAAATTATATAATATTTTATAGTATATGACATAATAAAAAGACCATTGCCCAATGTTTGGTGCCAGCAATATAGGGTCATGGGAGGGGTATACTGGATACAGACCTAACCTTTGGCTTTTTTTTTTTTTTTTTTTTTGCACAAAGTGGCCAATTTCAGACTTGGACCCACATTCTCATGGACCCTATATCATGTCACATATGATATATCTATAAAATTAATGTTATTCTTTATAATAATATAAAATATCATATACAGTATGTACTACATGTTTCATATTATAATGTTCATATATAAATAATATGGTGTAGTGGCGGAGCCAGGAAATTTTTCTTTTCTAGTGAAGTCACACTTAAAAATGACACTAGAGAGGGAAAACATGAGTTGGGGTTTTTTCTTCTTTCTTTGTCTTCTTTTAGTTATCATTTAATTACCAAAATACCTCTACTCCTTTTATTTATTTGGCATTTCAAAATGTAGAAAAGTTTCTTTTTTTTTTCTTTTTTTTTTTTACATTTTCAACTGCCCAAATCATAGCTTAATTAGTCTAATAGTCTAAGGGTCCATTTGGTTCTCGGGAATAGGGGTCTGGAATCGGAATCAGAATGGTCCATTCCGATTGCAATTGTTTTGGTTTCGGAATCGGGATCTCATTCCCATTCCTGGTGGAATAGCATTCCCCCATTTGAGGAAATGGCCATTCCTTCCCCCTCTGGGAATGAGAATCCATTCCAGTCGATTCTGATTCTGATTCTAATTCCAGCCTGAACCAAACAAGCGGCAGGAATAGACCATTCTTATTCCGATTTCGATTCCAAAGGACTTCAATTCCAATTCCGATTCTGATTGTGAACCAAACAGGCCCTAAATAAAATGTCCAAATTGACACCCCCACCCTCTTATATTTTCTAACCTTACCGGGGTCAATATGGGAAAATGGGCTGAAATCATACATATAGTTCATGCCTTTTGAACTTCAATGGGGTCTGTTGACCCCACTGAAATACACGCAGCTCTGCCCCTGACACAGTATATATGTATATAATATAAATATATTGCAGGTTGGATCAGGCGAGGCCTCTGGGATAGGTTATAAATGATCACCCCTAGTCACCAGGTTTTATATTAATTTTATAAGTACCCTGTACTTTAGGGGTAGTGACACTTAAGGGCCTGAACTTTTAAGTGTAACACTTTAGTATCCTGAACTTTAGCACAGTTAAGAAATGTTTATGTGAGTGCTAAAATTACCAAAATGCTCACCATCTTTCAATTTATTTAAGATCAGTGCCACAGTTTTGGGAAAAAAAAATATATAAACAGATTGGTTAAACAATTTAGGAGGGTGTAATGATTGTACTGAGATTGGAAACACAACTCTAAAGACAATAAAACAGGCTGGCTAATATCAGTTTTCAATAATCTGATTGGATTTGGATGTAACTGGAATTTGGATCAGATCTGAACCGACTCAATTATAGCCCTAGGCATCATGGACTAACCTATTAACTCTAAAGACTGAACCAGTGACCTGTCTACCTAAAGAGAAAGCCGGTTTAACCTCTGGGTTAGTTTTTGAAACATCACACATGACCAAGGCAAAATTGACATGACAGATGACACACGGCTCCTCAATTCTGCCACAGCAGCTGTTTGAAGGGTGCAACTGCCATCTATATGTTATTCAACATACCAATTGATGAATAAAATGTGGGCCAAGTTATATTCCCGATGTAATTTTTTAAGCAACCAAATACCGGAAAATGAAACTTTTCATATATTTATTCTCAGAAACCAAACACAAGAAGGAAAAATGAAAAAAATAATAATAATAAATAAATAAATAAATTTCTCATCCGTTCCTTTCCTGGACCAACCAAGCTGACCCTATTACTTGAGTCAAAAGCAACCAAATACTGGAAAATGAAACTTTTCATATATTTATTCTCAGAAACCAAACACAAGAAGGAAAAATGAAAAAAATAATAATAATAAATAAATAAATTTCTCATCCGTTCCTTTCCTGGACCAACCAAGCTGACCCTATTACTTAAGTCAAAAGCAATAGGTATTTCTAATCATTATCAAAGCCTCATCCCATCTATATGGATACATTAACCCTGTTTTTCCAGTCTGTTCTGTTTAATGCCATGTCCATTGTTAAATAATTGGTGCTTAAAACATTTGTTACTACTTTCACTCATGTCCTTTTTGGTCTACCCCTTACCCTTTGAGTTCATCTCATAACAAATCATTTCTTCTTACAGGTACTGTTGATGATCTTCTATCTACATGACCAGGGGTGGAGCCAAATATATTGGTACTGCTTAAAACCATGATTACTTAGTGGAGGCTGGATTAAAAACATGATCAAGTGGGTTCTTCCCCCCTCCAAAATTTGAACTAAAATTGTGGAGGATCACTTGCTAAGGCTTCTCAAACTCTCAAAATTGAAATAAATATTATTTATTTTTTTTTTTAAAAAATCTGTAATAAACCCAAACCTTCTTAAGCCATTCTTCCTACTTCTTCTCCTCCCTATCTCAATCTCTTGTTTAACTCCCCCCCCCCCCCCCAAAAAAAAAAAAAGAAAAGAAAATTCCTGGCTCCGCCACTGTACATGACCAAACCATTTTAGTCTACTTTCTTTCATTTTATCACCTATTGGAGCTACTCCTAATCTCCTATGAATGAGCTTATTTCTAATCATATCCCTTCTATTTTTTCCACTCATTCATCTCAGCATACGCATTCCTGCTAGTCATTTTTTGGACATGTTGTTTCTTGATTGCCCAACATGGCTGGCCTTACAACTGCTTTATAGAATTTTACTTTTAATCTAAGTGGTATTTGCCTATAGATAAAACTCCATATGCACCTTTGCATTTTGCTCATCCTGCTCTAATTCAACTGGTGACATCCTCCTCAATCTTACTCTTGTTATGAATTATTGAACCATGATACTGAAAAATGTCACATTATGGTATTTCTGATCTTATATAACATTGTTGCCACTGCAGAACAGTTTGTCGACCATCCCTATATACCAAACAAAAAAGTTTTTTGCATTGATACTAACCTTTAGAGTGTTCACTTGGTTGAACTAAGCTGTTGGTTTGAATCTGCAACATTTAATACTTTGAAGATCTTGCTAATGGTTTATCTGTAAAACAGTTGAAAATAGAACTTCAGTTATCCGTTAAAAAAATCCAAAATGCATGTCTATTCAAAACTTCCGGATAGTCAAGAGATGAAATTTGATGTTGCTAATGCGAGAGTAACTGAAGGAGTAAAGAAAATGTAATATAATTATATAGGAGATTAATAGTAACAGTTGCTCTCCATGGCTCTCCTTTATGTAGCTCCCATCCTGTTATTTCTACCAAGGTAACTAGTTCTGCAATTGTAATAATTTTATTAAACTAAATATGTACAATTACAGAAATGCTCTTCATATAAAAGATAATTAATTTACACTAATTCTCTGGAACTCCACCTCAAAACTATCGGTGTAACATCTTTCAGTTAGGGAACAATAACTGGTGCTTTTGCATTGTGAAGGTTTCTGCCATTTGATCACCTGTCTAAAGGAAAATTGGCGGGGAGAAATAAAGCACATGAACATCACTAAGCAATGTTCTTAGGTATAGTGATAATTTCAATTTGCTCCATCAAGTATCAAGCATGAAACATATGATGAGAGTTATATAAGTGGCACAAATGTCATTAGGGGAGTTCTGGAGATAGTGGAAGGAGTGTCAGGCCTGAAGGTTAATTTGGCAGAATGTAGCTTGGTAGGGTTACAAATAGGAGAAAGAGAGCTGGACTGCTGGAGGAGTGTGCTATAGTGTTGGGCTGTGCAATTAGGTGGCCTTTGAAGTACCTTGGTCTCCCCATAGGAGGCAATCCTTGTGATGATTTTTTTTGGGAAGTAATAATTGAGAGATTCTTAAGAAAATTAGATAATTGAAAAAAGAATTACCTCTCAATAGGTGGGAAATTGACGTTGATAAAATCTACTTTACCCAACTTACCTATTTACATCTTGTCAGTTTTTAAACTCCCCATGAAAGTTGTGCAGAAAATTGAAGAATTTATTAGGGATTTTCTTTGGGACCTGGGAAATGAGTAGAGAGATCTCCTCTTAAATTGGGAACAAGTTTGCAAAATTAAAGAGAAGGGAGGCCTAGGTATAGGGAAGTTGAAGGAAAAACCGTAGCAGGAGCAAACTCAACTCAGCCTTAATCCCAACTATTTGGGCAGAAGCAGTGGCATTCGGCATTTGATACCTTATACTTGAGTAAGATTTTTTTTCCATTGTCCAAAAATTGAAATAGGGGTCCAAGTAGATAGACCTGCTGATAGATCACTGACTATCCAGGCAGTAACGTTCATAGTGGAACTGCTAGTACAGGAAAGCCAAGGACCAAGAATGCTTGTTACGCAGTCCACTTTCTGATTACTAGTTTAAGTACCCAGTAGTTGCCCTAGACATAGTGAATTGATGGAATCAATCCACTATGTTGAATTGCAATTCACTGTATTAGCTATATATCAATCCACTATGTTGAATTGCAATTCACTGTATTAGCATATGTAGTTTAGTAATATCAAGGAATTGAAGTGTCCCAAGCTATAGATAAAATAGTTGGATCAAGACACTACTCACCTTGACAAGTGGTTATGGAATCTAGAGTATTAAGAGTGAAGTTTGACAGCTTCAAATGAGTACTTCATTTATGTAATTGAAGAGAATTGGTGTCCTAAACGATGGCAATATACAAACTTGAAATACTCACCGTGGGATTAAATTCATTAGCCGTAGGACAAAACTTTGGGAGTGATTGAGTAAAGGTTACCATATGAAACAAGTATATCAAAAAACCAATTCTATTCACCTGAGAAGTCAATAATGGAATTTTTTTATTGAGACAATTGATAGAAAAAGTTTGGGGGAAGAGAAAAAAGATCTTCACATGGTATTCATTGATTTAAGAAAGCATATAATATGGTGATTTTGGGAAAAAAGAAGGTATTACCAAATAGGTATGTGGACATTAACATTCCTAAGAGCTAGATTTCTTTAGCAGCTATCCCATTCACAAAAGGAGTGGTAATCCGAGTACAATTAGGATTGGGAGGCCCAACTCAAAGTTTTACTTTGGGTCTATTTTTTCTTGGAGGGGAGGAATTTGCAAGGAAACCATTTAGGGAGTTGGAAGAAAAATTCTGTGGGATGACACAGAGTAGGGAAGAAGTTAGAGCAAAGCCAGAACAGGGGAGCTCCACAAGAAAGTTGATGGAAAAACAAGAAGGATTGAGGAGTTCCGTCGATGAAGTAGGTGCCTCTGAAGAAGTTGGAGAGCAGGAGGGAGCTCAAATTTTCAAGAAAAATGTGGTTTTCAAATTAGAAAAATTAAATGATTTCTCCAAGGATGCAGGGATAAGTGAGCAGATGCCTATTGCAGTGAGAAGGTTTAAAAACAAGAAACAACTTTGGGCTGTCCAAGTTTCAAGAGTTTTCAGCAGATTAAGGATGGAACTTCTGGGGTTTGTTCCTTCCAAGAAAATAAAGAAATCTGGGAAACAAAGGCTGCATTATCACAATCAAGAAGGGGGCTTTTGAGTGGGTTCTTGTAGGGGTTTGGGTTGAGTATTGGAGTGTTTTTGTTGGTTGGATCTTAAAGGGTTAGGGGTTGTTTTTTGTTTCATGGGCGTGCTCTGTTGGGGTCTTTTGTTTTGAATGGGATAGTTGTTTTTTCTGCTGAAGGGGATTGTAATAGTTTTGAGTGGGTTTTGGATTTTTGGGTACTGATTTTGGGTGTGATTGGAAAGGCTAATGGTTGACAGAATGTTGGGGTCTGCTTTCTTTCTTTTTGTTGGGTAATGTCTTGTCACCATCTTTAGGGGTGTCAACGGTATTCAAAAATCCGATTTCGATATCAATATTCGACATAATCGAATCGAATTTGGATAATTCGAATATATAATCGGTCGAATTCGGATATCCTATTCTTATCGAATAGTTAATCGGATTCGAATTCAGGTATGACCTGATTCGATTCGATAAAATATATATATATATTTATTTATTTATTTATTTATTTATTTATTTATTTATTTATCTAAAATAATTAATTAATTAATCGAATATTCAAATATTTAGTCCGTTTACACCCCTAACCATCTTTGCTCTCTCTCTCTTTTTTCTTAATATAATTCCTTTTTTATTTATTTTCAAAAAAAAATGGAGGGGATGCAAATAGAATCCAATTTAGGGGTGCAACTTAGGCAGCCCTAATACGAGCTTGAACCAACCTAACCCAAAAATTTACATGGCCTAAACCTGGACTTTTTATCCTTGGGCTGGGCCTAGGCCCAAATCTCAAGTCTTTTTTCATATTTTTAGGCTGGCCCAGGAGTAGCCCTTGGGTAGCCCAGCCCAAACTGGACCCAGCATTCAAAGAGGTTTAGGTTCACTTTTAATGCGTTGGGCCCACTAGGCCTAACTTATCAACCTGAACCCAACCCAAGTGTGTAAAATTCTAGTTTCATCTTGGCCCTGGATTGGGAATATAGGGCTCAGTCTAGGTATGAGCGTTAGGCCCATGTTTCAAGGTTGGGCGTCGATTGACCTTAAAACCAACCTACCACCCAAGTTGCACTTAAGTCGTATGTGATAGGAGGATACCCCTTGGGATAAAAGGAAAATTTAATAAAATGGTTGTAAGGACAGCAGAAATGCAATTGTAGATATGGATGAGTGGGAAAGATAGTAATGGTAGGATCAGAAATAAACATGTATATAATATGTAGGAACTAGGAGTAGCCTCAATAGTCAATGGGTGTATGAGTACTAAGATGGTTTGGTCATTTACAAAGAGGTCATCTATGGCACCTGTGCACCTGTGTGAAGAAGTGAACTATAAGTTGAAGGTCTAAAAATGCGCAGGCCAAAAAGGACATGAATTGAAGTAGTGAGAAATGATTTGAAGGCCTATAATTTGACGATTGATACGTCACTAAACACCATGGAAGGGCGGAACTTGTTTTATGTAGCTTAGTTGAGTTGAGTTGAGGGCCAATTTTTTTTTTTCCTCTTCTCTTTTTTTTTTATTTTTGATCAGCGAGTTGAGGACCAATGTTATCCAACTAGATACCCACCAGCTGCATAAACTTCTGCTAGGATCTCTGTAGTCTTTGCTGTGAGATATAGAATCATAACTTCTTGAATGTTTTTATTGATGTACTTTTTTTTTTTTGATAGAAGTATAGAACTAAACCAGTTGGACTGGCTAGTGATTTATCCACCAAAAAAGACTGGCCAGGGATTAGGAATTGGTCGTTCTCTGACATGGGCTATTATTAATTTATTACTATTATTATGGTTAAATTCATGTACATTTAAACTGGTCTGTATTTAATTTGCAGGCAACAAAAGCGAAGAGAGGCGGAGGAGAAAAGACCCAGTGAACGGAAATTGGAAAAGAAGTCATGAATAGCTCTGTAACTATAGGAAGTTCAGAAGTTTGTGTGCCCTCTTGGTCATTGAGAGGTACATTCACACATCACTAACTTTTATTTGTACAAGTAATCGGAAAATTGGCCATGTTAGTGAAGTTTGGTGTTTCAATGTTAAAGAAAATTGGCCACGTGATGGATCCAGAGAAACTTTTTTTCCTTGTAACTGATACTGGATGAAGCATTGTATGCAGCACAAGAAAATTCATTTCCTCTTCACTTTGACGGTGAGGATTGACCACCTGATTTAAATATCAGAGACCTTAAATGATTAAAATGCAATTCCGTTTTCTTGCGCTTTTTCAGCCTCAAATCTACCTTATTGAGTACGTAAGTTCTACCAGCTACGCTGATAAAAGATATATAAAAACAAGTGTTCTACTCTACCGGTCACTGTTGTACCATTGATGGAGATGCAGTCATGCATCGAGTCTGTGGTACTTTTTCATGCCCATATATTTGGTTCAGCAACCCCAGCCTAGTTTCCTTTTTGGGTCCCATCCTGAGCAATCTTGTATTTGTTCTGCAATAGCAGGCAAATTTATCTTAGGTTCATTCTCGCACTGGCTTGTGGGAACAGTTCGATTCATGTTCTTTCGGGGGCTGGATAACATGGGTTATCATCATCTTCAAGCCTTTCCCCAATTATACTGGACGACATGGGTGATAATATTAATATATACCAATTGTTAATTTGTTACCCGTTAACGTTTCGTGATAAAAGGGGTTCAGTATGGCTGCACCTGTAGAGGTAATCGCTTTATAAACATACGAATGATACAATGTTTAGCCCATTCTCAATTACAGACAACCCGTATGTTGTAAATGTATTTCATGACAAGTGTAACGCAGGAGAGATTCAGATTATCTTCAAAAGAATGAAAAGAATCAACCGATGTTAAGAGAAACTGAACATCTTGAATATTTATTAGGGAAATAGAAGAGATTCAGATTATCTTCAAAAGAATGAAAAGAATCAACCGATGTTAAGAGAAACTGAACATCTTGAATATTTATTAGGGAAATATGATATCAAAGATTGATCCCGAGTAATTTTTCTCCGGGAACCTTGCACAAAATTATTCACTTGCAACTTACCACTCAAGCTTCTACAGCATTTTTCACCTTCATTAGTTATTTAATTCGTTCATTACAAGTATTATGAGACTTAAAAAACGCATCGTTGGATAATATGTGTAGATCATAGACTGAGCTTTATTCAAACAAAAGTCTAAAACCATCCTTTATGCAAGAATACCAAGCTGAAAGAGTAAAAGAAGAAAGGTTAGAATTTGCGATCAAAATCAGAATCGAAATCCATCGAAATAATCGCGCAATCAAAAGGTCCATTCATCCGAGAACCAACGGACCCTAAATCGCTGGAGGTGGCAAAAAACAACCAAAACTTCACCGGGTAACCAATAGACTTCTTACAACGTGAGCAATTTTAAGCCAGAAAACGAAAATGAAACCACCTTTTGAGCAATTTTAATACTAAACACCACGTTCTTCCAGTTGAGGGTTACTGAAAGCTCTGTAATTAGCACCCCAGTACCCACCCAACAATCCTCGGTCACCACAGAAGAGATGCAATAACCAAGGTTAAAAGTATTAACACGTATGGCCGATACATATCATTCAGGGACCCCTATAGCTGGTGTATCAGGAGTCTGACCGATTCAGGGTGTGGAGACCTAAACCGGCCACCCTGAACCTGTTTCAAAAAAAATAATTAAATAAAACATTAAAAAAAGGTATCCATTCACCCAACACACAGGCCCAGTACCCACCCAATAAACAAGGTTCAAAGTATCGACACGTATCGGCCAATACATAATATTCCAAGACTCCTATAGTGGGTGTATCGGGGTCTGACCGGTTCATGGTGTGGAAGAGACCTAAACCACCCCCCCCCCCGAACCTGTTTCAAAATTAAATAAATAAATAATACATAAAAAAGGGTATCGGTTCATACGCCATCGCTATTTTGAACCTTGGCAATAACATTGGGTTAACGACAGCAAATATATTCCGATACTTAAGACTTCATCTTAGGCTGTGTTTGGTTTTAAGGAAAAAGTACGGAAAGGTAGGGAAACCTTTCGGTTTTCCCTTCCTTAACCTACCTTTTCCTTCATACCAAACATAGCCTATGGAAAGAATGCAGGAGATACCGAGATACTCAATATAATAGTGCACAACAGCAAAATGTATATTAGCAATTCACTTCTGATTCATTTCTTTAAGTAATCCAAAATCTAACAGAATGAAGTTGAACTAACATAACCAAAAAAAACCAATATTAATCCAAATAAAGTCCACTCAAAATTCAATCGACAAACAGCAGTCACTGCACCAGTAAGCCCAGAACCACTCTTGCCAGTGCAACTATAAGGAGGATCTCACTTAAGAGGAATGAACCTTGAGGAATGTGTGGCACCAATACCTGGTCTACCATGCTTAACAGGCTTGTAAGAAATGGAGAACTCGGCAAGATAATGGCCAATCATTTCAGGCTTGATTTCAACCTGGTTAAACGTCTTGCCGTTGTATACTCCAATAATGCTTCCAATCATTTCAGGTACTATGATCATGTTACGAAGGTGAGTCCTAACTGGCTCTGGCTTCTCACCAGGTGGAGCTTCCCTTTTCTGTTTCAAAGTTAGAAACATATAACAAATAATCAGAGGATCACATGTTTTTCTTTCTTTATAATTAATAATAATAACCAATAGTTTACATAATACATAACCCAAGACAAACTCCAGAAGGTGTAGAAAACGCTTCTTCCAAAGCTCAACCAACCATGAGTTTCATAGATTTTGAACAGTCTTATGATGATATAAGACTGAAACGATCCATTATAGTTTTTTAAATCATTTCAGATTAGAAACTCTTCTGTTCCGGTTAAAGATCTAGAATAGAATACAATCAGTTTGTGTAATCACTAGCACATCAACAGAGGCATTTTTAAGCATTTTATTAAACATAATCTCTAGACGTACAACAGAGAGAACAAGCCCACCAGTTCAGTTGGCAAGGCATCTGGCTGGTTGTAGGCATGTATGTAGCGAAGACTTGGGATCAAATCCCAACTTCACTAAGGTTGGGGAATCAAGGGTTTGCAAGATGGACTACCCCCCCCCGGTTCTATAGCCCCATAAATAAAAATAGTATAATGGGGGACAAAATATCAAGAAATTTCCTGGTGAAATCAAGAGAGAAGACTATTTTCAAGTATTATAATGTAGACGTACAATGGAGAGAATGTGCCCACTGGTTCAGTTGGTAAGGCATCTGGCTGGTTGTAGGCATGCATGTAGCAAAGACATAAGATCAAATCCCAACTTCAACAAGGTTGGGGAATCAAGGGTTTACAAGATGGACTACCACCCACCCCCCACCCCATGAATAAAAATAGTAAAATAGGGGAAAATATATCAAGAAATTAACTTTCTAAATACAGGGCCTTTCTACCAAAAACTATAATGATCTTTCAACAGGACTATTTGATTTAGCCACTGGGGATCGTTACTTCTATCACATGGACCAACAAAAGAGCAACTGAATGACTTTGCAGATCTCATTGTTGACACCACCCTATTAGATACAGAGAATTAGATTTATCTTGATATTTCATCCTCTTTATAATCGCATCTTTCCTTATTAATATGATTTGCTCAAAGAATGACTTCATTGGTGTTAAAATTTTTTCTAAATGCAGTCAGAGATTTTTAATTAAATTTTTAGGCATAAATGCAACCAAGTTTATCACCATATTTCATCTGTCAGACCTCATATTCTCAAACAGCCAACCCTTCTCTCTTGTCTTCCCCATTTTTCATTGACAGCCAATACCCTCTCTCACATTGTTTGAGTTATATTTAAAACTCCCTTCTCTTCCTCTTCTCTACTGATTTTGACAATTCTTCATTTCTTTCTTATTCAAAAAATAAATATCCACATAAGTCTGCAGCAGAGAATCAAGAATGCTATAACCAATCAAAGAATCCTTTAATTAAAATATTTTTTTTAAAAAAAGCTTTCTAGTTGCTTAGCTTCTTTACCGGATTGTTCTACTATCTTTTCTAAAGGATCAGGAGGCAGGGTTCCAGTTTGGTTTTTCTAAGAGTTTTACAATAGAAGCTTCTCCTGTTGATTGATTTCATTTGGGCTAGATCTGTCTTGACTGTATTCCATTTTACATTTTATATTCATATGAGGCTGACACACCATGTGATTTTGTTTTATAAGACTTGCCAGTTATGGTGAAATTTTTGTGTTGTGATAATTTACAGAACTTTGACACCTTACTCCATTATTATTGGTATTCACAAGGACCCTTTTGATGTTATACAGAAGTTGTTTCAATTAAGATGATGATGTTATAACTAGACCATGAAAACAATATGTAGAAGGATGTGGTTCCATTTATCTTCGACATGAAGAGCTTTGTCCAATATATATAATAGGGACAGCTATAAGATTACAGAAACGAAGAGGATCCATAGGTGTCATCGCTGAAAGATATTGTTGCACATGACTATTTCAAGGTCGGGTCGGGGGTCAAATACATCAGGCATTATACATGTCATTTATACAGAATTTATATGTGTGTGTGTTAAATGTTATTTAATTTTATACTATATTGTATATAATGCCTATATCTGATTTCATACACATTGCATGCCATATAACATATAAAACATCGTATACATTTAGCAATTATGCATAAAAGATATAGGACAATAATCAGGCCCAGCCCAGTCTGGGCCACTGTATACCCAGGCCTAGGTTAAGTGTCTGGCTTGAAACCTGGGCCGGTCTGGTCCAGGGCCTAGGATCATTATCACCCTTTGGGAGACTACCCAGCTGACTAACACAATTATTACATTTCAATAACCACTTACCATTACTTTATTTTTTATAATCACTTTAATATTTTTGATCAACTTCTGTAATGTATTTTCATTTTTTAATAACTTGAAATATTTTTATTACTATCAAAATTTCCAAAACTTTCTATGCCTTTCATTGATTTTTTAACTTTTAAGTATATTATTTACTTTTTTGTAACTTACAATTATTTAACATTTTTAGTAAAATAGATAAACAAATATTAAAATTATTTACTAGTTCATTACCCAAATGATTTATTTGTTATTAATTCTTACATATTCCGACATTTTTAATGAATTTAGTTAAAAGTGCATTAATAAGTATGTGATAAACAAAATATATAATCTCCAGTTGTATCAACATTCAGAAATACTGAATAAACATATTTGGTGGGGTAAAACTATAAAGAATAAAAATGGATCTAACACTCAGATTACTGAACAGCTTGACTTCATTCAGATATCTAAAAAAAGTAACGCAAACTTTCAATTATCAAAACTCAAAGCTTTTGAAATCCTCAGATATAAAAGTTCAGATCCACTGAAGACCAACTTAGGCTTTTACTGAAGAACAAAAGAAAATAATCCTAGGAGCCTACAAATTACAAACAGAATCACTAATCAGTGCCAAAATTAAGAACCTATTTGTTTCGGTGCAGTAAACTATCTAAATGAGGCTTCCAACTTAATAATATTTATGTAATCCAACATAAGTTGAACTTCCACATCAAGAAACAAAGTAACAAACACCATATAGAACTCAATTATATGAAGTTACAAACCAATAAAAAACTAGACAAACATGAACCCTACCTCTTTTATGTTTGAACAAGATTTTGTCCAAAATCATTGAGAACTGAACCTAACCAAAATTAGTTAAACTTCATACAAGCATAACAAAGAACTGCACATTTCACACCCTCCCCCCATAGCTCTCAGCGTAAAACCCCTTAATCATTAACCAACCCTGAGATTTTGCATCCAGAGAATCCTCTCCCATCAATTTTTCATGGAATTTCAATTCTAATGAACTAACTTTAAATAAAATAGGAAGATATAACAATGAAAACTTCTCCAATGTCTTAATGATGTTTCTTTCACGTATGTTGTTAATTATAATTAGAATCACGAAGATACAATTGAATCATTGATAGTTCTTCATTGTCTCAATACTGTACATATTTCTTCACCAACTTCGTAGTGGATTTTCTTTATTGTCTTGATATTTATTCACTGATTGATCTCTCTTTAACTGGTCACAACAAGTGACCAGTGGCATCTCTCTATGGTCCGTTAACAATTAACCAACCAAACCAGGGGACCATTAACTTCCACCAAGAGGTAAAACCTTGTTCCACACTATTTACACTAAGAATGAGTATCAGAAAGCGAATACAAAATTCTAAATAAAATAAGAAGCTATCATTTATCACTTGGACCCCATAAGAATTTCAGTTACAAAATAAAAGCAATGGATAACCAATTATCGTAATCCAACTAGGATTCTGGAATGTATTAACAAACTAGATAGCACAATTGCTCCCTGCGGTATTGGCAAAAAACTATCAAGTGAACTACAACATTTAAAAAAAAAAAAAAAACATTCTAGACTAAATGCCAAGCGACTAAGCCAAGTAATGCTCTTTAATGATAACAAGGTAAATAAAACCAATGGAAAAGGATGTAAGATACATTTCGCTGCCAAATAAAGTATATCACCAAAATACTTCGGCATAACCAAACAGATCCTCGCGATTATGTTTAGGGAAAGGTGCAAACGTGTATATTTTAACGATCAGTGCTCTAAATTATGCAACACGATAGAGAGAACCAGATGCGGTGAGCCATTGACAAAAGAAAAAAAATGTTTTACCGCCTTGCGCAGCTTCTTAATCAAAGCCATGGGCTTCCTCTTCAGACCTCGTTGGAACCTACGAAGTGAAGCAACAAAGATGTGTGAGGGAGAGGGAGAGAGAGAGAGAGAGAGAGAGAACCAATGAAAGCTAATTCAGACAAATAGATACCAAACATGTTACAGATCTCTAACCCCGGTGCCTCACCTTCTGCGAGCCCTAGCATGGAAGAGCTTCACAAGTTCATCGGTGGACATGTCGAGGAGAGCATCCAAATCAACTCCTCTGAAACTGAACTTCTTAAAGGTCCTCTTCTTCGGCTGCCCTGGAGCGACATCTGCTTCGATATCCGCCTGAGAAAACGAATTAAGCGATGTTAATGAACAAATCAAGGTGTTTGTACATGTATGAATGGCTCTGAATAGTAAAGAAGATGCAGAATGAGCTTCGAACTCACCATGACTACAAACGACGAGAAGGAAGCTGTAAGCGGCAAATGTGTATCACGGCTAGGGTTGCAGAGAACTTAGTCCGTAAGCGTGTGTGTATATATATATATATATATATATATATATATGGTATCGCACCGGATTAGGGCAGTGGGTGATCATGGGTCGGATCAGGCTTTAAACCTATGATAGATTTATTTACGGACCGGACCGGGTTTGGGCCGAATTTTGCCGCTTTATTAAAAAAAAGAAAAAAAAAAAAAAGGCTCCAGTCAAGCCCGAGACTGGCCCTTATGTGGAAATCGAAGCGCAGGCCCGCGCGGAAAACTCCGTTTGGACATAAAAACCCATACCTATGTTGTAATTTAATAAATTTAGCATAGGCCATGATCTAACATCAACAATCCTAATCAGTGAATAAAACCACACCAGGAGGAAATGTTTATCGCTTTAAAATAAATTATCTAACATCAACAAAAGCATGATACAACACAGTAGAGAGAAGAAAAAGAATGGTAATGATCATTTGAAATTAGTAGGAAATAATGATGAGCAAAAATAAACATGTAAAAAAATAATAAAAAACAGCTACAAAACCATCACCAAATACTAAAATACTAAAAATTATCACCAAATCATAAAATGGTTGGAAAATAGGTAGGACTAGACCCTTAACAGCATCCTTTACATTAACAAGCAACTAAGCACAAAATGCTAAATCTGTGAAGATGTGGATTATTATAAATCATAATATGTAATTAAGTAAAACTAAATGACAAATTTCAGTCAGCAGAATTTTCCACTTGCTAATATTCTCATTATTCTAAGAAAAAAAAAAAACACCATCAACAACAACACAACAGTCTCAAGTTATACATTGCTGGACTTCTTTCAAAAGAAACATATGTTGATATGATAGTGAAGCAGACCCGTGACATCAGTAAGTTATGAGTTATGACTTGTTAAAGTACGTCTCTTATTTAGAATCAATTCTTATATATTAGCCCATCATTAACTTTCTTTGAACCGACCAACTCCAACAATATTATTTATCAAGAGAAGTGAATGGATTTTGTTAGCATTTTTTTCTCAGTTGGCATGCATATTTTTTCACAATGTGACAAGTGAAAAAACCAAACTTGACAATCCTAATCAGTGAATAAAACCACAGCGAGAGGAAATGCTTATCATTTTTATAGTAGATGATCTAACATCAACAAAAGCATGATACAATACATTAGAGAGAAGAGAGAGAGAAAGCTAAAGATCATTTGAAATTAGTAGCAAATAATGATGAGCAAAAATAAAAAAGACCCCAAACAACATACTGAGATAAAAAGGATAAAGTAGTTATTGTTTGTAGGTTGGAGTCTGAGAGAGGCTACTTGGTGCTAAAATGCCTGAAGCTAGGATGTATCCAGTAATCCCTCCCGATACCCTGAATAGTTGGGAAGGATGCACGATGGAATCCAATAGAATTCAGCATTTAGGTATACAACTATTTTCTGAGAGAGTCCAACTATGATATCGAAAAGGCATGATACTTAAAAACCAGTACCAATCATAAAATGGTTGAAAAATAGGTTGACCACTGGTACCTAATTTTCAGGTTGTTTAACAGGCCTTCTTAGTATAGAGAAATAGGCATGCAATACCACAATCCAAAGGAACAACTAATGTTTAAGGAAACAGTAGCATACAAAACCAAAAATTGACATAAAAAGATAACTTTGTAGAATAGAAAGAGTTTTTTTTTTTTTTTAAATAACAAAAAGAGCACTTGTAACTTCATATTTTCATATAAATACTAAATCAGATGGTTATTAATAGAGCATGAAAATTAGGAGAGGTATGTCTTGGTCCAGCTATCATTAGTAATGGAAAGCTTATAAGAGTAAATTGACCACCGATACCTCATTTCATATGGTTTAACAGGTCTTCTTAGTACAAAGAAATAGACATGCATACCACAAGCCAAGGGAACGACTAATTTTTAAGGAAACAATAGCATAGAAAAACAAAAAATAGACATAAAAAATATAACTTTGTAGAACATAAAGAGCTTTTTGTTTTGAAAATAACAAAAAGAGCATTAGTAACTTCATATTTTCATATAAATACTAAAATCAGATGATGGTTATTCATAAAGCATGAAATTTATGAGAGGTATGTCTTGGTCTAGTTGTCATTGGTAATGGAAACTCCTATTGGCTTCTCCAGTGGAAAAGAGCATTAAGATAAGGAGATCTATCATTTCACTATTTTCTATTAGTATCAAGACAGTAAAATTCCTGAAAAACCAATAGGATAAAGAATAAATGAGATTTAAGTGTGCTAGTCATCCTTGAAATAACCCATTTCTTATTTGTTTACAACATTCTAATTGCTTGCTTGTAGAAAATATATTGGAAGCAAGAGAATGACATGATAAAATTCATCAGTTTGGGACATTATCTGTAGATGTTGGAAAGGAGTATTTAGCAACAGTCTGCCAAATCAATTCCAATGAACGAATAGAAAAATGGAAATTCTAAATGCTCTTTGAAGAGCAAGTACATGGAAACACTTTTAAATACGCTAGGAAAGGAGAAACCAAGAGTGGGGGCATTGCCAATAAGACACTAGTTGGTAGAAAAATGCTAATAAAGATCTATTTAAAAAAAAAAAGGTAATATAAATTTTATTTAAAATGGTAAGAGTTAGATCATCTAAATACATAGAACACCAATACAGTGATTAATCCATAACCTTACATACTATCTTATTATAATGCATCATTCCATGCTGTAAAAGAAAGCTTATAAGAGTAAATTGACCACAAGTACCTCATTCCATGTGGTTTAAGAGGCCTTCTTAGTATAGAGAAATAGACATGCATACCATAAGCCAAGGGAATATATAGGCAAGGGACAAACATAGCTAGACTACCAAGAGTGGGGACTAAGCAGGTGCAGATTGGTTACAACCAATACAACAAATACAACTAAGAAAAAAACATTAACATAAATAATATAATGGAAATGCACATCAAAAGATTCCTTATTCAAAACCAAAGTATCAATTATGAACACCACTCCTTTTCATATTTCATACCTACATTTTCCTTTATCAAAAAGTCTTCTATTTATTTCCTCCTAAACAAAATTCCTTGTAGGGAGTATAGCTAAAACCAATAAAACATGCAATGATGAATAAAGAAGAAGAGGAAGATGAATAGAAAATAAAGAAATATGAGATTTGTTACTTGAAAAGATGAAGAGGAGGAAGCAAGCAAGGAGATGAGGAAGGAGGTGAGCAATTAGAAAATAAATTTGTGTTAGGAATGAGAAGTGAGGGGGTATATGTAGATGGGAAGAAAAAAGAAACAAAAGCAATGATTAGTCATTGCACGGGGGTTCAAAGCCTCTAAATCATGGATTGGGCAATTTTTATTAAAAAAAAAGTCCAAAATCCATCCAAATTTATTTGCAAATCGAAATAGTTTCAACTTAATTGTTGAGTGGTCAGCTAAGATATGTTAGCTGCAAGACTCAACAAAATGACTGCAGTAATTGCCTCTTCAGTTCTCGAGAACGCTCGAAGGAGTGAACTCTCTCGAACAAAACAGTACAATGAACCTTGAGCAGCCACTTGGATTAACACAAATGCCATGTGGATCAAGAACCTCAAACAGCTAGAAAGACAATTACAAAACATGTTAGTGAATCTCATGCATGCCTGAAGGAAAAATTGAAAGGAACTAGAAGAAGAACCAAGAGAGAAACTGAATAGATATCTATAATCAGTAAACTTGTTAGTGAATCTCATGCATGCTAGAAGGAGAAATTGAAAGAAACAAGAAGAGGAAATCATTAACAACCAAAATGGGATCTATAAAATGTTTTCCAGACATTGAGAGAGAAACTGAACAGACATCTATAATCGGTAATATGATCAAGTGATTTCTACGAATTAATTAAACACAAACCCATTTACCTCATCGGACCCATTTAGCATAAGTATTTTTTTAAGTGAACCCTAACTTAGAAATGAGAGCAGTGGACAAAAACATAAAAAAGTTGTTCCATTTCAACAAATCTCTAAAAAAAATAAACACAAACCCTTAAAACAAATATACCTCACCGAACCCATTTAGCATGAGTGATTTTTAAAGCGAATCCTAATTTAGAAAAGAGAATAGTGGACAAAAACATAAAAAATGCGTTCCATTTCAACAAATCTATACAAATACCTTTGCATCAGAAAATAAATGCATCTGTCATGAGCGTAGAAATAAAAAAAAAAAAAAAAACACATGTGGTAGAATCAAGAAGCCACTCAAAACCATAATGGGTTCGGTGAGGTACAAATATGTATCCGTTGTGTTGATCCAACCCTAAGTAGCCACTCCAAACCATAATGAAGAAGGAGAAGATGATGGAGAAGACGGGGGTTTCAGAGCTTCTTGATGGCACATGTGTGGTATTCTCAGTGATACGTGTGAGCTTCTTGATGGCACGTATTCTCAGCTACAATAAGATTCCATTTTGCGAAAGGGGGAAGCACCCCTTTTGCTTTAATGCATACATACATACATACATACATATATATAAAAGATTATGTCGATTTGATGATAATTTAACAAATATAATTATATATATTATGTAATATTATAGGTTGGGGTTAAGCTCAAGTAAGGCTTATTTGAGAAGACAAACTATGCCATAAAATTGAATTTAGATCACATACTCACATGACACTACAACTTCACATTGAGAACATCTCCCCATGAATGGTAACATGCAAATACGGAGATGTTCTCAATCTACAACTGGAATGAGGTGTGAGTAGGTGTGGGTAGGGTTCTTTACACTAATGGTAAGGACTATAGGCTAGGCTTGTCTCTAAGTGGGAAATCCTTTTAGAGTGCTTCATGAGTATGGTTGCCTATATTGCATTATGAAACACTTGATTGGCCAACCCATTATAGCCTTGAACAATGTGTGCCATCAAATCTCTCGTTCTACACATCTCATTAAAACATAGGGATTTTTACTGTTTAGTCCACCCCCATAAATCTTATCACCACTGTATAGTTAGGGTAGGTGCTAGCTCAAAATTGATGCCAATACAAGGGCAGGCATTAGTGTTTAGGTGGAGGTGTTTGAAATTTTGAATTGTTTGGTCTATAGTGGAATTTAGAATTTTGAGGTGGAGTGTAGTCTACTTATCCTTAAAAGAGATATTATTTTCATCAAATCCCAAGCACTCCTGCAATCAAAACAATATTCTTTTTTAACCTTCTTCATTGCACAATGCCTAAAACCTTACATTTGCCTCTTGAAAACCATTCTAAATTATTTAGACATCACCACTAAATTCCAAACACTTGAACATATCAACCATTAAATATCATTAAAAAAAGTTAACCCTTGATAAGCCTATGGGTGTTCACATGTTAGGTTGGGTTGATTTCATGGATTTTTTTCAACCAACCTGACTTGGTCAGGTTGCTTATTCAGCAAGTTAAAACCGACCAACACTTAATTAAAACCAATCCAAACATGAAGGGTTGGTTTGTTGGTTTAGTTGGTCAATATGGGGAATCTACCTAAGAGATTTTAGATGTGTCAGGTGACTCATACCCAAACATTTAGCAAGCAAGAGGTTGTATAGTGTGTGCAACTGTGCATGACATAAATTTCTCCCCAAGTTTGGCAAGTTTAAGCATTAGGGATCATTCTTACAAGTCTTATCGATCCTAAAAAGGCAATAGATAAAAGTGTGGGTCTTATTTCAATTAAACTTTTGAAATTGACTCAAACTATGACCTAAAATTAAACTTTCCCATATCCCATGTTTCATTTTATGTGTAAACATTACAACTCAAAAAACAAAGTAAAAAAAGAGGTAGAAAGAAATATTAGAAAAAAAGAAATAGCGATCTCAAGACCCAAGACAAAAGCAATTCCCTATTTGAGTATTGTTACTTGAACTTCAAGCAATTAACTAAGATAGAAAATGACCAAGGCCTAAGGAATAATAGCCAATGATGGGAAGTTGGAAACACACATTATATTACATATTAGGTTCAGATTTGGTTTTCACACATAAAAACCGAAATTGACCTGATTTATCAGTTGATTACTTACTAGAACCAAAATTGATCGATGATCTTAAAAAACCAACCAAATTATGTTGGGTCAGATTGGTATTGTCAGTTTGATTCAAATTACAAACACCCCTAATAAAGCCAATGTTTTGTTTTAACTTTCTCCATTGGTTGAAACACTCAAACTTTAAATGTGGTAACTTTGCATACTTGTGTTATACCATTTATGCACCTTAGCAACATCCATAATTCCTCTTGATCCCCCACTTGGAATCTCAAGGATTCTCCATTGATAGGGAAAGGGGGAATCTCCTACAATTGTCCCTTCCAAACAAACTACCCTAAGGCCATGTTGCTTCCCGGGTTTTGAAGGGGAGAGGGAGTTAGTCAATGGGACTATGATTCCCATTGATTGCTTTTCCCATATTTATTTATTGGATTCATGTGGGATCCATGGGAAAATCATATTTTCTAAGGCCGTGTTCGTTTTCCAAAAGGTCACTTACCCAGGTAAAATGTTTATTAGGAAACAATTAACCAAGTAAGTTCAATTACCCATGTTCTTTTGATTCCCGGATAAGTAATATAATGACTTTTTTGCCCATAAAAAAACAATGTTAAAATGGGTAAACTTGTTCCATTATATTGTATGAACTTTATCCCAATTGGGAAAGTTATCCACATGGGAGATGGGCATCCGTTACCCTAGGGCACAGTACTTGCTAAAAAAAAAAGAACACTAACAAATTGGTTAATGGGAATCACTTTCCCATTGGCCAATTTTCCCTTATTATTTAACAGAAAAATGAGTAGGGCCTAAGTATCACTCATTCCCTTATCCATTTCCCACATGGATAAGTAACTTTCACACCTATGGGGAATTTACCCACATGAGGGGGAAGTTGACAAAACATGATGGGGCAATTTTACCCATTCTAATGTCTTTTTTTTTATGAATAAAAGAGTCATTGTGTCATTTACCTATGAATCAAGAAGCTTTTGGAAAAAAATGAACCCTAGGTACCTTTATACTCTCAACTCAAAACCCCAAAATGCCCATACTAACCCTATAAATGGATAAAAATTACCTTTGCCCTTTCCCAAAACTATATCTTCCTACCTTTAAATTTTTAAAACAACAATTAAAAACAATCATTTACTAAATCTATATGGTTTCTTGGATTTACCAAAACCTACCCTATAGTTTGCATTTACTAAAATACCCATATAGTTTGCAATTGTTTTACATAATCAAATTCCCATTTGATGATAGTGGGAAATGATAAATTTGTCCCTTATGTCCATTTGGATAATTTAATCAAAATAAAATAAAATAATATCATCTATCGCTCTTAGTAAGACACAGGCAATCACACTATTCAACTCTATTTGGTCAATTTTGTTTTTCATACAAAGAAGTGTTAGGGGGTACTTTTGGAATAAAGAAACATGGGCAATGCCCTTGATCATCTCCCACCCAACTTAGGTGATCATGTTACATTTTATTTTTGGTAAAACAAAACTTTTGTTATTGAAAGGCCGATTAAGTAAAGAGGTTGCAAACTGTAGGGGTGTTTTAGTAAAATGAAAGCCATGTGGTAGGTTACATGTGAAACTACGGAACATTCTAGTAAATGAACAAAAAAAAAAAAACAATACTACCCAAAAAGCAACTCTCTACCAAATATGCTTTTCCTAGTCCTAAGACTTTTCTAACCCTATACTTTATAAAATGCCCAAACTACTCTTCATTAAAAAATATATAGATAGAGACATAACCCCACCCATTTGGACACCAAGTTAGGCCCATTTACTTCCATTGGTCCACCTTACAACAAGGTTTAAAATTTCGATATGATACACCAACATATCTTTAAAAAATTGATACAAGATACGCATGCAAATCGAACGTTTCGTCTTTTTTATGTGTATCGGACCCATATCAGGGGCGTATCGGGGCATATTGGAAGCATATCAACGAAAAAGATACGTTTAAAAACTAAAAGAAAATTAAAGGGGGAAAGCAAGCATATTTTCCCCGAAATAAGGCTTCTTTCACCCCCCAAATGGCTCTAAAACTCCAAACTTCATTCCTAAAGTGTTAGATTTGCAAAAGTTTGCAAAAAACAAGTGTAAATAGTTAATTTTTTTAAAGATTTTTCAAATTAAAAAAATATGACAAAAATAGGTAAATTTTTTCAATCTTTTGTAATATATTGTGATTTCTTTTTTTTTTCTTGAATATTTAAATTTATGTTGATCTATATTTCTTACATTCAAAATCACATTTTTTTTTTTGTGTTATCAATCAATTTATGGAAGCTTTATGAAGATATTCAGGTAAAATATAAAATTAATAATAAATTCAAAAATATAATTTTTTCTCTGCCTATAAAGACTAAATATGTTTTAGATTTATGGATTTATCTATCATATCCATAGAGCAATTGAAATTTCTTCTTTAATATATATATATTTTTATAATTAAAAAATAAATAATAATTAATTATATTTTATCATTTGATCACGACAACTGAATATATTATAATTCTATGGATGATCTATCATATCCACAAACCAATTGAAATTTATTTTTTAATAATTATTTTTTTATTTTCATATTTTTAGAATTAAAATTAATTATATTTTATCATTTGATCACAATGATTGAATATATTATAATTCTATGGATGATCTAACATATCCACAAAGCAATTAAAATTTGTCCTTTAATAACTATTTTTTGAATATATTACATAATGTTTGTTTATTTTTTAAAATGAATAATAAATAATAATTATTTAAATAATAAATCATTATTAATAATATTTTCACATAAAAATTGTGCCAATGCATGTTTTATGGTTAGATAGGAGAGTTGGGTTTTTCCCATCCAATAAAACGTTAAAACTTATGAATTATAATTTATAAATTATAGTTAAGCATATGATTTTTAATGAAATTATAATTAGCTACAACATATTTCTTCATAAAATCACTAAAATATATTAATTTAATTTACATACACCTCATTGAGGTCTTATATTTAATGTTCCCGATATATTTGTATGATTTACTAAAGCATTTATAGTTGATTTATTAAAGTGTTTATAGTGTTTTCAAGCGTATCTTAGTTTTTCTCCGATACACATGCGTATCCAAGGCATATCTCGATATGTCTCTTAAAATCGTATTTCCGATACACTTGGAATTTCTGATACTTTGGACCTTGCTTTACAGGTCTCACACAATCACACTACAACATTCACTACGCAATTTTTCCCCTTACTAAGATAAAAAAGGAAAAATTGGTCATTTTTTGTTGGATGCTTATTTCAAAGTCTAATAATGGACTAACACGAGCTTCATTTGTGCCTCTTCTCCCTCGCTCATTTCTCCATATCTTTCTCTTCCTTCTCTTCTTCCATATTTTGTCCCCCTCCCGCATTTTCATCAAGAAATATTATTGCATGTTCATTTTTAAAAAAAATTATGGCATGTTTCACCTCCCATGAATGTCACCTTATTTTAAAACATAATCCCTTAGCTGGTCAACTCCCCTATAAAGGCATGAAAATGCTATTCTAGTACCAAATGATGCCTCATCATTTTTAAAGGCAATATTTGAGTGCTTCCCAAGACTTATTCCTTATCTCCTTTGCCTATTCTACCTTAGTTTCATTTTATGTACATTAGAAGACATGGATTGAGCACATAAGATTGCTTTTGAATCTTTCTAATGCCATTTCCTAACTATAATTTGGATCTAAGAGAGGTGGAGAAAGGGGATTTGAGTACCATCACCCATATTCGACTCAAAAATAAAATTTGGAAATGAGGAGTCTAGCAGTCTAGCAATAAAGCAAACCATGTCCTTTCATCATCTAATTTGTTTTTGTTCATTTTCTTTTTATATTAAATTATAATTTATTTACTTTTTTCATGTTTTGTCTTATTCCTGATGCATAATGAATTTTGTTAGATCCATTGCCTAAACTAATATGATGAGATGACATAAACGTTGGCCCTATGCATTTTTATGATAACAAACACATTGAGAGAACTAATGATGTGTTAAATGTGCAACTAACTTAAGTAAAGCTTTTGTACGCTTAGTTTATCGAGTAATATTGTTATAATGAAGAATATATATGAAAGAATTGATTACTTAAGCTGTATGATATTCATAATCTTTACACTAACATATATTTCTTAAATGATGATACTATGAGGAAATTCAATCATACAAAGGCTACAAAAGCGTCAAAAGCTTTGGAGCTATTTAAAATTTATTTATGCTACAACAACTCATTGAGGAGGAGGGCTACTTTAAGCCATGATCCAAAGTATCATATTTTTATATTTTTTATGTAATCAATTGCTTATATTTATTATTCATGATTTTTAAGGCCTAACTCAATTTAGTCAACCTTATAGACCAATGGTTATAATAGGTTTGACTCATAGGCTTTTTTGGACTTAAAAAGGGTTACATACTTGAAAGTCATAATAAAAAACCATATAAAAAACCTTAAACTTTTACACAAATAATTATGAAGTTTCTAAGTGTTTGGTGTCATTAGTTAACTAAACTTAACAATAGGGGTTAAAAATGGCAAACCGTGAAACAATAAACTATTCATGATAGTCAATGTACGAAAATGCTAGCTTGTGCGATATAGTCAATTATCTCAAAATGTACAGTTGACTACTTGTGATATCCATTGCATAAAACTAGCTACATTGTGAAAAATAGTCAATAATTCGAAATAGTAAAATCAACGAACTATTATAAGCCAAGTCAAAACACATATCAATTGTATGATCAGGATAATTTAATTGAGTTGAAGGAAAAATATACATCATTTTCATTTAATAAACAACTACTAAAATTTAATAGTCAACTACTTGGAATAATTTAATCATTTAAAGGCTTAAACGACTACTACTATGTTTAGTAAGACTTCTATCATGTTCAAAACAATTCGAGTGTCTATTAAGTATGAAAAAAAATCCCTCTAATGACTATAAAACAACCACTTGTTCTCAAAATTTCTATAAATTGGAGTGTTTAACTAGATTCAAAGACAAACAAAGAGAAAAATGACATCAACTAATACTTTATATAGTGTATAATTATTTTTGACAATAAGTTTCAGAGGTGATAAAAGATCAAGAGCCTTTGAGCTCATATAGTCACACTCATTTTTTTAGTCTCTATTTTAGAGTTGAACATGTTGAGTAACACTTATGCAACTAAAATTATTTAAAATTGAGTGCATGTAGGTGTTATAGTTTAAACACCATTTAAGGTTTACTAAGCACTTGTAAGTTGTACAATACGTGAATCTTAAGTTAATTATTCTTGTAGCATATGCATTTTCGAGCAACTTATTTGTGTCTATTCTTAATCTTCAACAACAATTTTGTTTATTTTTATTTAATTATAAATCTACTAGCAATACTCAACAATTATTTTACTTTATTATCTCATTTATATTAACTGTTATTTGTTTTTAATAATTACATTTTAACATTGTTCTATCTATTATTTAATTGTTAATCCCTATAACTTTTGAATATATTTTGTTTATTTGTTTGAAGTTGAAGGTAATACTTCAACATTGATCATTCACTTATTTCCAATAATGAATAATTTGATTTAGCCTTTATTTTATTGCTATTTGTATTAAATGATTAACTTTAGGTTTTGAGAGAAATGTACTTAAGCTTTTACTATTCAAAATTTTAAGAATACCTAATTTACCCCATCATGGGTAAGGCCATTGGTCCCAATAATAACAAATAAACTAAATTTTGAAAAAAAAAAACATGCAAACTTGAAATGTGTAAAACATGCCAAAAATAAAGGTATGGTTAGGCTATTTGATTATTAAAGCATTAACATCATTTAGATCAATTTCCACTTCTACGTTTTAAAATACTATTATTAGTGCTTTTTCAACTTAGTTAGGGTTGAAAAATATGAGTAAAATATCACCCAAAAGCTCATGTTTAATCATTTCTCAAATATATAGGTTTTAAGTTATTAATATATTGACTTCAACATTTTAAATTTTGGAGTATTATCTACATTTCCTCTTCCAATTTTTATTTTAATGATTTAAAAAAAAATCATAATACTAATTGAAAAAAATGGTGTTTGGTATGCCTTTAATGCATCCATCTACTAAATTGCAAAAAAAAAGAAAAATCCAAGATAGCTTATAGGACTGCTAATGACTACTGATAGGCTATTTGAATGTCTTATTTTTTTATTTTTTTTATTGGTATCTAATTTTATCATATACCTCTTTCTTTTACACCCTCGTTAATTAATCAATAAATTAAGATTATAAGAAGTTATTAAATAATCAATTAAAACCACTAAAATATCTTATTAATTTATAAAATTAAATAAATGAATGTTTCATTTCCTATTTGGTTATATTGTTGTTGTTATTATTATTTGGGAAAATTCCTCATCAATACCCTAAACTCCGGGGGTTGTATCAAGTTAATGCCCAAACTTCAAAATGTGTCTTTGTAGTACCCTGAACTTTCAAATTGAGTCTAATAGGTCTCAACCGTTAATTGATCGTCAACACCTAAGTGAAATGAACGAAATACCCATCTTGTGTCATTTAATTTTCTATATATGCCACTTCCTCATAAACTAATTTAAACAAGACTCCTTCCATTTAAATCTTGATTCTAATAAACTATGTTGTCATTTTACCTTGATTCCCAGCAATATTATTTTCTGGCTTGTAGAATGATAGATTACTAGTTACTGATGATGAATCTATGGACGAACAACAGCACATCAATGATGAAAACATTTATGGCTTCTAATCTCTCTCAGTTTTCATTAGTGCTTTCGGCTTATGCTTTGATGACTACTAATTGTAAGAGAAACTCCGCCAGAAAGTAGACAAACACCAACCAATAATAAATTAATATTCCTCATAAACTTGAAGTGTAAATTAATAAAAGAAACTTCATCATCTTTCATATTACGCTTAACAACGAGATTCTCTCACACGTCCAATGAAAAAAAACAAATAAAGAAATATAATTAAGTTAAATGTGTCTGATAGTGAGAGAACATGAGGGGAAATGGGGAGGTGGGGGGGACTATATTTAGTTTGGCAAAAATACAAAACAATGAAGTAAAAAAAGTTTATTAGAGGCTTGTGGAAATTGCTCACCAAAACAAAACCTCGTCTTATTTCATAATTTGGAATCTAGATCAAGTTTCCCTAATCTTCTTGTTGTTTTGGATTTACACCCCGTTAGTATCAGAGGTCGAGTTGGGCCTCCTATCATTTTCAATATTTAATCTCTGCTCTTAGCGGTGGTTTTATTTCTTTCACTACTTGAATGTTCCAATCCTTCATAAAAACCCAACTTTTCTTCAATTTATGGATCTATTATTGTTTATGCAATTGAACATTCTTTGCCGAGTCTAGGTTATCATCATCGTCATTGTCGTCGTCTTCTTCTTCTTCAACAGTGTCCCTTCCTTCCTAATCTGTTTTTACATCTACATCTTCAGTTGTAGAGGGCAAGTTGATTTGTATCTGTTGAGAGTTAAGATTGTCCAACTCTCTCTCTCTCTCATATTCCAACCAATTCAACTACAACCATTACAATACACAGAGAATCAACTTAGTCCTTGGTGAACAATGCCAATGGATCAAGGCAAGAATGATCAATCGTCACTTTAGATCTCGAATTTGACATCAATGCTCAACATTAAAGAGTCTGTTAATGCAACTCTAATTGCTTCAACTATTACTCATAACAAAATTACCCAACAAACCCAAATTGCAATCTCTTACCCATATAACATAGTAACCAAAAGTTGTCTTGGACCTCATTGTGCACCACTGACTTTCAAAATAAGAATGTCGGAGTAGAAAATTGCAGCAACAACTGGTTTAATCTAAAAATAGAAGACAATGAATAGTATCTTCTTTTAAAGAGTAGTTATGGCATTTAAAAGAGTCCTAAACAACACATGTCATTATATGATAAGATAATTGACAGATTGTTAACGGTATTAACCAATTAAACACAACTTTAAAGTTTAGGGTATTAATAAGGAATTTTCCTTATTATTTTATTAATAATATATCCAACTTATTACCTTTTAATTAAGTACTTAATAGTTTTTCATTTTATTAATTATTAAACATAAAAATTTATCCATTTGATAAAATTGTAAAATAACAATTTCTTAGAACCCAACATTAAATTTCAAAACAACATTCTCTAAATTAATGTATATTATAACAACAACAACAACAACAATAATAATAGTAATAATAATAATACTTTTCAAATAATTGTTTTTAGTGTTTATAGCTTTTTAGATGGCAAATGTTACTGTTATAGACCAATGTTTTAATTTAAAAAGCATGCTTAATAAAAAAAGTGTCTTTGTTAATAGTGAAGAGCAATTAAACTATCATTATTTAGCTATATTGCTACTTTTTATTGACAAATTTTATATGTCAAGTTATATTTAGAAATCGAATAGTTACATATGCTTGAGTCTGTGTTTGTTTTATCCTATGTCCAACAAAAGTTAGTTAATCATGTCTTGATCAATGTTTTGACAATCGACCAGGAGACTGAACTGTTTTTGCATATGTTTTGTATGTCACTAGTTCAACTGTATTGATTAAATGGGCTAGAACAAGGCAAGACAATCTTAAATTCTTTGAATGCATAGATATAAAAAAGTTATCTATAATAATAATAAAAAAAGATAAATCCAATTGGACATTCATACACAAAGTTATAGTCTCCAAAAGTTTCCACATACATTTAGTATGCAATCTGTGACCTAGTGACCATAAATGGGTTAGAACAAGGCAAGGCAACCTTAAATCATTTGAATGCATAGACATAAAAAGTTACCTATAATAAAAAAATATATATATCAATCAAATTGGACATTCATACACAAAGTTATGATTTCCAAAAGTTTCCACATACATTTAGTATGCAATCTGTGACCTAGTGACCATATTGAATATGTCAATGATTACCACATGGGTTTGATGGTTTTTACATAGTTAATGATTTTTTTACCAACTTATCAGTTTTAGGGGAAACATACCCAAATCAGGGCCACGTAACATTGTGAACAATTTAACTATAAGTTAATGGTATATCAAGAACCTAGTCTTGATTATTTCGTTTTTGTTTTTCATCTCTTGTTGGGGAAAAGTCTTTAGATGTTATATTGCAAATTTATGCATTATAATAAGAAGTGATATTTTCATGCCTCTTCCCTTATTCATTATGCCCACATACAAAAAGCTTTTAGTTGTCGAGATAATATAATGCCTTGGTGATCATGTAATATTAACATTTTATGATTAACTAACTTCCCTCTCCCCCCCCCCCCCCACTTACGGAGTGGTGTTTGTCCATGATGTATTTAACCCTTAAAGATTTTTGAAACTTGCATCTTCATATTGCAATGAATTAGAATGCTAGATTGACACACAACTAATTTCAACCACACTTGGGGATATAACTCTCCTCTAACCCCTCATGTTTACTGAACTTCCCCCACCAATAAGTACTATCAATGTAAATTTTGATGGAGATAATCTATAGTCCAACTTGCTTTACATGGTCTTTTGTTCTAATCCAATTGAAATAATGTGTTGTTGCTTCAAGTTTAATATAATTTAGTTATTTTTGTTGGCTTAAAAAAATATATCTCTTTCTATCTACACCATATCTTTTTTTCATATAATTTTCCTTGGGTTGCAAGGTTATTGTAATATAAACTTAACAAACATTAACACTTATAATTAAATGAGGGTAAAACTAGGTGATTTAAAAATATTAAACCACTCAAAGTTTGGCGATACTTAAATGAAGGAAGATGAAGCCTCAAGACTACAATAAATTTATAACCATAGAATTTCTATTGACAAATTAGTTTGAAATTATGATTACTTGTATGGTATAATGCATTGTTAAGTTTTCACAAATTGAATGTAATTGGAGTTTGATTTTTTTCAATCCTATTTGTTTCATATGGATGAAGTGTGTATGTATCAATGCTTTATATTGAAAATCCAAGCCATTATATTCATACTAAGTAATTATGTATTCACTATTACTATATAATGCTAACAATTGCCTTGGTTTCATGTCCATTCCAAAAATGTCAAATGAAAATGTTTTAATATCTTCATATAATGTAAATGATTGCAAATTGTAGTTCTCCAAATATTTTAATCTTTTAATTTAAACAATGAATTGAGACATTTAATGAAACACAATTAAAAACCATTTGGAATCTTGTCATTTCATTATGTTATCCCCCTTTATTTTAGTTTGGCTTTTATTAGGGCATGGTGCATATGCGTATCGTTCGCGCAAAAGGAGGACATTTCGTACATTTTTTATTTCGTGTATTAGCTCAAAGCATGCGAAGCGAAGAAAATATTGTTGATGGGAGATGCCAGTAGACTCCATTCGAAAACCTTCTCTTTCCCGCCACTCACCGAATCCTTGTTCACTCTCACTCTCTCCCTTTCCAATCGGCGGCAACCAGCAACCAACAACCATCATCGGCATTTGTTAACACTGACAACCAGAGGAAAAGCTCAGTTATTGATTATTATTTTTTTTTTCATTTTTTTCTTCTTAGACATTGCACCAGGTATTGAAAAATATAATCCTAACCGATTTAAATGCAATCGTACTCATTGTCTCAGCATAATCTGTGACTATTTCACCAAATATTGGCCATCGGCAACAATCAAGTATGTACATATTCTTTCCAAATGTAAAGTAAATTAATTAGTTCTCAAACAAAAACCCTTGTATAATAAGAGACTGTACAAAAGGAAGCATACTATATTCATTACCATTAGAGACAATCAATGCAGTGTTAGCATTATATACCATTGCAGTTTATAAAAAGATTTTCATATACAAAATATGTATTATGACTCCTTCCTTTGAAAGATTTATGAATGGCCAACATATTTTGGAAAACATTATGTACTGTAACTAGGAGTGGATGGAGTAGAGAAGATGAAATTATGATTTAGGTTTTGGGGAAAACAAAATGAAGGAAATGCAATACCTGATGTAATGTTTGGGAAAGAAAAAGAATGAAAAAAATTCAATACTTTTGTTTTTTCCTCCAATCGTTGGTGTTAGCATGATTGTTGTTGGTCACCGCTGGTTGGAGAGGAAGAGAATAAGAGTGAACAAGGTTTGGTGTGAGGCGGAAAAGAACAAGTCCCCCTCCCCCGAATTGAGTTAAACGACATCTCCTATCAATGTCGTTTCCTTTGCCTCACACACTTTAAGTGGGCATACAGAATAAAAGATGCATGGCGCGTCCTCCTTTTGCACAAATGGTGCACATATGCACCGTACCTTGATAGAAGTCGGGCTCCTTTTATTTATTTGCACACAAGCATGGTACTTGCCCTTTTGCTATTAAAGATTTACATGATGTTATTGGTTTGACTCCCCACAATTCTTATAATGCTATTACATATAATATTATTTATTTATTTTATATTTAAATAATAACTTGAACTTAAATAACCACAAAGCTATGTTTAAAACTGTTTGGTTGGATGTAATTGGAATCCCATTACCATTCTTGTTGAGATGGCATTTCCCAATTTGAGGGAATGGCCATTCCCTGCCACTCCCTTATGAATGAAATCCAATTCTTGTTGATTTCAATTTTCATTCTCATTCATGTTTGAATCTAACAAACTACAAGAGTAGACCATTTTGATTACGATTCTTAAGGATTTTGATTCAAATTTTGGCTATAGACCAAATAGACCATCAATTGATGCTTTATTTTTTTTATTACATTGTAAGATTGTAAGTGGGATGCCTGTAATCAAGAGTATAAACATGAATTGTGTCCTTTTGTTGTGAATGAGGGATACTCATGGATTAAATTGCTTTAATTTATTTAAACAATGACATCCTTGATAAAAGTATTAACCATTGAATATGGCCATTTGCCATAAATCGTTGTTTTTGACATATTGGTGATATTGGAAGCTGATATGTATTATATGATATGGTGTGGTATATATCAATACGTTGACCCTTGATTGAATGAGATGCACTTAATTTTATATTACGAAGTTGGTGCCCTTGCAATCTAGCATGTTACAATGGAAACGTATTTAGCTTGGTAAGAATAGCCATTAGACCAAGGTGTAAAAGTGTATTGATCAATTAATTTGGTCATACTTCTTCAACATGGTTACTTGATTTTACCAATTTCCAAGGAGGGTGGGAATAAATTGATTTCACTTGATTTTACCCACAAATGCATTTACATTGATTTCCTTGAAACCTCTTTTTAAGAATATTGTATTAGCTAATGTATCACGGTCCTTGCACTCATACCATTTGTCCACACAAGATGAAATAGGTCATCATCAATTCATGTATAGATGGCTATGACGCCAAAAAAATATGTATGGTAGCTTTGACAAATCACACCCCTTGTGAATTTTGATGAGTGCCATTTGATTGGTTGCCACTTTTATATTAACATTTGATAGGTTATTACTTTTCCCCCAAGTATGATGCCTTTCCGGTATCATGGTTAGACTACAACATTACATGTTAATAACTAACATGCATGAAGAAATTAACCTCATGTTAACATGAATGCATTTCCATTGTTTATCAATATAGATTTGGGTGACAAGTTTGTTTAAATTTCTTGTACGGGCAAATTATTGATTGATTGCCTTTCAACAGTTACAAACAATATAAATCAAATTCATCATAACAATGTAGTGCAAATCTTGTATCATGGGAAGAAAGTAATGAATAAACATGTTTTTAATAGTTTAGAGTGTGTAAAAAGCACCACTGCAAGTCATGCTTTTGTGTGGAACAATGGAATAGTGATATTTGATAAAAATCCAAATCATGTACTATGCTTTAACAATGACATGCACCTTACATGAATATGCAACAACACCAGATTTATTCTTAAGTATATAAACGATTTTCAAATGATCTATATGATATTTGTTCTCCTCAAGTTCCATACATGATGTCACAATTTATAGCATATAATAGTAGAACTTGTTCACCCTCACCTATTTTTTTTTTTTTTTTTATCAAGAATCTCATATCCAATTTTGTTCAGATTTGTGCAAATCTTTGAAATGGTAGTTTCATTTACCAAGTTATGCCTACACTGGATCATAAAAAACTTATACCAGTGTCTACAATCTTCTTCAAGTTCCATGGAATTATGATGGGTTTTATGAAGCCCTAAGACCCAATTAGTGTAATTTAGGAGATGAATTTCTCCATGACGACTCAGTTTCATAATTCTTGGTAATACTAATTTGGAAGCTTAGTTCCTAACCTACTAAGTAAGAAAAACTATACAACAAACCATTTCTTATAGATCAAATTAGGCCCAAAGAAATTGAGGCTTGAAGAACACCAAATTCATCAAATCCCAAATACACATATACATCCTATCGCAACCTGTTCAACTTTGTTGACCTTATAGCTCAAACCTCATGACCATTTCTGATCCGATTTTCACAATTCTTGAATCTATGTGTTTATTTGCTAAATTAGAATCCATTAAAACAAAAAAAAACCAATTTTAGTGCCCAACATTCTCTTAAAATGCCCTTAAACTGCAATCAAGTCATGCTAAACCCTATTCCAGACCAATGCAGGTTTGGAAGTAAATTTCTCCTAGATTCCTCAGCATCTCAAAAAGATTAAATAGTCATTGGAAAGCTGAGCTCCCAAGATACAAATCAAGCCAAACCCCACTAAATTTCGTTCAGTAAAACTCGAGTTACACTCAAAGAAATCGAGGTGAAAAGCACAACCAAACCCACCCCAAACCTCCATTTCCTTTAGAATCCATCCAAACCTCATCGATATAGACCGTGTGAACCGTCGATAAAGATTAATCCAAAGGTCCACATTTAAACTTTCAAAGTTGGAGATCCGAGTGAAAGGACTGTGGACCAATCAGCTTTCGCCTTCTTGGCTATCGCCTCGATCCGGTGCGTATTTAAACCGTCCTCCATTCTCCGTTGCTTATCAACGAAAAATCCAGCACAACCGCCGATCTCTCATTTATTATCATCTATCTTCTCCTTCGCTGATCTCCCATTTCTCCCTCAAATCCCTAATCTTAATTCCTATTCCTCAATCATCTGCTTCTCACACCAGCCATGGCGCCCACCGAAGAGCCTACTGTCGCCGCGGAAGCTACCACCGATCCCGCCTTGACCGAGCCGGCTGAAGAGAAACCGGCAGCTAAAGCTTCGAAGCCGAAGAAGGCCAAGGCGCCGAAGGAGCCTAAAGCTAAGAAGGGGACCGGTCCAAAGAAACCCAGGAACCCTCCCGCTCATCCTCCTTACATTGAGGTAAGATACCAAACTCAATAATTTCATCTGTTCACTTCATTTCGTCTTCAATCCATATAGCCTTCTATATTACTTTCTTTGGATCTGATCTGTGTTCGTTTATTTGAAACCCTAGATGATCAAGGAGGCGATCGTATCGTTGAAAGAGAGGACTGGTTCGAGTCAGTATGCCATCACCAAGTTCATCGAGGACAAGCAGAAATCCCACCTCCCACCCAACTTCAAGAAGCTTTTGCTCTTCCACTTGAAGAAACTTGTTGCTGCTGGGAAGCTCGTCAAGGTCAAGAATTCTTACAAGCTCCCGCCAGCTCGACCTGCAGCCGCTCCCGCCGCTAAGAAGCCAGCAGCCGCTCCCGCTGCCAAGAAGTCGGCAGGTGCAAAGTCTAAGGCACCAGCCAAACCAAAGGCGGCAGCTAAGCCTAAGACTGCGGCTAAGCCAAAGGGCGCTGCGAAACCTAAAGCTGCCCCTGCTAAGCCGAAGGCTGCCGCCAAACCAAAGCCAGCTGCTAAACCGAAGCCAGCGGCTAAGCCGAAGCCTAAAGCCGCCAGACCTGCCAAGGCTGCCAAGACATCGGCAAAAGCTACTCCAGGGAAGAAGGCACCGGCTGCAAAGCCAGCCGCGACGAAGAAGACTACCGCCAAGATCGTGAAGAAGCCCAAGAGTGTGAAGTCGCCGGCCAAGAAAGCTCCGGCGAGAAAGGCCAAGAAGTGATAAGGAATGTCGCGTTCAGTCAAGGGTAGTTTTGTAAATGCGTGGATGAGTTTGGGGGGTGTTTTCATGCCCGAAAGAAAAAAAAAGTAACAGGATTTGTACAACAATGCATCTCTTCCTCTTCTTTTTCTCTTCTTTTTTTTTGTTAATTTTAAATTTCTTTTCTGGCCTCCATTTATTCTGTTAGCGAGTTAGAGAAATTTAGATGTAATTTGAGTTAGGGAAATGGACGACTCTGATCGTTTCCCTGCTTTGTATTCACCGCGATGCAGAGATATGTTGATGAATTAGAATCAATTGACTCTCTTTTATTTTTCTCCAAATGATCAGCTGCTGAGGTGTCTTGGGTTTCTTCGATGGTTCTCTTGGTTCACGTTAGCATTTTCTTTACTGTTGCTTGTTCGTCGTTACAGATTTTGAACATTTTTGGCAAATACCAGTTCAACTTGCCCACATTATACTTGGCTCGTGCTTGCAAATACCAGTATAAACAATAATTTATTCGTGATCTGTTTTTTTGTGTTGACTAAAGAATCCTCGGCGCGGGCGTGGATCCGCTCACCACAAAAAGTTGTTCCACACGATCCAACTTCATCCCCGTTTCACAGTGGGTCCATTCTCACGGTGAGATGTGTCCATTCGCCCTTGGGGTTGCCATGTTTGATTGGTGGGTCCGGGTTGCGAGTGGTAACGCGCCGTTGGACAGTGAATTGATGGTTTCGACACTTGGACTTTAGCCACCAGTGTACGTTATGAAAGGGCGTCTTTAACACGTAGCGTATTCTGTATTTTGAATATAATCTACGTAATTTTTCTGGATTCAATATTTCAGTATTTCAATAAAATCAAGGGAGAATGACAGTTCAGCCCAGTAATTGTTTCGCCAAAGTACAGTTGGGGTGAGCCCCGCTTTGAAGGCTTAAAAAATGGGAAAATTCCTGTGTAGTACGTTGTAGTTTGGTTAAAAAATTCCTGTTTAGTACGTTGTACTTTGGTTTAGTGCCACTGGTCTGGTCCTCAAAATGTGACAATTCAGTATTTAAATTGTGATAATTCAGTATTTAAATTTTCAAATGTGATGGTCCCTAACTTTAAAATGTGACAATTCAGTATTTAAATTTTTAAATGTGATAATTCATTAGGTATTTATTAACTAGTTGTTAATAAGTTATTAAGTGACATTTTAAAAAGACATGATATTTCGAGTGTTATCAACCATTTAAATATTGACAAAAATTAATAACCTCAAATGTTTCCCTCTTCTATATAAGAAAATTGGGATCATGAGAATATCCAATCAAATATAACTAACTTTAATTTTCTTGAATGAAAGCAATAAGGGTTTGAGACTGTTAATTTGTCGTCAATGCTAAGATAGTTGATAAAAAAACTTAGATGACATTTTAAGGATATTTGTATTTTTTTAAATATTACTTAAAATTCAGATACTGAATTATCATATTTTAAAGTTGGAGACTAAAGTGGCATTGACATGGACTACAAATACTAAAAAAAAATTTTCCTTAAAAAAATCTATGGGTCTTTTGGATCTTTTGCCCACAAGAATCCTCTATACATTTGCCCATACATTGAAAACATTTTCCTATGATGTAATGAGTCAAATCAGTCCCCCCATAATATCCCACAACACATTATATCATCATTTCTCGTATTATCATTGAAAAATGTTTTCAATATGCGAGGACATTGTGAGGGGCTGGTTTTATCTAAATACTGAAAGATGTTAGTGTTTTGTGGGTACGTGTAGAGGATTTTTGTAGTGTTATGTGAATAGACGTGTATAGGATTTTTGTGGGCAGGAGATTGGAAATCGTTTGCTTCACCACGGTTGAATTATGATACGGGGAGAACTTATAACCAATCAACAAGCATCCATAAGTGGCAACCTATTGGGTGGTATTATTCATAAAAAAGCACCAGGGTTTTGAGTGTGGCGGTATCATAATTTTAGGACATCATAGATTTACCATATTCAACTAATGGTAATGACAATTTTAGGACATCCTCTGTTGAAGCGAATTCCCGCGTATGTTTTTTGTTTTTGGTAGGGTTTCTATTTTCAAACCCAAGTTGTCGTTTCGAGCGTTTTTTTTTCTTTTGCAGAATTTTGCTTCTCTCTCTCTCTTTCTCGTCTTTTAGAGTGGTGTGTTTGTTTTAACAGGTTTGGAGTACTACAATGTGATGAACACTCAAGAGCCGGTAATGTCCAACCCACTTACGCTTTAAGTATTACAGTTAGTTAAGCTGGCGAATGAACCATCGGAGTCTTTGAAAAGTGAAACGAGAAATAGGTTGCGATGAAAATAATCCTAGGTTGAAGTTGGTTGAGCATTGCCCATCATTGCTGGTATTAGCTTTTAGAGTACTATCGCCTTCTTCCCTTGTTCTATCTGTTAATTAGTGGGTTGAATTTTCATTAAGGAGATTTGTTGAATCAATGTGAAATATGAAGTGGAATATTTTACTACAGGTGTAACTTTTGTGTGTGTGGATCTTCATTAGGAAAATTGATTGAGCAGGAGCCATGCATTGTCAAGCTCTTTATTAAGTTCCTCGTTGCTAGTGCTTATTGATGTTGAAATATGGTTGTGAATGCATCATTTTCCTGTTGTTTTTTTCCCTGTGCACCGTTATTAGCTTGGTAATCAGATGCAAACGGTCTGTGTCTCTGCTTTTAAAACTGCATGACTTTGTTATTGCTTAGATTGGTCATTGTTTAAATTAATACTCACTTGTCACTTGGTAGATATTATATACGTCAATAGTTTTAATACATCAAAAATATATCCTTATTGTTCCACAGGTGGCATATTGGAACGCAAGACATTGTTATCATATCTATCGCTTAACTATTTTGGAAGGTTCATTAACTCTTTGTTGTTTTTGCCAAATGTTTGTGTACTTGGCTTTAAGTTCTGTTGCTCTCTCAAATTATATATCTATTTCCTCTATCCTTTCAAAAGGCAAAGTGGGAAAATGATGATAAGGCCTGAATCATTGACCATTCCAGCCAGGAGAGAAGAATTATGACACTGATCAATGAGAATCCCAATAGAGAAACCATAAACAATTAGTTTAACTTGCAATGAACCTAAACTGGTAAAATGCAAATTGCCAATACTTACTTTTTTTTTTTTGATCAATATCAATACTGACTTTTATCACGAAAGGTCTTTGACTTAATGCTGGGAAGGACTTTAATGGTTACCAGAAGACGTGGCTTAATAAAGATTTAAGAACATTGTGATACAATGTTGTTTGTAGGCTGACCAAGTGAACCAAAAAATGGGTTATTGTTCAAGTGGCAATTAGAGTCTTGAATAGGAACCAATGATAATTGGAGATAGGTTTGAAGGAGAATGATACTTACGAAAATTAAACTACCATTAAAGGCCTGAAGCTTTGTCATAATGTTGAAGAAACATCATTAAGGCAAGTACCAACTTTACTGCCAGTGAAAGTTTCCCAGAGAGAAGAAACTCTAAATCTCCAACATTATGTTGAATTCAAAGCAGACATGTGTGGAAACCAAAGAAGAGGCCGTTTGCAGCTTTGATTTGTGGATCGGCATTTTTTAGACTCTCAATTGTGATCTTGATGTGTAAATGTATTCGATAACTTTTATATCCAAAAGGTTGGGCTGTTGTAGGTGCAAATCAAGACTTACACTTCAGATTGTTCTAGCGGATAAATTTCATCTTTGGTTCCAGAAGATTCTTTGTCGAATTTGAAGAGGATTTGTACCATGAAAAGATTCATGAGTTCTAAGAATTCCTGTTTGGTCCATATCACTAAAGTTTTTTTCTTGCTGGGAAATTGGTTTATGGGGAAGCTGGTCCTTGTAACCATGCCAGAAGGGTTTTTAAGAGGAAAGGTTGCAAAGGTAGTGGTTTGGTCTTTGAGCTATCCTCTGGAAATCTATTTCCTAATCATATTTCATCTAGCCAGGTAGGGAAAGTGGGAAGACTGGCATGGAGATAGTTCTAATGCTTTTTTTTTTTTTTTTTTTTATCAATAACAGAATTTCATTAAAAGTAATATAGAACAGTTACAAGAATAGGGGGCGTAAACTATCCCATTTGCAGTTCTTTTTACCCAATTAAACTTCACATCCATATTTTGTGTCAACCTCTTAAACCTTTTATTTTCATTATTAAAAACCCAAAAACCTTGTCCTTCCTATGCAGCTACTCCACTACCAGCTTGGAATCACCTTCTATAATCAGTTTTATTATATTCATGTCCTTTGCCTTTTGCAATCCCTCCATGACAGCTAACACCTCGGCCCTTAAAGAATCACCTACTCCAATTGGACCTGAAAATAGGCCAACAATTTTGCCTTCCCAGTCTCTAAAAACCCCTCCAATACCAGAGGGGCCTGGATTACCTGCACTGCTTCAATCAAAGTTTAATTTTATATAGCCATTCAGCGGTGGAGACCAAATAAGGCTTGTAGTGAACTTATGGTACTTGGAATTAGCCACTTCCTTCCAACTATTTAGGAGATCACTAGTTGAACAGGCATTAAATATCTCCAAAGATTTTACATAATGTATCACTCTCACCATGATTGTTTTTCTAACAATCGCTCTAGTTCTTTCCTTACCTTAAAATAGTCTTGTGTTCCTTTCTTCCCAAATGGACCAGCTAACTGCCGCCCTCACACATCTCCATAACACTCTTCCTCTTTTTGTTGGCCACCTAAAGAAGTTAGAAGCAAACAAGATTTGCACATTCGTTGGAGGAGACCACTTACACCCGGACAATGAGACAAACCATTCCCAAATAAAAGATGCAAACAGGCAAGAGACTAAAAAATGAAAGCAAGATTCTGCATTAGCTTTACACATAAAATACCAATGAGGAGATAAACACCAATTGGTTCTTTCCTTTGGATTAAATGCAGGTATTGATTCTTTCCAGAAAGACTTCCCAACCAAAACCCCCAACTCTTGGAGGGATGGGCTTACCCCACACCTCCTTAACAGGACAAGGTGGCCCCAACAAGTCAGCATGTTGAGTAATAGCTTTGAAAAAGGAAGCACATGAGTAGACACCAGAAGGGGAAAGGGTCAAGTTCGTCTATCAGGTTTTGAGAAGTCGAAGTAGATCCTGTCAAGGATATTAAGCAGATCCTTCTGGGGGCATTTTTGGGCTTATTACCTATAGAATTCTGGAGTTCCATCCATCCAATTTGCCTGTCTCCATAGTGGTTTAATATATTTCTGAAAACTGATAGAACCATACAAGCACAACAGATTCAATAGTTAAATTACAATTTATAACTAACAAGTTAAACTAACAGACTGCCTATTATCCATGTGGTGGCATTATTTTTTCACCTGCTTCTAAAATGTAAACTAGTATATACTCTCATTTCTCTCTACTGTTTAACCTGTCATGGTGTTTTCTTGGAAGCTTTACAGACCACCTACACCATACACTCTTGGAAGTTAAGGGGCTTTCATAGTTTCATGTGAAAGGTAGGAAGCTGTGGAATGCCATCACAGCAGCAATCACTTGGTGCATATGGAAGGAGTGAAACCAAAGAATATTCCAGAATCAAAGTAACACACCGGGGGGGGGGCACTACACAGAAAGATCATGGCCACCATACACTCCTGACTGGAAGCAACAGATCAATTCAGTAACACTTCCTGTCATAGTTATTTTGATCCTGCTACCTTGCTTTTGTTGTTATTGGTGGGAGAGTCACAAAGGATATACACTGTTTGTATAGTGTCTCGCTGTACAGGAATATACTTGTACACAGTGAGTCAAATTGAATGAAAGAATAAATGCATTAACTTTTTCTCAAAAAAATGTTAATTAGAAAATATCCAATAAACAGTCGGTTATAAGGTATGCAGAAATTGGGAATGTACAGATACCAGAGTTTCCTATTGGAGTTTAAATGGTTTGATCAATGTTGGATAGAAGCATTTAAAGTGAGGATTTGTAATTTTAGAGAGTTGGTGTAGTCGGCATTTTGGTAAATCTGCTTGATTCTCTCCATAGCTGAGTCTGATAAATGTTGGACAGTTGGACACAAGCCAAATTGTGGACACATGTTGACTCATGAATCCCCCTCCAAAAGTGGGGTCTCCATGCAATATTTCTTTCAACTTGTAAATTTGGTTTTCATGAAGTTTAGAATGCTTGATGGAGTTCTATCATTGTTGTCATGAACATCATCATCATCATTATTGTAATTATTTAAGTGGATTTGAGGCTGCTCACTATCAACTTGCCAGTTTGGTTTTGATATTTACATGGAAAGAGAATGGGTTAAAAAAGAACCTAATTGTGCATGATCTTTTTCTTTCTTTCTTTCTTCTTTTGGTAAGTGTTTTCCAAGAAGAAGAGAAGCAGAGAAGAGAGAAAAGATGTGAGAGAAGAAAAAAGTTTGCAGGCGGCACCAACCATTATAAAAGAAAGGAAAAAGACAAGAATACCCCTGCGAGTACAAGCTTAACATATTACATCACTCCTCCTCAAGTTGGGGCATAGATGTCAATCATCCCCAACTTGTCACAAAGATCATAATGCTGCAAGGAATTCAATTCTTTGGTGAAAACATTTGCAAATTGTTCTTTAGTACTGACATAAGGAGTGCACACTTTTCCTTTCTCTAGTTTCTCCTTGATAAATGTTTATCTACCTCAATATGCTTGGTTTTATCGTGGAGCATTGGATTGGTTGCAATATTGATGGTAGCCTTATTGTCACAATAGAGTGACATAGGACCATCAAGAGGAAAGCCCAACTTACCTAGCAGATTTTTAATCCACAGGAGTTCAACAACACCATGAGCCATGGCTCTATACTCTGCTTCTACACTAATCTGGCCACTACACTTCCTTTCTTACTTCTTTAACTAACAAGGTTTCCACCTACAAAGGTATAATACCCATTGGTAGACTTCCTGTCATCCATTGAGCCAACCCAATTAGCATCAGTATAAACTTCAACTTTCATATGCCCATGCTTCTTAAAGAAGAGATCGGTCCCAGGGATTTTTTTAGGTACCTGAGAACTATGTTTGCTGCCTCAAGGTGTGTAGTCTTGGGAGCATGCATAAGCTAAGGACTCCCAAAGCATATGCAATGTCAGTCCTAGTCATAAACAAGTAGAGGAGTCTTCCAACTGGTTTTTTAAAAGGCATGGGAGGCGTACGCCTAAAGGTGCCCCCAAAACGCCTTGAGGCATATGCCAGAGGCACTGATACCTCTGTGGCGTACGCCTTAGGTGCTATGCGTTTTTCATGAGGTGTGCCAGAGGGGTACGCCTCATGCACATTTCATATAAAAAATAGAAAAAAAGAAAAAAAGAAAAAAAGAAAAAAAGGAAAGGAAGGGATAGGAAAAGAAAGGGAAGGGAAAGTAAAAGAAAGAGAAGAAAAAAAGAGAAAATGAAAGAAAGAAAAGGGAAGGGAAGGGAAGGGAAGAGAAGAAAAGATAATGGAAAGGAAAGTGGGCATCTTCATTCTTTAATATAAAAGATTTTTATTAAAAATAATCTTAAGTGAGATCCTCCTTCCTTTAATATAAAAGATTTTTATTAAAAATAATCTTAAATGAGATCCTCCTTCCTTTAATATAAAAGATTTTTATTAAAAATAATCTTAAATGAGATCTTCCTTCATTTTATATAAAAGATTTTTATTAAAAATAATAGTAGGAATTTGCTGAATTAAAAAACATGAAAGAAAGTAGTTTCTTGAAGAGAGAAGGAGAAGAAGAGAAGAAGAGAAGTTGAAAAGAAAAGAGAGCAATAATCTGGCCGCTCCCTTCACTTATTGTTTATACTAAAATAATAGAACAATACAAAGACAACTATGCCCTTATAGGGCAACAAAACATAAAACAACATATATAACACTCAGAAACATAATAAAATTTGGATTCACATAACTACTGTGGTCCCCACCTCCTATCTAACAAGTAACATAAAACATCTACTTAGAAAAACAACATAAAACTAATTAATCTTCAACACTCCCCCTCATGTTGGGAGTAAATGTCACACATTCCCAATTTGCGTAGATCATGTTCAAGCTTGTTCCTTGCCACCCCTTTAGTGAGAACATCGGCCAGCTGCAACTCTGAAGAGACATAAGGCAAACAAACTTCTCCAGTTGTTACCCTTTCTCTTATAAAGAGTCTATTAACTTCAATGTGTTTTGTTCTATCATGCTGAATTGGATTGTGGGCAATATTGATTGCAGCCTGATTATCACAGTATAACATCATAGGTTCCTTTGCTTTCACCCCAATCTCACTCAAAAGAGATCTAATCCAAAGAAGTTCTGAGACACCATGATCCATGGATCTATACTCAGCCTTTGCACTTGACCTTGCCACAACCGCTTGCTTCTTACTCTTCCAGGAGATCAAGTTTCCACCTACAAAGGTACACACTCCTGATGTAGACGTCCTGTCATCTAAGCATCTTGCCCAGTCTGCATCTGTATAGGATTATAGCTTTAGGTTCTCATGATTTGAGAAAAGAATGCCTCTGCTAGGGTGTTTTTTTAGATATGCAAGTATTCTCTCAATAGCTTCCCAGTGCTGAACCCAAGGTGCATGAATGTATTGACTTACAACACTGACAACATAAGAAATATCTGGTCGTGACATATACAAATATAGTAGTCGGCCCACCATTCTTTGATATCTCTCCACATCTTTTACCAATTCACCATCCACACCATTAATTCTGTGATTTGGATCAATAGGAGTATCTGCTGGTTTGGTCCCCAACTTTCCAGTCTCCCGCAATAGGTCAAGTACATACTTCCTCTATGAAATGAAGATCTCATGCTTGGATCTTGCAACTTCAATTCCCAAGAAGTATTTGAGCTCATCAAGATCTTTGATCTCAAATTCTTGCTGCAATGATTTTTTGAGATCATCAGTCTCCTCCAGATCATTTCCTGTTACCACTATATCATCCACATACACAATCAGAATTGACACCAAAGCATCTCTCATCTTCATAAAGAGGGTGTGATCCGACTGTGTCTGCGTGTATCCAAAACAGATGAGTGCCCCTCTGAACCTGTCAAACCAAGTCCTAAGTGACTGTTTCAGTCCATACAGAGATTTTTTGAGTCTGCACACCTTAACTTTACCAACATTTTCATAAAAGCCTGCTGGAATGTCCATATATACCTCCTCCTGTAAGTCACCATTGAGGAAAACATTTTTGACATCAAGCTGGAACAAGGGCCATGAATAGGTGGCTGCTAGAGATAAAAGGATACGAACTGAACTCATCTTAGCTACTGGTAGACCTGTTCATGGGCCGGGCCGGGCTCGGGCCGGGCTTTGACTCTTTGTTAACAGAAAAATGTTAGGCCCGAGCCTAAGCCCGGCTCGACCAATGGGCCTACAACTTGGGCCTGAGCCCGGCCCTGATAAAAAGCCTGAAGCCCGAGCCCGAGCCCGAAGCCCGACCTAATAAAAGAAATTCAAAATTTTCCCTATTCAAATAGACATTATCTATTTTAATTCAGATGCTTTTTTCCCCTATTTAAATAAACAATGGGCCTACAAGTGAATCAACAACCTTCTCAAATCAAAAAATTTATTCAAATGGACATCACATAGGGTTTTTACTTAGGTTTAATTATAGGTCGGGCCGGGCTATTTTGGCAAAGCTCGAGCCCGGCTCGAATTTTATGCGGGCTGGGATTTTTGGCCTGAGGTTAAGCTCGTGGGCCAAAAAGCTTGTTCAAGCTCGTCCGGGGGTCGGGCCGGGCTGGGCCGGCCCATCGGGCCACCTGGCCCATGAACAGGTCTAGCTATTGGTGCAAAGTTTTCCAAATAATCAACACCATAGGTCTGAGTATACCCTTTTGCTACCAACCTTGCCTTGTACCTCTCTATCTTGCCATCGGCCTTATACTTAACTGTGAATACCCATTGACATCCGACTGTTTCCATGTCTGGGGGGAGATCAACTATTTCCCAAATTTGGTTTTCGACCAAAGCATCCATCTCATCTTGCATGGCTGTTTTCCACTCAGGTTTGGAGAGAGCCTCAGTAACATTCCTGGGTATAGACACAGAATCCAGGGAAAAAAGAAAAGCATGGTAGGAGGGTGATAAGGCACTGTAGGAAAGATGGTGTGAAATGCAGTGGGCTGTACACTTTCTCTTCCCCTTACGAACTGCAATGGGAAGATCAAGGTCGGTGGGATTAGATGCAACAATGGTGTTAGGGACAAAAACATTATCATCAGAAAACATAACAGGTTCAAGAGGAATACCTGGAACTATATCTGCTGAGTCAGGAGTTTCAGAAGGACTGACAAAGAGTGGTGTGGGTCAAGGATGTGTGGATTCAACCATCATCTGCCAGCACTGATGTTGCCGTGAGGCTGCCCGTAGTGGCTCAGGTAATGAAAATGGAGGTTCAGGTGTTGGCTGAATTGATGTAGATGTTGGCTGAACTGATGGAGGCACCACAGAAATTGGCAGAGGAACAGATTGTGAGTTCTCCTCCTCAAAACTCTCCCCCTGAGGAGAACCACTCGAGAAGAAGAATGTGGATTCGAAAAATGTAACATCCATAGTGACAAATCTGCTCCTTGACATTGGGTCATAACAGCAATACCCCTTTTGGTTCTGAGCATACCCAAGAAAAACACATTTCTTGGCCTTAGGATCCAATTTCTTGCGATTAGGGCCAAGAATGTGAACAAAAGAAACACAACCAAAAACCCTCAAAGGTATATGAAATATCTCTCCATCTGGAAAAAGAAGGCTAAATGGCACCTTAAACCCCAAAGTCCGTGAAGGAACACGGTTAATCACATGTACGGCTGTAAGAACTGCATCTCCCCAGAACTGCACAGGAACTGAAGCACACACCATAAGACTCCTTGCCACCTCCACAATGTGTCTGCTTTTCCTATCAGCAACTCCATTCTGTTGTGGTGTATATGCACAACTGCTCTGATGAACTACACCATGTTCTAAGAGATACGTGGTTAGGTCCTTTTCAAAGTACTCTCTAGCATTATCTGATCTAAAAGCCTTAGTTCTCACTCCAAATTGTGTGAGAACCATCTGGTGGAATTGTCGTACTAAGTTAGGAACCTCATCACGTGATCTCATCAAATATATCCAAGAATATCGTGTATAATCATCCACAAACAAGAGAAAGTAACGGAATCCTTCCATGGAAGGGATTTGATATGGCCCCCATACATCAATGTGAATAATATTAAAAGCAAAAGTACTTTTATTACTTGGTTTAAAAGACTGTCTACAATGCTTTCCTAACTGACAACTCTCACACTCCAAAGTAGATAATTGAACAGACTCAAACAACTTTGGGAAAAGACATTTCAAAGAACTAAAAAAAAATGTCCCAAGCGATTGTGCCAAAGCATAATCTGGTTCATTAACTCTGACCCACTACTACTGTTGCTGCTAACATGATGACCCTGATGTCTCGGAAGAAAGGTCACCTCATGACCACTCCCAATCATCTTCTTTGACTCTAGATCTTGCAAAACACAATTACTAGGAAGAAAGGTCACAGAACAATTCAAATTTTTTGTCAAAGAACTAACATACAATAGGTTGGTATGAAGTCTAGGGACATGTAAAACAGAAGACAAAATTATATCATTGGTCACTCTAACTGTCCCCTTCCCAGCAATGGGCATATGTGAACCATCTGCTGTAGAGACTCTATCTCTACTAGAGCACAACTGATAGGAACTGAAAATGGTAGGGGCATTAGTCATATGCTCAGTTGCTCCTGAGTCTATAATTCAGGGAGGTCCCTCTTTACCTGAAGTGGATGCAAGATTTGCAGTTGCATATGAACTACCTGTATGTGAAAAGGAAGTGGTGTAGTTGGCTCCTGCATTCTGCTGTTCATCTGGAAAGCTAGAGCTGGGTGAACCTTTCTTACTCATAAGCTGTACAAACCTCTCAAATTCTGTTCTCACTGCTGCTACTGCAATGGATTCCCAATCAGTTTGGGAGAGAGGGGCTGAAGAGTCTCCTGTAGTGACTACATTTGCATTTCCCTTCTTGTTTCTTATCTGATCAGGCATAAGATTTGGATGAAGCTTCCAACAAGTGTCCCTGGTATGCTTAGGCTTCTTGCAATAATCACACACCAAGCCCTTCTTATCTTCCCTTCTAGTCTCACTACTCCCCCTGTCTCCATTCGGCTTAGGTTTTGTTGTACCAACCATAGCCGACTGGTCAATCCCAGGTTGTCTCAGCATTACATTCCTCCTATTCTCCTCTCCTCTCCAGAGACAAAAGCATAGGCCTGAGAGAGTGTCACACCCTCCCTAGAAAGAATATGCTGCCTAGCAATGTCAAATTCAGGGTTCAGCCCTGCCAAGAACTCAAAAGCCCTATTCCTCTCTATCAGTTTGTGATAAGTTGCTGTACCATTTACACTTTCCTATACCACAATTTCTAAGTGATCTATTTCCTGCCAAAGGGTTTTCAGCATGGAGAAATACATAACAAGAGGTTTTTCTCCCTGTTTCATACTTATCACCTGATTTCTTAATTGATAGGCTTTGGTTTCATTTTGCTTCTAAGAGTAGGTTTCAGTCACTTCATCCCAAATCTCCTTAGTAGTATTAGCCCATAGGAATTTTTTTGCAATATGAGGTAACATAGAATTACACAGTCAGGACATTACCATGTAATTCTCTTGCACCCATCGGGAAGAGTCAGTATCAGGTTTCTTCTCCTCCCTAGTGAAATACCCTAATTTTCCACGGGCACCAATAGCCATCTTAGCTGATTGTGCCCACTCCAAATAATTTGTACCATCAAGTTTTACTGTAATAATGATCCCAGACCCAAAAATATCACTACTACCTCCGACACTCAGTCCCATAGTACCGGTAGATTTCATCTCGGTATTCCAACTCTCCATTTTACTTCAAACAATTCAACAGTAAGAAAAAAATAGATTGGAGACCTTCAAAAAATAATTTAATACCACACACACAGAAACCAACCCTTCCGGAAGAAGAAAACCCTAGCTGGAGGGAAATCTCTCTCCTCCCCATGTCTCCCAACAGAGAGAAAAGTGAATCGATCACTCCAGGAGGCCTAGAAAATTTCAAAACCCAAACCGCCCTCTTCAGAAAAGCAAAAGAAAACTAACAATACCTGGGCGCCCAAGATCAGATAAAAAACAAAGAGTCCAACTTTTCTGGGACTCTTCCCCATACTCCAGTTCTTCATGATTTTGATGTCGAACAGTAGATCACCTTCCTGATGTCTAGATCCCACAAAAAACTCCAAGAATTGGGCAATCTGTAGTAGATCGATCAGCCCTTTACTACTTCATGCAGTCGGCTGATTTAGGGCTGCATGAGAATGCTTCAAGAAACCCTAGCCGATGCTCTGATACCAAGTAGGAATCTGCTGAATTAAAAAATATGAAAGAAAGTAGTTTCTTGAAGAGAGAAGGAGAAGAAGAGAAGAAGAGAAGTTGAAAAGAAAAGAGAGCAATAATCTGGCCGCCCCCTTCACTTATTGGAATAGTACAAAGACAACTATGCCCTTATAGGGCAGCAAAACATAAAACAACATATATAACACTCAAAAACATAATAAAATTTGGACTCACATAACTACTATGGTCCCCACCTCCTATATAACAACTAACGTAAAACATCTACTCAGAAAAACAACATAAAACTAATTAATCTTCAACAATAATCTTAAATAAGGTCCTCCTTCCTTTAATATAAAGATTTTTATTAAAAATAATATTAAATGGGATCCTCCTTCCATCTCATCCCCCTCCTCTTAAGGAGGCATTAAGGAGGTTTATGCCTCCTTGTGTTTAGGAGGCTTATGCTTCTTACGTTTTGAACTACGCTTTATGCCTCTAGGTAGTGGAGTGCCTCGCGCCACGTCTCCGCGTTTTAAAGCATTGCTTCCAACAAGCCTTTGGTGCTGTTTCACATCCTTTATGGGCTCATCATTGCAGTTCTTAAGTTTGTGATTCACACCAATAGGAGTGTCAATTGGTTTGGCACCAAGTTTTCTAGTGTCCTTCAGAAGGTCAAGAGTATACTTCCTTTGAGAGATGAAGATGCCCTATTGAGAGCGGGCAACCTCAATTCCAAGGAAGTAACATAATGGCCCCAAATCCTTCACTTCAAACTGTGTGGCTAAGAACTTCAACCTCTGTATTTCTGAGACCCAATTACCAGTGATAACAATGTCATCCACATAAACAATTAAGGTTGCTATTTTCCCTTGTTCTTTCTTCACAAATAGTGTATGGTTAGTTTGGCATTGTCTGAAGCCCATATGTTGAACAACATGGTGAAATATGCTAAACCAGGCCCTAGGGGACTGTTGTAACCCATACAAAGACTTCAACTTGCAAACTTTCTACTCACTACCTTTTGCACAGAAACTAGGAGGTTGGTCCATGTACCCTTTCAACTCTAAATCACCATTAAAGAAGTTATTTTTAATGCCTAATTGATGGAGTTCCCAATCTAGATTTGCTGCAAGTGAGAGAAGGACTCGAATAGAGTTCATCTTTGCTACAAGAGCAAAGCTTTTAGCATAATCAATCCCTTATATTGAGTAAAGCTCCTTAACTCCCATGTGCCATTTTTATGTAGGGCATCAATTTCCTCTTTCATAGCATTTGTCCATTTAGGAAGTGATAAAGCCTTTGCAACACTCTTAGGAGTGGGGACACTATCAATGGCTGAAAGGAAGGCATGAAAAGAAGGTGAAATATTCTCATAGGACAAAAATTTATCCATATGGTGGTGAGTGGTACATGATCTGACACCTTTCCTTTTTGCAATAGGAAGATCCAGATCATAAATTGAAGTATCAATATTAAGAGGTTCAGGAGAATCAATTGGAATAATTGTACATGGATGAGGTGAGGGATCTAACTCCTAGGAGTGCGATGGCATTGGTTGCACAGCTTAAGGTTGCTCCACATGGGTAGGGGGGAGATCATGAACAAAACACTTGCAGCTAAAGACACACATGGGTATGGGAAACAGAGGAGACATTGGGAAAAGAAACTTGTGAGGAGTCCTATATTCCAACAAGCGAGAAGGCATGCAATTGATACATAGTCCGAGGTCAGAACAACATCCATCCAAATTTTTGTTGGAACATTCATTTGTAAGTGTAATCCTCGGGCAACTTCTTGGAGGCGTCAATTCTTTCTCTCTACAACCCCATTTTGTTGAGGGTTTTGGCACAGGAGCTTCAGTGAAGGGAGCCACACAAGGCAAAAGAGCCAGTTAGATAACCATGGAAGTACTCCTTCACATTGTCTGATTGGAAAACTCATTTCTCAGTCTGAAAATGAGTATAAATCATACCTTGAAAATCTTTCATCAGTTTTGGAACTTCTTCTCGAGAGTGCATAGGATAAACCCAAGTGTATAGAGAGAAATCATCTATAAATGAGATAAAGTACTTATTGAAAGAATGGTAGGATCCATCTAATGGACGCCATAAAGATTGCGGAATGGGTGGGCGAATTTCAAAAATTTTCCTACCTTCTTCCAACTGGGAATCGTATTCCCTAATTTAAGAATACAATATTCAAGGATCCTACTTGAACCAAAATCGAACCAGATTTAAACCAAAGACAAGGGAGGGATTATACTTGATCCAGAGAAGCAGTATCTCCCAAAGTTGGTGTTCACGCCCAAAGAGGACACCAAGAACCGCTCCTGCTGAAGATGACACAACAATGAATGGAACGAAACCAGCAGAGTGCGTCCTACACACTGAATCCTTCGCAAGAACCCTCTGGAAACTCTGAGCACCAAATCTTTTCAATATTTTCTGCAAAAACTGATATCAAGAAATGATTTTTGATTTCTTTCTTCTTCAAAGATCGAATCTTGTCAGAAAGAATGGCGGCGGCTGGAGGAGAACTCCTGATTAAGCAACCTCCTCAGGAGGAGTTATCCCAATCCAAATCTAATTATTTTTCTTAGGTTTCTCCTCTTTTCTTCTTGATTAAGCAACCTCCTCAGGAGGAGTTATCCCAATCCAAATCAGTATTTGGATAGGGGATGATCTTAATCCTATATGCAGATTAGGTTAGCTTACTCCTGATCTTATCAGGAGGTTATCAGATTCAAATCTAATTTGAATTTGGTCTCCCAGAGTGGATAAGGTTAAAGGCCCAATCCTTTTGCTAACTTTAATCCCAGATTCGCCATAAATGGGTGATCAAATCAGCCCAGCTCGAAATGGGCTTTTGGCCCATTAAGTGTTCAGTGCTTAACTAGTTTCCAATCTGCTGCCCAGTTGGGCTTCTTTGTATGGCGTGGGACCCAAGCATTGATCTACACACCAGCCACATGGGTTCGGCCCAACCTTTATTATAAGGCCCAGCTGAATTCACTGAAAAACTCAGTGAACCCCTAAGCCCATCACATGGACCCTATGGGCCCAACACTTGCATTAAGTGGTCCTTGGGCCAAGCCATCTTATAAAAACCAGGGACTGTGAGTAGGTGCAAGATTAGCCCATCAGGTACTATCCCAAATGGCCTTACACTCAATCTCTCAGCCCTTAATGATCAAGCACTGCCCGGCAAGAGAGGACCTCTCCCTTGGTTGCAAGGAACAATGCTGCACTCTCCACCCACATGGATCCCATGAATTAAAACCATTTGCAAACATTTTGAAACCGTATATACATATATATATATATATATTAATTTTGCAAAACAAAATTCCAACGATTGAAATCAACTGCCGGCAGTTTGGTTTCCATCAGAGAGAGTGCATTCCCGATCATTACCTTTGTCCGACAAAGAGGCTGATCCTGTCACTATGATCACCCACTCAGATGAATTCTTAGACTGCCCCAACATGCTCAAGTTTTGACCCCCGCTAAGGATCTCACTGATTGGCATATCAAAGACAACCCGATCCGACACGCAGTGAAGTATCATAATCGAGTCTAGGAGTCAGGTGAAACTTCCCAGTTTTGCCCATTTGTCTCCAAGGTCCAGGGCAATACTGGAAATCTGGTCCGGTTCAAGGATTTGAGTAATCCCACACTACATGTGCCTCGGGTCTCACCCTGGTGGCCGAGACAGGCCATCCCAACATTTGGTGGCACACCAGCATCAGCCTTGGCGGGATGAATCTCCCTAGACTCATCCAATGGCTGTGAACATTTAAAACTAACACGAGTCTCAATAAGCGTCCAGTTTTAGGGTCTTACACAGAATTACACCAAACAACATGAATCAAACATGCACTTTATTTATTTACACTAAATATCAAAAGTACATCAAATCAATTTGAAGCTAAGGGCATACAAAACTGTCCAACACTTATAGCCATTCTTAGTTGGAATATTAACATGGCTCTACACATCAGAGTACACAAGATAAAAGGGAAATTCTGATTTTTTATTTCGTAAAGGAAATGAAGTTCTACAATGCTTACTAAACTAGCACACTTTGGCACCGAAAATCACTGACCGACACAAACTTGAACAGTTCTGGAAACAAATGCTTCAAAGACTCAAAAGACATGGCCCAAACAATGGTGGCATAACATAACTTGGCTCTTGATTGATTCAAGGACTCTGAAACTGCAAGACCAACTTTGTTCTCCAGCATGTAAAGGCCATCAACCATGTTTCCTCTACCAATTGTCTTCCCGGAGGTCAAATCTTAAAAAACACAAGAATGTGGGAGAAAGGTTACTGAACAATTCAAAGCATGTGTAATAGTACTAACAACCAATATTCATAAAAAATACTACTAACAAACAACAAATTAATAGGTAACCTTGGAACATGCAAGACATCTGATAGGGAAGGGCCAAGGGTATATGGATGGAAATGGGTTGACTTACTAGTCGTATGATTTGAGGCTCTGGAACTAATTATCCATGGGGATTCCGGAGTCCCAGAGGCAACATGGAAGGTAGAGGTGGAGTTACCTGAGGAGGATGCAAAATAAGTTGAAGGAGTTGTTCTAGTTTCTGCATGTCTAAGAGCCCTACCATATTGCTCTAGATGGTCATGGAAGGAGTTAATAATATCCTCCTTGAGATCAGAACTGGGGGGCAATCTTGAGATGAAGTCATGGCTGAATTTCCATACTGTGAATCATGAGCTGCTAAGTTGGCAGAGGTAAGCTTCTTCTGATTTGGTTTGCTATTCCGATCCTGTGTTGTCTTGCTCTATTCTTGTGCCCACTTTGGCTTCCCATGCAACTCCTAGCAAGTTTCTCGGGTGTGCCTGGATTTCTGACAATGAGTGCACCATAGTTTGTCTTTATCATCTGTTCTTTTTTGACCATCTCTTTTCTTCCTTGAGTTCATGTTTCCCCTTACTGCTAAAGCAATAGGCTCCCCCTCAGGAGCATTAGTAGCTGATTTCCGACTTTCCTTTGATTGAACAAGGGCATAGACTTCTTGAACAGATGAAAGATCTTTGCTGCCCAGAATCTGCACTCTAATGGGCTCATACATAGACCCAACAAGAAAGCAAATACATGTTGCTGAGATACAAGTTGTTTATAAATCTTGGCATCTTTTTCACTTTGCCACTCAATACTCTAGTAATAATCCAGCTCTTTCCAGGCTGAAGTTAGGGCTGAATTGTAGGCAGATTAGCTTTTCTCCCCCTGCTTACATGTTGAGGATTCAGCCTGTAATTGGTAAATCCTGGTATAGTGCCTTTTGCTGTTTCAGCCCACATAGAATTCTGATTAACTGAAGATAACATGGATGTCAAAAGCCACAACATAATCATACAGTTTTCTTGGTCCCATTTTTCATATTTGGCAGTTCTTGATTTTGGTTCCTTTGCCTTCCCATTGATATACTCTGCATTTCCCCTAGCTGTAATGTACAGCCGCATCTCTTTGGACCAAGCCATATAGTTCCTACCATCCAAAGGAGTGATAGTCATAGGGAAATTTAAAGTGTCTGGACCACCATTCAGTCCACCCTGATTGGATGTGGTTCTAGATGTTGATGAATCTTCAGTAGCCATAAAAAATGTTTTTTTCTAGGTGAACAATAATCTACCATCTTTCAGTCCGCACACACGGATGACAACCACCCCCACTCTTTAGAGACTTTCACACAAGTAGCAAACATACAACAGCTGCTGTCACACACGTACAGGTCTATCTGACCTTTTCAAAGGGCAATACAAGTCCAAGACCATCAACTACTACCACTGCAGTACTCTGTCAGTCGATTCAGGTCACTCGTGACCAACAAAGGTTTCAAAACCTTACAGATTTGAATCTACAGATCCACACAAAGGGTCAAACATACCCTTACACCATTCTGCCACTGTAAACACAGCCTGTCCTTGGACTTTTTGCCAAGAACCAAGGCTACAAACAACCTAGTTCTTTAGATTCTGATCAGTCCGAGCCGATTTTGAAGGTTTTCATTTCAACCTAGAAATACCAACAGCACAGAAAAAAGTAACCAATCTCGATGGAGAGCTTCAGTCGACCATCCACTTAATTGTGAAGTTATTTTCTTGAAAAAAAAAGGAAGAGTCACGATCAGAGAGGAGCAGATTTAGAGAGCAACGTCCTGCTCTGATACCATGTTTTCCAAGAAGAGAAGAGAAGAAGAGGAGAGAAAAGCTGTGAGAGAAGCAAAAAGTTTGCTGGTGGCGCCAGCCATTCTATTTATATATTAGGGTGACCGTACAAAATATAAAAGAAAAGGAAAAAGACAAGAATACCCCTGCAGGTACAAGCTTAACATATTACATCAGTAAGCAAGTTGGTAAATTGTTAGTTGTTAGGTAGTGAAGAGGGCTTGAGCTGGTTTACATTGTACAAACAATGATCTTAAAATAACATAATTTTCGACTATTTTGGTTTCCAAGACTAAAATGAAAAAACTGAAACTTTCTTATCTTGGCCAAATTAAAAATGACATGCACCTTTTTTTCTTTTTTTTTGATACAAAAATGGTATGCCATCTTTGAATAAGATGCATGGCTTTACTTTCTTAGGCAACTGGAACTCTTGACATTTTTGGCCTTGAGTAAGAGAATATAAGCTGTGCTATATTGCTGAGGTGCACTGGATGACTTTTCTATGCTTTTCTTTTTGCAAGTCAAACTCTTCAGATGGGGAGATCTTGAAGGTGGAATTTAATCTCAGTCCAGTGGGAACTACATCCACTGACTTTACCAGCTGGCATCTTCCTATACTTGCTTTGCAGAAGTAAGATATGCTTTTCTGTGAGTAAATTATATGTAGGAGGATATGAGGTTTAAATCTTGATGTTATGGATTATATACTTAGGTGGTTGGTTTGAAATAAAAGAAGGGAAAGGAAAAGATAAGAAGGGAAGGGAAGAGAAACAGAATAGGTATCCCTATCCGTTGTTTGGTTAACCTATAGAAAAGGTAGGAAAAATTAATTTTCCCTCGTTTTGTTAGGCAAGGAAAACATATGGAAAAATTTCTTTGTTTTTTATTTTTAAATATTCGGTTGTTTGTGCTGCTGCTGCCTGCTGACCTGTCACATGGAACCTATATTCATGCAAAAGAGGCATCTATGGCATAATTCCAATTCCTGCACCTGGGGTTCTCATTCAAATTATAAGACACGTATATATAAAATGCTCAATGACATGTACATAAAAGAAATATATGGGGCCCATACCAGCAAAGCCAAAATTAACAATGTGGGCTAAAACAAGTAGGCAATATAGACAGAAGTGGATCAAATATGACAGCCAATATACATCAAAATGATTAATGTGAAACCAAAATGTAATTCATATACTAGTGGTCACTAGCATAGCTATAATTCATTTGATAGAGAAAAGAAATGGGCCAAGAAAAAGATCCATCCATGAGACCATGGGTTGGCAGCCCATATTTGGTGGCCCACATTCAAGGCAGTCCATGCATTAGCCCATTCTGGCAATGATGGCCAGCTCAAGTGGGGCCCATACAAATTATCTCAATCAAAGATTTGAAGCACATGCAGTTCAATGAAATATTTGATTTAGTATCATATCAATCAAAGATTGAGAACATATTTCTTTTCTTGTTTAGTTTTGATGGGGATTGAGAGAATAATTCTAGATTTTATTTCTTTCCTTGTTTGGTTATACTTGATTAGAAAGGTAATTATATTGTACATCTCAAAGGGGATTGAGTGCTCATCTTTATATACCATTGTAATTTTCAATTTGAGATGATGAATGAATGAATTTTAAATTACTCTTGCATGCTTTCTGGTTTAGTGTTGACTCCATCTCTAGGTGCTGATTCCAAGCTTATATAGGTGCTGACTCCTAGAGGAACCTAATGATGCTAACTCCATTTGGAACTATCTATTATTTCCTGCCAATTATCCTAGTTCTCTGCTGAATATATATTTTTTTCTATTAAACCTCAGCTTTAATATTCCTGGTTTGCTATTGTTATTGTTCCTGTTTTTGTTTTGCATTTAGGTTATTTCCTTGTTTTTTTATGTTAATAAATAAATTTCTGTAATCCTCAAGTGGTGTAACAGCCGCTCTACCAGCTCTTTATTTTCTTTTAATCCTATAATCATCAATTTTGAGCTTATTTTCACCCTATTTTTCAGTTTTAGCTTTACTTGTTTAGTGATTACTCAAACTCTTAAGTTCTGTCTAGCTTGCCTTGTTAAACAATACAAAGTTAAACTTCAACCTACAAGTTGAGGGCTTTGTGGGCTCCAGCTTGTTTAAAGGTCCACAGCCACCTAACTAGCGTCTGTTTCACTGTTTGTTGCATCACCATTCTATAAAGTTCCTTTATATGTCCAGGGAACATAATTAATATAATTCAAACAATCAAACAAGGTATACCAAATTTATCATGTGAAACTATAAGAAAAGAGTATGTTAAGTTTAGAGAAAAAGGGCCTTCCTATTGTTTGCTGAAGTGCAGAAGTAGAAGAAGAAGAGAAGAGAAGAGGAGAGATCAGTGAATGGGTGGCAATCTTCACTCAGCCGACCCTAGAAGCTAATATTTGTATTAACATTAAGATATTACAGCAAAAGACTAGAATGCCCTTGATTAGTGATGGGACATCTAGGCAGTACAAAATAAAACAAGCTTAGGCCCAACAACTAAAGGCCCATAGTAGACCATAGAGTTAGGACATAGAATGATAAATAAGCCCACCAATACTTAATCACTCGACCCAACACTCCCCCTCAAGGTAAGCATGGATGTCAGTGACGCTTAGCTTGCCAAGTAAGCCTAAGAACTTCTTAGAGGGTGTATAAGGAATGCAAAGTTCGCTCGAGACAATTCTCTCTCTTACAAAGTGTCGGTCAATCTCAATATGCTTAGTCCTATCATGTTGTACTGGGTTATTTGCAATGTTGATAGCAGCATTGTTATCATAATACAGGTAGAGGAGACCATCGACTTTCACCCCAAGCTCACTTAGGAGGGTCCTAAGCCACAACAGTTCTGCAACACCATGTGCCATAGCCCTATATTCAGCTTTTGCACTTGATCTCGCAACCACATTTTGCTTTTTACTTCTCTAAGTAACCAAATTCCCCCAAACAAATGTGCAATATTCGGAAGTAGACTTCCTATCTCCAATCGATCCATCTCAATCAACATCAGTATATGCCTCTGTTTCAAGTTTATTGTGCCTCTTGAACAAAATTCCTTTCCTTGGACATGTCTTCAAATACCTAAGGATCCTTTCAACTGCTTTTATATGAAAAATCTTTGGAGAATGCATGAACTGACTGACAACATGCACTACATTAGCTATATCAGGTTGGGTAAGAGATAGGTATATCAATTTTCCCACCAGCTTTTGGTATCTTTTTTTATCAGAATAGTCCTCACCAACCGATTCATGGAGGTAATGATTCTGCTCTATTGGAGTATTTTCTAGTCTACTCCCCATTATACCTATCTCCTCTAGAAGATCAAGAACATACTTCCTTATCTATATATATATATATATGCCTTCTTGTGACCTCATCCACATAGATTATGAGAGCTGTAAGCATATTACCCTGTTTCCTTATAAATAAGGTATGGTTTGCACCACTCTGAGTGTATCCCACTTTCTTCATGGCCCTACAAAGGCTTTCAAACCAAGCTTGAGGAGATTGCTTAAGCCCATATAATACTTTCCTTAGCCTACATACATTCCTATGAAAATCATAGCCAGGTGGAGGATTTATAAATACCTCATCATGTAGATCACCAATCAAGAAAGCGTTCTTTACAGTCAACTGATGTAGCTTCCAAGAAAAATTTGCAGCTAATGACAATAGAACCCGAATTGGAGCAAAAGTCTTGAGTCAATTCCCTCCTCTTGAGTAAATCATTTTGCCACTAGTCTGACCTTATATCTTTCAATGGAACCATCCTCCTTGTGCTTCATAGTGAACACCCACTTCTCCACAGTACTCTTCCCTTTTGGTAGATCCACTAATTGCCAAGTCTTGGTCTTCATTTCCTCATTCATTGCCTCTCTCCATCTTGGGTCAAACACTGCCTCTGAGTACTTAGTAGGAACATGAATAGAAGAAAGAGCAGGCCTAAAGGAATAGTAATGAGGAGATAAACAGGAATAAGAAACATATTTAGCAATGGGATGTTGAGTAGTATAAGAACTGACAGGCTTACGAAGAGTAAGGGGAAGATCTAAGTAAAAAGTAGGAGTGATAGCATCAATGATAGGGTTATCTGGATCCACTGAGACAGATTGATCCGAGTCCTGTTGGTTGTTGCCACAAGTTGGAGGATCTCTTTTTCTTCTCATGTGGACAATTCTCATATCTCTCTGTTGTCTATTAATGGCATCAATCGCATCTTCAATATCAGGAGTAGTAACAGGTTCAACAGGATTCTCACTAGATTCACTTGGATAGTTGAAACTAGGAGGATCGAGAGGAGAAGATGGAAGTTTCGAAGCTGAAAGTGGCACAAAGAAAGAAGGATCCTCTTCCATCCTACTAGTCTCCCCTTGAAGAGGATTCCTGGAGGACTGAAAATAAGGCTGAGACTCAAAAAACACCACATCCTTGGTGACATACTTTTTCTTGTAATTGGATCATAGCACTTGCAACCTTTTTGTGTGGGAGAGTACCCTAGGAAGACCCCCTTTATAGCCCTAGGGCCCAACTTTGTCTTCTTAGGATCATTGACATGGATGAAGCACAGACAACCAAAGACTTTGGGAGGAAGAGGGAAATCTGAGAAGTTAAGACAAAGGACAAAAAATGGAATTCTCATTCCCAACATCCTAGATGGCATTCTATGAAGGGATGAGAGATCCATCGTATGGTCGCCCAAAGATTGCGGAATAAGGGGGCGAATTTCAAAATTTTTTCTCTCCCTTCAACTGGGAATCGCATTCCCTATTTAGAAAATCATATTTTCAAGGATCATTCTTGAACCATAAATTGAACCAGATCTGAACCAAAAAAGAGTAGGAGAGGATTATACCTGATACGAAGAAATAATATCCCCCAACGAAGGTGTTCACGCCCAAGGAAGGATCCAAAGACTGCTCCCACTGAAGATGGCGCAGTGCAGGATGGAGCAAAATCAACAGTATTCTTCTCCAAGAACTCTGTCATTCGCAAGAATCAGCAGGATGGTACGTGAGCACAACTTCTTATCAATTCTTTCTCAAAGAACTGATGTCAAGATCGAATCTTGACTTCTCCCACAACTGGAGATCGAACTGGCAAACAGGACGGCAATAACAGGGAGGCAGCAAGAGAATTCTGCAGGGATGCTTAATTCTTCCTTTTGTGATTTCACCACTCAAGAGGATGTGAATATCTCATTCTTCTAAAGGCTGCCGCCCCCTCCTTTTGTTAACCTAAAAGATCAGTTCTTAATCCAATTAGGAGTTGCTTATCCAAATCATATTTGGATCATCCTTCTCTTTAGGTGATAAGGATAAACCCTTATCTTATCTGCAGACTAGATTAGTTTTCTCCTAATCTCATTAGGAGGTTTCTAGATCTGAATCACATTCAAATCTGGACTCTCTGAGTGGATAGGGTTTTGGATAGGGTCAAGACCCTATCCTATCAGCTAATCCATCTCAGAATTCGCCCCATAATTAACTAATTAAATAGCCCAGTTCGAAATGGGCTTTAAGCCCATTAACCTTATGTGCTCACTTAACCTTCCTAACTGCTGCCCAATTGGGCTTCCTTGTATGGCGTGGGACCCAAGCATTGATCTACACATCAGCCACATGGGTTCGGCCCAGCCTTTGTTACAAGGCCTGGCCGAATACACTGTTATGGATAGTGCACCCCTTGAAACCCATCAAATGGGCTCTATGGGCCCAACATTTACCCTAAGTGGTCCCTGGGCCAAGCTACCTTGTAACACTCAGGGACTGTGGGCAGATGCAAGATTAGCCCATTAGGTATTACCCTCAATGGTCTTACACATAACCTCTCAGCCCATAATGATCATACACTGCCCGACAAAAGAGGACCTCTCCCTCGGTTGCAAGGAACAGTGTTGCACTCTCTGCTTATATGGATCCTGGGAATTAAAACATTCTTGCAAACATTTTAGAAACCATAATATATATACTTTTATATCTCATATAAAATATATTTTGCAAAATAGATCTCAACGATTGAAATCGGCTGCCGGCAGTCTTGGTTTCCATTAGTGAGAGTGCATCCCCGATTATTACCTTTGTCTGACAAAGGGGTTGATCCTGTCACTATGATCACCCACTCAGATGAATTCTTAGACTGTCCCAACATACCCAGGTTTTGACCCCCGCTAAGGATCTCACTGATTGGTACATCAAAGACAGCCCAATCCGACACCCAGTGCAGTATCATAATCGAGTCTAGGGGTCGGGTGTAACTTTCCAATTTTGCCCATCAATTTCTAAGGTCCAGGGCAATACTAGAAATCTGGTCCAATTCATAGATTCAGTTAATCCTACACTGTATGTGCCTAGGGTCCCACCCTGACAGCTGAGACAGGCCACCCCAACCGACTTGGTGGCACCACAGTGTCAGCTTTGTCAGGATAGGCCTCCCCAGACTGACCCACTGGCTGTGAATATTCTAAACTAACATAAGTCTCATTAAGTGTCCAGTTTAAGGGTATTACACAGAAACATACCAAGGGAACATGAATCAAATATGCACTTTTATTCATTTACAATAAGCTCATAAAGTACATCATTCTGATTGAAGCTAAGGGCATACAAAACTATCTAACATTCTATTTATCAGATATGCTACCGTAAGGACTGCTTGAGACCAATAGTTCTTGGGAACCTTGTGTTGAAACAGTAGGGCTCGAGTTGTCTCTAATAAGTGTCTACTCTTGCACTCAACAACCTCGTTCTATTGAGAGGTATTAGTGCAAGATGATTGATGCAAAATACATGCATCATCCATGAACAGATTCAAGGAGCTTTCAAAATACTCAGCAACATTATCTGAGCGAAACTGCTTAACTTTCTTGCAAAATTGAGTTTCAATCATTTTACAAAATGCCATGGTTTCTCGTGGAATTTCATCATGCCCATTTAGTAAGTAAATCCATGTGCATCGTGAATAGTGATCAATAAAGCTGATAAAATAAGGAAAACCATCTGTAGAAACAAGAGGTAAAGGGCCCCACACATCAGAATGAACTAAATCAAAAGGAGTTTGAATTTCATTACTAGAAATTGGATAAAGAGTTCTACAATGTTTTGATAATTGACACACTTCATAGACCCAACTTTGACTTGAAACACATTTGAAAAACTAAGGAGATAATCCTTGCATCAAAGAAAAAGATAATTGACCTAGTCTAGCATGCCACAAATGTTACCTAGCTTAGATATGACAATTTTCCTCACACCTGACGGGACCCAACTTCCCCGACTCGATGGGGTCGGGGATGGGGATTGTTTTGGTGGGGTGGGGACGGGGATGAGGGTTAATAGGAATCCCCGATCGGAGTCGGGGTTAGGGATGGGGATTGAGGTCCCTGCCCTGGCCTGACCCCGGTTATATATATTAAATGCTATTTTATATTAAATATACTATTATATTATATACATATTAAAACATTATTTATAATTACAATTTTTATTTATTTTAACTAAATTTACTTTTCAAAAAAGTATTGTTATCTTAAAACATTTTGGGGATTTAGGTCCCTGCGATGAACCCATCCCCATTGAGGATCGGGGGTGAAGGGCAAATTTTACCCCTGACGGGGATCGGGGACGGGGATGGGGAATGTGATCCCTGCCCCGAACCCGCCCTGTTGCCATTCCTAACCTAACTATTGACCCATTATCCCGTCTACTGAAAGCATACTGTAAGGCTGAACTAATGTTTGCATCAAAATAATAGACTTGTAGACTCATGACCACTCCCAATTGTTCTTTTCGTCAATCTGTCTTGAAAGACACAATGAGTAGGAAAGAATGTTGTGCTACAATTTAAGTTTTTTGTAAGCTTAGAAACAGATAATAAGTTTGAAATAAAATTGAGAACATGCAGAACAAATTTAAGAAAGAGATACTTGCCTAGGTTAATCTTCCCCTTTGTAGAGATGGTGGAGAGGGAACAACAACTCTCATCTTATCTTGGCCAGACATCAAGTGATAAGAAGAAAATGAAGAAGACATGTGTGTCATATGATCAGTAGCATTGGAATCAATAATCCAAGAGTTAGATACTATAGAACTAGTCACACTGTGAGTAGAGACAGTACTTGATTTGGTAAGAGAGGTGGATGCAAGGGGATTGTTCCTTAGTTGAGCCATGGCTTGGCTAAGGATTTCTACCTCATCAGCTGTGAAATAAAAAAAAGACCCTGATGTGTGGGAACTAGTGGTCTGTTCCATTGGAGGAGGTGCAATTGTATGTGTGTTCTTTGGGTTTCAACACTATTACTTATGACAACATTTTCCACTTGTTGTTTGGCTTCTTTTGAGGCTTCTTGTACTACCTTAATGCAGCTGGTTTCAGGTGAGGATAAAGAATCTAGCAAGTTTCTTTTAGATGTTTGTCTCCTCCACAATGAGAGCACTTGAGGTGCCTCTTGTCTGAATGCTTGCCCCCCTTTTGGCTTGAATAAATTAAGGCTGAATGCTCAATAGGCTGCACTTGGGTGTCTACTTGCATCTCTTTCCTTCTAACCTCCTCATTCCTTACAAGATAGTAAACATAATATAAATCTGGAAGCTCATCCCTTCCCAAAATTTGGGATCTTAAGCTTTCGTATATCGGGTCTAGGCCAGCCAAGAGCTTAAAAGCTCTGCCTTCTATTTGTTTATTGTAAAGATACTGGGCCGAATGGGCCCTAACATCCTCTAATACTTCTCAAAATCCAGCTTCATTGCAGCCATCTACTCAATAGTTGATTTTTCTTCGCTTTCCTTACTTCCCCCTTCAAGCACTATAGCAGCATTAGCAGTCTTGGATTTTCCCACTTGACTGCCCTTCTTAGGGTTATTAATGTTCTTAAATCTATCAGGATGAAGCTTCCAGCAGGTGTCCTTTGTATGCCGTGATTTCTTGCAATATTCACACAACTGCTCTCTTTTCTTAGTAGGGCCCTTCAGTTTCATTCCCGCATGTGCAAAATGTTCTGTAGATGGACTCTGCAATTGCACTTGCCGCCTACTCTCCTCACTACTTATCATGGCATATGCCTGTAAAAGAGTAACCTCATCCCTGGCCAAAATGTTCTGTCTGATAATATCAAACTCAGGGTTGAGTTTAGTGAGAAACTCAAACACCCTATTTCTCTTCACTAGCTTTCTATACATTTCAGCATCCTTTTTACTCTCCCATACCACTGTTTCCATAACATCAATTTCCTGCCATAGGGACTTTAGTATAGAGTAGTAGATTGCCACACTCTTCTCCCCTGTCTCAGGTTCTTCACATCACTTTTCAATTTGTATGCTCTGGCTACATTCAGTTTCTGTGAATAGGTCTCAGTTACACTGTCCCATATCTCCTTAGCTGAAAAGAAGATCTCTATCAAGTGGTCAATATCCACCTTTAACTACTTTTGCATGATTTCCCAAGTTTTTTTGCAACCTCTTTAAGTTTTTTCCTTAATTGTTGTTTTCTTCTTCTCTTTTCCTTTTGATGATGATGGTGGTTGATGTATTGATCCTATTTATAGCAAGGAATTTGCAGTTTCATCATCAATGTCATTTAAGAGTGTAGGAGAGTGACTCTTAGTAATAGTACTGTGCATCACAGAGGCTAAAGCTGCTTCACATCTATTTAATTCCCTTATAGTAAACACATTGTTTCCATTAACTTGACCGCCACCACAAATAAGTGAAGATCATTGTAGTTGTGAAATCTTTTCCTATGATATTGTCTTGCCACTGGATGTGCCTATGAAAAAGAAATCCATTTACCACACAAGATAATGATAACGAAAGAGGAATGTAAATTAAGTATTATATAAAAATCATATACTTCAATATAGGCATTCCACACTTCAGGCTTAACGTCTACAGTGTATGTTTGACAATTCCAACTAAAGCCACTTTGACAAATAAGATTTATATTTTTTTGGATTGGTAACATCTGCTCAGTGGGTGAGCGGATGCATAACATCTTGCCAATTTTTAGTTCTAGTTAATGGAGGGGTCAAGGATTTCTTCCCAGCATGTAGAGGGCTTAGGCAAGGAGATCCTCTTTCCCCCTTTTGTTCACACTTGTGGCAGATGTGCTCAGTAGAATGATTTCTAAAGCAGATAGGGAAGGGCTAACACGGTGACTCATCTTCAATTTGTTGATGATATCATCATCTATTGTGAAGGAGGAGACTTAGGGAGAGTGAGGAACCTAAAAGATCTTATTAAATCCTTTGAATCTGTTTCAAACCTAACGATTAACTTTGACAAAAGTTGTGGTTGGAATCAATTTGGAAGATTGGGAGGTAGAGGCTATAGCAGGTTGTCTAGAGTGTTCCATGTCTGATTGGCCTTTAACCTACTTGGGTCTTCCATTAGGAGCTAACCCAAAAGAAAGTCGGTTCTGGAATCCAATTGTGGAAAAGTTTGAAAAGAGGTTGGCTTCTTGGAAAAAAAGTTACATTTAGATAGGGGGTAGAGTGACCTTGATTAGGGTGACACTTTTTAGTCTTCTGGTTTATTTTCTTTCTGTATTCAAGATACCCTCAAGGGAAGTCAAGAAGATAGAAAAGGTGATGAGAGATTTCTTGTTGGAGCCAAGGGAAGAGAAGAAGGATTATTTGATTAGGTGGGAGATAGTTAGCAGGAGTAAGCAAGAAGGGAGATTAGAATTGGGAAATTTAGTTCTTAAGAATGAAGCTTTACTAGGGAAGTGGCTTTGGAGATTCTGAGATGGCCGTTAGAGAGAGAGAGAGGTTGTGGCACAAGGTGGTAAATAGTATTCATGGTTGTTTGTAGAACGGTTAGGATGAAGGGATGAAAGATCCATTATATGGATGGTCGAACCCTGCAGGTAGGTTGGGCGAAATTTCAAAAATTTCTCTCTCCCATTTGGGAATCACATTCCCTGTTTTAGAAAATCTGCATTTTCAAGGATCAATTTTGAACCAAGAACCGGACCAGATCTGAAACCAAAAGGTAGGAGAGGGATATACTTGATACAGAGTAGCAGTAACTCTCAATGAAGGTGTTCACGCTCAAAGATATCTCCAAAGACTGCTCCCACTAAAGATGACACAGTGTAGGGTGGAGCAGAATCAACAGTGTTCTTCCCAATAACCGAACCCTTTAGCAAGAATTCGATGGAGGCTGTGAGCACGACTTCAGATCAGCCTTTCTCCAAAGTCTGATATCAAGAACTATTCTTGATCGCTCTACAAGAATGGAGATCGAACTGGCAATTGGCGGCAACTGGAGAACGCAGGGAGAAGATGGCACAGTCACATTGTTGCTGTCTTCTCTCTATGTGATCTAAGATCTGATGTTTGGGGTTTTGAGATATGTAGAATGGTTCACCCCCTCCTCCTTTTATAGACTTAAAGAGATATGCTCCTAATCCCATTAGGAGTTTCCTGATTCAAATCCTTATTTGAATCTAGACTCTCTTTAAGTGATAAGGATAGATCCTTATCTTATCCGCAGATTAGATCAACTCTCCTAATCTCATTAGGAGGTTTCCAGATCCAAATCTCTATTTGGATCTAGATTCTCTGAGTGGATAGGAATAACTCCCTATCCTATCCACTAATCCAAATCCCAGATCTGCCCTTGCTTTAACTAATCAAATTAGACCAATTCGAAATGGGCTTTAGGTCCAATAAGTCCTTGTGCTCAGTAACCTTTCGGACTGCTGCCCAGTTGGGCTTCTTTGTATGGCGTGGGACTCAAACATTGATCTACACATTAGCCATATGGGTTCAGCCCAACCTTTGTTACAAGGCCTGGCCGAATACACTGTTATGGACAGTGAACCCCTGAGCCCATCACCATGGGCTCTTAATGGGTCCAACACTTACACTAAGTGGTCCCTGGGCCAAGCCACCTTATAAAAACCCAGGGACTGTGGGCAGATGCAAGATTAGCCTATCAGGTATTACCCTCAATGGTCTTACACTTAACCTCTCAGCCCATAATGATCAAACACTGCCCGACAAGAGAGGACATCTCCCTCGGCTGCAAGGAACAGTGCTGCACTCTCTACTCACATGGATCCCGAGAATTAAAACGTTTTGCAAACATTTTGAAACCGTAATATATATATGTATATCCGTATATAAATATATTTTGCAAAACAAATTTCAACGATTGAAATCGGCTGCCGACAGCTTTGGTTTCCATCAAAGAGAGTGCATCCTCGGTCATTACCTTTGTCCGACAAAGGGGTTGATCCTGTCACTATGATCACCCACTCAGATGAATTCTCGGACTGCCCCAACATACCCAGGTTTTGACCCCTATTAAGGATCTCACTGATTGGCATATCAAAGACAACCCAATCCGACACTTAGTGCCGTATCATAATCGAGTCTAGGGGTTAGGTGTAACTTTCCAGTTTTGCCCATCAATCTCCAAGGTCCAGGGCAATACTGGAAATCTGGTTTGGTTCAGGGTTTCAAGAAAACCTACATTGCATGTACCTCGGGTCTCACCCTGGCAGCTGAGACAGTCTACCACAACCAACTTGGCGGTACATCAGTGTCAGCCTTGGTAGGATAAATCTCCTCAGACTTATCCAACGGCTGTGAACATTCTAAACTAACACGAGTCTCATAAGTGTCCTATTTAAGGGTATTATAGAGAAACACACCACAATAACATGAATCAAATATGTACTTTATTCATTTATAATAAATGTCATAAGGTACATCATTCTGATTGGAGCTAAGGGCATACACTGTCTAACATAGGATGCCGGGGTATCTCGACGGGCGACTCTTGCAACACCCTAGAAGGCCATTCACGGAATTCTAACCCATTTTCTCAATCTGGTCAGGTATGATGTTAATTCTGGAAACAATGTTCTTTTTTGGGAAGACATTTGGGTGGGCAACCAACTTCTTAAAGACCTTTTTCCCTCTCTTTACTCTCTTTCCCTTTATAAGGAAGAGCCGATTTCTAGTTTTATTTCTTCCTCAACTTCTTCTGTGGCCCTAAACAGGGATTTTGGTTTCCATAGAGGGTTACGTGATGATGAAAGTGCTTGTGTTTCGAACTATTGTTTTCACTTGAGTCTATTTGTTTAGATCCCCTCAAACTTGACACAAGAATTTGGTCCCCTAACTCGAAAGGTTTTTTCATTTGCTCTTTCTTCAAGTCCCTTTGCTCCACTTTTGCACCTTAGAACTTCCTAGTTAAAAGAATTTTGGACTAGGTCCATTCCCCCAAAGATTGTTGTTTTTTGTTGGGAAGTTTATTATGGTAAGATTAATACCTTTGAAAACCTACAAAAGAGGAGACCAAATTGGTGCTTATCCCCTAATTGGTGTGTTCTTTGTAAATCTCAGAATGATGACTATCACCACTTACTGATCTCTTGCTCCTTTGCTATAGCTTTATGGAATTGGATTCTTATGTTGTTTGAGTGTAGGTGGAACTTGCCATCTGATATTAGCTTGTTGTTTAGTTTGTCTATTTTTGAATAGCACACAAAAAGAGGGAGAATTATGTGGAAGTGCATAAGGGCAGCTTTGTTGTGGACAGTTCGGGAAGAAAGGAACACCAGAATCTTTTGTGAAAAAGACGCGAGCTTCTCGGAAGTTAAAGAATGTACTCTGAGAAGGGCAATTCACTGGCTGAAAACTCCAAAGCTCTTTGATGCATACTCTTTTAATGACCTACGGAGAAGCTGGTTAGCAGTGGCTAATACTTCTACCAGGAAGGACAAACATGGGGTTGAATGGATGCCACCAGGGGAGGAGTTTATCAAGCTGAACTTTGATGGAAGTAGCTGAGGAAATCTAGGGCCTTCAGGCATAGGAGGAGTGCTGAGAAACAAAGATAGTAGCATTATATCTTTGTACTCAGGTCCTATGAGTGTGGGAGACTCTTTAAGGTCCGAATTACTTGCTGCTGTACAAGGAATCCAGCTTGCAAATCAGCTAGGCATAGAGCATCTGATTATTGAAAGGGATTCCCAGGTGATAGTGGGTTGGCTGAAGGATCTGGACACTGTGATTTGGAGTTTTAGAGATCTTCTCAAAAAGGTTAAATGGTTAACAAGGAATATGACAATCGGAGTTCAGTGGGTAGGCAAATCAGCAAACTCAATGGCTGATTCACTTATGTACATTAGGAAGAAAAACTATGCAACACATTACATGGATCACAATATCCCCCATTCAATAATACCATGTAGCCCCCAAAAGAGAAGATCTTTCTACTCCTTGCTTTTTCAATTTGTTGATCTTTGTACCCAATTAATCTTTTGTTGCATTTCTTTTGTGCAACACTTGAACAAAAAGAAAAGGAACTTTTTGATTTCTTTTTTGTGAGTCAAAGAACCTTATCATGCTTTAACAATAAACTAATTTTAGTTTTTGAGCCTCCCTTAATTTCAAGTTTCTCCATCCCCAATTCCTTTTCCTTTTGTCCCCTACACAGTAGAACCACTAGTTCTGCCCTTAAGGAGTTCCCTTGGAGAATCTTAACGTATTGTTTATTTTTATTATTTTATTATTGTTTCTTCTCTTTCAGCCCTGTAAGGAATGTATATGACTCTTTGGAGGTGGGGGTCGATCAATACATTGACACCCCTGAAATCTTGTGTCTTTTCTCTCATTCGTACTAGTAGAATAACATGGTATTAGAGCAGGTTGATTCCACCAGCTGTTGATTCTGTTTGAGTTTTTGGATGTATAAGAACTGTTTGGGGGAGTTTTTGGACTATCATCAAGTCCTGTTTGAAGGTTGTCTTGATCAGCCAAAAGTGGTAAAGTTTTCCTAGAGAAGGCACCTAACGGAGAGATAAGAAGATATAGGAATAATATGCCAGTTTCTTTGACTTGTGGGCAGAATATGAACTTGTTCATTTGATCCTTCAGACTCTTCCGGATGTGCTAAATATCTCTAGCATCACTTTGAAAAGAGAAAGGTGAACCAATTTCTTATGAGACTTAGACCAAAAAATGAGATAATCAAATATAATATTTTGAGTAGAGGAACTCTTCTAGATTTTGGTTCAGTGATGGGCGAACTACTAAGGGAGGAGACTAGACTCCTGATTGATGCATGTATTGATGGAAAGTTAATGGATTTTAGGGTTGACACTACTTTTTTAGTTCAAGTAAAGTCAGGTGCTAAGGACATTTCTAAAACTCAATGTTATGAATGTAAGGGGTTTGGACACATTGCTTCACTTTGCAAAAAAATGAATGTTTGCACCTATTGTAAGCAACATGGTCATATCATTCCAGATTGCCCAGTTAGATTATCCAAGGGTGCTTTGAAGAAGAACCAGCCATGTGCATATTAGGTGACTGAAGGATAGATCACTGACATTTCCTTTACCATGGGTTATTTCCTTTGTTAAGGGTGAATCTTTTGCATCAATTGATGAAGAAAAAATTTGACAACTGGTATCCTTTGCTATTTCCTCTACCTTTTCTGCTATCAGTTTGTCTGATGAGTTTTCTGGTTATTGTTCCTCTCAGTTTCATGTTTAGATCATTGATTTTGGGGCAATTAATCATATTACAAGAGCTTACCTTGGACCCCCAAATTGTTTTTCTGAAACCTATTATAGACATAGTATTACTGCCAATGGTGAAAAATTAAATTCCATTGGTAGTAATGACTTGTCTGTTAAACTTTCATCTACTGCCTCCTCTCAGCAGAATAGAGTGGCTGAGTGTAAGAATGAAATGTGCTCATTGTTACCCTACTACAAGAGTCTCATGCTCCGTCTTCATTTTGGGTAGAGGTTGCTAATACAATTGTTTCATTGATTAATTGTGTTCTCTCTTCTATTCTTGCTAATACGTCTTCCTTTCAGAAACTATTTGTCATCCTTTGGACTTATGTAGTTTTCATATTTTTTAATGTCTTCGCTTTGTTCACCTTCATTTTCGTGAACGTTCCAAGTTATCTTCACAGTTTGTTATCATCCTTCTGCTCGTTGCATTCGTGTTTATGAGAATGTTGTTTTTATGAGCATATTTCCCTTTTTGTTGGGGGTGCTAGATTGTCCGCACCATCTGTTTCTCTTTTGCAAAACTTTGATTCCCAGGATGCCTCACCTTCAGCTGGTGTGAAAGATTTTCTCATATTCTTTTGCAAACTGTTACGTGCCCCGGATCCTATGCCTACAACCACTTACTCCTGGTACCCTTCCTTTAGATTCTAGTTATGTTCCTACTACATCTCTTTCTTCATTCTACTCGTATTTCTAGACCCCTTAGCCACTAGTTCCTTGTTTGCTGTGTGATCTTCCATAAATATTCCTTCTCATTGTTAGAGTGAGCCGAATTGGGGTAGTTTAGTAATCTCATGTCAGCTAAGTACTTTGCTTATGTGGCTGTTTTATTAGAATACTTTGCCCCACACTTAAGTGAGGGCAGTTTAGTCTTTGTAAGTGTAATTAGAACCTAATAAACATTAGGGGGTCGACTGAATGGGAAACTAATCAGTTTCGACTAAACCCTCCTGTTCTCTCTTTCTCTCGTCTTCTTCCTCATCTTCTTCTTCCTTCTTCACTGGTTCGGGTTACTGTAGCTGCTCCAAAACATGGTATCAGAGCGAGGTTTCTGACCTGCTTCTGCTTGTAAAGCATCTCAGCTGTGTTCGTAACACCTTCTTCTTCGCTTCTGGTTAGTTAATGGAGAAAGCTGGTTCGCCCTAGGTCTGAGACATCACAGCTCGTTGCTCACTGCTGCACACAGTTTTCTTCATCAAGGAAGGTGATTTCAGCAGTGAATGGTTGGCTGATACTCTCAAAGGAAGGTTGGTTATTTAGTCCTTTTGTGTTGCTGGTATTTCTGGGTAGGAGCCCTTCAAGAATCAGTTAGTACTGATTAGAACCTAGAGAACTAGGTTCATTGTTGCCCTAGGAAGGGCTGTGTGTGCAGTAGCCGAATGGTGTAGGGCTGCTGTGAGTTGTTGAGTGGTGTTAGGGTTGCTATAGGTGGCCGAGTGGTGTAAGGTGGAATGTAGTGACCTTGCCAAGCTCCTTGTGGTTGTGTGATGCCCTCTTAAGTGTGTTAAACAAGTCTGAATTGGGTGTAGCAGTTTGACTGTGTTGTGGTGCTTGTGATGCACAATTTTTTTTTTATTGAGTGGTTGTAAGAGGGCCTACTGTTGTGTTGTGGTGCTTGTGATGCTTATGTGGGTCATAGGTGTGTGAAGTCAGCAGTAGTGTGAAGAAGAACAAGTGTGTGCTCTCACTGTTGTGTTTAGGGGCTGCAATAGGTGCTGAAGTATCAAACAGTAACAACATCAATCAGCTTGTAGCTGAGAAGTAAGGTTAGAGGCAACTGTGAAAGAATACAGTGGCAGCAATAGGAGATGGCTACAATGATCAGAAACCTAGTGTGGTAATTTCTTTCGACTACCTAGGGGTACAAATGACCTCAATTAAGCTGAGTGGGGAGAACTATGTTCCATGGGCTAAATCAGTGGAAGTGTTTCTCAAGGCAAAGAAGAAAGTAAAGCATGTAAGAGATGAGAAGCCACCGGAGGACTCTCCAGGGTTTGATGATTGGGAACAAGAAGATGCTCAAATCATGACTTGGCTGTGGAATAGTATGGAACCCAAAATTAGTGCCAACTTCATGTTCCTTGATACGGCTAAGGATATATGGGAGCATGCTAAGAAGCTATATTCTGGACAAGATAACACACCAAGAGTGTATCAGCTTTATCAGGAGTATTTTTGATTTACAACAAGGAACCAAAACACTAGAAGAGTACTATGCCTGCATGAAGAATATAAGGAATGAACTCAATGTCTATCACCCCCTTACTCCAGATATTAAAGTTCAGCAACAGCAAATGGAGCAACTAGATGTTATAAGATTTTTAATGGGGCTGAAGTCGGAATATGAACTAGTTAGAGCCCAAATATTGAGGGGCTCTACTCTTCCTACACTTGAGGAAGTATTCTCAAGGAGGCCATAGTACAATAGGGGGAGGTCATGCACTTGTGACAGCTAGAGGGGTTGGACATAGTACAATAGGGGTTGGACAGACAGAGAACTCCACACAGTCTGATAGATCAGCACTTGTGACAGCTAGAGGGGTTGGACATAGTACAATAGGGGGAGGTCATGCTCCCCAAGGAGGCCGTGGCAGTTCCATGATTAGTCGGGGTGGTCATGACTCAGGGGGAGGCCGTGGTAGAGGGAAGAATAACTCTACAAGGAAATGTACTCATTGTGGTAGAGAGGGACACACAGTGAATTTCTGTTATGATCTACATGGCCCTCCCTTTAAATGGGCTAATCATGCTGTAGCAGGTGAGGTTGATATCAGTGACAGTAAACCGGCAGACCGGACTCCTCTCACATCTACATCTACCTCTGGGAGGGAGATGGTGAGCGTATCGCGTGATGAGTATGAACGGTTCCTTCAAACTACTTCACAGTATACCACTGCCACACTTACCCAATCAGGTATTGCTTGCATGTCACCTAAAACCTCTCCCTAGATTATTGACTCTGGAGCCTCAGATCATATGATCGGGACTCCAGGTGTGTTCTCTTCTCTTTCTGAAACCTCCACATCACAAACTGTTACATTTGCCAATGGATCCTCATCCCCCATATGTGGTGTTGGTAATATTGACATGGTTTCTGTGCGCTTATCATCTGTTTTATATGTCCCCAAGTTTCCATTCAATCTTATGTCTGTTAGTAAAATAACCAAAGCTCTTAACTGTTCTGTTACCTTATTTCCTTCCACTTGTGTTTTTCAGGATCTCAAGACGTGGAAGAAGATTGGTGGGGGGCATGAAGCTGGTGGATTGTATTATCTTGACGGTGGTGTATTTTCAATTGCTCTTCAGACTTCACTTACTCCTTTACAATGGCATTACCGACTAGGACATTCATCTCTCAAGGCTCTCACGATTTTGGTTCCATCATTGAGTCATTTGTCAGTTTTGCAATGTGAGTCATGTCAGTTTGGGAAACATTGTCGTGCGTCATTCAGTCCAAGAGTTGAGAGTCGTATGTTGAGTCCTTTTTCTTTGGTTCATTCAGATGTTTGGAGTCCAATCAAAATAGAGTCTTATAATGGATACAAGTATTTTGTCTCCTTTATTGATAATTGTTCAAGAATGACATGGATTTACTTAATGAAAGAAAGAAGTGAATTGTTTTCCATTTTTCAAAAATTCCATGCTGAAATATGCACACAATTTAGTGTTTCAATCAAAATTCTCCGTTCAGATAATGGTCGTGAATACTTTCTTACTTCATTTCAACAGTATTTAGAACATCATGGCATTATTCATCAGACATCATGTGCATTCACCCCTCAACAAAATGGGGTAGCTGAACGGAAGAACCGTCAACTTCTTGAAACTGCTCCGTCTATTCTTCACCACATGAATGTTCCTAAACGGTTTTGGAGTGATGCTGTATTTACTCCATGTTTTCTCATTAATCGGATGCCCTCCTTCATCCTTCATGGTCGGTCCCCCTTCTCTATTTTGTTTCCCACTTTATCTCCATTCCCATTAATTCCTCGTGTCTTTGGTTGTGTGTGCTTTGTCCACAATCTGAGCCCTAGAATAGACAAGCTAGATGCACGCTCAATTAAATGTGTCTTCCTTAGCTAATCAGGGACTCAAAAAGGGTACAAGTGTTATAATTCCATTACCCGGAAGTGCTATGTCTGCCCTGATGTCACCTTTTTTGAGTCAGTCTCCTTCTCAAGTCCTGAAGCGCCTTCGTCTCCACCCGTCCTTCCTCTTCCTCTTCTTGTCAGTGATCCAGTTCTAGATGCTGTTGTTGGAGTAGACTCATCAGTTCATCCCGTGCAGATCACCACCGAACGTCCACCAATCCAGCAAGTGTATACACGTCGAACAACACGGGCCCCTCCTCCAGCTTCTACCTCATCTGCGGATCCTCTCATGGCTCCTATTGTTGAACCTTCAGACCTTGACCTACCCATTGCCTTACGGAAAGGTAAACGTAGTTCTACCCTCCATCACATTTCCAATTTTGTTTCATTATCTCGTCTTTCTACCTCACATTGCCAGTTTGTTTCCCTTTTATCCTCTATTTCCATACCTAACAATGTTCAAGAAGCTCTCAGTTCACCTGATTGGCGGCGGGCAATGGAGGAGGAACTTACTACTCTCCCACCTAGTAAGCATGCTGTGGGCTGTAAATGGGTGTATACTGTGAAATACTTGCCAGATGGTTGTCTGGAGCGTCTGAAGGCCAGACTTGTTGCTAAAGGTTACTCACAGTTGTATGGAGTGGATTACATGGAGACATTCTCTCCGGTGGCTAAGATTGGTTCTGTTCGTGTACTAATTTCCCTAGCAGTTATGAATGGTTGGCCTCTGTTTCAGGTTGATATAAAGAATGCCTTTCTCCATGGTGATCTTGTGAAGGAGGTATATATGGAGCAGCCACCTGGGTTTGTTGCTCAGGGGGAGGATGGTAAGGTATGCAGATTGAAGAAGGCAATTTGTGGGTTGAAACAATCGCCGCATGCTTGGTTTGGGAAGTTCAGTGAAGTAGTGAGGAGTTTTGGAATGAAGCAGTGCCAAAGGTCTATGTGGATGATATTGTCATTATTGGTAGTGATAAATTAGGGATTGGCAAATTAAAGATATTTCTGCAAAATCATTTCCAAACAAAAGATCTTGGAACATTGAAGTATTTCTTGGGAATAGAGGTTGCTAGGTCAAAAGAAGGTGTAAATCTGTGCCAAAGAAAATATGTTCTTGATCTATTGGAAGAAACATGACTGTTAGGTGCAAAACTGGCTGAGACCCCTATGGAACCAAATGTTAAGTTGAGTAGTGATACAGGAGAAGTATTTGAAGATCATGGAAAGTATAGACGACTAGTGGGGAAGCTGAACTATCTGACTATCACGAGATCCGGCATATCCTTTGCAGTCAGTGTGGTGAGCCAATTCATGCAGAACCCTCGTATACCTCACTGGGATGCAATTCTTAGAATTGTGAGGTATCTGAAAGGAGCTCCAGGCCGTGGACTATTGTATAAACCAGGAGGAAAACTTGAAGTAGTGGGGTATACAGAAGCAGATTGGGCAGGCTCAGTGAATGATAGAAGATCTACTACGGGCTATTGCACATTTCTTGGAGGAAATCTTGTGACGTAGAAGAGTAAAAAGCAGACGGTTGTGGCCAGAAGTAGTGCTGAAGCTGAGTATAGGGCCATGGCACATACTACCTGTGAGTTAGTGTGGTTGAGGAATCTTCTACAAGAAATTGGGTTTCACGTGGATAAACCTATGAGACTGTATTGTGACAACTAAGCTGCACTCCATATCTCATCCAATCTTATATTTCATGAGAGAACAAAGCACATAGAGGTTGATTGCCACTTTGTGAGGGAGAAGTTCCTTGCTGGAGAGATAAACACAGAACATGTGGGTTCGAATGATCAATGGGCAGATTTGTTTACAAAAGCTCTAAACTCGGGGAAAGTGAACTATCAATGTAACAAGTTGGGATTATATGACATATATTCTCCAGTTTGAGGGGGAGTGTTAGAGTGAGCCGAATTGGGGTAGTTTAGTAATCTCATGTCAGTTAAGTACTTTGCTTATGTGGCTGTTTTATTAGAGTACTCTGCCCCACACTTAAGTGAGGGCAGTTTAGTCTTTGTAAGTGTAATTAGAACCTAATAAACATTAGGGGGTCGACTGAATGGGAAACTAATTAGTTTCGACTAAACCCTCCTGTTCTCTCTTTCTCTTGTCTTCTTCCTCATCTTCTTCTTCCTTCTTCACTGGTTCAGGTTACTGTAGCTTCTCCAAAACACTCATATTAGTAGGCTATTACCGGTCCACATTGGAAAGAAGTCATGTATGTAGAAATTCATTCTTTACATGAGAATAACGATTGGGATTTGGTGGCTACACCCTCAAATGCTTCTATCATTAGAAGTTGTTGGGTTTATATGATCAAATTGAAGTCCGATGCTTCATTAGATTGTTACAAAGCCCATCTTATTACTTAGGGGTACACCCAAGAATATAGCATCGACTATGAAGAGACATTTGCTCTAGTTGCCAAGATTACTATAGCCATATTCTCTTTGCTCTTTTTGTTGTTACACTCATGGACCATTTACCAACTAGATGTGTAAAATGCTTTCCTTCATGGTCAGCTAAAGGAGACAGTATATATGAAGCAACCTCCTCCTGGATACAATAGTGATCCCTCCCTTGTCTACTAGTTAAAGAAATCCTTATATGGCCTAAAACAGGCTCCCTAGGCCATTTTTGAGAAATTTTGGGAGGTTGTTGTTGCTGTTGGATATAGTCAGAATTCTTTTAATCTCTCTCTTTGTCTATTGAAGATCTCAAGGGATAACGACCCTTTTGTCGTATATTGATGATATGTTTTTGATTGGGAATGATGAGTAAGGAATTCAGGAAAGGCTCTTTTCCACAACTCTTTTCATATGAAAGACTTGGGTTTTCTTATTCTGTGTTTTGAAAGGCATGGGAGGAGTACGCCTGGAGGCGTGCCTCTAGGGGAGGCGTCCCCAAAACACCTTGAGGCATATGCTAGAGGCGCTGACACCTCTGAGGCGTACGTCTCAAGTGCAAGTGGCATACACCTCATACGCTTTTTTCGTGAGGCGTGCTAGAGGTGTACGCCTCATGTGCCTCATGCACACCTTATGTAAAAAGATAGAAAAAAAACAAAAAAAGAAAGAAAAAAAAAAGAAAAAACAAAAGGAAAGGAAAGGAAAATAAAAGAAAAGAAAGGGAAGGGAAAGAAAAGGAAAGAGAAGAAAAAAAAAGAGAAAATGAAAGGAAATAAAAGGAAAGGGAAGGAAAGAAAAGATAAGGGGAAAGAAAGTGGGCCGGGGGCTATACATGCATCTTCGTTCTTCTTAATATAAAGGTTTTTATTAAAAATAAAGAAAAATGAGATCCTCCTTCCTCCTCCTAATCCCCCCTCCTCTTAAGTAGGTTTACACCTCCTTGTGTTAGGGAGGCTTACGCCTCTTATGTTCTGAACTACGCCTCACACCTCTAGGCAGTGGAACGCCTCGCGTCACGCCTCCGTGTTTTAAAACATTGCTCTTACTTATTTCTTAGGGTTGACAGTACAACATAGTGATTGAGGTTACTTTGTTAGCACAAATAGACCTCTGATCCTGTTGAACTTGCTGTCCTTACTGATAACAAATAAGTTGATACTCCTCTAGAGTTGAATGTCAAGTTGTCTCAGTTTGATGGCCCCTTGCTTCTTGATGCTACTTTATATCGACAAGTCGTTGGGTCATTTATCTTACCATGACTCATCCTAATATCTCTCATGCAGTTTAGGTAGTTAGTCAAATTGTTTCTGCCCCCTGTCAGCCTCACATGACTGTTGCCCACCAGATTATTCGCCATGTTGTGGCACTTTATCACAGGGACTATTCTTTTCTCCCTCCTTTCCTATTTAGTTGAGGTCCTATGCTGATGCAGATTGGGCAACTAGACAGTCTACTATGGGGTGGTTTGTCTTTACGAGTGATTCTCATCTCTTGGAAATGCAAGAAACAACAAACGATTTCTAAGTTGTTTACAAAAGCCGAGTATTATGTGATCTGTGTGCAATGAAATAGGTTGGCTTCAATCTCTTCTTGTCGATCTTGGTGTTTATCTCCTACACCTATTCCTCTTTATGCTGATAACATTGGTGCTATCAAGATTGCATCTAATCCAGTTTTCCATGAGAGGACTAAGCATATTGAGGTGGATTGTCACCTTATTAGGGGCTTGTTTCTTTTTGGTTCCATCTCTCTTCCACATGTGGCTTCAAATCTATAGATTGCTGATATATTTACTAAGACTGTGACAAGATCCAAACATCTCTTTCTTGTGGGCAAACTAATGCTTATGTCTCTTCATCAGTTTGAGGGGGAGTTCGAAGAATCTTCATGTACTGTAGTATTATGTAAGTATGTAGATACATACATATATATAACTCTTTGGGGGTGGGGGTCAATCAATCCTATGTCTTTTCTCTCATTCGTACCAGTAGAATAACATCATTCCCTTTGCCAGTTGGCCTTGCATATAAAGCATAAATTTCTCCTTTCATTTTTTAAAATCCCACCTATTCCAGATCGAACCGGGTTATCGGAAGTGCTCCCATCGAAATTTTAGTTTTACAAATCCATTTTTTGGTGGTTGTCATCTCTTTACCATCTTTTGCTTCCTTGAGGAGGATCCTACCAAAAATCCCCACTTCCTCATCATATCATTGGTAGTGAAATTTGCAAATAGCTCCAAAGTCTTAATATAATGTGGTACCTTCAGCATAATGTTTTCAACAATGGCCTCCTTTCTCTCCCATCTTTCCTAAAAAATACATGCATTTCTTTCCTCACAAATTGTCCAAATCAGAGCAGCTAGTGTGCATCTCTACATTATCCTTCCCCTTCTTTTCAACCATATGAAAGTTGACTAATAATATCTGTTAATGTGGCATTTTTTTTGTAGCCTTGAGGTGATTCTTAATGTGGGTAACATTACAATCAACCCCAAATTTGGAACTGATTGTCCTACTTGTAGTTGTGTAGGTCGAGGCCTTGAAACCAAGGTACGAAATTTTGATACGTATTGGGCCGTATTGGCCGATACATATTGTATTGGGAGCTTCCCGATATGCCTCTCCAAGGGGTGTTTTGGGGTCTAACCCGGTTCAAGGGGCAGACGGGCCTTAAACCAACCCCTCTGAACTAGGTTGAAAAAAACTAAAGAAAGGGGGAGCGACACACGATACAATCCAATACACCCCTATCGGCGTATTGGACTATATCAATATTTTGAACCTTGCTTGATACTCTTGTCTACCTTATTTCTAATATTTACTTGCTGGATAAGTGTCTCAATCAGGCAATTATCCAACTGTAATATTCAACACATTATAAGCATGTATCAAATCTAATATAATAGAAATTACGCATAAACAACGAGATGCAATTCCAGAAAATGTGAGCTCCTTGTCTCATTGCCTTGTTCCTACTTAAACAACATGAAGGTATACTTGGCTGCTTCTCCTCATCCTCTTCCTTGGGTTCAACACTGATTTCATCACTTTCCTTTGATTCCATATTATCTGCTTCCCAATTATACTGCTTCTTTAACACTCCAAATATACATTCAATCACATTTATTTCTTAATGCAAAATATGAAAGATTAAATAGTTTCTTGGTAGTTTCAAGTTGATGTGAACCCCACTCTTTTAATTGGTACCAATTGTTCCAATATGGTGTAATAAAGCCAACTTTCATTGTGAACCAAACATCCACAAAGTAGAATTTACTTATTGATAAAAAAATATATTAATAACATTGCTCATAACAAAAATGGTGAAAACTAATTGTTTTAGGTTAGTACCTATTGAAAAAGTTTAGGTAAGGGTGTTTTTAGTTTTTACCTCTTCTCTTTGTACTCTTTTTGTATTTGGGTGCCCAAGTAGGGACCTCTTTGTAATTTCTTGTTTCAAAATATAAAATGCTTTTTGAGGGTGTGAACGGTAACAAGAGCACACCATTCGACACATTCCTCTCTTCTTCTCCTTTCTCTCTTTCTTTCTTCCTTTCTCATACAAGCCCTAGATTTACAATACTAGTTGACAACTTGGTATCAGAGCAAGGTTAAGGCACTTGGGAATACCTTTCTTGCTGACTCTCTTGCACGAGATGAACTGCTGACGTCAGACCGCTGCTAGATGATGTCAGCAGTCCGTACAGGTGTCAGCGGCACTACATGACTCATATATGGTTTGATTCACCCTGATTTTAGAAGATTTTTGGTATGGCTCGTCTTCGTTCGAAGCTTCTATGATTTTTAATAGTTTTTTCCAGCAGAAAATTTCAAAAAATCCAGATCTGATATCGAGCCTTATACACTTTGTTTAATCAGTTTTTTTGCTGCAAAACCTAGACCATTTAGGTCGTTTTTTACCTTGGGAGCAACGGGAAGTGGTCCCGTATTTTTCTAAGCCCTAGACAATTTTTGGGAGATTTTCTTCTCCCTCTATTTTGGCGCCAACTTAGTTTTTTGGCCCTTTTTTGCTTCTTAACCGTGTGGTAGCCTAGTTTCTTGGGTCCTTAGCTGTGTGGTTAAGTATTTGGGGTCCCTTTTGGTTGACGTGAAAGTGTTTTGATAGATTATGGAATCATCTAAGGATGTACAAATGGTTTCCAGTGTGTTCCCGGGAAGTGCAGACATTTCCAGTGGTATGGTAACCACTGTTAAACTTGATGGAACCAACTTTTTAGAGTGGTCCCAATCTGCTAAACTTACCATCACTGGGAGAGGTAAATTGGGATTCATCACAAGAAAGGAGGTGAAGCCAAATCTGGAAGATCCAAAATATGCGAAGTGGGAACAGGATAACTCCCTTGTAATGTCATTGTTGATTTTCTCAATGCAACCTCATATTGCCTGAAACTACATGTTTCTTCCAATGGCCAAAGATATTTGGGATATAGTTGTTGCCACTTATTCCCAAGTTAACAATACTTCTAGAGTATACCAGCTTCAGAGGGAAGCTTGCAGTATGCGTTAGGGGGAGAGATCTGTGGCTATGTATTTCTCTTCTCTGCAGTCTATCTAGGAAGAAATGGATCACCTGAAGACTCTTGTATGGAAGGACCCTGAAGATGGTGAGCAATATCAACAGTATATAGAGGAGAATAGTCTTTGATTTCTTGGCTGGCTTGAATCCAGAGTTTGATTTTACTAGGCAACATATTCTTAGTGCCAGCATTGTCACTCTTGCTTCCGCGTACTCCCTTGTACAAGGGGAAGAGAGTAGAAGGACAGCCATGATGCAACCTCCTATGATTGATCACTCTGCCTTTATGTCATCTCGATCCAAGCAAAATACTAGTAAGCACCATGTTATTGAGAAGGCTAAGGATGTGGTTTGTGATTATTGCAAGAAGCCAAGACATATTAAGGAAAAGTGTTGGAAGCTCAATCCTCACTTAAAACCAGAAAAGTACAAAACCGGGAGGAAGGGAAATGCCCACTTGGCTATAGTCGGTAATGATGTTCAAACTTCTAATGTTCATGACTCCTCTGATATAATGGACAAACTCAGGAATTTACTGTTGCAGTTGGAAAAGGGTGGTACATTCTCCTCGTCTGGTTTTGGACTTAGTAATCCATCTAGTTCATATTCCAAGATAGATACTGCACTTGCTTATTCCACATCTTTTAGTCATTGGATTGTTGACTCCGGGGCCAGTGCCCATATGATTGGTATGCCTTCACATTTTACCTCATTTAAGTTAACCCCAGGGAAGGGCAAGATTACTGTTGTTGAAGGATCTCAAACCCCTATTTCGGGTTAGGGTGAAGTCAAACTCACTCATAATCTTTCTCTTGAATCGGTTCTTCATGTGCCCCAATTACATAAAAGTTTGTTGGCTATTAGTTCTCTTACAAAATTTCATAATTGCTCGGTGACCTTTTTTCCTATCCATTGTGTTTTTCAGGACCTGAGCACGGGAAAGATGATTGAAAGTAGGCATGAAGTTGATGGAGTCTACCTCTTTAATAGACCTTCAGAGCATGGATTATCAAGTCAAACTGAGTCTTGTTCAAATGAGAAAATGAGTCTTTTGAAATTATGGCATTGTCGTCTTGGTTATATGTCTTTTCATTCTGTAAAACTTTTGTTTCCAAACTTATTTGACTCAGTGTCAAAATTGAACTTTGAATGTGAAGTTTGTCATCTATCAAAACAGTGTAGAACCACATATTTTGTAAGTAGTAAAAGAAGTAATGTTGCTTTTCATTTGATTCATACTGATGTTTGGGGCCCATATGCTGTCCCTTGCATGGGTGGGTATAATTACTTCATCTTCTTCATTGATGACTACAGTCGGTATACATGGCTCTACTTGATGAAAAGTCGAGATGAAGTTCCTATGGTGGTTCAAAACTTCATGAATATGGTAGAGACAGTTTGAGAAAAGAGTTAAGATAATAAGATCTGACTATGCCAATGAATACTTTGAACATCATTTGTATTGATTTCTTGAAGATCGGGGCATTATTCACCAGATTTCATGTAATCATATTCTACAACAAAATGGGGTAGCTGAAAGGAAGAATAGGCATGTGGTTGAAGTTGCTTGAGGTTTACTGTTTCAAACTCATGTTCCCACCTGTTTCTGGGGTGATGCTGTTGAGACATCTGTGTATCTCATCAACAGACTTCTTTCAAGGACCCTTAATCTTCAGTCTCCTCATCACTTCTCTTTCCTGATGAACCTCTTTTCAATCTCCCCCTTAAAATCTTTGGTTGTGTTTGTTTTGTTCATGATATGAGTCCTTCCTGGTGTAAGTTTGATCCTAAGTCAGTTAAATGTGTCTTCCTTGGTTACTCTTCTGTCTAGAAAGGCAATAGATGCTTTGATGCTCTCTCTGGCAAGAGGTATGTCTCTAAGGATGTTACCTTTTTGGAGTCCTCCTTTTTCCAGTCATCCCGTCCTTCTCTTTAGGGAAAGAATGCAAGTGAAGATCGAACTCCCTTTTGCTTTCCTGTCCCTGTCTCTTCTGTTCCTCCTTCTCTTCCCTCTCTTCCCTGTAACGATGGTATTCTTCCTTCTCCTCCTCCTCCTGTGTATCGGCCTCGGTACTGGCAGTAATTTTTCATCAGGCGCAGTAAGAGGGTGGCTCCTGAAGTAGAATGATGTCCCTATTGCTATCAGGAAAGGTAAACGGAAGTGTACTACACATTGCATTCCAAACATCTTTCCTATGGTCTGCTTTCTCCTTCATATTATGCCTTTCTTTCTTTTGTTGCTTCTAACGCTATACCCAGGTCTATATCAGAAGCTCTTACTTTTCCAGAATGAAGGGATGCTATGAGAATTGAAATAGATGCTCTACATAGGAGTGACACATGGGAAGTGGTTGATTTGTTTGAAGGGAAGGAGCCAATGGGCTGTAAGTGTGTTTACACCATTAAATACCATGTTGATGACTCCATTGAGAGGTACAAAGCTAGGCCAGTTGCAAAAGGCTATACACAAACCTATGGGATTGACTATCTGGAGACCTTTGATCTTGTTGCAAAAATGACATCTATGTAGGTTCTACTATCAATTTGATGTGAAAATTGGATTCTTGAATGGAGAATTACATGAGGAAGTTTATATTCTTTCCCACCAGGGATATATGGCACAAATATGGAGGGAAAAGTGTGCAAACTGAAGAAGTCTCTCTAGGGCTGCCCTTGTTAACTTTGGTTACATACAAACTCAGTCCAATCATACTCTCTTTGTGAAGAGGAGAGATTCATTGGTGGTATATCTTATAGTCTATGTTGATGATATAGTAGTGATTAGTACTGATGTGACAGGGATTGATGATCTTAAATCTTTCCTTCATACAGAGTTTGAGATCAAAGATCTGGTGGAGCTAAGGTATTTCCTTGGCATAGAAGTGACTCGGTCTAAAGGTGGAATTTTCATCTCTCAACGAAAGTATGTGCTAAACTTGCTCATTGAAACAAGCAAGATGGGTGCAAGACCAGTGGCTACTTCTATTGATATGAGTTACAAACTTTCTGCCTTTGATGGAGAACTATTGAAGGATAAGGGAGTGTTTCAAAGGTTATTGGGGAAATTGCTATATCTTTGCATGACTCGGCCTGACATTGCATATGCTGTCAGCTACATTAGCTAGTTCTTGCATGCTCCTAGGGACATTCATATGGCAGCAGTAGAATGAATTTTATGTTATTTGAAGAGTACAACTAGGAAGGGAATTCTTTTTGCTAAGCATGACCATATGTAACTGGAGGCTTACATAAATGCTGACTGGGCAGGAAACATTGATGATAGGAGGTCGACTTCTGGACACTGTAGCATGGTGGCAGGTAATATTGTTTCTTGGAGAAGCAAGAAACAATCAGTTGTTGCCAAATGTTCAGCTGAGGCCAAGTACAGAGCTATGGCTCATGGAGTTTCTGAGTTACTTTGACTTTGATCCTTGATGGAGGAACTGGGTGTTGAGTAAAGTCATTGGTGCTGTATTGTGATAATCAAGCCGCCATCAATATTGTTCACAATCTGATGCAACATGATAGGACTGAACATATTGAATTTGACAGACAATTTATCAGAGATAGAGTGGTTTTTGGAGAAGTTTGTCTACCATTCATTACATCTGAAGAACAATTAGCTAACATTCTTACCAAGGGAATCTCCAAGGCCAAACTACAACATGACACTAGCAAGCTAGGCATGATTGACATCTATGCTCAGCTTGAGGGGAAGTGTAGAGAGAATGGGCCGAATGGCCCATATGATGCTTTTATTTGTTTATGTTTCTGTTTATTTTGTTAATGGGCCTTCTAACTAATGGGCCTTTTTATACTTCTTTATGTTATGCTTAATTAAGTTAATCGCCCAATTAAGGGCCTCTCCGTAAATACCAAAACTTTGTAAATTATGTTTTAATGAAAAGGATTAGGAAAGAGAGAAAACATTCGATTGACTTCTCTATAAACCCTATTTCTGCCAATTTCTTCTTCTTCTTCTCTCCTCTCCTTTTCTCTTTACTGTTGATATCTAACACATTTTCACAACGTTTAAATCAGTCCTTTCATTCCTTAGGACTGTTTTTCTTTTGTTTTATCATGTTGAACTGGGTTATGAGCAATGTTAATAGCAACCTGGTTATCACATTATAACATCAGTGGCTTGTTACACGAGACGTCCATCTCATCAAGTTGAGATCTAAGCCATAACAACTTAAACACCTTGAGCCATAGCAATCACTGACTGCTTTTTACTCCTCTAGAAACAATATTCCTAGCTACCATAGCACAGTAGCCTGATGTGGACCTCTTATCATCAACATTACCTGCCCAATTAACATCCATATATGCTTCTACTTTCATATGACCATGTTTAGCAAATAGTATACATTTCTTGGGAGTTCCCTTAAGATAGCATAGTACCTTTTTTGTAGTAGCCATATGTCTTTGGGAGCATGCCCTTGTCAAGTAAAAGTTCTCTAGCACTAGTTGAGACTTTATGATTCACATCAATAGGGATGGAGGCAGGTTTAACACCAAGTTTCCCATTCTCAATAAAATCTAGCACATACTTCCATTGAGAAATAAAGATACCTTCTTTAGACCTAGCAACCTCAACGCCTAGAAAATACAACTCCCCTAAGTCTTTGGTCTCAAATTCAGAATTGAGGAACTTCTTGAGATCATTAATTTCTTGTGTGTCATTGCCAGTAACAACAATATTATCTACATAAACAATAAGAAATGTGACCAGATTATTTCTCCTCTTAACAAAGAGGGTATGATTTGATCGAGTTTGAGTGTATCCGAATTGAACAAGAGCAGTCCTAAACCTGTCAAACCAAGCACATGGAGATTGTTTGATGCCATAAAGTGACTTCTTCAATCTCCACTTTGGCTTGGCTAAGGCTTTAGTTATTGACTTTGGGATGGGTTGAGAGGAAATGGAGGCTAGAAAAGAATTGTAGGATGGGGATAATAAGTTATAAGAAAGATGTTTGGAAATGCAATGAGTTGTACATTTTCTCTTACCCTTTCTTAGAGCAATGGGAAGGTTAAGGTCTAGAAATGAGGGTGCTGGTGGTGGAGATGTTAGACCTGTCATCTTTTTGGTGTTTGGAAGCAATTGAGACTCAACTGGAGATGTGGGATCAACCTGTGTCTGCCTTAGTTTTTGCCGTTGGTAACCCCTCTAGAGAATAGGATGAGTGGTAAAAACTAGAGGACTAGCTGGAGGAGGGTAAGAAGTAAGAATGGGAGACCTCGAAGGAGAGGATCCCTTCATGGAAGTGGAAGTAATTGTGGAGGGCTCAACACAAGACTCAATTGGAGCTAGCAAAGGAAGGGATGAAGAAAATAGTTCATGAGAACTCTTCCCCTCAGAAGGATGACTATAAAAAGGAACAAACTCTACAAAGGTGACATCCATGAAAACGAATCAGGTGTCACTAGTGGGATTAAAACAACAATACCCTTTCTGTGTGGAGGCATAACCAATAAAGATACACTTTTTAGCCTTGGGCTCAAGTGCAACCAAAGGAGTCTTCAACACCAAGACTTGGGAAGGCATACGGTTAATAAGTGGTTGTTAAAACTGCATCACCCACATAGGAACATGGGTATCAAAAAGAATACTCCTTGCAACTTCCACATGTTTATTTTTTCTCCCCGCTACTCCATTTTGTTGTGGAGTACGAGCACAAGAACTCTAATGAACAACCCCAAAATTTTCAAAGTAGGAGGTAAGATCCTATTCAAAATATTCCTTAGCGTTGTCTGATTGGAATATTTTGATGCAGGTATCAAACTAAGCGAGTATATTCATGGAACTATTGCACAATTTTAGAGCGCATAAGGTAGATCCAGGTATATCGTGAAAAGTCATCAATAAATAGGATGAAATATCTATAGCCACCATAGTTTTCAAGGTTCCAAGGCGAGGCTAGGCAACCATGGGGCGCCCAAGCGCCTAGGTGAGGGCTAGGCGCCCACCTAGGCGATGTGCCGATGGATTTCTACCCCTTTTGAACTAGGTTTATTTTTTTATGTATTCTACACTTACTTTTGTGCTTGTATTTCTTGCAGTGTTGCTTCAAGTAGGCAAAACAATATATTAGAGTTGCAACTTATAAGTTAGAAGTTAGAACTTGAAAGAACTAAAAGGGGCGGAGCCCCTATTTTAGATCAACAATACATAGGGAACAAATACTAAAATAAAAGAAGAAAATGAAAAAGAAAAGTACGGGGAGGAGCCCTTGTTCTAGACCCAGAAAAGCTGGTGAAAAAATATTAAAATAAAAGAAGAAATATGAAAAAGAAAAGAAGGGGCGGAGCCCCTGTTTCAGAAACCAATGATGAGAACAATAAAAAGCTGAAAAAATGCAAGAAATTAAGAACAAAAGAAGGGGGAAAAGCCCCTATTCTAGACCTAGAAAATCCGATGCAAAAAATACTAAAATAAAAGAAGAATAAAAGAAGGGGCGGAGCCCCTGTTCTGCAAAACAAGTCCAATAAAATGATTAAAAAAACTTGGAGAAAAGATACAAAAAGGAAGAGGAGAAAAATGGGGTGTAACCATTGTTTTAAACCAGGAAACAAAGGACTGTGTGGGAACGATGGAGGGCTGTTGTTCTCTCCCTTTTCTCAGTTCGATTCTATTGCCAAAGTGAAACCCTCGAAGATTAATTTTTTTTTTTTACTTTCCTTAAACAAAAGCATGATAACATGCAATAGGTTCTATTATAAAAACTAAAACAACCAATAATAGGTGTCGCCTTGACAACTATGATAGCCACCCATACAAGGTACATGGTATTGCCCCCCCCCCCCCCCAAGAATCACAATGTAGACTCGATCGACTTATTCCTTTCAATAGTTCTGGAAACAATTGACTCAATGAAGAGAAAGACAAATGACTATGACATAACATAATACAACTAGTGGATTCTGAAACCAAAACAGTACTCTATGGTTGTGCTATGCTATGCTCATGCATGTTTAACATATATATCCCATTCGCCTCATGGTCACTCCCAATCACCTTCTGAGATTTCATAACCTAAAAACACAATATGAAGGGAAAAAAGCCACACCGCAATTCAGGGATTTAGTTAAATTGCTAACTGAAAGTAAATTGGTATTAGGTTTAGGTACATGAAGAACAAATGATAAGGTCAGGGCATGTGAGGTCTTGATGTCTTCCTTTCCTGTGATAGGAGTAAGAGAACTATAAGGGATATTTTGTCCTAGCCAAAAAGGAGTTGGTAAGAGGTGAATAAATGTGAAACATTGGTCATATGGTTAGAGGCACCAAAACCAATTATCCAAGGGATTTTATGAGTACCTGAAATAGTAGCATGATTTGTAGTGACACAAATACCTGAGTGTGTATATGTAGAGGAAGGAACTATCTTTGATGAAATCGATGTTGTAGCAGTAGACTCCAAATGATTGATCATTCGGCCATACTTCTCATACCCAGCCCTCACGGCTACAAGTTGCTCTCCCACTGACTTCTCACCACTTTGCCCCTATTCATTTTGTGAAGAGGTGGTTACATTTGCATTTCCACCTTTTCCATTCTCAATCCTTTTTCCACTATTTCCATTATTGATTCTGGTAGGAATGAGCTTTGGGTGCAGCTTCCAATAAGTGTCTTTAGTATGTTTAGGCTTCTTGCAGTACTCACAGACAACATCTTTCTTCCTAGTGTTAATCTTCACTTTATCCCGGCATTAGCACAGTGATCAACCTGCAACTCTACAAATTGAACTTGTCTTTTGCTCTCCTCACTACTCACCATAGCATAAGCTTGAGACAAAGTCACCTCATCCTTTGCCAAAGATTCTACCTCACAATATCATACTCCGGGTTGAGTCCAGTGAGGAACTCAAAGACCAAATTTCTCTCCACCAATTTCCTATGTGTTTTTGCATCCTTTGTACACCCCCAACAACAATTTCCATCAAATCAATCTCCTACCAAAGAGATTTCAGCATGGAGAAGTAGATGGCTAAGGGCTTCTCCCCCTGTCTTAGATTATTCACATCATTCTTTAATTTATAGGCTCGGGCAACATTTAGCTTTTGGGAATAGGTCTTCGTGACACTATCCACACTTTGCAGTTTCCATCCACAGGTAGTGCTGACTAATATGTGGTTGCATAGAATTCACTAACCAATGCACTACTATGTAGTTTTCTTGCATCCACTTTTCATAGGTAAGGTTATCCTCCATCGGTTTCCCTCTACTACACATCTTTTTTAATGATTGAGACCAAGCTAAATAATTGGTTTCATCCAACTTCACAGTGGTCATTGCCCCTAATAGAGTTTCCACTAGCCCCTCATGTCCAAACCCGGAATGTGGGATATTTGGCTTCTCTAGTTTGCTCCATTGAGTGAATAGATGCAAACGAAAATCAAATTAGGGCTTTACTAAGCTAGATTTGCTCTTCCAAGCAAAGTAATACTCTTTGTAATCATTCATGGAGAGAGAGAGACGAGAGAGAGAAAGAGAAGAAGAAGAAGATACGATTGAGAGAAAAAGAAAAAACCTACTTCTGGTTGCCGCTAGTTCATTATTTATATTAACTTAATATAAAAAGAATAGAAATTACAAGTATGCACCTGGTGGCACTCCCTAGAAACAAACTAATAAGAAAGAAAGAAAATAACTAACTGACAGCATCTTAAGAGGACAACCCACTAACAACAACTATAAAATAACAATTAAATAATCCTCACAACACTCCCCCTCAAGTTGGGCTGAATATGTCTATCATGCCCAGCTTATCGCATAACTCATTGTGCCGCGAGTATGAAAGTCCTTTTGTGAGGACATCAGCGAGTTGTTCCTTGGAGTTGACATAAGGGATGCAAATTTCCCTTTTTTCCAATTTCTCCCTTATGAAGTGTTTGCCCACCTCAATGTGCTTGGTCCTCTCATGCAGGACAAGGTTGCTGGTGATGTTTATGGCTACCTTGTTGTCACAGTTAAGAGACATAGGATTATGTACAACAACCTGTTCCTGACATCTCTTCACATAGAGTGTATGATCATGCTAACATTGTTTGAAGCCCATCTGCTGGACTGCCATGTGAAACTTACTGAACCAAGCTCTGGGAGATTGTTTTAAACCATAAAGAGACTTTCTCACCTTGCACACCTTATTTTCACTTCCCTTGGCACAAAATCCAGGGGGTCGAACCATGTATACTTCCTCCTCTAAGTCACCATTCAAAAAAGCATTCTTTATGTCCAGTTGATGCAATTCCTAGTCAAAATTAGCAGCTAATGACAGGAGAACCTTAATTGAGTTCATCTTAGCTATTGGAGCAAAAGTCTCATCATAGTCAACCCCGTACACTTGAGTGTACCCTTTGGCTACTAATCTTGCTTTGTACCTTTTAATCGTTCCGTCTGCCTTGTGTTTAACACCCACTTACACCCCATGGGGTCTTTCCCCTTCGGAAGATCCACCAATTCCGAAGTTTGATTTTTAAGGCTTCTGCAACATTTTTGGGAACAAGAATGCAATCAACTACAGATAGAAAGGCTCGGTATGAGGGGGAAATGTGATCATAGGAGACAAACTGGGTGATGGGGTGTTTGGTAGTGCATGACTTGACTCCCTTTCTTTGAGCAATAGGAATGTCAAGGTCATCCACAGTAGGAGTAGGGGTATCAATAGGTGCAATAGGCATTGGACTTACCTCCTGGGAGTCTAATGGCATCGGTTGCTCAATGTTTGGTTGCTCCACATTGCTGATCTCTACGACGTGTACGTTGGAAGACACGAAAGGGAGCAGGGTCCGGAATAGAAGGAAGAGAGACTTTGCGGACCTGAACCTGCTTCTCCTCTTCCACACTACTACTCTCCCCTTGAGGAGAAGCAAGGAAGAATGGCTTAGACTCAAAGAAGGACACATCCATAGACACAAAGAACTTATGACTAACGGGATCAAAGCACTGATACCCTTTTTGAGAGGAGGGATACCCTAAAAAGATACAAGGAATGGACTGAGGGTCTATCTTACCTCGAGATGAAGACAAATCATAGACAAAGGCACAACAAACAAAAACTCTCATGGGAATGGAAAATAAAGGGGATTGAGGAAACAACAACTTATGAGGGGCCATGTAGTTCAACACTTTGGAGGGCATGCAATTGATGACATAAGTAGCTGCAAGTATAGCATCCATCCAAAACCTTTTTGGAACATTCATGTGTAACATCATCCCGCGAGCTACCTCAAGGAGGCGTCTGTTTTTTCTTTTTGCAACACCATTTTGTTGTGGTGTTCTGGCGCATGAGCTCCTATGAATAGATCCGTGGGAGGCAAAGAACTCATTGAGTTCACCATGGAAGTATTCTTTTGCATTGTCGGATTGAAAGATCTATATTTCAACATGGAACTACATAAATACCATCCTCTGGAAGTCTTTCACAATCTTTGGAACTTCATCTCTACTATGCATAGGGAATACCCATGTATAGTGAGAGTAGTCATTGATCAATGTGATAAAGTACTTATTATCCGCCCTCAGAGATTACAGTAGTAGGCCCCCATACATTAGAATACACAGCATGAAAAGGAGCACTTGATCTTTTATTATTTGAGTGAAAAATTCTACATTGGTTGTTCAACTGACACGTTTGACACTGGAACTCTGACACTAAACATGACTTAAATAAAACCGGAAACAAAGACTTTACTATTTCAAAAGAAACATGACCTAACCGACTATGCCACAAAAAAATTTGACTGACTATGTGAATCTGAGAATGACACTAAGAGACCAGCTTTGTTATCGAGAATGTAGAGACCATCCACTAGGCTCCCTCTACCAATTGTCCTCCTAGAAGTTAGGTCCTAAAAAACATATGAGCCAGGAAAAAAGGTTATATTGCAGTTTAAAGAGCTTGTGATACTACTAATTGAAAGCAAATTTATAGGAAGTTGAGGGACATGCAATACATAATTCAGGTTAAGGCCATCGGGAAGAGATATTGATCCTTGGCCTGCAATGGAGGAGAATGATCCATCTGCAAGCCTCACTTTATCCTTCCTGACAAAAGGCTATAGGTCTGAAACAAGTTCGGCTTACAGGTCATGTGGTTAGAGGCCCCTGAGTCAATGATCCAAGGGGAACCAGTGGTAGTAGTGACATCAAAGCTCTACCATATGACTCCAAGTGGTCTTTGAAGGAATTCATTATATCTTCCCTGGGGTTAGAATTAGTAAGGTGGTCACCAGCAACCTGAGTATCTTGGGTTGCCACATGTGCCGCATTATGTGTTGTGTTCGTCTTCTTCTGACCTTGCCCTTTACCCTGTTCTTGGTTCTTCACTGCCCACTTGGGTTTCCCGTGAATGTCTCAACATGTGTCATGTGTATGCCGTGAGAGTCGACAGTGGGTACAAAACAACTTGTCTTTATCATCAGCCTTCTTGGTGTCACTTTTCTTCCCCATGTTGTTATTACTCATCGCAGCCAAAGCAACTTGTTGCTCCCCCTCAGCTGTAACCATCACACTCCGCCTACTTTCTTCTGATTGAACAAGGGAGTATACCTCATGAACCAACGACAACTCTTTGCTTCCTAGGATCTGAACTCTCAAAGATTCCTAGGCAGGGTTCAGTCCCAACAAGAAGGCAAACACACTGAAAAATAGGAGGACAAACTACGATTTCCCTGTTTACAGGTTGAGGATTCAGCTTGCAACTGGTAAACCTTGGCATAATGCCTTTGCTCAGAATAGGTAGTTTTGGCCTGTTCCCAGATCTCACTAGAGGTTTCTGCCCACATAATGTTCTTCTTCACATCAGGTTCTATGGCTGCAAGGAGCCAAGACATCACCATACTGTTTTCTTGATCCCACCTATCATGTTCAGCTGTCTCACTCTTGGGTTCTTTCACCCTTCCATTTATGTAACCAGCTTTTCCCCTTGCCGTTACATAAAGTTTTACACCTTTAGCCCACTCTAGGTAGTTTAGACCATTTAGAGGGGTAATGGGCATGGGAAACATCATGTTTTCACCTCCCATTCCAGCTGTGCTGCGGGCCGGTGTAACCCCTGGTGAGGTTGAATTATTGTTTGCCATAGATTACTGTTGAAATCAATCCAAATCCCACACAACTACACAACAGCCACAAACAGAATACCAACCCTCAAGAAATTTACTTCTGGGATGTGGAAAAGACAACAAAAACTTGCTGAAATCAACTATGTGATGGTTCAGTCATTGGACCAGCCCGGTAAACAGTCCAACACCAACCAAGGCAGACATTAGAATAGTATACTATCAGTCCGACTACAGCCCATACAGTCTAACAATCCAGCATCCAAATGAATGTATAGAACCAAGGAATAAGGCCTTCACACCATTGGTCAAAAACAAAAAAACAAGAACACATACTTTGTCCAACACCTATACGAAGGTGCCAACCAGAAACTGACTTCACAGCATTGAACAGAAAAGAAGGGGAGTCTCTTTCTGCATCGCCCTTCTTCGACTAGGGTTTCCTTGATATTATGACCAAGGAAGAACCCAAAGGAAGAGCCGCAAGTAGTCTGCTAGGGTTTCTCTGTCTTCCACGTCCAAGAAATCAAAAAGAAAAGAGGACGAAGCAGGTTCAAATAGGAGAGACCGAAATTATTTTATACCCCAGAACATTGCTCTGATACCATGTAATCATTCATGGAGAGAGAGAGAGAGACGAGAGAGAGAAAGAGAAGAAGAGGAAGATACGATTGAGAGAAAAAGAAAAAACCTACTTCTGGCTGTCGCTATTTCATTATTTATATCAACTTAATATAAAAAGAATGGAAATTACAAGTATGCCCCTGGAGGCACTCCCTAGAAACAAACTAATAACAAAGAAAGAAAATAACTAACTAACAGCATCTTAAGAGGACAACCCACTAACAACAACTATAAAATAACAATTAAATAATCCTCACAACACTCTTCAACAACCCAAAACTAGGGTTTAACAAGACCCGGCAGAAGGAGAGGAGAGAAAGTTCAACCACTCCCACTAGAGGTTCTAGAACTGTCCAACACAAATCAACCTTAATAAAAATCAAAGAGCTTCTCTTTGATCCCCAAGCGCCAGCTTCAAAGTGTCTCTAGGACCTGTAACAAAGTTTCTCCAATTATCCAGGGTTTTCGGGAAAAAAATTCCAAGAACCTGCCTTGGGCTACCAGAGGTTCTAGAGCTGACCAAATACAAATTGACCTTAATAAAATTCAGAGAGTTTCTCTTTGATCTCCAAGCGCTAGCTTCAAAGTGTCTTTGGGACCTGTAACAAAGTTTCTCTAGTTATCTAGGGTTTTTGGGAAATATTCTCCAAGAACCTGCCTTGGGATTCAATCATTCAACCAAGGATGAAAGTCTCCACAAAACCTCTCCAAAAATCCTCCTAACTGGGCTACATAAGCTGCTAATTGATTAGTCAATCAGTTCTCCATAAACACTATGTATGGGCTAAGAAAGGATAGAGATGTTGAAGGTGAGAACCTACTCTGGAAGAGTCTGATCTTCTCTCTAGCCCCACTCCCCCCCCCCCCCAAAAAAAAAGATATATTTTATTTTTATGAATTCTAAACCGAGTATGTTAAATAACATAAAATAGCTCTGATGCCCTGTCAACTAACATGAAATAGAATAGCAAATCAAGGAGAAAATAAGAAGAAATAGAGAGAACACCAATATTTAACATGGTTCGGCTTGTAGCCTACATCCACGGGAGGAGATGAAAACATCCACTATGAGAACAAGAGATTCTCTCTCTCTCACTCTTCCTCATACCCTAATCTCACACAACTTGCTTAAATAAGCTCTTGAAAGTATGGCCGGCTAGAAATAAGAGGAAGAGAAGAGAAGAGAAGAAGAAGAGAGAAGGGAGAAGAGAAGAGAAGGGATTTTGCAATGTAACAGTACTGGTGGCGCCAGCTTTATTATAATTATATATAGGGCGGCAGAAATAAGAAGGGAAAAGACCCTTGTGCCCCTGCTATAACTGAGTACAATAACAGACATAACAAAAGTGAAAAAATAGAAATAAAAAACACTTTAACTAGCCAAACAAATCCTAACACCAACAACTAAATTATTTCAACTCTCCCCCTCAAGTTGGAGCATAGATGTCAATCATGCCCAACTTGTCACACAAATCTTTGTGCCGCACATGATGAAGACCTTTGGTGAAGATATCTGCAACTTGTTCTTCTGAGCTGACATATGGAGTGCACACTTCTCCATTTTCAAGTTTCTCTCTAATAAAATGCTTGTCCACTTCAATGTGTTTCGTCCTATCATGCAGGACTGGATTAGCAACAATATTAATGGCAGCTTTATTGTCACAGTAGAGTGTCATAGGATTGCTCACTGCAAAACCCAGTTCACCTAACGGATTTTCTTATCCACATGATTTCAGCAACCCCATGAGCCATCTTTTTATACTTTGCTTCAACACTAGATCTACCCACCACATTTGTTTTTTACTTCTCCATGTGACCAAGTTTCCTCCTACAAAGGCATAATACCCATTGGTAGACTTTCGGTCATTGACTGCTCTTGCCAAATCCGCATCAGTATATACTTCCACCTTTAAGCGACCATGTTTTTGGAACAACAAACCAACTCCGGGAAACTTCTTGAGGTATTTCAAGATCCTCTCTGCAGCTTCAAAGTGAGTTGTCCTAGGGTTGTGCATGAATTGACTAAGGATACCCATTGCATAGGCAATATCAGGCCTGGTCATAAACAAATACAAAAGCCTCCCCACGAGTCTCTAGAACTTCTTCACATCTTTCAAAAGCTCTCCCTGACTGTCTCCCAGATGATGATTAGATTCAATTGGTTTTACCCCCAACTTAGTTGTATCTTCTAGTAGATCTAGTACATATTTCCGTTGGGAAATAAAGATGCCCTTGTAAGAGTGGGTAATTTCAATTCCAAGGAAATAACGTAAGGGGCCTAGATCTTTCACCTCAAATTGAGTGGCTAAGAATTTTTTTAGTCTCCGTATTTCAGCCTCCCAATATCCTGTGATCACTATGTCATCCACATACACAATAAGAGATGCAATTTTACCTTCACCTCTTTTCACAAACAGAGTATGATCTGACTGGCATTGTTTGAACCCCATCTGTTGAACTGCTAAATGGAACTTACTAAACCAAGCCCGAGGTGATTGTTTCAACCCATATAAAGATTTTTTTAACCTGCACACCTTTTGTTCACTGCCTTTGGCACAGAACCCTGGTGGTTGGGTCATGTACACTTCCTCTTCCAAGTCACCATTCAAAAAAGCATTTTTTATGTCCAATTGGTGAAGTTCCCAGTCAAGATTTGCTGCCAATGAAAGAAGAATCCTGATAGAGTTCATCTTGGCTACTGGAGCAAAAGTCTCTGCATAGTCCACTCCATATACCTGTGTAAAGCCTCTTGCTACCAGTCTAGCCTTGTACCTTTCAACAGTTCCATCAGCCTTGTGTTTCACTGTGAACACCCACTTGCAACCCACCGGTTCCTTCCCTTCAGGAAGGTATACCAACTCCCAAGTGCCATTTTTGTGTAAAGTATCAATTTTTTCCTACATTGCATCTATCCATTCAGGCTTAGACAAAGCTTCTGCCACATTCTAAGGAATGGGGACATTGTCCACAGAAGAGAGGAATGCACGGTATGAAAGTGAAACATGATCATAGGACACAAAATTAGAGATAGGATGATTAGTGGTACAAGACCTAACACCCTTTCTCTGCTGGCTTTTATGGCGACGATGAAAAACCCGGAATGGAGGATGATTGATTAAAGGAGGTAGTTGAGTTTGAGTCGCCTGTTTCTCCTCAACCCTACTCTCCCCCTGAGGAGAAACCGAGAAAAAAAGGTTGATTCTCAAAGAAGGATACATCAATGGAGACAGTACTTGTGAGAGGTAGGATCATAGCAGTAATACCCCTTTTGAGATAAAGGGTAACCAAGAAAATACAAGGAATAGCCTGAGGATCAAGCTTACCTCGAGTATGGGACAGGTTATGGACAAAGCAACGACACCCAAAAAAATGCATCGGAAAGGTGGACAACTGGGCTGTAGGAAACAAAAGCTGATGTGGGCCCTTATATTCTAGTAGCCGAGAGGGCATGTGATTGATGATATATGTAGCACACAAGACTACATCCATCCAAAAACGTTTTGGCACATTCATATGAATTAATAAGCCACGAGCTACTTCGAGAAAGTGGCGGTTCTTCCATTCATCCACACCATTTTGTTGGGGTGTCGTGGCACAAGAGCTTCGCCGAAGTGGTCCACTCGAAGCAAAAAACTCCGTGAGATCACTATGGAAGTATTCCTTCGCATTGTCCGACTAGAAGATATGGATTTCCGTTTAGAACTGAGTGAACACCATGCGTTGAAAATCTTTCACAATTTTTTGCACTTCATCTCGAGATCGCATAGGGTAAACCCAGGTGTATCTAGAATAATCATCAATCAAGGTAATGAAGTACTTATAGCCAGCCTCAGTAAGTAGAGTAACAGGGCCCCAAACATCAGAATAAACAATATGAAATGTGTTACGAAATTATAGGTTGTAAATATGTAGTATTAGCCCAATTAGGAATAGCTTGATTATAGGAATTATTCTTTCTATGATTTTATTCATATTTTAGTATCTAAAAGGCTGTATGATTTTCTTCATTTTTTTGTATCTGCAAGGTTGTATGATTTTCTTCCTTTTTTGTATCTGCAAGGCTGTATGATTTTCTTCCTTTTTAGTATATACATGGCTGTATATATATGTACTACTTTCTCAATAGAAAGACATCAATTTCTTCAAATTCTTGTCCTACCACATGGTATCAGAGCTAGAGACACCAATTCCAGTCTGAAACTAATTTATGGTTTTCTTCCCTCTGCTGCCCAAGTGAGCAGCTTTGAATTCTTTACGTTGCCCAAGTGAGCAACAACTTCGATCTCTAGGTCACCCATTCCGAGTGACATTTGCATCTCACCGCCCCTACCAGTGGAAGCGGAATCCCAGATCGGCCTACCCACCTTCACCCATCTCTTCTTCACTTCAATCGGGAGAGGGCTTTCAAGTCTGCAACAGGTCGGAGAGTAGCACAGCAGCCTCGGTGTTACTCCTGTGGTGTTTGTTTGCCCATCAGGAAAGTCTTTTTTCTCTATTCTTTTTATACAGTTGATATTTCAGTGCTGCCAGTTGTGGTTTCTTGCTATTTGGGTGTTGCATCTGCTGTCGATTCTGTTTAAGTGTGTTTTATTGGCTTTGTTGGTTGTTAAAAGTTTATTTTCCTGTGTTTATGATGGCGGTTGAACAAAAGAACTTGGCTATGCCTAGTGTTATTTAGACTAAAAGGAACTAATTATTTAGACTGGAGTAAGACTGTTCGTTTGTATTTACTGAACAAAAACTAAACGGAACTAATTATTTAGACTGGAGTAAGACTGTTCGTTTGTATTTACTGAGTGTCTCTAAGGACAACCATCTGACTAAGGACCCTCCTACTGATGAGACCCGCACTGAATGGCTAAGGATTGACGCTCAATTGTTTTTGTAAACCCGCAATTCTATTGAGAATGAGTACGTCGGTCATGTCTTTCACTGTGAGTTTGTAAAAGAACTAATGGAATATTTGGCCTTTCTGTTCTCTGGTAAAGAAAATATTTCCCATATTTTTTATGTTTGCAAGACATTTTATCGAGCTGAACAACAGGATTAGTCTCTTCAGACCTATTTCAAGAATTTCAAACACACTTATGAAGAATTGAACGCCTTGTTACCTTTCAGTATTGATATCAAAGTTCAGTAGACTCAACGTGAACAGATGGCTATTATGAGTTTTCTGGCTGGCCTTAATTCTCAATTTGATGGTGCTAAGTCACAGATTCTGTCTAATCCTGAGATTACCTCTTTAAAAGAGGTCTTTACTAGGGTTCTTCGTACAAATACCGGTTCCCATACTTCACTTGTAGAACAACCTAGTGCACTTGTCAGTTAGAATAGTGGATCAACTGGCCGGTCTCATTCTCAGAATAGTAGCAGAGGTGGCAGTAATAATGGTTGGAATGTTGGAACTCAGGCCACAGGGGGAGTAGTTTGCTACTATTGTCATGAACCAGGACACACTAAAAGGACTTGCCATAAATTGCTAAAGAAAAATCAGAAGTCTTCTGGGCCTCAGTCAGCTCATGTTGTAACTACGAGTGATGCTCCTCATCCGTCGTCAAATCAGACCATTACAATTTCTGTAGATGAGTATGCGAAATTTACCTAGTATCAAGAGGCATTAAAGAACTCCTCTCAGTCCATCACTGCCCTTGCTGAGTTAGGTAAAACCAATACATGTCTTCTTTCTTCTCCCTCTCAGTGGGTCATTGATTCTGGTGCAACAAATCATATGACAGGTAATCCTAGTCTATTTTCCACTTCCCAATCACACACTTTTCCTTCTTCAGTCACCTTAGCAGATGGTTCTATTTCTTCTGTCCTTGGTTCTGGCACTATCAATCCCACACCAACACTTTCTTTTTCATTCGTATTGAGTTTACCAAAATTTTCTTTTAATTTGGTATCTGTTAGCAAACTCACTCGTACTCTTAACTGTTGTATCTCATTCTTTTCTGATCATTGGTTGTTTCAGGATCTTATGACGAAGAGGATTATTGGTAAAGGACGAGAATCAGGAGGTCTGTACATTTTGGATACCCAGGAACCTCAGACCATTGCCTGTTCCAATACTTTATCTCCTTTTGAAGCTCATTGTCGGTTGGGGCATCCATCTTTACCTTTGTTAAAAAAGTTATCTCCTCAGTTTCATGATGTATCTTGTTTAGATTGTGAGTCTTGTCAGTTTACAAAACATCATTGTCTATCGTCTGTTTCTCGAGTTAATAAAAGGGCTAGTCATGCTTTTGAGTTAGTACATTTAGATGTTTGGGGACCTTGTCCTATTATGTTTAAGACTGGATTTCGATATTTTGTTACCTTTGTAGATGATTTTTCTCGTATGATTTGGCATTATTTAATGAAATCTCGTTTTGAGTTGCTTTCACATTTTAAAACTTTTTGTGCTGAAATAAAAACCCAGTTTGATGTGTCTGTACAAACATTGCGAAGTGATAATGCCAAAGAATATTTCTCTGATTCCTTCCAGACTTACATGGCTCAGAATGGAATTCTCCATCAATCATCATGTGTTGATACTCCATCTCAAAATGGAGTGGCTGAGAGAAAAAATAGACATCTTGAAACTGCCATGGCTCTTTTATTTCAAACACATGTTCCTAAATAGTTTTGGGTTGATGCTGTTTCTACAACGTGTTTTTTGATTAATCGCATGCCTTCCACTGTTCTAAATGATCAGATTCCTTATAAGATTATGTTTCCTAATAAATCTGTGTTTCCTGTTGAACCTCGTATCTTTGGATGTTCTTGTTTTGTTTGTGATGTTCGTCCGTAGGTTTCCAAATTGGACTCCAAGTCATTAAAATGTGTCTTCCTGGGATACTCCCGTCTCCAAAAAATAGACATCGTGATGTACTACTTTCTCAATAGAAAGACATCAATTTCTTCCAATTCTTGTTCTATCACAAAATGGAAATTCAGATCTTTTATTTCGCAAAGGTAAAAAACTTCTACAATGCTTACTCAATTGACATGTCTGACACTGTAACTGACTCATTGACAATGACTCAAACAACTTTGGAAACATAACTTTTAATGACTCAAAAGAAAGATGACCTAGCCAACTGACTATGCCATAAATAGGCTTGACTCTCACTTCACGAACTCATGGACTCTGTAGCCACAAGACCAGCTTTATTCTCTAACACGTAGAGACCATCCACCATGCTTCCTCTATCAATCGTCTTCCCCGAGGCCAAATCTTGAAACACACATAAAGACGGAAAAAAAGTGACTGAGCGGTTCAAGGAGTGAGTTAGATTACTAATGGACAGCAAATTAATAGGTAATTTTGGAACATGCAGTACATTAGGAAGGACAAGGCCAAGTGGGAGAGGTATGGTACCTCGGCCAACTATGGTAGAAAAAGAACCATCAGCTAGTCTTACCTTATCTCACCCAGAGAAAAGGTTATATGTCTGAAACAAATTTGACTTACTAATCATGTGGTTTGAGGCTCCGGAGTCAATAGTTCAAGGAGAATCAGTGGTATGAGATGACACATGGAAGGTTGTGGCAGCATTACCTGATGTAGACACAAACGAGGTAGAGGGAGTAGGACCAGAATTCATCTGGCGGAGAGTCCTACCATACAATTCCAAATGTTCACGAAAGAAGTTGATAATATCTTCCTTAGGGTCAGAACAGGGATGTCTCTCCTGAGTTACCAAATGACTAGTCTCTATCGACACCATATTAGCTGAGTTATACTTTTTCTGATTTTGCTGGCCTGGTTTTTGCCCTGATCAGTTGACATCTTACCCAAATCCTGTGCCCATTTAGGTTTTCCATGGAGATCCCAACATGTATCTCTCGTGTGTCGTGTCTTTTGGTAGTGAGTGCACCAAAGTTTGCTCTTATCATCTGTTTTTTTTCTGAGAGTCATTTTTTTTTAAAACCACCTCTGACATTTGTATATGAATTTCCCCAGACAGCTAGGGCAACTGACTCCCCATCTACACCATTCATCACACTTCTTCTACTCTCTTCTGACTGCACCAAGGCATACACCTCTTGAACTGATGGCAAGTCTTTACTACCCAAGATCTGCACCCTGATGGACTCATACGAAGGAGTCAGCCCTAGGAGGAAGGCAAAGACTCGTTGTTGAGATACAAGTGACTTATATGCCTTTGCATCTTCATCACACTTCCAATTCACATTCTGATAGTGATCAAGTTCTTTCCATATCGATGTCAAATCAGAATAGTACATCGAGAGACTCCTCTCCCCCTGCTTGCAAGTAGAGGATTCAGCTTGCAGTTGATATATCTTGGCATAGTGTCTCTGCTCTAAATAGGTGGACTTCGCTTGTTCCCATATCTCACAAGCAGTTTCAGCCCACATAAAAGTCTTCCTTACTTGTGGCAGCATGGAAACCAAGAGCCAAGACATTACCATACTATTCTCTTGGTTCCACCTATCATATTCAGCACTTCCGTACTTCTGTTCCTTCACTCTCCCATTGATGTATCCTATTTTCCCCCTAGCAGTGATGTAGAGTTTTATTCCCCTATACCACTCAAGATAGTTTAGACCATCAAAGGGAATAACAGCCATGGGAAAACTCATATCCATTCCCCCACTCACTCCATTGTGGCTCCCTGAAATCTCTGAAGTAGCAGAATTCTCAGACATTGTCAAAACAGATAATCAGTCCTAAACTCCGGACTTGGGACCCCTCCTTACTCCACAAAAAATGCTTCACTCAGTCCACACCCACACACTTGGGTTTGAAAACAGGCTGAGCACAAACAGTACCAATTTCAGGATAAAACAGAGGCAATATTCGGCAGATTTCAGACCTGTACAGTTTTAACAGTCCCAACCTACCAGCCTTCCAGAATGTCTAAAACCATTAATCAGTAGGAGAGATCCTTATCACTTATAATCAAGTCAAATTATTGAGATGACAGGTCATCCTTGACCTACAGTCTCGTCTTAACACATGAACAGAGGATCACGATCCAAAAAAAAAAAGGTATACAGATCCGACAGCATTCAGTAGCCCATATTCATTTGGTTTTTTACTTGGTACACGATCAAGGAAGGTAAAGAAGAGAAAACGGAAGAACTGTACCAGTTGTAGAGCTGTTTTCCTCAGTCCAGATTCAGATCTCTGTTCCGCCCAGATTCAGCAAGTCTGTTTGATCTGTTCTCTCGGTGAAGTTTGTTTGATCTGCTCTCTTTAGTCAATATTCCTGCTCTGATACCATCTTGACACTATGGCCGGCCAGAAATAAGAGGAAGAGAAGAGAAGAGAAGAAGAAGAGAGAAGAGAGAAGAGAGAAGAGAAGAGAAGGGATTTTGCAGTGTAACAGTACTGGCAGTGCCAGCTTTATTATAACATATATATAGGGCGGAAGAAATAAGAAGGGAAAAGACCCTTGTGCCCCGGCTATAAGTGAGTACACTAACAGACATAACAGAAGTGAAAAAATAGAAATAAAAAACACTTTAACTAGCCAAACAAACCCCAACACCAACAACTAAATTATTTCAACATAAGCAAAAGACCGAAATGCATCAGAATTACACAGAAGCCCCTTTCTTCTCTCACAAATACATATAGGTCCCCACAATATTACAAGTATACCCAAATACAATATAATTCTCAACACGCCCCCTCAAACTCAAGGTGGGAAAGTTAGCTTGAATTTGCAAGTAAGGATGTTGAAGCAACCTCTATGGAAATAGGTTTACTATTGAAGTAGCAGCCATGAACCTTGAGATGTTGAAGGGACCTATGAAGCAACGATTCACCAATACACCAAGGGAGCTTCACACGTTCACCAATAATAGCAGACACAACTTGAGGCATCAAAGTCCCTTTTCCACCAACTTACAAACAACCACAACTTGAGGCATCAAAGCTCCTGTTTCAACCAACTCACAACCAACCACAACTTGAGGCATCAAAGCCCCTTTTTCAACTCACCACTCACAAACAACCATTACTTAGGCATCAAGGCCCCTTTTTCAACTCACAAATCCACAAGCAACCACAACTTAGGCATCAAAGCCCCTTTTTCAACTCATGAAACCCCCACCAACTCACAAACGACTGCATCCTAAGGCTAGTAGTCGATTACTACATGAAGAGATTTTGTAGTAGTCGACTACTATCAGTATCTTGTTCTTAGTAGTCGACTACTACATGAAGAGATTTTGTATTAGTCGACTACTACCTCAACTGAACATGAAATAGCAGCAACCAGGACACCTTCACAACTCATAAAATCACTTATCACACCACTATTAAACTCTTCACAACAACCAAAACACCTTCAAAGCAACTGAAACACCTTCACAGCAACCAAAACACCTTCACAACAATCGAAAAACTTTCACAACAACTGGAATCTGGAACACCCGCTTGATACCATGTTAAACAACATAAAATAGCTCTGATACCATGTCAACTAACATAAAATAGAATAGCAAATCAAGGAAGAAATAGAGAGAACACCAAGATTTAGCGTGGTTCAGCTTGGTAGCCTACATCCACGAGAGGAGAAGACAAACATCCACTATGAGAACAAGAGATACAATTCTCTCTCACTTACTCACCCTTCCTCAAACCCTGATCTCACACAACAACTTTCTTAAATAAGCAAAAGACCGAAATACATTAGAATTACACAGAAGCCCCTTTTTTCTCTCACAATATTACAAATATACCCAAATACAATATAACTCTCAACAGAGTACAATTCCCTGGATGCCTTTAATAGGGCGGCCAGCACTAAAGAATTAATAAAACAAAACAAAAGAAGCCCATAACTAAGTCCCATGACTAAAAGAACATGAACATAAACATAAAACATAACTTAAAAGAAATTAAGAAACTAAGGCCCAATCGGCCCATTTTCACTACATACATTGGGTTCGAAATTCATTCAACTCAATTAAGCCATGTTCTAATTTGTGAAAATTAGTAGCTGTGGCAACAGTTACAGCCTTCACCAAGAGAGAGATTGCCCCTTAAATTATTCAGATAGATCAAATGAGGAACGAGGAAGAGGATGGGGAAGGAAAAAGATTAGAGGATCCAAACAAGGTTATTTCTATTTGCTACAAGGAACCTCCTTTGAATATGGCTTTTTCCTAGGTCATGGATGGAAGGACTGGAGTAGTTGAAATTGGGTTGAAAAAGAAGCAAGAAAATGGGGACTTAAAAATGCTGTAGAGTTGAATCAGTTGGAAATGAACTAAGCTACAATATTAGTCCAGAAAAGAACTCTGTAGGTGTTGGCGAGGAGCATGTGTGTAGACATCCTTGGATGATGGATAGTGAGGGGAGTGAAATTCCAAGGTCTACTAAACATTTCTTCAAGTGCAGAAATGCTTTGCTTTATGGTGATGGATCATTTTGAATAGCAACCACATGGTTAGAACAATTTAGAGCACTGTATTCATATCCTTCTTCAAGCTTATATTAACATACAAAAGCCATAATTTGGAGTTTTAACCAAAAATTATTCAGTTTCATAAACTTTCACCCTTATTTTGAATTTCAAATTTCACTTACAATGTAAAACCAACCTGTACAGAATTGCCACATTTCACATTGTTGCCAAAAACAAATGATACCAATTTTTAATTTGTTTTCATTTATATGCTTATTGAATTATTTCACATGTTAATTTCATAGTGAAGCAACAAATTCCTAGAACAAATAACCAAAAGTGCGGTTGGAAAAAGGAAAAAAAAAATACTTGCTTAAAACACTCCAACCATAACCATGGTGATCCATTGATTGACTTGCAAGTAGACAATTAATGAAGTTTAATATCAGAAAATAAAGTTAAAACTTATACTAGACCACTGTCCCAAAAGTCTTCAGGCCAAGACTGGTTTGGGTTAGAGATGTTGTCAGGAAGTACAATTAATACTTAAATAGCCTGATGAACCTTAGAGGCAATAGGTATTGGTCTATTGGCATATTAGTATCTTCTTACGGTGCAGTTCTGCTAATTGTTTGTGGTCTCAAGTTCCTTTTCATGTACTCCTGTGTTTTTCTTTTCTTTTAAAATAAGCCATCTGAAACAAAAGATATAAAACAGTAAGTAAAGATGATTCCCTCATATTGACATCAACTTTTCATGTAAGTAATGTGGATGTTTGATATAACAACATGGAGCAGTAAAGATTAAAATGAGGAAATATGATTCGTGATGGTTTTTTTTTTTTTACAATTGAATATAAAGAAATGGTTTGAAACAGAATTTTATCAGTTATGTTTTTATCCCTTGGAACATCCACCAACAGCGCAAGACCTATTGAAGCCAATTCACAAGAAAAAAATTGTATGCATTATAGTAGATTAAAAAAATTGAAGTCATATGCACAATTATATAGCAAAACAGTTTTGAGAGAATACTTCAGACAGAGTCCCTCCTTAGCCCTATCAGAGTTTAGTAATTTGGTCTTGATGACTTAATTAAGTACCAGATTGATTGATTCTAGGGCATCTTCATATTGTAGATTGACTGAAGTAACATTTGTCATTTGATGCATTACTCTTCATGAGAAGAAAGGTGAGGGGTTATGTGAAGTGGGGTCAACAAGGAATGAAGCTTAGGGTCTAGAGTTTTCTGAATGAAGAAAAACCAAATAAGAACAACTTGAAGAAAGTATCCTTGGTTATCACGATAGAGTCTGCATACATTGTCCCTCAGATCCCACATTGGCGAGAGCCTCGTGCACTGGGCTACCCAATATCTTTTAGGTTAAGGTGTGAATGAAATCATATCCTCACTATATTGAGTGCCTACACTATCTCTACGTAGGGGTGAGCAATGGGTTGGTTCTACTCAGAACCGATCAGTTCTCGAGCAGGGTCCAGTTCCAAATTCTTGGAACTGACCCCCACCCAGGCTGGTTCCAAGGTCTAGGGGTCTACCCTACTTGGAGAACCGACCTTGATTAGCCTTAGGATGATTTGAACTTAGCATATATGTGATCATGTATTGATTATGATGTATTGTTTGGGTTGATTGTTGATTATATTCTATTTGCATTGTGATTGCATTAAACTAAATTGCTGAATATGTGTGAAGTTGGATTATGGATTGGTAATAATCATGTAATATTATTTAGGTTGTTTATGGATATGTTTTATTTTCTTTGAGATTGATTGACCATATGGATTTGAAATGTGGAGTGTTTATGATAGATTGTTATCCAAGGCCAGAGCTTTGAAAGGGAAAACAATAAAAAAACAACATATTATTAATTTTTTTAAAGAACAAGTTCCATGGGTAGACCCTGGAAGGCTGGAACCGATCTTGACAGGGTTGGTTCTAGTTCCAAAAACCTGTAACTGACCCCTACAGGGTAGGTTCCAGGTCCTGCCTTGGAAATGAACCAAATTGATCCCTTCTCACCCCTAATCTCTAGTACAGATTCAAGTTTCTAGTGGTGTTTGTAACTTTGAGGAGCAGCTCCTATTTCCTCAAGGCACTTTTTCATAATGAAGATCTGGTGATCTTCAATCAATCACTTCATGGGTCCTTATTTCTCAGCAACTTTGGATGCTTGTTTCAGAATCTATGGGTTTAGACATCTTAGCTTATGTTGATGCTGACACAAAAGTAGTCATTTGGTGATTGAAAAGAACCCCTAAAGTGGCTACCATATATTTCAGAAAGAGTAATAATTTAGCCAAAAGTCTTCCATCTTGTCACTGTTGGCTCTGAAACTCATAAATCATATCCATTAGAGTTCTATTATATCACTTTTTCAAAGAAGGATAAAGTGATTATTGGAACCCTGAACTTACCAACTGGTTAGCTGTGTTCTTCAAAGACGAAGTTAGCAATCTTGTTTTCCAGCTTTCAGCCTGGTAAATCCAATTTGATTTAAACTGGATTTAGATTGTACCACTTGAAAATGAACCCATTTTTTTCATTGACTGATCTTGAGTCAGCTAAAGTTTTGTTCATAAGAAGGTTTTTCTATTTCAATCTGCTCCATTCTAACTTGCCATGTGTTCCATGTTCAAAGGATGATGATTCACCATCTGACAAGGGGCTTTCTCCTTTGTGGTTGTTCCCTGTTTTCTTCATTGCAATTGTTTTCAACAATGAATTTTCACCACAAACTATAGAAACAAGTTTTGTAATCAGGGTTTTAAGGAACACAGACACTGTATAAAATTTCGAAAGATCCTTATCAAAGCACTATGGTAGCAATAGCACACTCCATGAAACTCAGAGCCAATAAGCCTGTTACAGTAGAACAAAACACGAATATACATGGGCAATGGAGACATCTTAATTAAAGGAGAACTAACAAAACCAGAAGAAGATTTAAGGTGAATGGATCAGAGAGTAGTTAGGGTTTTCTTGTCACAAGATCTGAGACGTTTTAGGTTTACTTGAGAAAAAGCCATGGATGAAATGAGATACCGATTAAAGCTTTAAACATGAAAATTCAACATAAAACTATTGTAGAGAACACTGATGTGGACCCCACTGCTGTGGTCCCCACTGTGTTAGTTGGTAGTTATTTCAATTTGTTGTTATAGCTTGTTAGTTCAGCTTTATTATTTGTTTATTTGCCATGTAAGCAATAAGGGCAATTCAGCCTTTTACAATTAGTCAACATATATAAATATTAAGAGTGGGTCGGCAGATCATTCTGATCAACCCTCTTTCTCTTTTCTAAAACCCTTCGTGTGCTTCTTCTTTTCTTCTGAAATCTTTCTTTTTTGCTTTCGAATTCAAGACTGATTGTAGTCTTGATCGAATACTTGGTATCAGAGCAAGGATTAGGGTTTCTCATGTGAGTCTGGTCCAGCCAACCATATGAGAGTTGCCTAGGGCTGGAAGATTAAGAGGATCCCTTTTTCGGCTGATTCTCGGAGGTTATTAGAGACTGTAGCAGTTGTCCAAAGAGTGGATTGTGTTCTTGATAATTAGGAAGAATTAGAGGAAGATAAAGAGTCCAAGATCAATTTCTTTATCAGACTGAAGGTGGCGACTAGAATTTATGTTCAAAACTTAAAACTGGTTGCAGAGAAGGAGGTCTTATGTTAGTATAACTAGATTGACTACATGAGAAATTCCTAGGTTTAGAAGTTTTTCAACAAAGGAGGATCGACTGATTCTTAGAGGCTACGGGTAGTGTGCGGCTACTACTAAGAAGATTGTAGAAGGTTGGGAGAGTTCTAGTAGTTAGGAAGAATTAGAAAAGGCTTTGGATCCCCAAGATTAGGGTCTTGCATCAGACAGAAGGTGGCGGCCAGAGATTTTCTTTCATAAAGTAAGTTTTTTTTGCTTGAGAATAACCTTGAAAGAATCATCTTGGTTTATTCTGAGAGGTGTGGCTGGAAAACCTCATTTTCCTTTCTAGGTTTTGAGAGAAAACCCTAAAATTCAGAATTGTTGTTGGTTTCAGATAAGATTTGAACTGGTTTCATACAAAATTTTGTTTTTCCTTGTTTTTGGAAGACCTAGGTCGGTTGTTATCAGTTGTTTAGGTGTTGTTTTCTATTACAGTAGCTTCAAAAGTTTTTATTGCTAATTCTTGACCAAGAATGGAGTTCAAGAATCAGGGGGAAGGTATTTTTGAGACTAGCAATTCTGGTAACATGTCTGAGAATGCCTTTTAGATTACAACTGTGAAGTTTGATGGATCCAGCTACTTATAATGGGCCCAATCGGCCATGATGGCCATTGGGGGTAGAGGAAAACTTAATTACCTATTAGGAGATGTGAAAGAACCATCTAAGGAGGACTAAATGTATACTAAATGGGTTCAGGAAGACTATTTGGTTATGACATGATTGTGCAACTCTATGTAGCCACATATCGACTGAAACTATTTGTGGGCAAAAACAATCAAGGAAATCTGAGATATCATGAAAGAGACTTACTCCCAACCCCTTAATGTTGCTAGGGCCTATGAATTGAAGTGTGAGGTTAATAATAAGCAAAGAGAGAAACCAGTATCCGTTTATTTCTCTACTTTGAAATCTTTGTGGCATAAAATTGACCACCTAGAAACACTTGAGTGGGAAAGTTAGAAGGATGCGCAGACTCATAGAAAGCAAGTTGAAACTAATAGGGTACAAAAGGTTGTTAATATCGATTATGCATCATCATCGGGCACAAAAGGCACGCCTCTAAACACCTTAGTTGTTGTTCAGGCTACCCTAGCTCGGTTGGAAAAGGAAGTTGGGAATTCAGCTCAATCATCTCAGTCATCATCAATTCCTTCCACATCAGCCTTTGCTCATTCAGGTACTCGGGCCTCATCTTACCATGCTTCAGCTCCAGGTAACACTGAACATTGTTGGGTAATAGACTCAGGTGCATCTGACCATATGACTAGTTTGTCATCACTGTTCACTACCTATCACTTATCTTCAAATAAAGATAAAGTGTCCATTGTTGATGGTTCCCTTGTTCCCATTTCTGGCAAGGGAGACATCAAGTTGTCTAATACCATTTTCTTATCTTCAGTTCTGCATGTTCCTAAGCTTGATACTAACTTGCTTTCAGTCAGTAGTATTACGAAACATCATAATTGTTCAATAACTTTTTTCCCTGACCGATGTATTTTTTAGGACTTGGAGACAAGGTGATTGGGACTGGTCGTGAGACAAATGGGATCTATCTGCTTGGAAAGAATTCTCATTGGAAAGATTATGAAGATAGGAAGTCTTTTGTTTCTCAGTCTGTTAGTCCGGTTATGCTTTGGCATAATCGGTTAGGTTATTTATCCTTTCGGTCTTTGAAGAGTTTGTTTCCAAATTTGTTTGAGTCTGTTCAGATGTCAAATTTGAGATGTGAGAGTTGTGAGCTTGCAAAGCATTGTAGAACATCTTATTCCTTAAGTAATAAAAAAAGTAGTAATTCTTTTGATGTTGTGCACATCGATGTTTGGGGCCCGTATCACATCCCTTCTATGGGGGGATACAGATCTTTCTTGTTGTTTGTTTATAATTATACCCATTTTTCTTGGGTTTACCTTATGCGTTCTCGAGATGAGGTTCATGCTCTGACTTTCACTAGATGATTTTAACCCAGTTTGGGGTCAAAATCAAAATCTTCAGATCCGATAATGCGAAATAATACTTTACCAAGCCATTGGCCTCTTATCTACTTGATTATGGGATTATTCACCAGAGCACTTGTCCTTATACACCACAGCAGAATGAGGTTGCTGAGAGGAAGAATAGGCACATATCGGAGGTGGCTAGAAGCATTATGTTTAACTCCAATGTGCCTATCCGTTTCTAGGGCGATGCTATTTTTACAGCAGTGTATCTCATTAATTAAGTTCTTTCATAGGCTCTTGACATGAAGCCTCCCTTTATCCTTCTATACCCTGATAGAGAATTATTTACTGTTCCCCTTAAAACCTTTGGTTGCACTTGCTTTATTCAAATTCTTGGACCTCATCATTCCAAATTTGATCCTAAGGCCTCCAAATGCATTTTTCTCGGTTATGTACAAACTCAAAAGGGTTATTGCTGCTATGAACCTACTTTTGGGAGGAGATTTGTCTTGATGGATGTTACTTTCTTTGAGGTGGTACCCTATTACCCTAGGGTTTCTCCTCAGGGGGAGAGTAGTGAGAGTGGGGTTAATTCATCAGAAGTTCATTTACCTGTTCCATTGAGTGATGAGGGATGTAATGGGGAGGGTTGTCAAATGTGTCAGGATTTGAGAGTCTATCACAGGTGGTGGAGGCAGGTTGATTTCTGTCATCAGCAGTCCAGGCCAGCCCCAGTTCCTTTTGCGGATCCAGATTCAAGAACCACAGTCCCTTTATCAGATTCAGGTTCCCCTGAGATACCTTCCACTGTTGCTACTTTACCTTCTTTGGATGACCTTGACCTCTCCATTACAGTTCATAAAGGCAAACGGCGTTGCACCACATCCATAACTTACTGCATTTTCCAATTTCTGTCCTATGATCCTCTTTCCCCCTCTTATAGGTCCTTTCTCACATCCATTGTTGATATTCCTATTCCCAAAACAGTGCAGGAAGCCTTGTCAATTCCTGAGTGGAAAGATGCAATGAAGGTTGAAATGGATGCCCTTCTAAGGGATAACACTTGGGAGCTAGTTGACTAGCCTAAAAGAAAGAAACCGGTTGGATGTAGATGGATATTTACTGTGAAACATAATGTTGATGGTTTCATTGAAAGGTATAAGTCCCGGTTAGTTGCAAAGGGATTTACTCAGACTTATGGTATAGACTAGTTGGAGACTTTTGCTCTAGTAGCAAAGATGACCACTATTCGAGTTCTACTGTCCCTTGTAGCCAGTTATTCTTGACTCTTGTTCCAAATGGATGTTAAAAATGCTTTCCTCAATGGAGACTTATAGGCAGAAGTCTACATGTAGTTACCTCCTGGACTTTATGATGCAGAAACAGGTAAGAAGGTTTATCGGTTGAATAAAGTCTTGTATGGACTAAAGTAGTCCCCCATAGCCTGATTTGATAGATTCAGACAAGCCCTTGAAAAATTAGGCTATGTACAGGCCCAGTCAGACCATGCATTATTCATTAAAAGAGTTGACTATTCCTTGACTTTGCTTGTTGTATATGTGGATATTATTGTAGTGACAGGGAATGATAACAGTGAGATTGAGTCTCTTAAACAACTCCATCAAGAATTTGAGGTGAAAGATCTGGGAGAGCTACGATACTTCTTGGGTATTGAAGTTGCTAGATCTAAACATGGGATTTTTATTTCTCAAAGGAAGTATGTTCTAGATCTATTAGCAGAAACTGGAAAGTTGGGTGTTAAGCCTGCAGATACACCTATTGAACAGAATCACAAGATCAGTGCAGAGGGTGGAGAGCCTTTTGATGACAAAGCTATGTTCCAACGGCTGGTTGGAAAACTCCTCTATCTTTGTCTCACACGACCGGACATCAGTTATGTAGTTAGCGTTGTCAGTCAATATATGCACCCTCCTATAACTACTCACCTCCTTACAGTTGAGAGAATATTAGCATACTTGAAGAGATGTCCAAATAGAGGTATATTATTCAAGAATAATGATCACATGAAGATAGAGGTTTATACAGATGCTGATTGGGCTGGGAGTGTTGATGACAGAAGGTCTACCTTTGGATATTGTGCCTTTGTAGGAGGTAACATTGTCTCCTAGAGGAGTAAGAAACAAAGTGTTTCTCGTTCTAGTGCTGAAGTTGAATATAGATCTATGGCTAATGGTGTGGCTGAAATCCTATGGCTGAAGTCATTATTTGAGGAGTTGGGTATTGCTTATGAGAAGCCATTAATGTTGTATTGTGATAATCAGGCTGCTATTAATATAGCTCATAATCCGGTACAGCATGACAGAACTAAGCATATCGAAGTCGACCGACATTTTGTTAGAGAAAGGGTTTCGTCTCAAGAAGTGTGTCTCTCGTATATCACCTCCAACATGCAGCTCGCAGATCTTCTCACAAGGTTGTTCCAAGGAAGAAATTAGAGGCAAACCTATGCAAGTTGGGAATGACAAATATCTATTCCCAACTTGTTGTTACAGCTTGTTATTTCGGCTTTATTATTAGTTTATTTGCCATGTAAGCAATAAGGGCAATTCATCCTTTTTACAATTAGTCAACATATATAAATATTAAGAGTGGATCGGCAGATCATTAAGATCAACCCTCTCTCTTTTCTAAAACCCTTTGTGTGTTCTTCTTTTCTCCCTCTCTTCTTCTTTTTTTCTTCTGAAATCTTACTTTTTTGCTTTCGAATTCAAGACTAATTGTAGTCTTGATCGACTACTACTATCAACCTAATTATCAATAATACATTGAACATTTGGCTTGAGAAGAACCAGATGGATGTGGTTTGTTTCATTTTAGAGCGACAGAAGATGATAGGAGGCATTGTCTTGTTTTATAGAGGCAAAGAAGACGGTTATAGTACCTGGTTTTAGGGGGAATCATTTTCATTCCTGTATAGAAAACGTGGAAATTCTAGGCTTGGGTTTAGGTTTTGAGTTCAGGCCCTGCTTGGGGTTGGGCCTGCGTCAAGCTCACAAATTTCCCAGGCCCAATGGCCTGATCCACACACTTTTAGTTGACCAAAATACCGTTATTTTTTCTAATTGTGAGGATAGAATATGGAATTTGAACTACTAATTTCTCATTTAATTCCTTCTCATTGAGTCTTACATTTTAGCTATTAACTCTCATTCCCTCTCAATGAATTCTATATATTAGCTATTTTCTCATAAATAAATGTTATCAATTAGAACCATATCTTAATGATTTAAAACCATGCTTTTTATTTTAAAAATGACCAAAAAATGAAACAATTTTTCTGTCCTGGTGGGTAAGCAATTCAGCCATTTGGGTCAAATGGATTAACAAATTATGTATAGTTAAATAATAAAAAAAATGGAAAAGTATAGATAGGCCTAATGCAATTTTCTAAATTCCACTACAAATCTATAAACATTTAAAATGTCAAAAACCTACTCTATGCACCCATACCCGCCTGTGAATTGGCATCAATTCCAAGCTGGCACCTACCCCAAATGTACTTTGACCCTACAAATTCTGACCTTGGGCTGAATCGGCATTCACCCTAAAAAAAATTAAAATAAAAATAAGGGCCATTTACTATAACACCCCTATAGTTCCACAAATTTACTTAAACATACCCTATAGTTTGCATTTTACTAAAACATCCCTTATAGTTTGCAACCTATTTACTTAATCGACCTTTCATTAAGAAATATTTGTTTTGTCATTTGAATATAGTAACATGATCACCTAAACTAAGTAGAAAATTTTCACCCATGGTTGTTTATTCCAAAAGTACCCCTAAACTGAGTGGAAAATGTTCAAGGGTACAAATCCATGGTTGTTTATTCAAAAGTACCCCTAACACTTTATAGAAAACAAAATTGACCAAATAGAGAAGAATAGAGTGGTTGTCCATGTTTTACTAGGGGAAAAAATGGTATTTTTTGTTTTTTCATTAAATTTATTTGAATGGATGTTGGGGTTAAAACTGTTATTTTACACTTTCATCTAATGGAAGGTCAGTTAAGTAAATTGATTGCAAACTATAAGGGATGTTTTAGTAAATGATCCTAAAATAAATGCAAAAATATAGAAAAATTGGCATATCTCTAATATTTTATGTAGGTCATATTAAAGGAAAATAAGTGTGATAAAGAATAAATTTCTATTGGTGTTGGAATTGAAATACAAAATTTATAATCAACCCAAAAATGAAACAATTTTCTATTTAGTGGTTGATTGCACTCCTCTTTTTGCTCTCCTTAATAAAAGTATTTACTCATTCATCAAAAAAACAGTTCAACCTTTTGGGTTAAATGTATCAAACCTTGATATCAAAATTAAGTATTAAGAATGTAAAAAGATATAACACAAAATGATATAAAAAGTGCAAAAAATTCACTAATATTTTATATCGATCAATTTAAAGAATAAGTGTGATAAATAGGAATTATTTTTATTGATGATGGAAACGAAATGCAAATTTTAAAACCAACCCAAAAATGAAATTGTTTTCCTATCTGGTGATGGGTTAACAGTTTTTATCTTTTCGGTCAAATGTGTCAATCTTTATATCATAATTAAATAAGAAAAAACAAAAAATACAGTAAATTATGAAAAAAACGTTATATAGAAATCATTTGTACACATTTTGAATATTATATATTCATCATATCAAACAAAAATGAATATAAACATTGTATGACATATGATATGACACCTATAATACATATTATATATAATATTTTATATTATATAATATATAAATTTAATTTAATATAAGCATTGTATGACATATGATATAAAATATTATATAATATCTATTATTTTATACATAATCCCTACCTGGTTTGCGGTTGTTAATCCATATAGCTATTAGTTGCCACTAGTCCTATTAGCTCTCAACTCTAATTGAAGGTGTTTTCCAATTCTCAGCCATGAACAAAACTACAAAAGTAGTTCAAAAAGAGAGCACCAGTTTATTTTTCCTCTCATATTTTTTCACTTTTCTTTATGGAAGTAGGGATGCATGTATTTGAAGGGATCCCGTTTCTCTTATATTCAAGACTTTAAATCCATTTGATTTCTTTTCTTTGCCTCAACTGAAATTATACCAATGAGGGAACATTTGGAATCTTTTTTAATATTTTAAAATTTCCTTTTCTTTCAAACCAAACAGCTTTTAATTTAGGGTGTATAAAATTGATAATAAAAGAATATGTGAAGGAGCCTTATAAATCCAATGTTTTATTTTGGGCTACATGCCGGGTGGTAGTCCATCTCCCAAAAAATGCCACTTCCGGTTGAGGGCTCACATGTTCGTTCTTTTAAACATAGCATGATGAGAATCTCAAGATGCGAGAATCATGATTCTGCAAAGTGATTTTTTTTTCACTTCTCAAAATCTTGCCTTTGGAACTGGTTTCTCATCCGATTTTGAATGAGAAACACTTTCATAGTTGTGTCCGTAAGTGTTTTTCATCCTAAGAATCTAAATTTGGAGTGATGCCAATGGGGCCTTAGCCTCAGACCCAGCCTAAGGGCCAAAAAACCCAAACCAGCCCGTGCAAAAGATCAGGTGGTGTTGGGCTGGGTTAGGATGGAACCCACCCAAGTTGCACCCCTACATACATATATATATACACACAAGTACTCACATAAATTCGTATTTTTGTAAATTCATACATATAAACATGAAATAATAACAATAACATGACATAACAATATCATTTACTCCAATAAGATATGCCAGTTTATATCTTGTCATACATATAAACATGAACCCAACATGACATTTTCGAGTTGGGTTTGAGCTTTAACCCAACCCATGTTGCAGACGTAACAATATCATTTACTCCAATAAGATATGCCAGTTTATATCTCGGGCTTGCTAGTGTGAGAACGTGGGTTTGAGTTCAGAGCAGCTTCTTTATATAAATTTATACATATAAATATGAAGTTGAAGTTGGCTTCAGTTTGACCAAGGTATCAGTACTAATCCTAACCTGTACTTCAACCCAATCCGACCTGACCTTTTTGGGTCGGGTTGTTGCAGCCCTAGGCCCCTAACAATGTCATCTACTCCAATTGGATATTGTCAGTTTATATCTCAATTCTCAAGTTTGCTGGTGTGAGAACGTGAGTCTGAGTTGAGAGCATCTACTTTATGCCTCAAAAATAAAAAAGGGTAAAATATTTAATTGCCACTAAGTTTTAAGGAAAGGGATTAAAACTTTATTGTTTGAAAAATCCCTTAAAATATTTCTATGTTTTCTGACAATTGACAATTGGTAGCACTGTTTTCAAAACCGGACCAGATTGTACGGTCGAACTGGAAAAACCGAGAACCGGCCACCTGATCGGTTTCATTTTCCTCCAAAACCATTGATTTTGGTCAGCAAACCGCTGAACTGGCCGGTTAACTGTTCGAACGGTTTTGATTGTTTTCCAAATTTTTAAATTTTTTTTATTTTTTTGTTAGAACAGGTCAGCCGTTTGGGTCAAATGGTCGGACCATTTGAATCGGTAACCGGACCCCTGATCGGTTCAGTCACCGGTTCATTTTTAAAAACCATGATTGGTAGCAAATGTTAATGGAAAGATGGAAAATATTATTTTACCTTTTATTTTTCGTCAAATTTAAAAAATGATAACATTTGAATAAACAGCTAAGGAGTGTAAGTTGACAAAATATGGAGTGAATTAAGTAGATCACCGAGGAACAAGTTGAAGGGGAAATTTCAAACGGTGAAGGTGGGAGTAGGAGGAGATGGTAGCAGAAGAAAGGGAACCGATGAAGAAATTATTACTTTATTAGTGAGGGAGAGGTTCTAAAGGGTGGGAGTGGGAATGCGGCACTTGGCTGGTTTAGGGCTGGAAATCTGGAAATCTGACCATGAATGTGAGTGTTCCATGTATAAACGTTTGATTATTAGCATGAAAAGTACCTCTATTTAAAGAAGCAGAAAAGCAATGGTGGATCCAAGGAAGTAATTGGCATCTTCTCACAAAGGATCACACGTCTCAAATTCTTAACCAGACAAGCCAAAGAGCCTTTTGAGAATCAGAGGAGTTTCCTCTACTTAACTCTCAGTCTCGTAGGTTTTGATTTTTAAATGCTTAAGCATTTTCTCTGAAATAAAATAAATAAAAAAAAAAAAGTAAAAGGGGAAATGTAGCTAGCGGCATAATCATCATCTATGCTTTTCAAAAAATAAGACGTATTTAATTATCACACTAGAAACATCACCTGAACATTGGCGTAATTGTTATATGCTTTTCCAGAAATAAGACCTGGACCTTAACAAAGGAACCGGATTTTTATGCTAGACCGGTAGAAAAGAGGTACATTGTTGCGAATGGGGCAACCATTACAGGTAGGGGTGTTAATAGTATTCCAAAATTTGATTTTGAATTTGAGATTCGACATAATTGAATTGAATTCAGATATTTTGAATATCTAATTGATTGAATTCAAATATGACCTGATTCAATTCAATAAATATTTAGTTAATTAATTGAATTCAAATTGAACCAAACATTCAAATATTCAATCAAATTCAAATTCAAATATTAATTTTCAATATCTATCGGATATCAAATCGAATTTGGATATCGAATTTTCTAATTGGATTTGAATTTGAAATATTGCCTAATTCGATTTGAACTCAATCCGTTTACACCTCTATTAGAACGCTTCAACCCCTGCACAAAATCCAAAAACAATGACCCTTCAAAGAAATCGAGACTCGAGATCAGAGCTCAATTCTATATTTCTAATTTAGCACCGGCTTCACATTCATAAGAAACACAGGCCTCCTGTGGGGTTCTATTTGTAAGACACAATAGGAAATGTCAATGAGATAGTTAATTACGGGAGAAGGGGCTTGTCCGGGCTCTACTTCTAGTTATCACCATTTGTCAAACTGGTCTTGATGCTTTCTTTTCTCAAGCCCATATCTGAGTCATTGGCAAAACCCGTTGGGTTTTATTTGAAATTTTGAAAACCCATCGGGTAGTTTTGAAATTTACAAAATTTATATGTCACATGGCATAATTACATGCAAGGGGATTATAATGGCATACTAATAGCAGAGAGGGTTTTGTTAATTGTCAGGAAACTTAGGAATACTTTAAAGGAATTTTCAACAGTTGAGTAAGTTTTAGTCCATTTATAGTTTAAGTATTTTACCCAAAATAAAAGACAAAAGGTTAAAATATCCATCATAGTTGGGACCGACATTGCAATAAAACTCGATTTTGAATTGTTTCTTACCATTTTGTTGATGAATGAAATTGTCTCGGGACGTTTATTACATATGGCCGGTGTTTTATTCCTGAAGTGATAATAAGTTATCCCCCATACTCTCTCTTGTATACACCCTCGCAACTCTCTGAATGTTGTTTGAGCTATTAGCTATACTCTTGATCACTCTGTTTAGAATAAGAACAAGTAGCAGTGTCTTTCACTCTATTAATACTATCGTTCACCTTAAGAAACATTGCTCACATTTTGGAAGAACTAGGGGTGGCAAATGGGTGGATTGGGTTGAGTAAGGGTTGAATATATTGACCCACCAATCCATCATGATCCATCATCAATGCTTTTTAGATGATCATAACCCATCCTAACCCTGGGTTACCCTAACCCACCCATATTGACCCTTACCTACCGTCACCCATACTAACCCATCTACCTTACTTATATATATAGAAACGAAAATAACATTTTTGAGAGAATCATCTCTCAAGGCTGTCATGTGACACAAATGAGTCGGCCAACTCGTATATTCGAAAATAACATTTTTGAGAAAATAATCTCTATCAAGGCCACCACGTGGCAAAAATGGGCCGAGTCGACCTGTATACCCAAAAACGTAAAAATTATGCAAAAAAAAATACCAAAAACTTTGTAGAAAATGCAAAAATTTTGCAAAAAAAATACAGAAAATACCAGAAATTTTGCAAAAATATACAAAAATATCTGAAATTGCAAAATTTTTGTAGAAAAAATCAGAAAAAGCACAAATTTGCAGAAATGATGTAGAAAAGTTGCAGCAAATTCAGAAAAAAATATATAAAAATAACAGAAAACTGCAAAAAATGAAAAAAAAAACCAGAAATTTCATAAAATAGCATAAAGTGCAAAAAAAATGCATAGATTTTGCAGAAAATACAAGAAAATGCATGAAAACACCAGAAAAAATGCATAAATTATGCAAAAAATACTGTAAATTACAAAAATGCAGAAAATTGTAGAAAATACAAAAAACGATGCAGAAAATACAATAAAGTTTCAGAAAAATACCAGGAAATTGTAGAGAATAACATTAAATAGCAAACAATTGCAAAAACTATGTAGAACATACTAGAAAATTTCAGAAATTGCAGAAAAATACTAGAAATTTGCAAAAATATGCAGAAAAATACCAAAAATTATAAAAATGCATAAAATAGAAAAAATTGCAAGAATGCAAAAAAAAAACAAAAAAAATTGTAGAAAATACATGAAAACATACCATAAAAACATGGCAAAAAAATGGTAGGAGGAAGGCTCAACATTTACTCAAAAACCTTCGAGTATCAGGTATTATATCGGATAAAACTGATATGAATACACTTTAAAAATGCATGTATACGGACAAAAATATGGAAAAGTATGGATATGCTAGGGAAATACATACAAATTTTATAAATACATTAGTAACACTAAATTTAATATCAAAATAATCACAAAATAGTATATAAATACATGGAAAATGTAAATTTTAATGATATATAAGAAGAAATATACTACAATTAGTATACTGGGATGCATAGCTATCATATAATTTTATTTATAATGGATCAATCAAGAGTCCAAGACACTAAATATATGCACGTATTATATTTTAATTATTATATCAATTATTATTTTATTTTACTATTTTAAATTTTTAAAATTAATAAAAAATCAACTCAAATTAAAATATGAATTAAAATTTATAAAAATATAATCTTAACTTAGAGTGTATAAATTTTGTTAAAATTTCTATGATACATATCATATACAAAGTATTCTTTAATACTTTTGTTTATAATATTTTTATTTTTTGTAAATAATAAATATTTTATTATCATTTATTAATGTAAATTAAAATATTAGTTAATAATTTATAAAAATATATAAAAATTTTAAGATTTATATCATGTGCGAATTTATAGATTTTAAGTATTAAAATAATTATTTTATTATTAATATTCTATTTGTATAAATTTTTTATATTATAAATCATCTTTTTATATAAATGTAGATTTAATAGATTATTTATTCTATTATTTTATAAAATAATATTTTTTATATTATTTTTAAATTTTTAGTTAGAGTTGTTAAATATAAATATTTGTTTTTTGTTTAAATTGCATGCGAACAGAAAAGCTAATAAAATCATTTTTAGTCACAAAATCGCATTTGGCTTGGTGGCTTTAAATGGAATGCGCTAGGTGGGCTCAAGTTCAAGTCTCCTCAAATGCATTTTTTATTGTGAGGCTTGGCGAAATTGTCGACTCAACCCACCTTAACTCCTTCTCATTTACCCTAATGGGTTGCTCAATCGATATTGACCCACCAATAGAATGGATGGGTTCCAAGGTGGGTGGGTTAAATGGGTTGGGGTCAAGATTGTTAGCCCTAATTCCGACCTCCATGAACGCCTCCCTAGCTCAAAACTGAAAGGCACTATTTGAAAGCCTCCCAATCTCTCTACCTTCTTCCCTCAAGCCCTATTCTATCTTCTTTTTCCTTTTCTTTACATTATAAAACTTGAGTTGAACATACAATTTGCTCATGCTCAGAATGGGCTGAGGACAACTTTGTAGCTTTGCTTCCCAGACAAGCTGGTAGATGGAAGAGTCTGTTGTGGCCGATGTCAGCTAAGTTCAAGGAGGGCCGAGCCCGAGGACCAGTGGGGTCCGAGGAGGGCCGAGGCTGAAGACTAGTGGGGTCTGGGGAGGGCCGAGGCTAAGGACCAGTGGGGTCCAAGGAGGGCCAAGGTCGAGGACCAGTGGAATCCGAGAAGTGTCGAGGCTGAGGACTAGTGAAATCTAAGGAGTGTCGAGGCCGAGGACTTATGAAGAAGGGGATGTCAGAGGCCCTGGGCACTAGCCCAAGGTGGGGACTCCGACGGTCAAGTTAGCGAGGGCGTAGCAAAGAGGGCAGGCAAGGCCTGAGTAGAGTAGCTCAGACAAGGTCGCCCAGGAACTAGAGAGCTTGGAGTAACAGGTTTCCAACTCAGGTTTTTAGATAGTTACCTTGAGGGGGGTAGTGCCTATTTATACTTGAGACCGCCATCCGAGGTCACCGCGTTTGGTCGTGCCATTGGTCCCACGTTGCGCATCGCGCTCAGCCGCGTATCGACGTGCTATTGGCCTGACTAAAGTGCCTACATCACAATTCCTAAGTAGGAATTGTGTCCAAAAGAGGTGGAGAAGGGGAGACTCAAGTACCACCACCCTTATTGAAAATCCATTCTAAAAATTGGAATAGGGAAGTCTAGAAAGAGAGCAAATCTCACTCTCTCATCATTTAATTTTGTGTTTTTCATTATCTTTTAATATTAAATTAAGTATTTTGCTCAATTTTCCATACCTTATCTTGTTGTTAATAATGGCTTTTGGGAATGTTTTTTTGATGCATATTAGCCTTATTTTGTTTAATTCTTATGCAAAGGAGAGTGTTCAAATATAGGAGGTTTACCAAAGGGTACGCTTGTTTTCCAGTAAATGGGGGTAGATAAGTTGGTGGATTCCACGAAAACGAAAGAAACCTACGTTAGTCTTTTAGTATTAGTGTATTCCACAAAAAATAATGATTCCCAAGCAATTCATTTACCTGGGTAAGTAATACCCTCTTGAAACTTGGGTAAATCATTTTTCCATCCACACTGAAAATTGCTAACACATGATGAGATAATATTGACTCTGCGATAATGACACTTTTATAGATAAAACGGTCATTATATAATTTTATCTGGAAAACAAATGAAAACCAATAATTGCATTTATCCGGGAAAGTGATTCCCAATAAATATTTGTCCGACTAAACACATTTACCCAGGTAAATGACTTACCATTTATCTAGCAAAGCCTAATATGATGAGAGAGGATCTCTTCCCTCTATCAGCCTAGAGCCCTAGAATCCTTAATTTAAATAAGTCATTCATGGAGTTATCCAAAAAATAATAATAATAATAATTGTTTTGCAAAAAAGGGACTTACCACTCTTGTCTTAGTGAGTGGCGACACCACGATCAAAGTGAGGTCAGAAACCAGGTTATTGGGAGGCCTCAAATGAGCCAAATCATTTTATCATAAACCAGCAAAAAAGTTAGGCTCAGTTTGGAAGGTGTACAAATACAAATATGTACAGTACAAATACATATAAAATAATATAAAATGTAATGTTTTGTACTATACAAATTTGTATTTGTACACCTTCCAAACTGAGCCTTAGCAAATGACTTTGCCAACACAGAAGGCCCAAGCCACAATCCAAAAAAAGAAACAAACACAGCAAGGAACTGAATGAAAACAGGCACAGTAAAACGAAACAAACACACTAAGCAAGAGATGGCAAAGATCAACTAAACAAAAACTGCAGGTCTGCTACAATCCACTCTGCAAGACAAGCATCGATCCAACAACCTTCTTCACGAATACCCCTTTGAGCTGTAGCATGAGCTACCTGATTGGCAGTTTGACACCTCTTTGAACCCAGAAAAACTGAACATTTAAGTCCCTACCCAGACAAAAACAGTCCTCAACCTGGAAGAAAAAAATCTACATAGCAGGAAAGATCCTGCTTTAAGAAACAGTTCACAAGGTTCTTACAGTCGCTTTCTAGAAAAAATCCATCGTTCCAAATGCATTACTCCTTCCTAAACGCTTTTTTTAAGGCATTTCCTAAACGCAGTTGAAAAGATTATGTATGTATTTGATTCTGTAGGTGTTTTATGGATGAAGTGTTTTCTTGCTTTAAACATTTATTTGAAAGACTTTACCTTAAATGCTTATTACTTTTGTTTGGTTGGGTGTTTCATGGGGCTCCACCTCCCCCACCCCAGTCAGGGCAGGTTTTTTAAATATTAATTGGGGTTCGGGGCAGGTTTCATGGAAACCCAAAACTCTAGGGACCGAGGAGAGGTAGGGATGGTATTTGTCCACCTCACTCTGACCCTTGTCCCAAATTCGCCCCGACTATAAGTATGTATATATATATATATATATATATATATATATTAATATATTATATTATACCATATTATATTACATAATATAGTATAGTTCTTGGTAGCTTTAAAAAAAATAAAAAATAAACTTGCAAGTATGCAAGTAGGAATTACTAGAGCAAGGTAGGACAAATTTGGGGATCCTTGTTCCATATAGAGATGGGGATGGGGTTGGGATTTCTAGCCCTGATGGGGTTTGGGGGAGAAATGGGGTGGGGCATTTGAGTTAAGGGTTAGGAATGGAACATGCAAAACCAGGAATCGCCTAGGCCTTATAGTGGAAATGTGAAACTATTAGCCTATTGCCATAAAATAAATTTGAAAATATGAAGTCAAGGCCGACATTATTACATATTTTTTTACAAGATACCCAAATAATATCTTACAATCATTATTTTCGAACTGTCATTGACCTGAACGGTCGAATAGTTTGGCTTCGGCCGGGGAACCATCCAGGCTACAGGGTTCCGTTTTACCCCAAACCCAATCCATGGCCAAACCCCATTGAATTGGTCAATGACCCATTGACCCATGTGGTTGAATTGGTGACCTATTCGACCCGTCCAATGTTTTTTTACCGTTTTTATTTTAATTATTTTAATTTTTTTTCCAAATGAGCCATCCATTTGAACTGGATGGTCGAACTATTGACCCAGAAATAGGTGGCAAAAACAGTTCCAATTCTAGGTCAGTTTTTAAAACATTGTTTGACAAGCGATCACAAAAACAAGAATTTTCAAATACATCTTCAAGTGTAATTATTTTTTCATGCCACCTAATTCATTTGGCACTATAATGCAAAATTTTGTTTTTTTTTTCTTGTTTTGCAAATATGTATTTTCGGCACGGTTAATTAAAAATAAGCAAATTATAGATGGGCTTTCTAAGTTTTTTTTTTTTTGAAAATAGATGTTAGTTAATTCGTGTTGTCCATGTGCAAGGTGACTTGCCAATAATCATTTAAAGACAGTTGTATTGGCCTTGAACTCGAATCCAGTCCTCACAAGACTGTCTCACATCGTCCTTACAGTCACTTGTAGCTATGCATTGGGAATATCCCCCCACGAATAAAAATATACAGTTAGAGAGATATTTCCAATCCACGGTTGCAAAGTGGTTGTGAAGATAATGTGACCATGGTCTTGTGAGGACTGAATTCAATCTTGTTGACCCCTACCAAAGTTTGTCATTAATGGTCATTGAAAATTGAAGAAAAAATTTTGAGTAAATTATAAACCCCTGTATTATGGGGCCAATGATAACTAATGGCCTTAAAATTCTATTTGTGATAAAGAACCCCTGAATTTTTATTTTGTAACAAATACCCCCCCCCCCTTTGTTAGGTCCAATCAGTTAACTTCAGAATAGATTCTCATTCAACAATGTAAAACTTTTTAAATCCCCAAACTATACTTTTATCATTTATTTGAACAATTTATGATTCGATTTGTTTTCTAAATATAATATTGAAGTCCTCTTGATTGCTTTAATAGATCCTTGCATAGTTCTAGTTAATTCAATATTCAAATGGAATGGTAGAAGTTTCTTTATGATAGACATAAATTTAATATTTCATTTGGTTTTTCATGGTTCATTGGAAAAATGAGTGGATGATTTTTATATTTTAAGATAAAGATAGAGATTCATATCAATGAAATGAAACAAGAATTTAAAGGATCTTGTTTTTCTATGTCATTGAAATGGTTTTTGTAATTTTAGTCGGTTTTGTTTGGAAAAAATGGATGTATTTTTTGGTCAAATAGGGTTTAACAAAAAAGAGCAAAAAAGAGAAAATAAAAAAAGTTTAGATGGATAATTTGGTAATTTAACACATTTTGTTATCTGACTTGACATCTAGGGAGGCAATTGTCATTGACCCCATAGACTAATCTATTAATTGCAAGTTTAGGGGCTAGAGCCACATTATGGAACAAAAATTATTAACATAGGACATTGCAGTAAACAAACTAAGGTGGCAAGGTAAGATTTGTATAGCTAAATCTAAATGATTGGGGACAAGGCTTTGTTGAATTACATTATCATATAACTCAATAAAATTAGTAAAAGACTCACTAGTTTTGAGTCAGATTAGTTGAGAAGAATGAACAAATTTTCCAATATTACCTTTCATTGGAATGGACTATTCCCATAGTTTGTTTGGTTCAGACATGAATCGAATCAGAACTGGAATCAATTGGAATGGAATTTCATTCACAATGGAGGAGGAAGGAATGACCATTCTCTCAAATGGGGGAATGTCATTCCACCAAGAATGGGAGTGGGATTCTGATTTTGCCCAACCAAACAATTGGAATTTGAATTAGAATGGTCCATTTTGATTCTAATTCCGAAGCCCTATTTCCATGAACAAAACAGGGCCTTAGATCGAATTCCACTCTCACACTAAAAAAAACGCCTTTTTTTCAATGAAGGTAGTTTTAGATCATTTAAATAGGTTCAAAAGTAAATGTAAGGGTGAAATATCACCCCAAAGCTCATTTTCATCATTCCTCGAATCAATAGGCCCTAAGTTTTTTACTTATTAGAATGTTTATTTTTCTAATCAAAGAGACTTTCCATTAAAGAGGGTCATAACCCTAGAAAGAGGTACAAACCAAGGATTTCAAAAGCAAACCATAAAACAAGGAGAAAACAAATTGCATCCAATGTTTTAAAAACCGACCTAGAGGTAAAACCGTTTTTACCTCCTGGTCATGGGTCACCAGTTTGATTGTTTGGGTCGAATAGGTCAAACCATGCCATGTCAACAATATGTGAATTCATACATATATGTCTATATATGTGTGTGTGTCGATATGTATAAACATGTATTTTATCAATAAATAATGTATAATTATGTTTTGCATGTAATATATGTACTATTTTATATTTAATTTAGAGAAAGTTCCCGATAGGTACCATGTACTTTAAGTCAAGTGCCAATTTAGTACCCAAACTTTAAAACGCGACAATCTAGTTCCCGAACTTTCATTTTGGGATGATTTAGTACTTGACTTAACTCTCTGTCAGTCAGTACCATCACGTGATATCAGATGCAGGTTAAATATTTTCAAAATACCAAAACTACCCTTTATGAAAATATACAGACCATTTTACCCTTTTACCTTCCTATTTCTCTAATCCCCATTTCTCTTCAATTTGAGTTGAACGAACGTTTTAGGGAAAATAACCCAAAAGCATATGTTATAATTTAGGAAAAATTCCACAAATTTTCATGGTCTCACTCGATAAAAGCAAGGAAAATCGAAACCTTGGGACTATGATTGAGGCGATGGAAAAATGTAATTCTGATAAGAAGGCTTTTTGTGAGAGGAGCTGCTTTTGAAGCCTTGTAGACTGCACGGACAATAGCTGCAGAGGGAGGTTCAAGATTTGAGGGTGACTCAAATTCAATGACATGGTCAAACTTGAGTAGAAGGGGTTATAGCATGAGGAAAAATTCATGTCATGTTGTGGCCGATCACCTATTTTTGCATCACCAAAATCACGAACTATTGATTCTTTCATTGAATATAACTCACTGGCTGAATCACCATTGTCAACCACCTAAGTTTCATGCAACTTTGAATTAGAGACTCTGGAGAAATGAGAATGGGGAGTTGATGTGTCACTCAAGGACGGTATGTACTCAAAGGAAGAAAAATGAGAGCGTCAGCAATGCAATGGACCTTTAGCGCATGAGACTCGCAATTGAAGGTGTAGAATTGGGTAGAGATGTGGGGTTCGGGGTTAATGTACATCGGCGAATGTTGATGCATGTTAAAAGGAACAACTCCAGTAGAGGTGGTGGCAGCAATGGTAGTGGTGTTGTGGTTAGGATCGTCGGTATCAGAGGAGCTAGGGCTTGAGCCTATTGCCTTTTCCTTGTCTCCGTCTTCATCTTCTTCATCTCGGAAGACCATAATTTCGGGAATTGTAGGGAGAGAAAAGGGTTGTTCTTGGTGTGCCTGCTGCGGTTGTGGTTGTAATTCTTCCCCATGCTCTATGATTTGGTGGTGGAGATGATGGTGGTGGTCGTGGAGAAGGTCCTCGGTTTCGTCAAGATTCATGATAGACGAAATGATTGTAAATGACTTCAGAATCTACGCTTCATCTCTCTGATTCGCGCTCTTTCTATCTTTCTCTCTGACATTGGGATGTTGTTTGATCAAGGGTTTGTTTCTCTATTTCTTTTTCTTGTTTTTTTTTTTTTACTCTGATTTAGGGAAGGGAAACAAGACTCTTGTTTCCGGTGCTGACAAGAAGAGTTGTCCTCTCCGACAATGATTGAATAAAATAGGGGATGCAACAATGTTCCATTGATGGCAACAAAAGTCGTCTTCTCCGGCAATGACACTGGTTTCTTCAATTTCAACTTTTATGGCATTACGTTCGAGCATCGATTTCAAATTTTCTGGTGGTGCATTTGCTTGACATCATCGGCGTAAGGAGCTGATTTTCGGAATCTCAGGTAATTGCATGCATGAGGAGCTGGGGTCATTTTCATAATTTTGATTGGGAATCCATGCATTGTTGGAAATCGCTTATGGGTAATTAAGTCTTTTTGTTTTCTAATTGATGGTGAGTTAACGTCGGGTACTAAATCGTTGCAAAATGAAAGTCCGGGTACTAGATTGTCGCGTTTTAAAGTTAGGGTACTAAATTGGCACTCGACCTAAAGTACAGGGTACCTATCGGGAATTTTCCCTTTAATCTATGTTGTTTAATTCAATTATTATTTTTTTTATTTGTAAAAATATTAAAAATTGTAATTTTAAGCAAAGGGGGTTGACGAAAATAGCGGGCAAGGTACCCTGGGACGCATAGATCTCTAAAGTTACCAAAAAAAAAAAGGATCACCTCAATCGAACCTAGTCATCGAGTCGAACGGGCCAATGGTCCAACCATCTAGGTTGGATGCTTTTTACTATTATACGGATTTTATTAAAACTGGACCCAGAATCTTAGCCCGGTGACAATTAGAATATTTTAACTGGCTAGGCCAATAATGGGTTGAAAACACCGACTACAATGACTACAAGCAACAATAGAATAACGAAAGAGATAAACTAATAGTCTAGCAATAGAAATCCTGATCCATAAGTGTCAACACATAATTTTTGTTTGGTCCTTTAACCCTATCTATTTATACCCTCTTTTTATACTCCAAAACTTGAACACTTAACAATATTAACTTGAGACTTTCCAAAACCCAAAATTCCCTCTTTTTCAGCATGATCCACATGTTAAACACCCAACTAAACTACACCGATAAACTTAACATCTATTTGATATGAACATTGAGATCAATATCTAACACTACGTAAACTTTACCACCTCGATCAAACACAATCCCTACATAGGAAACTAAAACTTAGGTACGTGTTAAATTTTATAATCAAGGATACTAAGATACGATTTACCTCCAAATCCTATCTTAAATCTACAATGTTTAACTATAAAAATGTCAACATTCAATTTTGATGATCTTAAATGAATGAAACTAAACAACCAAGATAAACAAATTCTTTTTCAAATATGAACTTTCCACCCGACTTCATCATAATTCATGCCTACATGCCAAATTTCAACTCATTTTTTTTTGTGTTTGACTCTTCAACTTTCAAAGGTTCCAATTCGACACTTGTAATTAAATCACACAAGAAATTGTAACCCAAGCAACTAAATCCCTCTCATTAAGTCCAAAATCCTCAAAATAATCCACCCGTCCAATTTTAGCCTTAAATTCCTTCACTTCCTTCTAAAACAAGTAAGATATCATTTTTAAGTCTTTTCATTAGTTAGTAAGGCATAACCTAAAACCTTAATTTTAACCAAATCTTTTGGTGCACATTTATGATTAAAGATTCATCTCTTTCATTAGATTCAAATACATTCAAAAATGCCTTGCCACCAAGCTAAGATTTTGTTTCAGCAATTATTATTAATTAGAGCTTATCAATTGTAGATCTTCATCATCAAAGCCTTATTTGACCAATCAAAACTCACCATAATGATTAGAGAACAAAAAAAAAAAAAAAATTAGAACATCAAATTTCATGACCTAATTGATTTGTTTAACCATTAAACTAGAATCTAATTCATCGAATTAAATCACTTCTTCATTTATCACAACCTGAGACTTCAAGAGAGTGGGGGCAGGTGTCAGCCCTATACTTAGCCTATTAAAACACCTGAACCAATAGAATTGAGACTATTGGACTTAAAAAAAAAAACAAAGACACACCAACTTAAAGCTGGAAAAATACAAAATGACATTTATGGTTACCTCAAATTTGTATTTTATCCCATTGAAGCACCCAAAATCAAACAAAAATATGTTGGGCATGCCCTAGGCTCTCATTAGATGCACAAAACCCCAGGACATTAACCCTAAATTGAAGAAAAATGTTGCATCTTTAAGGAAAATTGACCTCAAACCCTCTTGAAACCCAAGCCTTTTGATTGGGTGAGTTTTAGTCCTAATTTTCCTTAAAGTCTCTATAAATAGGGGCCCAAATCAAGCCCAATAGGGGAGATGACCACAAAGAATTTCCAACCTCTATAGCATTTTCTTTTTTTTTTTTTCATTAGACACTCCTAAGTTTTGAACCCTTTAGCTTCCAATCCACTCCAGAAGATTTCCTTTCATCTAAGAAACACTCCTTAACTTTGATTGACTATCAAATAACTTAAGTCCTACTTCCATTTTTCCAAGAAAAACAATTAGAAGCATCTTACAAGCTCAAATATTCCATCAAACACCATTTTCAACTAGCTTTGGTTAGTGGATATAGATAGTTAAGGCTACATCTAGAAGGTAAGTTTCTCAGTTTGTTTGTTTAACTCTTTAGTTTGTTTTAGTTCATTTGTAATTTCATTTAGGCTTGAAGAATAAGGTAGAGAGGCAAGGAATTTGGGGAAACTAGTACCCAACTTCTGATAACATCATCTTGGACTAAGTCTAAAGGAAGTTAAGAATCTTTTCCTAAGGTATTGGTGTTTTACTCTTTTCTTGATGTTGTTCATTGAAAATTAAGCCTAAGCATCTCTCATATGGGGATCCTATAACTATATAACAGCTTGGAGAGAGGGTTACCAAATACATCTTCGCTCTTAATCCATTCGGATCCTGGATTTTTTGGTTAAATTCTTTTACAATGATAAAATGGAGTCACTATTAAGAAAATGAAGTCAAATTTCGAAGCTAAAATAATGACACATTTCCTCTTAAAAATGGGGGTGATTACTTTTTCTTGAGTTAGCATGAGCTCCATAAATCTCCTTTTGCCAACCTGGGGCACTTAGAAACAAAAAACTTCCTGACCATTAAAATGTTGATTGGAACATTTTAAAATTTAAAGTTCTTTTTTTTAGTGCACTTTTAGCTTATATTTCATTTGTTTAAAAAAAAAACTAATGAAATTAACCTTAGAGCACCAATCAAAGCGCATGTAATAACCTTGGAACATTTGAAGACCTTAAGATACTACATCTTAACACCAAATTCTCTAGATCTACATTTAATTTGCCAACTTGCAATTGAACAATCTTAATCAATCATCATCTACATGCTTACCACCCAATTAGACCTAACCATCTAATTTAGGTTCGTAAAATACCCAACCATCCATTCCTATGTATCTAACCCATTAAAACATTGCAACTATACCTTGAAATAACCTATATTACCCTACCATTTTTTTACAAAAACCCATCTATTTGACCCCATGAATCAGCCTAGATTTCTTTATGAGACCCTCGATTAGTGACCATTATTGATCTTAGAATCCTTTTAGCCAGCAAATCTCTCATACTACACATCTAATTAGAGACCCATCTTTTCCATTAGACCCCAACAACCTTAAAATTTCTATCCACCAAATTCCATTCAAGATATTCACCATTTAACCACCCATCGGAATAAGACTCCAATGGAGCTTATATCATTATCAAAGATTTGCAAACTTAAGTCTACCTAGTTGACAACCCTCTAGGGCAATCAAGAACAACATTAAACCTTAAAACACCTACCCACCAAATCTCACCCCAATCCCCATATCTCTTCCATTTGACTTACGGTTAAACAATGATTCTAATTTAAACATTTGCATTGCCAAAAACATTGTAGTGTAGATTTACATATTTGATATCACTGTGCACCGACCAAATCTCGTCATTAAACCCTCCAAACACCTTAAAATGGTTGCCTATAAAATTCAACCCAAATCTCCTTGATTTGACCCTGAATTAGACCAAGATTATAATTATAGCCTTCTAACTAGCTAAAACCCTCAATTCACATAGATTCTTTGAGATATCACTAAACTAACCATGTGCCATTCATAAACTCCATATACCTCAAAATACCCTTACCTACCAAATTCCACCCAAGATCTCCACCATTTGGCCCTTCATCAAACCTATATTCCATTTTAACCCCTATCCTTGGCCAAAGTCTTCAATCCCCAAATTAGCCTCTCAACCTAACTTAGACCAATAAAAAAATACCATTAAACTTAGAAATATTAAAACTCCTATATACTCAATTTCATCCAACATTTCTATCATTTAACTACCAATTGACTAATGATTCTATTTCACTCATTCCTATTAGTTAAAACTTTTCCTTCCAAAATCCACCTATTTTAAACCACTCAAGACCAATCAAACATGATCATTAAACCTAGACATTTTAAAATACTTATCTACTAAATTTCATCCCAAATCTTCTCCATTTGATGCTCAATCAAACAAAGAAGATTTCAATTCAATATATTTTATTGGTTAAAACCTTGCATCTCTAACCCACATCTAAACCAATAAGATATTATCATTATATTTTAAACACATTGAAACTCCTATATACACAATTTCATCCAAAATCTCCTACCACTTGACCAACCATTACACCTAAATTCTATTTTTACCTTAATCATTAAATCAACCTTTTTGACCCACTTACGGATGAATCAAATAATACCAAAAGACTTAAAACCCCCATCCACCAAACTTCATCCAAAATCTTCTCCGTTTTATCGTTCATTAAACAAAGATTCCACTTTGACCCCTTTCATTGATGGAAACCATCACCCATCAAAATTTCTCACCTCCTAACTGTTAGGCAGTTGTATGCCCTTAACTCCAATAAGAATGATGTACATTATGAATTTATTGTAAATGAATAAAGTACATATTTCATTCATGTTCCTGTGGTGTATTTATGTGTAATACCCTTAAACTGAACACTTATGAGACTCGTATTAGTTTAGAATGTTCACAGCCATTGGATAAGTCTGGGGAGATTTATTTTGCCAAGGCTGACACTGGTGTGCTATGGCCTGTCTCAGCCACCAGGGTGAGACCCAAGGCACATGCAATGTAGGATTAATTGAATCTTTGAACTGGACTAGATTTCTAGTATTGCCCTGGACCTTGGAGATTGATGGGCAAAACTGAAAAGTTACACCTGACCCCTAGACTCGATTATGATACAACACTAGGTGTCGAATTGGACTGTCTTTGATATGCCAATCAGCGAGATCCTTAGCAGGGGTCAAAACCTGGGTATGTTGGGACAGTCCAAGAATTCATTTGAGTGAGTGATCATAGTGACATGATCAGCCCCTTTGTCGGACAAAGGTAATGATCGAGGTGCACTCTCTCTAATGGAAACCAAGATTGCCGGCAACCAATTTCAATTGTTGAGATTTATTTTGCAAAATATATTTTATATATGAGATATAAAAGTATATATATATTATGGTTTCAAACATTTGCAAAAGGTTTTAATTCCCGGGATCCATGTGAGTAGAGAGTGAAGCACTGTTCCTTGCAGCCGAGGGAGAGGTCCCTTCTTGTCGGGCAGTATATGATCATTATGGGCTGAGAGATTAAGTGTAAGACCATTGAGGGTAATACCTGATGGGCTAATCTTGCATTTGCCCATAGTCCCTGGGTGTTACAAGGTGGCTTGGCCCAGGGACCACTTAGGGTAAGTGATGGGCCCATAGAGCCCATGTGATGGGTTTCAGGGGGTGCACTGTCCATAACAGTGTATTCGACCAGGCCTTGTAACAAAGGCTGGGCTGAACCCATGTGGTTGATGTATAGATCAATGTTTGGGTCCCACGCCATACAAGGAAGCCCCAATTGGGCAACAGTTTGGAAGGCTAAGTGAGCACATAACCTTAATGGGCTTAAAGCCCATTTCGAACTGGGCTGATTTGATCAGTTAAATGAGGGGCAAATTCTGAGATTAGATTAGCAGATGGGATTGGGTCTTAACCCTATCCACTCAGAGAGTCTAGATCTGAATGTGATCCAGATCTGGAAACCTCCTAATAAAATTAAGAGAAGGCTGATCTAATCTGCAGATAAGATAAGGGTTTACCCTTATCACTTGAAGGGAATTCTGATCCAAATATGATTTGGATCAACATCTCCTAATGGGATTAAGAACTGATCCCTTTAAGGTTATAAAAGGAGGAGGGGGCGGCAGCCTTTTGACACACAACACATCATGTCTTCAGAGCTAAAATCACGAAAGAGAGAATTCAGCATCACTATGCTAAAACTCTTTCCGCCTCTTTCCTGCCGCCGCCATACCTGCCAGTTCGATATTCTGTTCTCAGTGGGAGTGGTCAAGATTTGATCTTGATATCAGTCCTTTGTGAAAGGGCTGATTGGAAGTAGTGTTGACGTGCCATCCTGCTGATTCTTGCGAAGGGTCTGGTTCTTTTAAAGAGCGTTGCTGATCCTGCTCAATCCTGCAATGCGCCATCTTCAGTGGGAGCAATTTTTGGTTCATTCTCTAGGCGTGAATACCTTCATTGGGAGATACTATTTCTCTGAAATAGGGAATACAATTCCCAATAGGATGAAAAAAAATTTTTGAAATTCGCTCATTCTATTCCACAAGATTCGGACGTCCATACGATAGATATCTCATCCCTTCACTAACATCTTCAAACCCATCAAACTACAACAATGTATTCAAAGATCCCTAAAACCAAAGGCCACCAAACCTCATGTGAAAATGCCCCCTTTAACTTTTTGTGAAAATTCATTAGCTCATAAATACACATATCTACCAAATTCCACCTAAGATCTCTAGTATCTGACCCTTCGTCAAACCTAAGTTCCATTTTAAGCCTTCTTATTGGTCAAATTCTTTAGCTGTCAAATCAGCCTCTCCAACCTAACTTGGACTAATTAACGTTGCCATTGAATTTAAAAACATTAAAACTATCATATACTCAATTTCATCAAATGTCTCATACGTAAGATCATCCATTCAACATTGATTTCATTTCGGTCATTCCTATTCGCTAAAACCATCTCTTCTAAAACCCACGTATTTAACTCCATTAGACCCAACCAATAAACACCTTGGTTAAACCTAGACACTTTAATTTACTTATCTATCAAATTTCACCCAAATCTCTTTTATTTGGCCCATGATCGAACAAAAATTCCAATTTAAGGTCTCTTATTGGATGAAACCTTTCATCTCTAGCACACCTCTAGACCAATCAAAATTTACCATTGTATTTCAAACACATTAAAATTCTCATATACACAATTTCATCCAAAACCTTCCACAATTTGACCACCCATTACACCCAAATTCCATTATACCCTACCCATTGGTTGAAACCCTTATCCTCAACTCTACCTTTTTGGCCCACTTATGGACCAATCAAACAATACTAAGAGACTTAAAATCCCAATCTACCAAACTTAAGCCAAAAATCTTCTTCATTTTACCATTCATTAGACAAAGATTTCATTTTGATCTTTTTCATTGATGGAAACCATCACCTGTTAAGATCTCTCTCATCCTAGCATATTCAAATCCATCAAAATGCAACATTTTATTTTGAGACCCTCAAAACTTAAGGTTGCTAAATCTCATATGAAACCCCCTTAGCTGTTAAAACAACTTAGATTCAATTTTATGAAATCCATTAGCCCACACTTAAAACCTATCTTTTAATCTAATTCTACACCCAATTACCCTGAGAAAGTAAGGTAGAGAGGAGGAAGGGCCTTCACACACACACATACACAAAGAGAGAGAGATTTTTTCTTATGTGACTACCAAACTAGCCAACTAAAGGAATAAATGATAGATTTCCTAGTCAGATTTTCCATCCAATCGGCTGTAGGAATTAGAGAAAAGAAAGGCAAGGGCAAATTAGATAAAGATTCCAATCAGGCCCTTTTCATTAGCTAAAACCTTCAATCCACATTGATTCTTTGACCATCACCAAACTAGCCATTTGCCATTCATAATCCTCAAAATGCAATTACCTACCAAATTATACCTAGGATTCCACCACTTATCCCTTCATTAAACATGGATTCCATTTTAATCCTTCCTATTGGTCAAAATCTTTAATCCCCAAACCACCAGCCAACCTAAATCAAACTAGTCAAATATAACCATTGAATTTAAGAACATCAAAACCTCCATATACTTAATTTTATCCAAAATTTCCATCATTTGACCACCCATTCACTATTGATTCAATTTCAGTCTTTCCCATTAGCTAAAATCTTTCCTTCTAAAATCCACCTATTTGACACCAATTTGGATCAATAAAAAACCACCATTAAACCTAGATACTTTGAAATACTTATCTACCAAATTTTACCCTATATCTCTTCTATTTGGTCATAAATCAAATACAAACATCAATTTAAACTCTGTTATTGGCTAAATCCTTGAATCTCTGACAGACTTCTAGACCAATCAAGCATTATCATTATATTTCAAGAACATTAAAAGCTCGCATATACACAATTTCATCCAATATCTCTCACCATTTAATGACCCATTGTACTTAAAACCTCCATTTACCAAACATCACCCAAAATCGTCTTCATTTTACTATTCATTAAACAAAGATTTCACTTTGCCCCCTTTTATTAGTGAAATCCATCACCCTTCTACATTTTCCACCTCCTAGCATCTTCAAACCCACTAAACTATAACATTGTATTCAGAGCCCTCCAAAACCCAAGGCCACCAAGTCTCGTAAGAAAACACTGCATCTAGCCCCTAAAAAAAAGATTCCATTTTGTGAAATCTCATTAGCTTACATTTAAAAACCCCATCTCTTGAGTTGATATTACACCTAATCACCCCTAGAATAGATCTAGACCCTCTAGATTTTTCACTTGAACACTCCCCTTTTGATGAGAACCTTTTTTTATAGCCCTCCAAGAAAATTACCAAAGTACCCCTAATTTTACCAAAATACCCATGCCCCTTTACATATAAATATACCATGAGGGACAAAGTAGAAGATGCTTAGGAGATAAGTAGATAATCCACTTGAGAGTCTATAAGGTGAATTAAATAGAGTGAGAGTGAGAAAAAAATGATAAGGGAGAAAATGAGGTAGAAAGGGGTAGGCCTTCAAATAGAGTGAGTGAGTGTGTGTGCGTGCGCGTGTATGTTTGTGAGAGAGAGATCAATTTCTTCTTCTTTAAGCAATTGTAAAATTGACTGAAATATTTTCTTGATAGATTTTCCATCCAATTGGTTGCAATGATGGAAGGAAGGAAAGGTGAGTGTAGACTTCTGGATTGATTGACCGGTTGCAAGGAGGGAGGGCAGGAAAGAAAAACTAACTCAACAAAGTCCAATTGACCAAAAGGAAGGTGGGTTTGCTTTCGACACCCCCTCCATTTCATAATCTACTTTTGAACACAATTGCTTATAGATCCACCTGCTGAAACTATTGTTTCTCTCTTTTTCACTCTTAAACCAAAGCACCCAGTGTCACTCTACTTGCAATATTCATCACTATCGCCATTGCCTTCTCAACATAGGTTCAAGTATAATCCTTATCCAAACACAATACCATTTGTATGGACCTCTCTAACCAATATTCAATCTTATGGTTCTCTTAACCTAGATCTTCCATGTCAAGACTAATTTGATCCATTCACTAAGCTTTATAAATTCCTCTTAGTGCTTTGTCTTGTTCAAATCCATTGGGGAGCTTAACCAATTAGTCTCTTGCTACTGAAGGGCCAGCTCGCTGTAAGTTGGGCTTGGACACGATTTTAGGTTGTGGGCTCGGAACAGGGCCTAAAACACTGACTTTTTTCGGGCCAGGCTCAGGCTTTCTCAAAAAATCCCGATCCGAGCCCGAGCCCAAGCCTGACTAGATAATATATATTATATAATAAAAACCTATTTTATTTAATAATATATATATAATAGTTTTTCTTTGTTCATCGTAATAGTGAGATCTTTTATTATTTATGGGTTTTGAGGGATTTTAATATAAATAAAGCATTTTTATTGAACAACAAAAGAAAAGAATTTGTTATCAATTTTCTGGTCAGGCTCGGGTTCGGGCCCGGGTTTCGAGCTTTATACGAGGGCCGGGCTTGGGTTTTTGCCTAAATGTATTCTATTGATACAAAGTCAAATCCTAGCCTGAACTTAGCATCAAACTCATCCAAGAAGGCTACATATAGAGGCAGTTGAGCCCTCCCAAATTACTTGAAGTTGATCTAAGATTAGATGCCAAGTTCCTCTTTGGCTTGACTTTGTTCATATTTATGCCATTGTCTTATTTGGTCCGGTGGTCTTAGTATCATTTCTGGTCTTACCTCATCTAACTTGATAGGTTTCAATATGTTGAAATCCCAATTCTCATAACTTGATCCGATGTTTATGATTGAATTGATGAACTTGGTATTTCTTATGGCATGTAATTTGATGAAGGTTACTGGTGCTACCTAATTTGACAGATTTTTTGGTAGTCATAGAATAGACTGATGCAACCAGTTTTCGGGTATCAATTTTAGTTGATTATTAATTAAACAGTTCGGGTGGTGATAATTAGAGAGTTACCAGTTCATGTGAGGTTTTTCTTTTTATTTTTGCTGTTCTGCTTGAGTGCTATAGTAATTGACAGGATTAGCTTGCTTCTAGTATTCTCTATGGCTGTCCCCCTTTCTAATGTTGAATTATATTGTTAGTCCCCTTTCCATGATATTGTTCTCTTCTTTGTTTCTCATTAAAATGAATGTTTTATATTTGATGATTTATATGATTCTCATATTAAGTTTTTAATTGTTTTTATCTTCTTGTAATAGTTTCCCTCTCATCTTCTAGGTTGGAGTCTAGCGATGAGTGTTCTTGAACTATCTCTAACCATTTAATTATTGGTCTTAATGAGTAAAGATGATAAGGACCTTGGATAAAAAGGGAGAGAGAGTGAATACTCCTACCCTTTGCTCCTCTAAGGGTGCCTATATCCAAAAAGGGAAACCATGATTAGATGACTTGAGAAGTCTCTCCTCTAAAGGGTGCCTATATCAATCTAGATCTGGATGACAAGTTTTGTGTTCACATTTTACATGCAAGTTTTATTAGCTATGAGGCTAATCTGTTTAGAATTTCTTATACAACTAATGTATTGGTTGCTATTCAACCATTACAAACACTATAAATCGACCTTGTCATAACATTGTAGTACAATTGTTGTAGCATGGAAGGAAAGCAATGAATATATATGTTTTCCCTGGATTTGACTGTGTGGAAACAACATTGCAATTCATGCTTTTATGTGGAACAATGGAATAATGATGTTTGATGTTAAAAACCCAAGTCTTGAATTATGTTTTAACACTCATTTGCATCTCACATGAATTTAAGCTCAACACACAATACCAAACCAAATTGACTATTAGGTATATAAATGGTTCCATATGATCTATAATTCTATATGGTTTTTGTTTTCAAGTCCTATACAATATATCACAAGTTGTAGCATATAGCAGATTTTATTTTTCATCTTCGCCTGTCTTTTGATTATGAATTCTATATCCAACTTTGTTCAGATTTGTGCAAATCCTATCACTGATGGTTTCATTTAACAAGCTATAGCTACCTTGGATAGTAATAAGCTGATACCAGTGCCTACAATCTTCAAGCTCCATGAATTTTTGATGGGTTCTTATGAAACCCTAAAACCCAAATAGTGTAATTTAGAAAATGATTTTCTCCCAAATGACTCAGTTTCATAATTCATGGAAATATTTTTTTGAGAGCTTAGTTCCTAACCTGCTAAATAAGAAAAAGCTTACAGCAACCCATTTCATATAGATCAGATTAAGCTCAGAGAAATTAAGGTCTGAAGCACACCCAAATTCATCCAATTCCCAATTACATATATATCCCATATCAGCTTGTTCATCTTTGGTGATCTTCTGATTCAAATTTTTATAACCATTTCTGATCCAAATTTCATGATTCTTGAACCTATGTGTTTATTTGCTAAATCACTATCTATTATGATCAAAAGAATCGAATTTAGTGCCCAACATTCTCTTAAAATGACATTAAACTGCAATAGAGTCATGCTAAACCCTAGTCCAGACCAATGCAGCTTCGGAAGTAAATTTCTCCCAGATTCCTTAACTTTAGGAGACGATTAAATACTTATTGGAAAGCTGAGCTCTCAAGCTACAAATCAAGCCAAACCCCATTAAAATTCACCCAGTAAAACTCAATTTACAGTAAATGAAATCGAGGTGAAAAGCACAACCAAAGTTACCCCAAACCTCCATTTCCTTTAGAACCCATCCGAACCTCACCGATATAGACCGTGTGAACCGTCGATAAAGATTAATCCGAAGGCCCACATTTAAACTTTCAAAGTTGGAGATCCGAGTGAAAGGTCTGTGGACCAATCATCTCTCGCCTTCTTGACTATCGCCTCGACCCGGTGCGTATTTAAACCGTTCCCATACTCGGTCACTTATCAACGAAAAAGCCAGCACAACCACCGATCTTCTCCCTCATAGATATAGATCTCCTGTTTCTCCCTCTAAACCTTAATCCTAATTTCTGAGTCTCGATTCTCTGCTTCTTACACCAGCTATGGCGCCCACTGAAGAGCCTGCTGTCGCCGCGGAAACAGCCTCCGATCCCGCCGTGACCGAGCCGGTTGAGGAGAAACCAGCGGCTAAAGCTTCGAAGCCCAAAAAGGCTAAGGCCCCGAAGGAGTCCAAAGCTAAGAAGGCGGCCAGTCCTAAGAAACCCAGGAATCCTCCCTCTCATCCTCCTTACATCGAGGTAACTTACCAAGTGCAAATGCAATCCTTCCTTCTGTTCGTTTCTGCTTGTGTTCAATTTATCTAGCTTTGTCTATTACGTTCTTTAGGTCTGATTTGTGTTGGTTTATTTGAAACCCTAGATGATCAAGGAAGCGATCGTATCACTGAAAGAGAGGACTGGTTCGAGCCAGTATGCCATCACCAAATTCATCGAGGACAAGCAGAAATCCCACCTCCCACCCAACTTCAAGAAGCTTTTGCTCTTCCACTTGAAGAAGCTTGTTGCTGCTGGGAAGCTCGTCAAGGTCAAGAATTCCTACAAGCTCCCGCCATCTCGACCTGCAGCCGCTCCCGCCGCCAAGAAGCCAGCATCCGCTCCCGCTGCCAAGAAGCCGGCAGCCGCAAAGCCCAAGGCATCAGCCAAGCCCAAGGCCGCAGCTAAGCCCAAGCCTGCTGCAAAGCCAAAGGCCGCTGCCAAACCTAAAGCCGCCCCTGCTAAACCCAAGGCCGCCGCGAAGCCGAAGGCTGCTGCCAAGCGGAAGCCGGCGGCAAAGCCGAAGCCTAAAACAGCCAGACCAGCAAAGGCTGCCAAGACATCAACAAAATCGACTCCCGGGAAGAAGGCACCAGCTGCAAAGCCTGCTGCGGCAAAGAAAACTCCCACCAAGAACGTGAAGAAGCCCAAGAGTGTTAAGTCGCCGGCCAAGAAGGCTCCGGCGAGAAAAGCCAAGAAGTGAGGATTGATGTCGTGTTCGGTCAAGGGGTAGCTTTTGTAAATGCGTGAATGAATTGGGGTATTTTTACAATGCTCAAAAAAAGATAACGGAACAGGATTTGTACAACAATGCAGCTCTTCCTTTTTTTTTTTCTTTTTTAATTTTAAAATCTCTTTTTCTAGCCTATTTGTTTTTTCAGTGTTTAGGGAAATGTAGATGTAATTTGAGATCGGGAAACTAAGACTCAGATCGTTTCCCTCCTTTGTACTCACTTCCGATGCTGAAATGTGTTGATCAATTAGAATTAATAGACTTTCTTTTCTGCAACTGAGCTTGGTTTTCATCAAATAAGGTTTTGGTTCACGTTAGTATTTTCTCATGTTTCGTCAATCGTCAATGGTGGCGCGTACTGTTTCTCTCGTTACAGAGATGAACGTTTTGGGAGCTTCCTCTTCCAACTTGCGCACGTTATACTTTCTCGTATCGTTGCTAATGTCAGTATTAAATAATTCAATCTTAATATTCCTCAGCGATGTGTTTTTGGTGTTGACTAATCGCGGCGCATGTTTAATGTTTGCTGGTGAAAAATACGCCGTTGGGCAGTGGGTTAATGTTTGAGTTAGCCACCGGTGTACGTTATAAACAGGGGCGCGTCTTGGGCACGTAATGCTTTAGCGTGTTTTGTGTTTTTGAATAATCCACGTAATTTATCTGATTCAAGAAGTTTCTTGTTAGTCGTAGGATAAGCGGATGGGGTCTGTTATTTAATCCTGGTCGTTGGATTGGTGGGTCACGTTCGTTTTGACGCTTTTGGACTGTAGCCCTTGATCCGTGATAAGGTGATGATGGGGACCATTCAACGCAATAGCATTTTCCTTCGATTCTTCTTTTCTTCTCTGGTAGCGAATTCCCGCCTATCATTTTTGCTTTGAAGTAGGGTTTCCATTTCTATTTTCAAATCTCGGTTTTCGTTTCGAGCGGCTTTCGCAGGATTGCGCAAGAAACGGTTCTTTCTTTTTGTTTTGTTTTGTTTTGTTTTTTTTTTTTTAAATTTATTTGTAGACACAAGTGGTGTGCTTGTTTTTACAGGTTTGGAGCACTGTGATGAGATGAACACGCGATGACCGATGATTTCCCACCAATTTTCACTGGAGCATTGCAGATAAACTGGTGAATGAAGTACCTGATTTTTCGATCACAGAGAACAAAAAATAGGTTGCGATGCAAATAATCTTAGGTTAAACTTGGTTGAGCAATGCTCATACTTGCTGGTATTAGCTTCTAGAGTACCATCGCCTTCTTTCCTTGTTCTATTTGTTATTTAGAGGAATTGCAATTTCATTAGGGAGATTTGTTGAATCAATGTGAAATATTAAATGGAATATTTTAAGTATAGGTGCAACTCTTTTTGTGAATCTTCATTAGGAAAATTGATTGGGCAGGAGTCACGCATTGTCGTCAAGCTCTTCGTTAGTTCCTGCTGAAGTTGAAATATGGTGCTGGATTTATCATTTTTATGTTCAAATTTGTTTCCTGTGCACCGTTATCCGCTTGGTAAGTTTTTGTTTAAAACTGCGTGACTTTGTTATTGTTTAGATTGGTCAGTTTTTGTTTAAATTAATACTCACTTGTCAGTTGGTAGATTTTTATATACGTCAATAATTTTAAGACATTAAAAAGATATCCTTACTGTTCCACAGGTGATTTAAAGGGACGCAAGACATTATTATGATATCTCTCACTCAACATTTTTGTGGTAGCATGGTGGTCAGCCCGGTAACTATTTTGGAAGGTTCATTAATTCTTTTGTTGTTTATGCCAAGTGGTTGTGCACTTAGCTCTAAGTTCTTTTTGTCTCTCAAACTATAATATCTATTTCCTCTATCCTTTCAGAACGCAAAGTGGGAAAATGATGGTAAGGCTCGAATCAGTTGAGCATTCCAGCCAGGAGAGAAGGGTTATGACACTGATCAATGAGAAACCCTATAGAGAATGTATAAAGCATGTTAGGTTAAGTTACAAAGACAACTAAACTGGTAAAAATGCAAATTGCCAATACAAACTTTATCATGAAAGGTTTTTGACTTAATGCTGGGAAGGACTCTAATAGTTCCTGGAAGATGTGGGTTAATAAAGAACTAATATAAGAGCACATTCTATGCAAGTGTGTACGATTAAAGGATATAAAACAAACAACCTTAATTCCAATACTTTGTTTTAACTTTTATGACATGCATGGGAACTGAGCAAGTATGCACTTTATATAGTAAAGTTAAGAACATTGTGACACTGTTGTTTGTAGGCCTACCAAGTGAGCCAACAAATAGGTTATTGTTCAAGTGTCGGTTATAATCTTGATTAGGAACCAATGATAATAGGAGATAGGTTTGAAGGAATACAAAAGTTAAGAAAAACAAACCACCACGAAGGCCCAAAACCTTATCATAGTGTTGAGGAAACATCATGAAGGCAAGGATCCCCAAAAATGTTATAATTCTACTATCCCAACTTCTGATCCATCAACTCAACTGCCAGTCCATGTTTCTCAAAGAGAAGAAGCTCTAACGTTATGTTGAATTTAAAGTGGACATATGTGGAACCAGGGAAGAGGTCCTTTTGCAGGTATGCTTTGTGGAGTGGGGTTTTTAGACTGTCAATGGTGATCTTGATGTTTAAATGTTTTGGATAACTTCGCTCTGGATTTATAAAACTGAATTTTGATGGCAGTAGCTTAAGGAATCCAGGGTCTTCGGGGATTGGGGGAGTATTCAGGAATGAGGAAAGGATTATTACTGCTATGTTCTCAGGCCCAATTGGAGAAGGAGACTCTCTTAGGGCTGAGATCCTTGCAGCTTTGGAAGGAATCCAAAGAGCAAGAGAACTGAATATTGGACGTTTGGTCTTGGAAGGTGACTCGAAGGTGGTGATTAGTTGGCTAAAGGAAGAAAGACAGTGGTTTGTGGAGCTATAACAATGAAAAGAAAAAATTCAATTGGCTGTGTAGGGACATTGAGATGCAATACAGCAGGGTGAAGAGGACTACTAACTCATTTGCAGAGGGGCTGGCCAACACATTTTAAGGGAAATCAAATGCCTAGATAAGGAGATGCTGATGTATGTAACATTTAGGTTAGTAAGGAGGACTGCACATGGGATGGCAGACTCCTAAGCAAAGGAAGGGGTTTATAGGCAGCAGCTGTTCTGGGCAGAATTGTCACTGTTTTTTTGTCTTCTTTGGGTTGTTGGATTTATTCCAACCTGTGTTTGTAATATATTTCTTAACGTTTGCATTGCTGATAAAAAAATGAGAGAGGTACAAAATGCTAATTCATTCCTTTGATGGATGGGGTTGTTCATGTAGAATAAAAGATGGATCACAATAAGGGGTTTAAAAAAATGTACAGTTGGTAAGGGTTTGGGATTGTTTTTTTCTGGGTGGAGAGGAATATGCTAGAAAAGCTTTTATTGAAGTATGAACGAGAGTGCTTAAAAATTTTGCATGCGTAGGGGCATAGTTTTTAAGTCGCCAAGGCGAGGCAAAGTGACTGAGGGGTGCCTTGTCGCCTACTTACCTAGGCGGGCGCCTAGGCATTTCCTAGGCGATGGATTTTTTATGTAGAAAACATAGATCCCAGGGTAGTTCCCTAGGTACCATAACCATATTTCCTTAATAATAATTCATAATTTTCATAAGAAAAGTATAGAGTTCATGTTAAAGTATAAAAAATCAACATATTAATGAGAAGAAAAAGAAGGAAAAGAAAATAAAAAAAAATATAGGGGCTGAACCCTTATTTTTGTTATAGGAAAAGAAGAAAAGAAGCAGTAGTAGAAAATGTGTTGATTAGACAAAATTTTAAGTTGGTCCTTACTTATTGGTTCAGGTTTTAAAGTTTGAGGGTTCAATATAGCATTTAGAACCTATTAAAAGAATATTTTAGTTTAATGGTGCGTATTTTATATGTTTAAATACAAACATATAGGTTCTAAATAAGAAAATAATAAAAAGAAGTTAGTATATAAACATATAAAATGAATATTTTAGTTTAATAGTGCCTATTTTATAATTATAATGTCAAAAAAATAAAGAATAAAAAAGTATTTTATAATACATAGTCAAAACTGCTTGGTGATTAGGTGAGCCGAGCCTCAAAGGGCGCCTTGTCGCCTAGGCGTTGCCTTGACAACTTATGCGCAGGGGTAAGGTTGTGTACATCCCTCCCTCCCCAGACCCCGCATTAGAGGGAGCCTAGGTTTAGGAGTTCAATCTTCTTCATAAATTTAAGGATAATGTATGGAATGGAATGAATAAATTTTCTGGGCTGGGTGGGTGATGGAGGATGGGAAGCTTTTTTTAAGATAGAACATCTAGGGTTGGTCTTCTTTCTATATTTATTTACACATTTAAGCAAATGTTTTTTTTTTTTTTTTTAAATGTGTTTATGGAATTTAAGAACCCAAGGCTGGTTGGGAGGTGAGATGTTTATGGGCTACATAGAGGATTGGATAGATGTTGTGATGTGAATTTTGGAGGTGTCTTTTCTTTTTTTATTGAAAATTTCTTTTATTATCAAACAAAGAATTTTCTGTTCGGTTTTAACATGGGGCTCGATAAGATACCAAAAAATTGTAAAGCAATCATTTTTCTTTATGTTAATTATTCTACCTTGTTTCCTGATATAATAATCCCATAGGCCCCAATTTTGTCAACCAACTCAGAAATGTGGCACTGAATTAATATTCAGGATATATCTTCTTTGGTGTCAGTTATAACAGGAAAGACCTGTGGGGTTCATATCTCATCTAGCCAGTTGGGGAAACTGGAGAAGACTTCCATGGAGGCATTTCTAATGTTTTATCACCGTCCAGTTATCCTTCTGGAGGCATTTTGTGGGCTTATTACCTACAGGATTCTGGAGTCCATCCAAGTTGCATGGTGAACCTTTTGATATATCTTGTGTTCCAAGTTACATAGAGGCATTTTAAGTGAAAATTCATAATTTTGGAGAGTTGATGTAGTGTGCATTTTGGTAAATCTGCCTAGTTCTCATTGTAGCCTAGTTCAATCAATTTTGGAGAGTTGGTCACAAGTTGACTCATGAATGCCCTCCAAAGGTGGGGTGTCCATGTAATATTGCCTTTTTTGGATCAATAGCAAATAATTTTATTAATTGAAATCCATCGAGATGCACTGGGAGATATAACACATACAATCATTTAGAGATAAAACTTATCTCCACCTTGTTTCCAAATTATTACAATTGTGTTTCTGCCCTTTGAACCCGTTATACTCTTATTTCCATTTCTCTAGTTATGCATCTAAACTTTTTAATTTCATTCTTGTAAGCCCATAGAGCATCCTCCTCACTCTACATCCACCTTATCAGCAATTTTGAATCTCCTTCAATCACCAATTTGTTAATGTTCACCTTCTTTGCTATTTGTATGCCCTCCATTACTGGCAAGATTTCTGCTCTTAGTAAATCTCCTACACCAATGCAACCACAATACAATCCAATAATCTGTCCTTCATTACTAAGCATGCTACCCATTCTTGAGGGTTCTGAATTCCCCAGACTTCTCCCACCAAAGTTTAGTTTAACAAACCTTATTTTTGGTATCCAACTACTAGTTTAACAAACCCTAGTACCCTACTTAGGGATCCAAAGTCATTTTGGGCATGTGAAATTCATTTAATGTGGTTTGGCATTTCTTTTTGCTTACATCCACTGAAGATCCCTGTGAAATTGTCTATTCTCAATTAATTGAATGCAGGCATAGTAAACAGATAAGAGTTTTATATAATCAAATCAGGTCTCTCAAGTACCTTTGAGAACATAAGTCAGAAATGGCCTTAGTAGGGAGCTTTATTTAAAGGAGGAAATACAACTAGAAGTGAAACCATGGAGGCCAACGACAATGATGGCCGTTGTGGGACTAGCGAGGTTCTAAGAAGAGAAGTTGAATAAGGCTAGGCGGCTTTCCTGTCTGGTTGGACCAATCCTCAAAAACTCCAGTCCAAGGATTGATAACCCAGAATAACCCAAGCTTGTCCAACCCTAATGGCCAGGCCTAGTTCACTTTACCCTTTAAATGCCTCACATGGGCCAAAGTGTTGGCTCATAGGGAAAAAGGTTTATGTTATAACTGTAATGATAAGTTTGGGCAGGAACCCAAATAAGGCCCAGTAGGTCTTCTTGCTTCAAGGTAATGATTCAGACAGTGAAGGGCTGATTGGGCCCAATAGCTCATTGGAGAAGGAAGATGCTAGTGAGTTGCTGTGGATGGGGATCCCCTAGATATCAATACAGGCTTTGACCGGTCAAATTTCCCTGCAGACCATGAGGGTGAAGGGAGTTTTAATGGGATGGCCTTTTTCCATACTTTATAGATAGTGGCAGTTCTCAAGTACCTCTGAGAACATAATGGTAAAATAAATATTGAAAATACCCCTGTATGGATGATGTACGATTGAATTTTGCATATCCTTTTGGCTGGGGATATTCCCCTCAATGTCTTTTCATTGAAACTGCTGGGTAGTTCAGCTTGCCTTCTGCTTTTAAAAGTCTCCCCTTTGCTGCTGTTTTTTTTTTTTTTCTTGTAACTCATTCCTATACACAAGACCTTTTTATCACCTATGGTCCTAAAGGTCTATACTTGCAGGCCCTTCAAGAAGCCTTTGAGAGGATAAGATCTATCATTAGAGGCCTTCCTTGGGTCTGACATGATATTTGGAAGATCTCTCTCTCTCTCTCTCTCTCTCTGGTAAATGATACCAAAAGATCTTCTCCAGTAAAATCTTTAGAAAGTTTGTTTTTTTAATGGATATTTATTGTTTGATAGATCCTGGAGATTTTCTAAGATTTAAAACATTTATTGCTCTGGCTATATTCAAGATAGTCTAAGAATTGCTTAGTTTCCAGAGTTATTAATGCAGGGGTAGTAGATAGAAGGATAGGTCAATGTGTAGTTCAACAGATGCTCTAAATCTAGGGGACAATCCAGAGAATAGTTGTTGGTTTTCTTCTAGTAGCAGAGAACTACTAGAAAACAACAAAGAGAAGAAGAAATCACATGTTTCTTCAATACAGATTTCAAGAGGAGGAAAGAACAACCGCAGAGAAAAACAAAATCCTACTCATTCAATTCTTATTCATTTCTGCTCTTCTGGACAGATTTACATGCATACACACACATATTCTCAAAGCTTAGAAAATTGGCAATTTACTAATACTCCAGTTGATTTCTAATTAGAATCCTAGAAACTCCTAAAAGTATAAACTCACAAAATAGAAACATAGCCAAAATAGTAGTTGACTTAAATTAATAATTTTCCTAAGAAAAAAGGAAACTACTAATTGCAGATCTTGTAAAAAATATAGGGCACCCCCTAAATATAGCAATGACTGGTTAAAAAAATAGAAGCTATTAATGTGCTTTTAATGTTTATTATAGAAATCTGTTGGATCTCAGAAGAGTCAAAGAAATATCGTGTCTTGGATTAAATACCTCATTTAAAGGCCAGCAATTTGACAATGGATATGGTACTGACCCTATATAGTTGTTGGGACAAGGCTTAGATGATGATTTTATACTCTTGTGAAAATGATTTGTTTTTGATCAGCAAAGATAAGTTTTATTATAAGATCGAAGATTAAAGTTAATACAAAGAGGAAAGACTGCCAAACCAAAATGCTACACTCAATACTACTGCTACCATTAGCCCAGGAAACAATTAATTTTGTGTCTTCTTCCACCTCCACCTGTCTGTACCCAATTGTTTTACTAACCGAAGACCTTGTAGCAAAACTAATAATTTAGTGAGTTTGCCACTCCGATGGGTCCTGAATACAGAACCAAAATTCTGCTTTCAGAATTCCTGATCACACCACCTATTCCAGCCATGCCCAGATTTCCAAAGGAGCTCCCATCAAAATTCAGCTTTACTTTTGATGCCTTTTGGAGGTTTCACTCCAGCCCTATCTTTTCTTTTTCTCTAGAGGATTGTATCACTTCTTACCAAGCTCTAATGATATCAACAACTGCGAACACTTGAAAAGTTTCCAAGGTTTTTACCCAGTGTACAACCTTTACAACAACTCCAAGGATCTGCTGTTGCCTTTGTAACAGTAACTTTCCACAAGATCCTCCCTCTTTTCTTTGGTTGCCTCAAAAGTTAGGATTGAAGATACCAGCCACATCTTTGCGGGGGGGGGGGGGGGATCCATCTGCAACCAAAGAGAGGACAAAAAAACTCCCAAATAAAGGACAGGAAATTAGTACATGGGAAAGAGTTTCATCACTAGCTCTGCATAAAAAAAGCACATGCGAGGAGAAAGGCAAGTATTAGGCCTTATTCTCTGTTGCAAATCACAAGCATTAATCTTTCCATGGAAAATTTCCCAATGGAAGGCTTGAATTTTAGGTGGAACAGGCTTGCTCCAAATCTCTTCCATCGGGAAGTCTACCCGTACAGAAGTGGGCAAGTGATGAAACAATGTTGAGAGGAATCCTTGTAGACAAGAGCAATTAACCGTCTGTTTTTCCTAGCTTCAGTGGCCAAATGACAATACTTAGGGTGGATAAAATGTCATTAGTGTTGTCTAAAAAAACATTTGTCCTTGGTAAAATTGTGAATATATCCTGTGATTATATCTTGATGAAATTACACCATATCATTTATTCAAATGAGATGCCAGTTTATATCTTAGACTTGTAAGGTGAGAATGCGGGTTTGAGTCTCAGAGTGACTGCTTCGTGAAAATAAAAAAGCCAAAAGTTAGGACTGTATCCAGTCTAGCCCTTCCAAGACCCCATATACCTGGCACCAACATTGGGTAATGGCCTTATAATATATGCCAACTTATTCCATAATCCATACTAATACACACTTGAGCAAAGGCATAAATTGTGCTTGCCCTTATTTGTGCTTTTTCTAATTGTAACAAAATTTGATTTTGAATGGCTTCATATCATTTTTGTGGACTTGTAGTTTAGAATTGGTTTATAATTATTGAGGGTGTTTATTCCTGGAGGGATGTGTTCTGATACCAATAAGTTATCCTCCTGCCTCTACCTCATCTCTCTTGCCTTCACCCTTCTAACTCTCTAAATATTGCTTGAAACATTGGTTGAACCCTTGATCACTCTCTTTACATGGTAAACAGAACTGGAAGGGGTCACCTTGTTTTTGAAGGTTACAGTTTATACTAAGTTTTTTAAAGATTTAATGAAAGCTACCGTTTCCCATCAACAAAACACACACACACACACACACACACACAACTAGCAGTCTGTCCTTGTCATTCCACCCTCATCTCTTCAATCATCTCAAAACTCAAGTGATCAATACTTTTGTCCCCTTAACCTGATCTTACCTTTTAGTTTGAACCCAGTATCTAGCTGAAAATTTTCCGTAGCAACTTTAGGTTGAGATCATTTCAATCAAACTCTTATGTTCATTCCTGCAACATGAATTGTGTACTATTGGCCAGAATAGGTGGCCAGTCACTCTACATCAAGGTTCAAAATATCGATACAGTCTGATATGCCGGTAGGGGCGCATCAGACTGTATTGACTATTGAGGCTCACGTCCCTTTTTTTTTTTAACCTGGTTCAGAGGAATTGGTTTAAGGCCCATCTACCCCCTGAACCAGGTTAGACCCCGAAACACCCCCTTTAGGGGCATTTTGGGAATCCCATGGTATGATACGTATCAGCTGATACGGCTTGATACGTGTCTAGGGATGCAGATGGATCAGATCAAATTCAAATAGGGTATATTTGAATCTGATCCGACACTGTTCATGTCGGATCGGATTGGATCTGATAGGATCCGGTTTGATCCGACTTGTTTTCTTTAAAAATTAATAGTTTAATAAAAGAAAAAATAAAATATACCAATTTAAATAAAGTAAAAACAAAAAAGATGAAGATTTTGATTCAAAGATTTCAGCTTCTCTGAAAGAAGCCTGGGTCTGGAAGCTGAGGCTAGTCTCCTACTCCACAAGCCCGGAGAGGTTGAATCCGAGATATGCTTGGGACAAAGAAAAAGATGAAGATTTTGATTCGGGCTTGATCAGTCTCAATGAAGAATTTTCAGAGGATGAAGAGCCTATTGAAGATTACAGCTTAGGAAGTGTGGGAAGCAAACTTTCAGCCAAGCTAGGGGTTGCAGATGATGTGGGTCTGAGGCTCATGTTTTAAAAGAAAGGGAAAGCGGAACCTGTTGCAAGCAAACTCCAAGAGCAGGATGAAAGTGAGTGCAGTAGGGTAAATACACAGGATCAGGAAAGAGCTACAACGTACCCTTCTCCCCAAACTAGCAGTCCAAGGGCTGATTGCGACAACACTAACCCCAACACTCTCCCTCTTTTGGGTGTCCAGGGTAAACCAAATTCTTCAGGATGTCCTCCTCCTCCTCCTCCTCCTCCTCAAGGTACTGATTGTTTCTCAGTTTTTGTTGATACTGATTCCTCATCTCGTCCTAGTGTTGCCTTGGTTACAGGTGAAACCAGCCCTTCTCAGGGTTCTGCCAACTCGAGTAACTCCTTGACAAAAACAGCGGTAGTGGGAGTTGTGGAGGTTGAGGAGAGTAAGGAGGAGGAAGGGCCAAGGGGAAAGAATCAGGGAGCTGATAATGGAGTTGTTTAGAGTTCTTGAAACGGAGGAGCTAGGTGATATTCAAGAAAAGGATAAGGAGGGTGACACTCCGAGTCCTTCACCTTTGGAGGAGAAAGGGAAGGGTGAGGAAAAAGTGGTTTTTAAGAGGAAGTCAAGAAAGGGGAAGAAGAAAGGTTGTAGAAAAAAGGGAGTAGGCCAGGATAATCCCAGTGATCCAGCAAAGAAGTTAGATTTATTAGGCAGGAAAAGAAAGAAGAACTTAAGTGAAGTGGAAAGACTGAGGTGTGAAGTGGATTATGATAAGGGGGCTCTAGGGAGGAAGCGGAGATAGTAAAGTGAAGGAATTTTCCTAAGGGTATTTCAGCTTGTAGATTATGAAGGTAATAAGCTGGAGTGTAATAGGTTTGGGGAGCTCTAGGAAAAGAAGAGCGATCAAGGAGGGTTTGAGAAAAGAGAAGCTAGGGATAGTGCTGATTCAAGAGTCAAAGTTGGCCGATGTGGATAGAAGGTGGGTAAGAAGTTTCTGGTCTGCCAGAGGTTTGAGTTGGACCTTTCTACAATCTCTAGGGTCTTCAGGGGGAATTATAACTTTGTGGAGAACAAGAGCTTGGAATGCTTGGAGTAACTAATTGGAAATTTTACAGTCTCTGTCAAGTTTGGGTGTTGACTAATGTTTATGGCCCTACGTCTTACAGAGAGAGGGGAGACTTGTGGGAGGAGCTTGCAGCTATCAGAGGAATATGGGATGGACCTTGGTGCCTGGGGGGAGACTTCAATGTGATTAGATACTTGCATGAAACTAATAACCCCAACCATAGGATCACTTCAAGTATGAGAAACTTCAATATTTTTGTGGATTCCTTTGAATTGAGAGATATGCCCGTTACAAGCCAACTTTACATGGCCAAACTTCCAAGAGGTACCGATTTGTTGTTAGTTGGACAGATTTCCTGTCTCTTCAGATTGGGAGGAAGTTTTGGAGGGGGGGGATGGTAGCAAGAGCCTTACCAAGAACTACCTCAGATCACTGCCCAATTAGACTGTCTCAAGAAAGGGTGGGAGGAGGACCATGTCCTTTTAGATTTTAGAATATGTGGTTACTTCACCCTGATTTTATTTCAAAGGTGAAACAATGGTGGGAGGAGGATCAAGTGGAGTTTTGGTGGAAGGGTTATAGGTTTTATAAGAAGCTGCAAAGGCTGAAGCCAATATTAAGGATAAGAATAGGGATGTGTTTGGAAGATTAGAAGAAAGGAAATATTGGATTGCTCACAGAGTAGAACAACTAGATGATCTTGAAGGGGATAGAAGAATAAGGGCGTAAGAAAGGGAGGAGAGATGGAGGCTTAAGCAAGAATTGGAGGAGATTTTGAGAAAAGAGGAGATTAGGTGGAGGCAAAAATCAAGGTATAGATGGTTAAAGGAAGGAGACAGGAATACTAGCTTTTTCCATTTGTTGGCCAAGGAAGAAAGAGAAAGAATTTTATCTCCCAATTGGAGTGGGACGAACAATTTTTAACTAGGGAAGAGGACATAGCACAAGCCTTGGTGAACCATTTCAAATCAATCTTTGGTGTTAGTAGAGAAGTTAGAGATAGTGGGTGACTTTGAGTGGAGGGTCAGCCCCGATGATCTTTTGGTGGATATAGAAAAACCTTTTGAGACCCAAGAAATAAAAAGAGCAATTTTCTCGATGGAAAGGTCTAAAGCACCTGGTCCAGACGGCTTCATAGTGGCCTTTTATCAGGATTGTTGGGAGATTGTTAGTGTTGACCTTCTGGAAGTGTTTGCTGAATTTTTTGAGAGAGGCAAGTTCAACTCTGGAGCCAATGCAACCTTTGTTTCTTTAATCCCTAAGAAGCCAGAAGTGACCCACCCGAAAGACTATCGACCTATAAGCCTAGTGGAAAGGATTAATAAAGTCCTCCCTTGCTTGATCTCTCCAAACCAAGGTGCCTTCATTTTTGGAAGACAAATAATAGATCAAATCCTCATCACTAATGAATGTGTGGAGTATAAGGGCCGAAAAAAGGAGAAAGGCTTGGTCTGTAAGCTTGATCTTGAGAAAGCCTATGATTTGGTGGATTGGGAGTTTCTTCTAGAAGTTTTGAGGCGTAGAGGCTTTGGGGTGAGGTGGTGTAAATGGATAAAGGGATGTATCTCCTCTTGTCATTATTCCATTTTGGTTAATGCGGTAGCTAGGGACTTTTTTCCCAACTTAGAGGGGTCTTAGACAAGGAGATCCCCTTTCCCCCTTCCTATTCACCCTAGTAGCTGATGTCTTAAGTGTTCTAATTGCTAGGGCTGATTCTAATAACTTGCTCAGAGGTTGGAGAATTGGGAGGGACGCAATGGTGGTTACTCATCTTCAGTTTGCAGACAACATTATTGTTTTTATTTTTATTTTTTTGGGGGGGGGGACAAGAGGATTTAATCAATTTGAAGAGGTTGGTAAATCAGTTTGAAAAGGCCTCTAATCTCAAAATTAATTGGGGAAAGAGCTGTGTGGTGGGGGTAAATAAATTGGAAGAAGAGGTAGGAGTCCTTGCTAGAGTGTTGGGATGTGAAGTTGGTGAGTGGTGATTGGCCGTTAGAGTATCTAGGACTACCTTTAGGAGGGAACCCAAAGAAAGTTTCTGGTACCCAGTCTTGGAAAGATTCTCAAAGAGGTTTGACAAACCTACCAATTTACTTCCTTTCTACTTTCAAGATCCCCACTAGTGTGGCCTTTAAACTGGAGAAATTAATGAGGGATTTCTTATGGGAACTAGGGGATACAAAGAAAGACCACTTGGTGAAGTGGGAGGTGGTTCTAGAAGTAGAGATAGTGGAGGGTTGGGTATAGGAAACATAAAGCTAAGGAATACAGCCTTGTTGGGGAAGTGGTTATGGAGACTACCTCTGGAACAGGACAACTTGTGGCATAAAGTGATAGTGAGTATACATGGGGTGGTAGGAAACAGGTGGGATGTTGGTCTTGACACTAGGGCATCCTGGTCATCTCCTTGGAAAGCTATCCATGGCGTTTTGCCATCCTTTCTTCCGTTTATCAGACATGATGCTTGTGGAGGGAATAAAGTTTGTTTCTAGGAAGATGTCTGGTTTGGGGATGTCTCCCTCAAAGACAGATTCCTGTCCATCTACTCTCTTTCATTGAATAAAGAAAAAACCATTTCCTCTGTCTATCTGAATGGTAACTCTTGGGATTTGGGACTGAGGAGGGGGTTGAGGGAGTCCGAAATGGGTATGGTTGATGATCTGATTGCTTTAATACTCTGTTCCTTGATCAGTCTTGCTTGGATAGTAGAATTTGGTCAGCCTCTCCTTCTGGGTTTTTCACTGGTGCTTCTTTCTACAATGCTCTTCTCCATTCATCTAACATGGCATGTGTAGAGAACACTGATGTGGGCCCCACAACTACGGTTCCACTGTGTTCGTAGGGTAGAAGATGTTCTAGTCTACCTAGGGTTAGCTATTTGTCATTTAGTTGTTTCAGTTGTTATTTATTTCAGTCTTTGTTTTACTCTATTTGTTATGTAAAGACTAAGGGCAGATCTGTCCTTTCCATGTAATGAGCATAACCTATAAATATTAATTAAAGTGGCGGCGGCAGAACATTAAGCTTCTGCTCCTCCTTTCAACCCTTGTGTTCTACTGCTTCTCCTCCCTCTTTCTCTTCTCTCCTCTTTCTTTCTTCTTATCTTCGATCCTGAGATTCATTAGGGTTCAAGACTGATAATAGTCCTGAACTTCTAGTTGGTATCAGAGCCAAGTTCTTTCATGTGAGTCTAGTCCAGCTGACCACATGAGAACCATCTAAGGCTGGAAGCTGAGAAAGCAGAGTTCGTTGACTGGTTCTTGGAGATCTCCAGAGGATTAGCAGCTGTTTGAAGAAGTGTCACAGTTGTAGCAAGTTGGTGATCAGGAAGAATCAGAGAAGGCTAGGGTTCGGGTAACCTTGGTAGGCAGCGAACTGCATTCTACTGTAAGTTTTTACTTTCTGAGAGAAGTAACATCAGAAAAGATAGGTTGGACCTATCCAGTAAGGGTGGCCGAACTACTCTAGGGTTTTATCTCTCTATTCTCTAGGGTTTCTCTAGGGTATTGTCTTATCCCTACGGCAAGCCCTAGTATTAGGCCGAAACTTGTGATCTTATTCCTGCGGCAAACCCTAGAATTCTCCTCAACATTGATCAGTTTTAGGGTTTCATATTAACCCTAACACAAACCTTATCCGTACGACTCTTATGACTGATTAAAACCTCGAATTGGTTATGACATGGCTCTGTAATTCAATGCAGCCCCATATCAGCCGAAATTACTTATGGGCAAAGACAACCAAGGAGATATGGAATGTGATGAAAGAGACTTACTCCCAACCCCTTAATGTTGCCAGAGCATATGAGTTGAAATGTGAGGTGAATGCCCTTAAACAAGGAGAGAAACCGGTGTCGGTCTATTTCTCTAACTTGCAGTCCGTGGCATGAGATTGATCACTTAGAGACTCTTGAGTGGGAGAGTCTCAAAGATGCTCAGATACATAGAAAGCACATTGAGACAAACAGAGTATTTGAGTTTTTGGCAGGACTGAATTCAGAATATGATATTGTGAGGCAACAGATCTTGACTAGAGATAGTGTGACCCTCTCTCAAGCATACTCCTTATTGCACAGTGAAGAGACCAGGAGGAAAGTCATGATGCAACCTCAGCCACTTACACCTGCCTTGGTAGCTGTCAAACCCAAAACAGAGGGTGATTCAGAGAGGGACAGAAATAAGGAAGATAAAAGGGATGTGGTGTGTGAGCATTGCAAGCAACCTAAACACACAAAAGAAACATGTTGGAAGCTGCATCCACATTTGGTCCCAGCAAAGTTGAGAAATAAAAGGAGTAATGCTCATGTGGCTACGACTACTGATTCAGCATCCTCATTTGGCACGAGAGGCACACCATTAGAGACCTTAGCTGCTGTTCGGGCAGCTCTAATACAATTGGAGAAGGAAGTTGGCAGTTCAGCTCAATTACCACAGTCATCATCAGCTCTGGCTACATCGGCCTTTGCACACTCAGGTACTCGAGCCTCAGCCTACCATGCCTCCTCTCCAGGTACTACTGAACCGTGTTGGGTAATAGATTCAGGTGCATCTGACCATATGACCAGCTTGCCCTCTTTGTTTACTACTTATCACTTATCTTCTGGTAGGGATAAAGTATCTATAGCTGATGGCTCTCTTGTCCCTATTTCTGGCAAGGGTGACATCAAACTGTCAGATACTATATCCTTGTCCTCTGTCTTGCATGTTCCTAAACTGGATACTAACCTCCTTTCTGTCAGTAGCATTACCAAACATTTGAACTGCTCAGTAACTTTCTTTCCTGACCGATGTGTTTTTCAGGACATGGAGACGAAGAAGGTGATTGGGACTGGCTGTGAGACGAATGGGATCTATCTGCTTGGGGAGAGTTCTTGTCGGGAAGAGTCATTGGATAAGAAGTTACTTGTTTCTCAAGTTGTGAGTCCGGTTATGTTGTGGCATAACCGATTGGGTCATTTATCTTTTCGGTCATTGAAGAGTCTGTTTCCTACTTTGTTTGAGTCTGTTGAGTCATCTCAGTTGAAGTGTGAAAGTTGTGAGTTTGCTAAATATTGTAGAAACTCTTATTCATTGAGTAATAAAATGAGTAATAGTTCTTTTGATATTGTGCATACTGATGTTTGGGGGCCATATCACATTCCTTCTATGGGGGGGGTACAGGTATTTTTTGCTATTTGTTGATGACCACACCTGGTTTTCATGGGTTTATCTTATGCGATCACGAGATGAGGTGCCTGTCCTGACCCAAAACTTCCACCAAATGATCCTAACACAATTTGATGCCAGGATAAAAGTGCTTAGATCTGATAATGCAAAGGAATACTTTGCTAAGCCATTGGCATCGTACCTCCTTAATCATGGGGTTATCCACCAGAGCATGTGTCCTCATACACTTCAGCAGAATGGGGTTGCAGAGAGGAGGAATAGGCACATCTTGGAGGTGGCTAGAAGTATTATGTTTACCTCCAACGTCCCTATTCGCTTCTGGGGTGATGCTATCCTTACGACGGTATATCTTATTAATCGGATTCCTTCTCGGGTTCTTGATATGAAACCTCATTTTTCCCTTCTATACTCCAATGAGGAGTTGTTCACTATTCCCCTCAAGACATTTGGTTGTACTTGTTTGGTTCAGTTTCTTGGTCCCAATCACTCCAAGTTTCAACCCAAGGCCTCCAAATGCATCTTTCTTGGTTATGCACAAACTCAAATGGGTTATTGTTGTTATGATCCTGTCTCAGGGAAGAAGTTTGTATCCATGGATGTTACTTTCTTTGAGGATGTAGAGAAACTGAACAAAACAGGGTAGAATGTACCTAGTCTATTTGTTATGCTTTTCTGTTATTCTAGTTATGTTATTCTAGTTGTTATTTACTTTTCAGTTTTATATTGTTAAGTGTTATGATGTAAACACCAAGGGCAGATGTGTCCTTTCCTGTAACTAGCATAACATATAAATATTAAGTTGAAGTGGCGGTGGCAAAGGAGTTAGAATCTGTCCCTCCTTTCAGCAACTTGTGTTCTCTTGCTTCTCTTCTATTCTCTCATTTTCTCTCATCTTCTCATCTGTTTTACAAACCGAAAACCTTTTAGGATTCAAGACTGATTACAGTCTTGATCTTCTACATGGTATCAAAGCCTATCTAGGGCTTCTCATGTGTATCTAGTCCAGCCAACCACATGAGAACTAGCTAGGGCTGGAAGTCTTGAAGAAGTTTTTCGGCGGCTGAATCTTGGAGATTACCAGGAGAGGTTCGCAGTAGTTGAAGACTTTCCGCAGCCTGCAGAGAGTTGGTAATCAGGAAGAGGCAACGAAGGTTAGGGTTCAGGTAACCCTAGAAGACAGTACACCGAAGGCAGGTAATCAGTAAGTTTGTTTCTTTCTTTACTGATTTTTAGAGATTGCAATCAGCCGAGATAGGTTGGACCTATCTAGAAAGAGGGTCCGAACTGTGTTCAAGTTTGCTCTAGGGTTTGGCTTGCCGAACTGTGATTAAGTTTGTGTCTAGGGTTTGATTGTTGGGTCGAACCCTCCTTTTCAAAGGGGATTAGTTTTTAGGGTTTCACAGTGCCCTACGACAAGTCCCACTGGTGCGGACTGCTTGGGGAGTGCAGCTGAGCACTTTAGTAATTTCAGATCCTCAAACCTACAGTTGAAACCCTATTTTTGCTCTCACAGTAGTGGGCCCCACAATAGTGATTTCAGAGAACAACATCTCAGATTGATAGGCGATTGATTTCAGATCAGTTTTGTGTTGGTATTTTTGATCGGATCAGACCAGTCTCAGATCACATCGGTTTTGTGTTGGTATTTCTGATCGGATCATATCAATTTCAGATCAGATCAGTTTCAGATCAGCTTTCGGCTTTCAGTCATTTACTTTTCTAAGAAAAGATAGGTTGAAGTGATCTTGCGGCAAGCCCTAGTGCTGGACTGAACCTTGTGATCTACCTAGAGCTGTCCTCAGGTCTATTGTTGGCATTGATCAGATTCTAGGGCTTCACATTAACCCTACTGCAAGTCTATCTATACAGTACTGGTTAGATTATGCAACTGAATTGATCACTTTAAGGACTGATTAAAACCCTAATTCTGCAAAGGCAAATCAAACCTCCTTCTAAGCTGCTTTTCAGAGTTTTTTGGGGTTTTCAAACTTTCTTAAAGGGGTTAGAGCTCTACGGAGAGCCACTGTTGTGTTTGTTTGTTGGTTTCATATCAGAGTTATCCCAGCTGTGCACATACACTGTGAATACAAATCAGGCCTATACTGTTTTTGGTTGTGATTGGTAGTCCAAGTGCTGTTTTAAGACTTGACCGAGATGGAGTTTAAAAATCAGGCAGAAGGCAGCTTTGGGAGCATCAGTTATGGTAGTGTTTCTGAGATGGGTTGTCAGCTTACAACCGTAAATTCAGGTACTCTAGCTTCAGCCTACCATGTCTCTGCTCCAGGTATTACTGAACCTTGTTGGGTAATAGATTCAGGTGCATCCGACCACATGACTAGCTTGCCTTCATTGTTTACCTCTTACCATTTGTCATCTGGTAGGGATAGAGTATCTATTGCTGATGGCTCCCTGGTTCCTATTTCTGGGAAGGGGGACATTAAGTTATCGGATACGATCTCCTTGTCTTCTGTCTTACATGTTCCTAAGTTTGATACTAACCTCCTTTCAGTCAGTAGTATTACCAAACACATGAACTGCTCAGTAACTTTCTTCCTTGACCGGTGTGTTTTTTAGGACCTGGAGACGAAAAAGGTGATTGGGACTGGCCGTGAGACGAATGGGATCTATCTGCTCGGGGAGAGTTCTCGTCGGGAAGAGTCAGTGGGGTTGCAGAAAGGAAGAATAGGCACATCTTGGAGGTGGCTAGAAGTCTTATGTTTACCTCCAATGACCCTATTCGCTTCTGGGGTGATGCTATCCTCACGGCGGTCTATCTTATTAATCGGATTCCTTCCCGGGTTCTTGATTTGCGATCTCCTTTTTCCCTTCTATACCCACATGAGGAGTTGTTTTCTATTCCCCTTAAGACTTTCGGTTGTACCTGCTTTGTTCAGCTTCTCGAACCCTATCACTCCAAGTTTGAACCCAAGGCCTCCAAATGCATTTTCTTTGGTTATGCACGAACTCAAAATGGGTATTGCTGCTATGATCCTGTCTCAGGGAGGAGGTTCGTCTCCATGGATGTCACTTTCTTTGAGGAGACACCCTATTATCCTCGGGTTTCTCCTCAGGGGGAGAGTAGTGAGAGTAGGGGTTTAAGTCCATGTCTTCAGGGGGAGAGCAGTGAGAGTAGGGGTTTAAGTCCATGTCTTCAGGGGGAGAGCAGTGAGAGTGGGGTAGTTCCTTTACCTATTCCATTGGGTGATGGGAGCTGCAATGGTGAGGGTGGCCAGAGGGATCAGGAGTTGAGGGGGAGCTGCAATGGTGAGGGTGGTCAGAGGGATCAGAAGTTGAGGGGGAGCTGCAATGGTGAGGGTGGTCAGAGGGATCAGGAGTTGAATGTCTATCACAGGCGGTGCAGGCAGGTTGATCCCGATCATCAGTAGTCCAGGCCAGCTCCAATCTCATCTACGGCTCCAGGTCCAGGTCCAGGCATTACAGTCCCAGGACCCACAGAGACTTCTTCTATTGTTGCCATTTCACCTCCTACATATGACCTTGATCTTCCGATTGCAGTCCGTAAAGGGAAACGACATTGTACCACATCTACAGCCCACTGTATTTCCCATTTTTTATCCTATGAGCGCCTATCACCTACCTACAGGTTCTACCTTAGTTCCATTTCCAATGTCCCTATTCCAAGAACAGTGCAAGAGGCTCTAGCAGTCCCGGAGTGGAGAGGTGCAATGCAAGTTGAAATGGATGCCCTGTTGAAAAATAATACCTGGGAGCTAGTTGACTTACCCAAAGGAAAGAAACCAGTTGGATGCAGATGGGTATTTACTGTAAAGCACAATGCAGATGGTTCCATTGAGAGGAGGTACAAAGCTCGGCTAGTTGCAAAAGGGTTCACTCAGACTTATGGTATAGATTACTTGGAGACATTTGCCCCGGTAGCCAAGATGACCACCATTCGGGTTTTATTATCTCTTGCAGCAAGCCACACTTGGCCCTTGTACCAAATGGATGTTAAAAATGCCTTCCTGAATGGGGACTTGTAGGAAGAGGTTTACATGCAGTTGCCTCCTGGATATTATGATACAGAGACATGTAAGAAGGTCTGCCGGCTCAATAAGGCATTGTATGGTTTGAAACAATCACCTAGAGCTTGGTTCGACAGATTCAGACTAGCTCTTGGGAAGTTCGGTTATGTACAGGCCCAATCAGATCATACACTGTTCATCAAGAGGGTGGAGTCTTCACTGACACTACTTGCAGTATATGTTGATGATATTGTGGTGATAGGAAATGACAACCATGAGATTGAGTCCCTCAAACAGCTCCTTCATCAAGAGTTTGAGGTGAAAGATCTGGGTCCACTACGGTATTTTTTGGGTATTGAGGTTGCTAGATCTAAACAGGGGATCTTTGTCTCATAGAGGAAATATGTTTTAGATCTGTTGGCTGAAACTGGAAAGCTGGGTGTCAAACCTGCAGATACACCCATTGAACGAAACCACAGGATTAGTGCAGAGAGTGGAGAGCTGCTTGAAGACAAAGTTATGTTCCAGCGGTTAGTGGGAAAGCTCCTATATCTGTGCCTCAGTCGGCCAGATATCAGTTGTGCAGTTAGTGTTGTCAGTCAGTACATGCATTCTCCTAGAACCACGCACCTTCTAGCAGCAGAAAGAATACTGGCATACTTGAAGAGATGCCCGGGTAGAGGTATATTGTTCAAGAACAGTAACCACATGAAGGTGGAGGTCTATACGGATGCCGATTGGGTTGGGAGTTTTGATGACAGACGGTCTACCTCAGGATATTGTGCCCTTGTGGGAGGAAACCTTGTCTCCTGGAGAAATAAGAAGCAAAGTGTTGTCTCCCGGTCGAGTGCTGAAGCAGAATACAGGTCCATGGCCAATGGAGTGGCTGAAATCCTATGGCTAAGATCTCTACTTGAAGAGTTGGGTATTGAGTATGAGAAGCCTCTGATGCTGTATTGTGATAATCAAGCAGCTATTAATATAGCACATAATCCAGACAGAACCAAACACATTGAAGTTGACCGGCCTTTTGTACGAGAGAGGGTCTCATCTCAAGAAGTATGCCTCCCTTACATCACTTCCAGTATGCAACTAACAGATATCCTCACTAAAGCCGCATCAAGAAAGAAGTTAGAAGCGGATCTATCCAAGTTGGGAATGATAAACATTTACTCCCAACTTGAGGGGGAGTGTAGAGAAACTTATGTGGGCCCTACAACTGTGGGGCCACTCTGTCCGTAGGGTAGAATGTACCTAGTCTATTTGTTATGTTTTTCTGTTATTCTAGTTCTGTTATTCTAGTTGTTATTTACTTTTCAGTTTTATATTGTTAAGTGTTATGATGTAAACACCAAGGGCAGATGTGTCCTTTCCTGTAACTAGCATAACATATAAATATTAAGTTGAAGTGGCGGCGGCAGAGGAGTTAGAATCTATTCCTCCTTTCAGCAACTTGTGTTCTCTTGCTTCTCTTCTATTCTCTCCTTTTCTCTCATCTTCTCTTCTGTTTTACAAACCGAAAACCTTTTAGGATTCAAGACTGATTACAGTCTTGATCTTCTACAGAGGAGACACCCTACTATTCTCGGGTCTCTCCTCAGGGGGAGAGTAGTGAGCGTGGAGATTTGGGTCTTTTTCTTCAGGGGGAGGAGGAGTGCAGTGAGGACAGGGTTAATACCTTTGGGGCTGTTCCTTCACCTATTCCAGTTGATGATGAGGGCTGTAGTGATGAGGGCTGTAGTAGCGAGGGTGGTCAAAGGGATCGGGAGTTGAGAGTATCACAGGCGATGCAAGCAGATTGATCCTGGTCATCAGCAGTCCCAACCAGCTACAATCTCTTATGTGGCTTCAAGTCTAGATATTACAGTCCCAGGGCCCACAGAGATTCCTTCCATTGTTGCTACCTCACCCTCTGTAGATGACCTTGACCTTCCCATTGCCCTCCGTAAAGGAAAACGGCATTGCACCACATCTACAGCCCACTGCATCTCCTAGTTTTTGTCCTATGATCGCCTATCTCCCTCCTACAGGTCCTATCTCACCTCTGTTGCTGACGTCCCTATTCCGAGAACAGTGCAAGAAGCCCTATCAGTCCCGGAGTGGAGAGGTGCAATGCAAGTTGAAATGGATGCCCTGTTGAAAAATTATACCTGGGAGCTAGTTGACTTGCCCAAAGGAAAGAAACCAGTTGGATGCAGGTGGGCATTTACTGTGAAGCATAATGCGGATGGTTCCATTGAGAGGTACAAAGCTCGGCTAGTTGCAAAGGGGTTCACTCAAACTTACGGTATAGATTACTTGGAGACATTTGTTCCGGTAGCCAAGATGACCACCATTCGGGTTCTATTATCTCTTGCAGCAAGCTACACTTGGCCTTTGTACCAAATGGATGTTAAGAATGCTTTCCTGAATGGGGACTTGCAGGAAGAGGTCTACATGCAGTTGCCTCCTGGATTCTATGATACAGAGGCAGGTAAGAAAGTTTGTCGGCTCAATAAGGCATTGTATAGTTTGAAGCAGTCACCTAGAGTTTGGTTCGACAGATTTAGACTAGCCCTTGGGAAGTTCGGTTATGTACAGGCCCAGTCAGATCATACACTGTTCATCAAGAGGGTGGAGTCATCACTAACACTACTTGCAGTTTATGTTGATGATATTGTGGTGATAGGAAATGACAACCATGAGATTGAGTCCCTCAAACAGCTCCTTCATCAAGAGTTTGAGGTGAAAGATCTGGGTCCACTACGGTAATTTTTGGGTATTGAGGTTGCTAGATCTAAGCAGGGGATCTTTGTCTCTCAGAGGAAATATGTGTTAGATCTCTTGGCTGAAACTGGAAAGCTAGGTGTCAAACCTGCAGATACACCCATTGAACGGAACCACAAGATTAATGCAGAGAGTGGGGAGTTGCTTGAAGACAAAGTTATGTTTCAGCGGTTAGTGGGAAAGCTCCTATATCTATGCCTTACCCGACCAGACATCAGTTATGCCGTTAGTGTTATCAGTCAATACATGCATTCTCCTAGAACCACGCACCTTCTAGCAGCAGAAAGAATACTAGCATACTTGAAGAGATGCCTGGGTAGAGGTATACTGTTCAAGAACAATGACCACATGAAGGTGGAATTCTATACGGATGCCGATTGGGCTGGGAGTGTTGATGACAGAAGGTCTACCTCTGGATATTGTGCTCTTGTGGGAGGTAACTTGGTTTCTTGGCGGAGTAAGAAACAAAGTGTTGTCTCTCGATCCAGTGCTGAAGCTGAGTACAAGTCAATGGCTAATGGAGTGGCTGAAATTCTTTGGCTGAGATCACTACTTGAGGAGTTGGGTGTTGAGTATGAGAAGCCCCTGATGCTGTATTGTGATAATCAAGCGGCTATTAATATAGCACACAACCCAGTGCAGCATGACAGGACTAAACATATTGAAGTTGATCGACACTTTGTACGAGAGAGGGTCTCATCACAAGAGTATGTCTCGCATACATCACCTCCAATATGCAACTGGCAGATATCCTCACTAAAGCTATATCACGGAAGAAGCTAGAGGTAGATCTATCCAAGTTGGGAATGATAAACATTTATTCCCAACTTGAGGGGGAGTGTAGAGAACACTGATGTGGCCCCACAGCTACGGTCCCACTGTGTTCGTAGGGTAGAAGATGTTCTAGTCTGCCTAAGGTTAGCTATTGGTCATTTAGTTGTTTCTGTTGTTATTTATTTCAGTCTTTGTTTTACTCTATTTGTTATGTAAAGACTAAGGGCAGATCTGTCCTATCCATGTAATGAGCATAACCTATAAATATTAATTAAAGTGGCGGCGACAGAACATTAAGCTTCTGCTCCTCCTTTCAACCCTTGTGGTCTACTGCTTCTTCTCCCTCTTTCTCTTCTCTCCTCTTTCTTTCTTCTTATCTTTGATCCTGAGATTCATTAGGGTTCAAGACTGATAACAGTCCTGAACTTCTAGTGCATGAACCTTTCCAACAAAGGAGGTTTGGTTTAACCTTGTACCCCCCAAAAAAAGGGCCTTTTGCTGGGAGGTGGTACTCCAGAAAATAAGCACCTTAGATATGTTGCAAAAAAGAAGGCCAAACTACTGCCTTTCACCCTGCGTGTGTAGCCTTTGCTTGGCCTGCGGTGAGACCATTACACGCATTTATATCCTGTCCTTTTGTATCCTTTGTTTGGAATTGGTTTTCCTCTCTCTTTGGATTCAGGTGAACCCCTCCTTTAGATGTAGTAAGTCTTTTTGATCCAAACTTCTTTAGGCCTCCAAAGAAGAAGGGGAGAGCAATGTGGAGAGGAACAAGAGTATCTGTTTTGTGGTCAATCTGGGAAGAAAGAAACAATAGGATCTTCCTGGGTTCTGAAAGATCTAAGGAGCAAGTCATTGATTGCATATCTACCAAGGTCATTCATTGGTTAAAGCATATCCTTTATTTAAAGGTTGTTTAGCTGATGATTTGTTTAGAGGATGGTACACTGTGGCAAACTCTTCTTCATTAAGGTCTGTGATAAAGGAGCAATGGATCCCTCCTGCACATCAATGGGTGAAGTTGAACTTCAATTGGAGCTCCTTAGGCAACCCGAATCTTTTTGGGGTGGGAGGAGCCTTCAGAGACGGGGAGGGCAGACTGGTTACACTGTATTCAGGTCCGATAGGTGATGGAGACTCTTTGAGGGCAGAGATTATGGCCTTGCTACAAGGTCTAAGGCTGGCTAAACAATGGGGCCTACACCAAATAGAGGTAGAAGGGGACTCTAACCTATTAATTGGGTGGTTGCAGTTACATAACTGGGGGCATGGGTACACCGGCAATTCATGAGGGAAATAAATTGCTTAGCAAGGGAGGTTGGGGCACTGTTTAGGGAGAACTTGTTTTGGGCTGTTCTGTAATCAGAAAGCATTTTTCTTGGGGTAAACACCCTTAACTGGGTGGTGAGAGTGTATTCTCTTAATTTGTCTAATGAAAGTTATCGTTTCTAATAAAAAATTATAAAAATACAATATAAATAATATATTTATAAATAAATAAATAACATATATGTATTATATATATTTATAAATATATATCACATCAGGTCGGATCTTCTCGGATTGGCGGGGGGTTCCAAATCCAATCTAATCCGAAGATCCGACATGGGGTGATCCGAATTCGACCAAATAGGATCGGATTATGATCCAATCCATTTGCACTCCTATACGTGTTGAAATTTTGAACCTTGCAATATATATTATACCTACATGTTTATGTTATTGCATGCTAATTGTTAACTATTAAAGTAAAGATTAAATCATCAAATTTGTGTTGATCCAATATGAGACAAATGCTTGTGTCAATATATGAAAGGTGGGATTAAAAGTTGGTTCAAATCAGAATTTGGTTAAGGGAAATAAAGCTAAAGGCCTTGGGTATAATTATGAGAAAGAGGAAACAAGGTTCTTTAAACATTGAGGAGCAGAAGGAAAGGCACTTGGCTAGGGATGAATTTAGTAGGCTGCTCGCATAGAGGAGATCTTGTAGTTGTAGAGGTCAAGGGTGCAATGGTTATGTTAGGACTCCAACTGCAGGTCCTGAAGCCCAGGCCCATTTGGATGGGATCTTGATACCATACAATGAGGTGACTATAGTAGAGTGGACTAGTTGGAGGTTAGCTTGCACCGATTTTAAGGGATCTGAAGGAAACCAAGTAGGTGTTGGCAGTGGTGATAGCATAGTGTGAAAAGAACATGAACTCATGAGGTCAAGGAGTGGAACAAGAAGCTTCAAGCAGTGATGGGTCTAGACCAAACACGGACACTACAATTAAGTTGGCCATGCTCGATTTCCCCTACTTTTTAGGTGAGGATCATTTATCTTGGATTTTTAAAGCTGATAGGTACTTCAAATACCACAAAACACCAGGTTACCAACTGGTTTCTATTTCATTTATCTACCTGGAAGGGGAGGCAATCTCCTAGTTTTAGTGGTTTCGGATATCCCATCCACAATGCACCTGGGCGGACTTCATAGAAGTACTTTGTATTAGGTAAAGAGGTGTAAAACGATGTGCCAGCCTGTGGGTTGCATAAAGTGCAGGCCGTGTTGTGTTGGCCCGTGGGTTGTTCTGGGCTGTACTGCCCTCCCTAGTGACAATTTGGGGGGTATGCCCGTCATGGCCCACGACCCAAGCCCGTGCGGGCCCGTGCTGTTCCGCAGGCTTGGGCCAGGCGGATTGTAGGCTGTGTCGGGCTAGGCCATAGGGCGGACCTTGGGGCCTGGGCCGAACCGGGCCAAATCGTTTTTTTTTTTTTGACATTTTTGATTTTTTTATTTCTTTGCTAAGTAAAAGTAAAATATTTAACTTTCCTTTGGCCTTTGGGAACTATTTGAAAAAATAAGAAATCTAACAAAGAAATGAAAAATACTTAACCAAATAAGAAGTCAAAGTGACAAAGGCTCAAAGTGAAGAACAAATTGGAAGAAAAATAGGAATTTTATTTCGTTTAAATTTGATTGATACAAAGCATACAATGGTTGGATGAATGAAATATGAAAATTGGAAAGTGGAATAAATTAATAAAATATAAAAAACACAATATAGCTGCAAATTGAAAATAAAAAATTATGTTATTAAAAAATACCAAATAAATTAAATAAAATTAAAACAAAATTTAAAATAATTTGAAAAAATGCTATTCAACTATTGAGTATACAAAAAATATTGACTTCATCATTTTCTCCTATTGTTCTTGACGTTGATCATCTGCTTCAGGTGAAACATCAGGTGTGTGCAGTAGCCGAATGGTGTAGGGTTGCTGTGAGTTGTTGAGTGGTGTTAGGGCTGCTGTAGGTGGCCGAGTGGTGTTAAGGTGGAATGTAGTGACCTTGCCAAGCTCCTTGTGGTTGTGTAATGCCCTCTTAAGTGTGTTAAACAAGTCTGAACTGGGTGTAGCAGTTTGACTGTGTTCTGGTGCTTGTGATGCACAATTTTTTTTATTGAGTGGTTGTAAGAGGGCCTACTGTTGTGTTGTGGTGCTTGTGATGCTTATGTGGGTTGTAGGTGTGTGAAGTCAGCAGTAGTGTGAAGAAGAACAAGTGTGTGCTCCCGCTGTTGTGTTTAGGGGCTGCAATAGGTGCTGAAGTATCAAACTGTGAACAACATCAATCAGCTTGTAGCTGAGAAGTAAGGTTAAAGGCAACTGTGAAAGAGTACAATGGCAGCAATAGGAGATGGCTACAATGATCAGAAACCTAGTGTGGTAATTTCCTCCGACTACCTAGGGGTACAAATGACCTCAATTAAGTTGAATGGGGAGAACTATGCTCCATGGGCTAAATCAGTGGAAGTGTTTTTCAAGGCAAAGAAGAAAGTAAACTATGCTCCATTGGAAACAAGAAGATGCTCAAATCATGACTTGGCTGTAGAATAGTATGGAACCCAAAATTAGTGCCAACTTCATGTTCCTTGATACGGCTAAGGATATATGGGAGCATGCTAAGAAGCTATATTCTGGACAAGATAACACAACAAGAGTGTATCAACTTTATCAGGAGTATTTTGATTTACAACAAGGAACCAAAACATTAGAAGAGTACTATGCCTGTATGAAGATTATTAGGAATGAACTCAATGTCTATCACCCCCTTAAGATATTAAAGTTCAGCAACAACAAAGGGAGCAACTAGATGTTACAAGATTTTTAGTGGGGCTGAAGTCGGAATATGAACCAGTTAGAGCCCAAATATTGGGGGGCTCTACTCTTCTTACACTTGAGGAAGTATTCTCAAGGCTTCGTAGAATTTCTTTGGGACGGACAGAGAACTCCACACAGTCTGATAAATCAACACTTGTGACAGCTAGAGGGGTTGGACATAGTACAAGAGGGGGAGGTCATGCTCCCTGAGGAGGCCGTGGCAGTTCCATGATTAGTCGGGGTGGCCGTGACTCAGGGGGAGGCCGTGGCAGAGGGAAGAATAACTCTACAAGGAAATGTACTCATTGTGGTAGAGGGGGACACACAGTGAATTTCTGTTATGATCTACGTGGCCCTCCCTCTAAATGGGCTAATCATGCTGTAGCAGGTGAGGTTGATATCAGTGACATTAAACCGGCAGACCGAACTCCTCCCACATCTACATCTACCTCTAGGAGGGAGATGGTGAGCATACCATGTGATGAGTATGAACGATTCCTTCAAACTATCTCACAGCATACCACTGCCACACTTACCCAATCAGGTATTGCTTGCATGTCACCTAAAACCTCTCCCTAGATTATTGACTCTGGAGCCTCAGATCATATGATCGGGACTCCAGGTGTGTTCTCTTCTCTTTCTGAAACCTCCACATCACAAAATGTTACACTTGCCAATGGATCCTCATCCCCCATATGTGGTGTTGGTAATGTTGACATGGTTTCTGTGCGCTTATCATCTGTTTTATATGTCCCCAAGTTTCCATTCAATCTTATGTCTGTTAGTAAAATAACCAAAGCTCTTAACTGTTCTGTTACCTTATTTCCTTCCACTTGTGTTTTTCAGGATCTCAAGACGTGGAAGAAGATTGGTGGGGGGCATGAAGCTGGTGGATTGTATTATCTTGACGGTGGTGGATTTTCAATTGCTCTTCAGACTTCACTTACTCCTTTACAATGGCATTACCGACTAGGACATCCATCTCTCAAGGCTCTCACGATTTTGGTTCCGTCATTGAGTCATTTGTCAGTTTTGCAATGTGAGTCATGTCAGTTTGGGAAACATTGTCGTGCGTCATTCAGTCCAAGAGTTGAGAGTCGTATGTTGAGTCATTTTTCTTTGGTTCATTCAAATGTTTGGAGTCCAATCAAAATAGAGTCTTATAATGGATATAAGTATTTTGTCTCCTTTATTGATGATTGTTCAAGAATGACATGGATTTACTTAATGAAAGAAAGAAGTGAATTGTTTTCCATTTTTCGAAAATTCCATGCTGAAATACGCACACAATTTGGTGTTTCAATCAAAATTCTCCATTCAGATAATGGTCGTGAATACTTTCTTACTTCATTTCAACAGTATTTAGAACAGCATGGCTTTATTCATCAGACATCATGTGCATTCACCCCTCAACAAAATGGGGTAGCTGAACGGAAGAACCGTTAGCTTCTTGAAACTGTTCGGTCTATTTTTCACCACATGAATGTTCCTAAACGGTTTTCGTGTGATGCTGTGTTCACTGCATGTTTTCTCATTAATCGGATGCCCTCCTTCATCTTTCATGGTCGGTCCCCCTTCTCTATCTTGTTTCCCACTTTATCTCCATTCCCATTAATTCCTCGTGTCTTTGGTTGTGTGTGCTTTGTTCACAATCTGAGCCCTAGAATAGACAAGCTAGATGCACGCTCAATTAAATGTGTCTTCCTTGGCTACTCAAGGACTGAAAAATGGTACAAGTGTTATAATTCCATTACCCGGAAGTGCTATATCCGTCCTGATGTCACCTTTTTTGATTCAGTCCCCTTCTTCTCAAGTCCTGAAGCGCCTTCGTCTCCACCCGTCATTCTTCTTCCTCTTCCTGTTAGTGATCCAGTTCCAGATGCCGTTGTTGGAGTAGATTCATCACTTCATCCCGTGCAGATCACCACCGAACGTCCACTAATCCGGCATGTGTATACACGTCGAATGATACCGGCCTCTCCTCCAGCTTCTACCTCATATGCAGATCCTCTCATGGCTCCTATTGTTGAACTTTCAGACCTTGACCTACCCATTGCCTTACGGAAAAGTAAACGCAGTTCTACCCTCCATTCCATTTCCAATTTTGTTTCATTATCTTGTCTTTCTACCTCACATCGCCAGTTTGTTTCCCTTTTATCCTCTATTTCCAGTATTGGACTCAAGTTTAGAAGTGGAAGATGCAGCCGTACAAGTTGTAGAATTTTTATTAGTCCTTGTTACTTTAGATTGATATAAAAACTATAAATTTCAAATAATAAACTATTAATTTCTTCTTTTTTATTTCCAATTTCACTATTCTTATTTTCACAATATGTTTCAAGTAAAATATCTAAGCCATCTTTCCTAATCGTAGGATCTAATATTGTAGCTAAGCAATAAATAAGAGAAATGTTCTCCCAATATTTCTTAAATTTATTTTTCATTATTTTAATAATACTTTTAAATTGTGGATTGTTTCTATATTTTGCAAAACAATCACTAATCATCATTAATTGATAAGATAAATTATAACTAGTTGGATAATAAATACTCGATAATTCATTAGTTGCATCATAAAAATGTCTCAAGAAAATCTCTTATACAAATTGCCACTTCCCAGTCATCATCAAATATAATATCAGTAGGCATTTTTGCATTATAAAAATCACTAAGAATTTGTTTGTGAGAAACACAACTTTCTAACATAGCATAGGTACAATTCCACCTATGTTTAACATCTAATATAAAATGTTTATATTTTAAACCATAATTTTGACATAAATATTTAAATTCTTGTTTTTTTGCTCCAGAACTTTTATTATATATAATACAATTTCCAAATTCAGAAATATGAGTAAAAATAATATTTAAAGCATCCTAAATACATAAATTTAAGATGTTACATGCACATCTGATATGAAATAATTTACCATTTAAACATGGTTTTAATTGAGATTTTAAAATATTTATTGTTGAATCATTATTACTAGCATTATCAAAACTAATAGAAAATAATTTATTATCAATTCCATAAGCATGTAAAGTATTTAAAATACTTGCAGCAATAGCTGGGCCAGTATGTGGCTATTCAAGCCTAGTAAATCTTAAAGTTCTTTTATTTAAAAGCCAATTTTCATCAATAAAATGATTGGTAACACAAATATAACTCATGTTTAATTTAGAAGTCCAAATATCGGAAGTAATTACAACTTTAGAATTAAGATTTGATAACATATAAATTAAATTTTGTTTATATGAATACAAAATTTTTAAAGCATATGATCTAATAGTATTTTAGAAGCTTTTTTAAATTGTGGATTTACAGAATTACGTAACCATTTTTTAAGCTTAGTATCTTCAGCTAACAAAAATGGTTGTTCAGCACGTACATTGTATTTTGCTAATTCTTGCCTCATTTTTTCTTAAGAATATTTAAAAGTACCAAAACCCCCATTCCAATTTGTGTTTGTATTGTTTCTCTCCCTTCTTCTTCTTTCTTATGGGTGAGCAAATGTCTATCCAAATGGCCAGTACCACCCTTGCTACAATAGCTAAAGTCTTTCCTACATTTTTGGCAAACAATTCTTTTTCCCTTCTCTGAACCTCCTCTACATTAAATATTTTCCAAACCGGGCTAATCAACTTAGTGGCTTTCTTTTTCTTTCCCCTAATATCAGTACTAGGGGTGGAAGTTCCGTCAATTTCAATAGCATCCATATCGGTGCTAACACTACCATGCTTTGTCCAGTCAAAATTCCTTGCAAACCATGAGGGTGAAGGGAGTTTTAATGGAATGGCCTTTTTCCATACTTTGTTGGGAAGTTTTCTTTGAAAGATGTAATACCTGTGATTTACTCAAAAGGAAAAGGCCTTATTGGTGCTTATCTCCTAGTTGGTGCATTCTCTGTAAGGCTAATGGTGAAAGTTCCTACCACTTATTAATTTGTTGCCCTTTTGCTTCTGTTATTTGGGAGTGGTTTCTTTCTCTTTTTGGTTGTAGGTGGACCCCTCGGTCAAACATCCAAAGCTTTTTTAGCTCCTCATTCCTTAGATGGCCAAAGAGAATTGGAAGGATTATGTGGAGATGTGTGACGGCTGCTACTTGTTGGATTCTATGGGAGGAAAGGAATTCCAGAATTTTTTCTGAAAAGAAAAGAAGTAAAGAAGGTATTATTGAGGTCATAACAGTTAGGGTGGTGCATTGGATGAAATCTGTACAACCATTTGATGATGTTTCTATGATTATGTTGTTGAACAATTGGATGGAAGTGGCTAACTTTGCATTGTCTCGGTTTTCTGTTGCTCCTGTGTGGTCACCTCTTGGCAATGGTTTTATAAAGTTAAGTTATGATGGGAGTAGTGAAGGTAACCTAGGCCCCTCAGGTGTAGGGGTGTATTTAGAGATGAAGAGGGGAAGGTGTTTAGCAATGTATTCATGCTCCATTGGGGTTGGGGACTCTCTTAGAGCTGAGATCTACATTGTTATGGAGGGTATTAGAATGATTAAGGAATTGAACTTACAAAAGTTAATTATTGAAGGGGGCTTGAAGTTGGTGGTAAGCTGGTTACAGAGGGGAAGCGGTCTTTGGAAGTTTGCTAATGAAAGAAAGGAAATCAAATGGCTAACTAGGGGGGTGGACATCCAATTTAAGTGGGTGAAAAGAACAGTATATGCGTTTGCAGATGCTTTAGCAAAGCAGGGGGTGGGTAGGGATCAATAGTACTGTGCTGTAGAGAGTTAAGTCTTGTTCACTGGATTGCTATACCTTTTTCTTATTAATCTAATGAAATTCTGTTATTGATAAAAAAAAAAATTGTAAGGGGTTGCAATTGAGAATTCAGGGTGAGGTGTTTGAGGTTTATTTGCATCCCCTCAAATCTTGACAGTTGATGTTTATGAGTATAGGGATGGAACCCATGGGCTTGATCTTGTTAACCCCCCAACTTGAAGCTAACAACCCCTCCTATTCTATTGATTTGCAACAGCTATTGAACCAATACCTAACATCTTTTAGTAGCCCAAGGGCCTCCCTTGTCCAGGCCTCAAGACCATTAGATGCCCATATCCCCTAGAGCCCCCCCAACCAATGTATGCTCGTACCAATACCCCCTAGTTTCAACATTAGGAGATTGAGAAAATAGTGGTAGAGCTATTAGAAAAAGAAGCTAATACAACCTAGTACTAGCCCTTATTCATCCCCTATTCTTTTGGTAAAGAAGAAAGATGGGACATGGTGCTTCTACGCCAACTATAGAGCACTAAACCAGATTACCATTAAAGATTGTTTCCCCATACCCATCATAGATGAGTTATTGGAAGAACTGGGATTGGCCATGGTCTTCTCCAAATTAGATTTGAGGTCGGGTGATCACCAGATAGGGAACCACCTCGAGGATGTTCCCTAAATAGCTTTTCGTATGCATCACGACAACTATGAATTCTTAGTCATATCATTTGGATTGACAAATGTGCCATCAACATTCTAGGCAATGGTGAATGAAGTATTTAGACCATACCTTTGTTTTCTTGGCAAACATGCAGCAGAATCTTAGAATAGTGAGAGAAGAGGAGGGAGAAGTGAGAAGAGAGAAGAGAGAAGAGAGAAAAGAGAAAAAAGTTTTGGAGAGAAAAACGTCAGCTGGCGGTGCCAACCTTTTTGATATTTATATTAGGGTGATCACTCAAATAATAAAACAATGTAAAATTACATATGTGCCATTGCAGCACTAAACTAAAGTAAGACTAGTTTATTCAACACTGCCCCTCAAGTTGGGACATAGATGTCAATCATGCCCAACTTGTCACATAAGTTATCGTGTTGCGAGTGATGTAAGCCATTTGCAATTATATATGCAAGTTGCTCCTTAGAACTAACATATAGGGTGCACACTTCCCCATTAACAATTTTCTATTTGATAAAGTGTTTGCCAACCTCAATATGTTTAGTTCTATCATGAAGAACTAGGTTGGCTGCAATGTTGATGGCAGCCTTGTTGTCACAATATAAGGAGATGGGGCTATTAACTGAAAAACCAGTTTGCTCAACAAATTCTTTATCCACATGGCTTCAGCCACTCCATGGGACATTGCTCTATCTTCAGCACTAGACCTAGCCACCACACTTTGTTTATTGATTCTCCATGTGACTAGGTTTCCTCCACAAAGGAACAATACCCACTAGTGGACTCTCTGTTTTCAACTGATCCAACCCAATCAACATCTGTATACACTTCAATCTTCAAATGCCCATTCTTCTGGAATAGCAAACCAGCTTCTGGAAACTTGTTTAGATATCTGAGGATTCTCTCGGTTACCTCTAAGTGTTTGATCTTAGGAGCCTTCTCACAAGTCTCTAGAGTTTCTTTACATCCTTGATAACCTCACTCCAACAAGTCACCCAGTTTGTGATATGGATCAATGGGAGAGTCAGCTGGCTTAACCCCTAGTTTTCTTGAATCCTGTAATAGATCTAGGATGTATTTCCTTTGAGAAATGAAGATCCCCTTTTGTGAGTGGGCCATTTCATTTCCGAGGAAATACCGTAGGGAACCTAGATCGTTTACCTCAAATTGAGTGGCTAAGAGATCCTTTAGCCTTTGAATTTGAACTTTCCAATCACTTGTGACTACTATGTCATCAACATACACTATTAAGGGTGCAATATTTCATTCCCCCCTTTTTAAAAATTGTGTATGGTCAGTCTAACACTGTTTGAAGCCAATCTGTTGCTTTACCAGATGAAACTTGCTGAACCAAGCTCTTGGTGATTGTTTTAGACCATACAAAGACTTCTTTAATCTGCACACTTTTTGCTCTTTGCCTCGGGCACTAAAGCTATGAGGTTGTACCATGTACACCTCTTCTTCAAGGTCTCCATTCAAGAATGCACTTTTAATGTCTAGCTGATGAAGATCCTAATCAAGATTTGCAACAAGGGAGAAAAGAACTCTAGTGGAGTTCATCTTAGTTACTGGAGCACAAGTCTCCATAGAATCTATTCCATTCAAGAAGGCACTTTTAATGTCTAGCTTATGAAGATCCTAATCAAGATTTGCAACAAGAGAGAAAAGAACTCTAGTGGAGTTCATCTTAGCTACTGGAGCACAAGTCTCTACATAATCTATTCCATGTACCCTAGGTAAGCCCTTTTGCTACCAACCTGGCCTTGTACCTTTCTACTGTGCCATCAGCCTTGTGCTTCACTGTGAACACCCACTTGCACCCTATCAATTCCTTACCCTCAGGAAGATCCACTAACTCCCACGTACCATTTTTATGTAAGGAATTTATCTCTTTTTTCATTGCATCTATCCATTCAGGTACTAAGAGAGTTTCTGCCACATTTTTAGGGATAATGACACTGTCAATTGAAGAAAGGAAAACACAAAAAGAGGGTAAGATGTTATATTTGGAAACAAAATGCGAAATAGGATGCTTGGTGGTACAAGACCTAACTCCCTTTTTGAAATAGGGATGTCTAGGTCATTAGTAGATGAAGTATCAATAGCAAGAAGATCAAAAACATCAATAGGAATGGGAGTACCTGGTTGGATAGGATCTGTCCCCAGTGAATCTGATGATGTTGGTGGTACAATTTCAAGTTGCTCCACAACTCTTGAACTTAGCTGGCCCTTGTGACGACGAGAAAAAACACGGAACGAATGAGGGTCAGTCTGAGGGGGAAGAACCTGAACTAGTTTCTCCTCCACCCTCCTCTCCCCCTAAGGAGAAATAGAGAAAAAAAGGGTCACTCTCAAAGAAAGACACATTTATAGATAGTATTTCTTGGAAATAGGGTCAAAACACTGATAACCTTTTGAGAAGAAGGGTAACCCAAGAATACATAGGGAATGGTACCAGGATCAAGTTTACCATGAGTAGGAGATAGGTCTTGGACAAAACAACAACCAAACACATAGATAGGAATAGAGAAGAGGGGAGCCTTGGGAAATAAGAGCTGATGGGGGGGCCTTGTACCCTAACAAGCGAGATGGCATACGATTGATAAGATAGACAACACACAACACAACGTCCAAACAAAAACGTTTATCAACATTCATGTGTATGAGTAACCCACGAACAACTTTAAGGAGGTGGCGGTTTTTTCTTTTGGAAGTACCATTCTGTTGGGAGGATCTAGCGCAAGAGCTACGATGTATGGATCCACACAAAGCAAAAAACTCCGTGAGATCACTATGAAAGTACTCTTTGGCATTGTCTGATTGGAAAATTTGGATCTCCGTTTGAAGCTGAGTGAATATCAAGCGTTGGAAATCTTTAATGGTTTTGGGTACTTCATCTTTGGACCGCATAGGATACACCTATGTATATTGGGAGTAGTCATTAATAAGCGAAATGAAATACTTTTAGCCAGACTCAGATGTTAAAGTAACAGGACCCTAGACATCAGAATAAACAATATGGAAAAGAAAATCAAATTTATTATTCCTTGAAGTAAAATGATTTCTACAATGTTTGCTCAGTTTGACATGTGAAATCCAACACTGACACTGACTTAAATAAATTTGGTAACATTTTCAATGATTCAAAAGATAAATGACCCAATCGACTATGCCATAAATGGACTTGACTCTTACTAGACAAACTCTTAGACTCAGTGGCCGCAAGACTAGCTTTATTCTCTAGAATGTAAAGACCATCCACCATATGACCTCTACCGATCATCTTCCCCAAGGCCAAATCCTGTATCACACAAGAGGAAGGGAAAAAGGTTATTGAGCAGTTTAACGAATTTGTTATACTACTAACAGAGAATAAGTTTATAGGTAGTTTTGGAACATGTAGAACATTAGAAAGGGTGAGCCCAAGAGGAAGGGAGATGGTTCCTTGACCAACTATGGTGGGGAAAGAACCATCAGCAAGTCTCACCTTGTCTTGATTAGATAATACATGATAAGATTGAAAACAATTGGACTTACCGTCATATGGTTCGAGGCTCCAGAATCTATCATCCAAGGAGAGTCTGAGGGATGTGAGGACACATGGAAAGTTGTGGTAGAATTACTATTACCTGATGTAGATGCAAAGGAAGTCGAGGGGGGAGAAGCAGAATCCATCTGGCGGATTGCCCTCCCATACAGTTCCAAATGGTCACGGAAAGAATTAATGATATCTTCCCTAGGATCAGTCACGGAAGGGCCCATGGTTGTAGTAGATGATTGAGACTCCTGAGAGGCTAAGTTTGCTGCATTAAACTTCTTTTGACCTTGCTGTCCCGACTTCTTATTTTGGTATGATTTTTTACTTAGCTCCTGGGCCCACTTTGGCTCCCATAAAGTTCCCAACAAGTATTCCGAGTATGTCTAGATTTTTGACAATGTGTGCACCATATTATCCTTGTCATCAACTTTCATCTAAAAGTCACTCTTCTTGAAGGAGTTACCACCTCCTGTAGCAACTCTCCTTTTAGTTACCAATGCAATCTGCTCCCCCTCACAATTATTCATCACATTCCGTCTGCTCTCTCTGACTGTACTAGAGCATACACTTCTTGCACTGATGGGAGATCTTTATTCCCTAATATCTGAACCTTGATAGATTCATATGTGGAATTCATCCCTAAGAGGAAGGCAAACACCCGTTGCTGGGAAACAAGAGTCTTGTATGCTTTAGCATCTGCATCACATTTCCAGTCTATGTTCTGATAATGATCCTAGTTCTTTCCAAATAGAGGTCAATTTTGAATAGTAGACGGAGAGACTCCTCTCACCCTGCTTACAAGTTGAGGAGGTAGCTTGCAACTGATATATTTTGGCATAATGCCGTTGTTCTGATTATTATTATTTTTTTTGAAAAAAGTTAACTGATTTCATTAAAAGAAAGAGAGGTACACAAGAGGGTATACAAATACAGGTAGGGGCCAGACCCCTGAGAATTACACAGGAGGAAAAATATCACAGTACAATGTCTCTAGAATGACTCCTAATTTTGCTAGACCATCTGCAATGGCATTTAGCTCCCTTGGGAAATATATTGGATGTTAAAGACATTGTTCTGATTATGCAGATTTAACCTGCTCCCATATCTCATGAGCTGTTTCTGCCCACATGAAGGTCTTTCTCATTTGTGGCAGCATGGACAATGACAGCCATGACATCACCATGCTGTTTTCCTTGTCCCACCTATCATGTTCCACACCTCTAAATTGTGGTTCTTTAGCTCTACCTTCGATATACCCCACTTTTCCCCTTGCAGTTATGTAGAGCTTGATTCCCCTTGACCATTCTAGGTAATTGAGACCATCAAAGGGAATCACAGCCATGGGAAAACTCGTGTCAAAGCCTCCACTCATTCCACTTTGACTAGAGGTCACACCAGACATACTAGAATCCCTAGAAGACATTTTACTTGATTTCAATTCAGTCACAATTTAGTCAAAGAACTAGTTCTCAGTTCAGTTCAGACACATTTCATTAAAAAAAATTTAAAACGGTAATCATTCATGGAGAGAGAGAAAGAGAAGAGAAGAGACGAGAAGAGGGAAAAGAGGAGAAGAGGAAGATATGATTGAGAGACGCAAAAAAAAAAACTCTTCTAGCTGCCGCCAGTTTAGTTATTTATATTAACTTAATATAAAAGGAATGGGAGGTTACAAGTATGCCCCTGGTGGCACTCCCTAGTAACAAACTAATAAGAAAGAAAGTTATTCATAAAAAAAAAACTAATAAGAAAGAAAGAAACTAACTAGCTAACAACATCTTAAGCTGACAACACACTAACATCAACTGTAAAATAACAATTAAGTAATCCTTGGAGTTGACATAAGGGATGCAAATTTCCCTTTTTTTCCAATTTTTCCTTATGAAGTGTTTGTCCACCTCAATGTGCTTGGTCCTCTCATGTAGGACAAGGTTGCTAGTGATGTTTATGGCTACCTTGTTGTCACAGTTAAGAGACATAGGATTATGTACAACAACTCCAAGCTCCCCTAGAATATTTTTTAGCCAAAGGACTTCAGCCACCCCATGTGCCTTAGCTCTATATTCAGCTTCAGCACTTGACATTGCTACCACACTTTGTTTCTTGCTTTTCCAGGTCACTAGGTTTCCTCCCACAAATGTGCAATACCCAGTTGTGGACTTTCTATCATCCACAACACATGCCCAATCAACATCTGTAAAGACTTCCACCTTTAGGTAATTATGTTTACTGAATAGTAGACATGTTTCGGGATACTTTTTTAAGTATCTAAGAACTCTCTCTGCTGCCTCCATGTGTGGTTTCTTAGGAGAGTGCATGAATTGGCTTAGAACCCCAACTAAATAGGCAATGTTTGGACGGGTCATGGACAAATAAATCAACTTTCCCACTAACCTTTGGAACTGTTTCACATCTTTTAGAGGTTCACCATCACAGTCATCCAACTTGTGATCAACATCCATGGGAGTATCTGCTGGCCTTGTAGCTAATTTGCCTGTGTCTTGTAATAGATCAAGGGTGTATTTCCTTTGAGAAATGAAGATACCCTTTTTCTAAGCGGGCGACTTCAATTCCAAGGAAATACTTCGGGGGACCTAAATCTTTCACTTCAAATTTAGATGCAAAGAATTGTTTCAATTTTTGTATTTCTAAACTCCAATTTCCTGTAATGATGATATCATCCACATACACTATCAATACAACCACCTGTTCTTGACATCTCTTCACAAAGAGTGTATGATCAGAATGACATTGTTTGAAGCCTACCTACTGAACTGCCATGTGAAACTTACTGAACCAAGCTCTGGGAGATTGTTTTAAACCATAAAGAGACTTTCTCAGCTTGCACATCTTATTTTCACTTCCCTTGGCACAAAATCCAAGGGGTTGAACCATGTATACTTCCTCCTCTAGGTCACCATTTAAAAAAGCATTCTTTATGTCCAGTTGATGCAATTCCCAGTCAAGGTTAGCAACTAATGACAGAAGAACCCTAATTGAGTTCATCTTAGCTATTGGAGCAGAAGTCTCATCATAGTCAACCCCGTACACTTGAGTGTACCCTTTGGCTACTAATCTTGCTTTGTACCTTTAAACTGTCCCGTCTGCCTTGTGTTTAACTGTAAACACCCACTTACACCCCAGTGGGTCTTTCCCCCTTGGAAGATCCACCAATTCCCAAGTTTGATTTTTATAAAGAGCATTAATCTCCTCCTTCGTAGCATCTGTACATTCAGGGCATTTTAAGGCTTCTGCAACATTTCTAGGAACAGGGATGCAATCAACTACGGATAGAAAGGCTCGGTTTGAGGGGGAAATGTGATCATAGGAGACATACTGGGTAATGGGGTGTTTGGTAGTGCATGACCTGACTCCCTTTCTTTGAGCAATAGGAATGTCAAGGTCATCCACAATAGGAGTAGGAGCATCAGTAGGTGCAATAGGGTTTGGACTTACCTCCTGGGAGTCTGTTAGGAACCTACCTAACTCAGGGCTCTTCGAGGGGCCAACCTCCTGAATTCTTGGAAGAAGAGAGAGAGAGAGAGAGAGAGAGAGAGAGAGAGAGAGAGAGAGAGAGAGAGAGAGAGAGAGAGTTTAGTGCTGAAGGAATCAATGTCCTATTCCTTTTTTGCTCTACTACTTATAGTTTTACATTCTTGATTGTCTTTCTGTTACAGTTGTTACAAGTGGATGGTTAGTTGTGTTGACGTGGCCTCCTCTTGTAAAACTGATTAACTGCCTTCTGTTGGTTTGTTCCAGTAGTCTTGACAATCCCCCCTTCCTTTAGATCAACCTTGTCCTCAAGGTCTAATGTAGGAAAATTTGATTGCAAATCTATGTAGGATTCCCAGGTTGCATCCTCTTCCGGAAGGTTAGACCAAACAACTAATGCCTCTGGTATGACTCTGCCTCCCCTACGGACCCATCTGAAATCAATGATGCGGGCTGGCTCAGTCTGCACTTGTCCTTCTTCTGGAAATATGGGAAGGGTTGCACTTGTAATGACTCCTGACTTCAGCCCCTTCTTCAGTAAGGAGATATGAATACAGGGTGCAGTTTGGATGTTGCCGGAAGGTCCAATTTGTAGGCCACTGATCCTATTCTCTCTAGGATTTTAAATGGGCCAAAATAGCGCAGGCTGAGTTTGTCCAACTGTCGGTTTGCAACTGAATTCTGCTTGAAAGGTTGTAATTTGAGAGACACCCAATCACCTAATTCATATTGGACATTCTTGTGGTGTTTATCATAGCTGTGCTTCATCCATTGCTGTGCCTGTAAGAGATGTCTCAGTTCCCTTAGCACCTCGTCCCGTTGCGCTAGCTGTTCTTCAATGGCCGCTACTGTGGTGGTTCCTTTTTCATAAGGAAGTAGAGGGGGAGGGTCCCGACCATATAAAGCTTTGAAGGGTGTCATCCCCGCGGCGCTATGGAAAGTGGTGTTGCATCTCTGCCCAAGTCAGCCGTTTGAAAGGAACCAGTGGGCCTGGGCCCAATACTTCTTCCTCGTCTGGTGCTGTTGTCCTTTCTTGCTCCCTTCTTGCTCCTTGACCCCATGGTCGCTGCACCTTTCTTGCTCAACTGAACTTGTCCTCATACAATCTGGCTAGTGCTGCCACATTGATGACCAGAGTGGGCTGCATCGCTTTCACTTCCAGTCGCAGTTCTTCTTTTAGGCCGTCGACGAAGTTTCCCACCAATGCCTTCTCCGTCCACCCTTGGACTCTCACGGCCAACCTTTCGAACTCCATCTGGTATTCCTTTACTGATCGTGTGAAAAAATGATGAATTATTGTTTGGTGTGACTGATCAGACCTGACTTTTGCCATGTTTTGTACATATGAACTGGTTCAGCAGGGTTGTAATATGAGAACAAGAATTTTTTTTGTGCCTAGAACTGTGGTTGCACTAAGGTTTTTGTTGTGAGGATTATTTAATTGTTATTTTACAATCGTTGTTATTGTGTTGTAAGCTTAAGATGCTGTCAGTCAGTTAGTTTCTTTCTTTCTTATTAGTTTGTTACTAGGGAGTGCCACCAGGGGCATACTTGTAATCTCCCATTCCTTTTATATTAAGTTAATATAAATAACTGAACTAGCGGCACCCAGAAGAGTTTTTTTTTTTGTGTCTCTCAATCGTATCTTCCTCTTCTCCTCTTTTCCCTCTTATCTCTCCCTCGTCTCTCTCCATGAATGATTGCATGGTATCAGAGCAAGGTTTTGGGCTATAAAAATATGTTTTCCCATTTGAACTGCTCCATCCTCTTTCTTCTTTGATTTCTTGGACATGGAAGACAGAGAAACCCTAGCAGACTACTTGCGGCTCTTCCTTTGGGTTCTTCCTTGGTCGTAACATCAAGGAGACCCTAGCAGAAGAAGGGCGATGTAGTAAAGACTCCCTTCCTTATCTATTTGATGCTGTGAAGTTAATTTCTGGGTTGGCACCTTCGTACGGGTGCTGGACAGGATATGTGTTCTTGTGTTTTTTCTATGGCCAATGGTGTGAAGGCCTTACTTTTTAGTTTTATACCTTAGTTTAGATGTTGGGCTGTTAGATTGCATGTGCTGTAGTCGAACTGCTAGTATACTATTCTAACGGCTGGTGCTGGACTGATTACTGGGCTATTTTAATGGCTGAACCATCACTGAGTTGATTTCAGCAGTTCTTTTGTTTTTTCCACATTCCATAAGTAAATTTCTTGAGGGTTGGTATTCTGATTGTGGCTGTTGTGTAGTTGTATGGGATTTTAGAGGTTAGTCCTTTGGTAACTCAGGAGAGGCATCTCAGTTCTGACCCTAAGGAAGATATTATCAACTCCTTTCGTGAACATTTGGAATTGTATGGTAGGACTCTCCACCAGATGGATTCTGGTCCTACTCCCTCTACCTCGTTTGTGTCTACATTAGGATATGCTGCCACAACCTTCCATTTGTCATTTCATACCAATGATTCTCCTTGGATTATTGACTCTGGAGCCTCAAACCACATGACCGGTAAGTCAAATTTGTTTCAGACATATAACCTTCTCTCTGGGAGAGATAAGGTAAGACTAGCTGATGGTTCTTTTTCTACCATAGCTGACCGAGGTACCATACCTCTCCCACTTGGCCTTACCCTTCCTAATGTACTGCATGTTCCGAAATTACCTATTAATTTGCTGTCCATTAGTAGTCTAACTCATTCCTTGAACTACTCAGTCACTTTTTTTCCGTCTTCATATGTGTTTTAGGATTTGGCCTCGGAGAAGACGATTGGTAGAGGAAGCATGGTGGATGGCCTCTACGCGTTGGAGAATAATGCTGGTCTTGTGGCTACAGAGTCCATGAGTTCGTGAAGTGAGAGTCAAGCCTATTTATGGCATAGTTAGTTGTCTAGGTCATCTTTCTTTTGAGTCATTAAAAGTTATGTTTCCAACGTTGTTTGAGTCCTTGTCATTGAGTCGGTGACAGTGTCAAACTTGTCAATTGGGTAAGCATTGTAGAAGTTCTTTACCTTTGCGAAATAAAAGATCTGAATTTCCATTTCATATTGTTTATTATGATGTTTGGGGCCTTGTTACTCTACCTACTGAGGTTGGCTATAAGTACTTAATTACCTTGATTGATGATTATTCTAGATACACTTGGGTTTACCCTATGCGATGTCGAGATGAAGTGCCAAAAATTGTGAAAGTTTTTCAATGCATGGTGTTCACTCAGTTCCAAACGGAAATCCATATCTTCTAGTCGGACAATGCGAAGGAATATTTCCATAGTGATCTCACGAAGTTTTTTGCTTCGAGTGGGTCACTTCAGCGAAGCTCTTGTGCCAGGACACCCCAACAAAATGGTGTGGCTGAACGGAAGAACCGTCACCTTCTCGAAGTCGCTCATGGCTTATTGATTCATATGAATGTGCCAAAATAGTTTTGGATGGATGCAGTCTTGTGTGCGACATATATCATCAATTGCATGCCCTCTCGGCTCCTAGAGTATAAGGCCCCACATCAGCTTTTGTTCCCTATAGCCCCGTTGTCCACCATTCCGATGTGTGTTTTTGGGTGTCGTTTCTTTGTCCATAACCTATCCCCTATTCGTGGTAAGCTTGATCCTTGGGCTATTCCTTGTGTTTTTCTTGGTTACCCTTTATCTTAAAAGGGGTATCGCTGCTGTGATCCCACCTCTTGCAAGTACTATGTCTCCATTGATGTATCATTCTTTGAGAATCAACATTTTTTCTCGGTTTCTCCTCAGGGGGAGAGTAGGGTTGAGGAGAAACAGGCGATTCAAACTCAACTACCTCCTTTACCCGATCCTCCTCCATTCCGGGTTTTTCATCATTGCCATAAAAGCTAGCAGAGTTCAAGAGCCGTTGAACCTGACACTATGCAACCAACATCATTGGATTCACCCCAGGCAGATCAATCTCATCAGCCAGGTACACTTGCTCCTGTTGATATGTATGTTCCTCTAAATGTTGATTCTCCCGTCATCAATGATTTTAATATTCCTATTGCTAAGAGAAAGGGTGTTAGGTCTTGTACCACTAATCATCCTATCTCTAATTTTGTGTCCTAGGATCATGTTTCACCCTCATACCATGCCTTTCTCTCTTTTGTGGACAGTGTCCCCGTTCCTAAGAATGTGGTAGAAGCTTTGTCTAAACTTGAATGGACAGATGCAATGCAGGAAGAAATTGATGCTTTACACAAAAATGGCACTTGGGAATTGGTAGACCTTCCTGAAGGGAAGGAACGAGTGGGTTGCAAGTGGGTGTTCACAGTGAAACACAAGGCTGATGGAACTGTTGAAAGGTACAAGGCTAGACTGGTAGCAAGAGGCTTTACACAGGTATATGGAGTGGACTATGCAGAGACTTTTGCTCCAGTAGCCAAGATGAACTCTATCAGGATTCTTCTTTCATTGGCAGCAAATCTTGACTGGGAACTTCACCAATTGGACATAAAAAATGCTTTCTTGAATGGTGACTTGGAAGAGGAAGTGTACATGACCCAACCACCAGGGTTCTGTGCCAAAGGCAGTGAACAAAAGGTGTACAGGTTAAAAAAATCTTAATATGGGTTGAAACAATCACCTCGGGCTTGGTTTAGTAAGTTCCATTTAGCAGTTCAACAGATGGGGTTCAAACAATGCCAGTCAGATCATACTCTGTTTATGAAAAGAGGTGAAGGTAAAATTGCAGCTCTTATTGTGTATGTGGATGACATAGTGATCACAGGAGATTGGGAGGCTGAAATACGGAGACTAAAAAAATTCTTAGCCACTCAATTTGAGGTGAAAGATCTAGGCCCCTTACGTTATTTCCTTGGAATTGAAATTGCCCACTCTTACAAGGGCATCTTTATTTCCCAACGGAAATATGTACTAGATCTACTAGAAGATACAACTAAGTTGGGGGTAAAACCAATTGATTCACCAATTGAATCTAATCATCATCTGGGAGACAGTCAGGGAGAGCTTTTGAAAGGTGTGAAGAAGTTCTAGAGACTCGTGGGGAGGCTTTTGTATTTATCTATGACCAGGCCTGATATTGCCTATGCAGTGGGTGTCCTTAGTCAATTCATGCACAACCCTAGGACAACTCACTTTGAAGCTGCAGAGAGGATCTTGAGATACCTCAAGAAGTTTCTCGGAGCTGGTTTGTTGTTCCAGAAACATGGTCACTTAAAGGTGGAAGTATATACTGATGCAGATTGGGCAGGAGCAGTCAATGACCGAAAGTCTATCGGTGGGTATTGTGCCTTTGTAGGAGGAAACCTGGTCACATGGAGAGGTAAAAAACAAAGTGTGGTGGTTAGATCTAGTGCTGAAGCAGAGTATAGAGCGATGGCTCATGGGGTTGCTGAAATCATGTGGATAAGAAATCTGTTAGGTGAACTGGGTTTCGCAGTGAGCAATCCTATGTCACTCTACTGTGACAATAAAGTTGCCATCAATATTGCTGCTAATCCAATCCTGCATGATTGGACGAAACACATTGAAGTGGACAGGCATTTTATCAGAGAGAAACTTGAAAATGGAGAAGTGTGTACACCATATGTTAGCTCAGAAGAACTTGCAGATATCTTCACCAAAGGTCTTCATCATGTGCGGCACAAAGATTTGTGTGACAAGTTGGGCATGATTGACATCCATGCTCCAACTTGAGGGGGAGTGTTAAAATAATTTAGTTGTTGGTGTTAGGGTCTGTTTGGCTAGTTAAAGTGTTTTTTTTTTTAATTTCGTTTTTTCACTTTTGTTATGTCTGTTATTGTACTCAGGGGCACAAGGGTCTTTTCCCTTTTTATTTTTGTCGCCCTATATATATTATAATAAAGGCTGGCGCCGCCAACACTGTTACATTGCAAATCCCTTCTCCTCTGCTCTCTCTTCACTCTTCTTCTCTTCTCTTCTCTTCCTCTTATTTTTGGCCGGCCATACTGTCAAGAATAATAAAACAATGTAAAATTACATATGTGCCCTTGCGGCACTAAACTAAAGTAAGACTTGCTTATTCAACAGCCTTCAAAGGTCCATCTTGAATTTTTTCGATATCTTGATATACAACCCAGATTGGCCATCTCGCCTTCAAAGTCTCTCTGTTGCACTAAACTTACTTTGACAACACCAACTCCATGCAAAGGCAACTAAATGCACTTTTGGTCAGAATTAGATAAACTATTTGGGACACATTGTTTCAGAAGGTAAGGTTTGGGCTGACCTAACTAAATTCTCATGTTTGCTTGATTGGCCCCAACCTAAATAGCTAAGGGGTTCAGGGGGTTTTTGGATATGGGCTGCTAGCTGCACCCCTCACCCGACAGGCTTTTGACGCCCTGAAGAGGTTGTGACAACCCCTCCAGCCCTGGCCCTGCCCGACCTTTCAAAGATATTCATTTTGGAGTGTGATGCATCAAAGATGTGGGCTCGGGGCAGCTCTCATGCAATCTAGGCAACCCTTGGCCTACTTTAATAAGGTGTCTCCCAAGGATCAGACCAAGTTGGTGTACGAGAAAGAACTGATGGCCATAGTCTTGCCGGTTCAAAAATGGAGGACCTTACCTCCTAGGCCGCTGGGTCATAATAAGAACTGACCAAGAAGCTTGAGACACCTTCTGGAGCAATGCATTCATATGGATGAACAACAAATGTGGCTAATTAAACTTCTGGGTTTTGACTATATTAAAAATACAAGCCAGGGACCACGAACAAGGCAACTGATGCTCTATCCTGCAAAGAAGAGTTGTCACACTTGGGGGTTTCATAGCCCAGATTTCCTCTGCTGTAGGAACTTAAACAAGAGGTTCATGAGGACCCCACACTGACCTAGATCCGTGAATAGTGCAAGGATCCCTCCACTTCTCTGCTACTCTATCAAGGTTGATACCTTATTCTTTCAAGGCCGACTAGTGTCACCACCTTATTCTCGATTCATTCTCAAGTTATTAGGGCTGCTTCATGACACTCCTCTCAATGGGCATTCTGGGATTCTGTACACCTATTGCTGTTTAGCAACACATTATTACTGGAAATCCATGAGAAAGTCAATTGAGGATTATGTGGAAGCTTGCACTGTATGCCAACAACAAAAATGAGGCCTAGGCTCCGGCAGGCCTCCTTCAGCCCATCCCACTCCTGGATCAGGTATGGGATGAAATGTCTATGGATTTCATTTCTGGTTTGCTATCCTGCATGGGAAAAACAGTCATCATGGTTTTCTCAAATTAAATTGGGGAGTGATTGCAACTCTCTCTTTCTCCAAGAAAAAACTGGTAGGACTTTGGACCCCACCCACAGCTGATTTTTTCAAATTAAATTTTGATGGCGGCAGCTTTGGCAATCCAGATCCATCAGGGATAGGTGGGGTGTTATGAAATGGGAGGGGGAAAATTTTGGGTTTGTTCTCAGGACCAATTGGGGAAGGGGACTCCACGAGAGCAGAGCTGAAGGCTGTGATGTTTGGTATACAGAAAGCTGTGGAGTTAGGTGTTCAGAAGCTGATAATTGAAGGGGATTCTAAAGTGATTCTAAGCTGGCTGAGAAAAGAAGAACAACTTCCATGGTGGTTCAGAAATGAGATAAAAAACTTTAGAAAATTGTCAAAAGACATGCAGATTTTAGTTCTTTGGGTTCCAAGGTCAGTCAACAGCCTAGCTGAGCAGTTGGCAAAACAAGGTGTAAACAGAGACCAAGTGTTTTGGCACAGCTGTAACCTTGAGGAGCAGAGTCTCTGGGCTTTTTCTTTTTCTGTTGTAAGGAGTAGCCGAGGCTACTCAATGTTGTAAAGACATGTTTTTGTTACTAATAAAATTGTTCTTTTTTACTGATAAAAAATGGTCACCGTGGTTGTAGTGGACCGATTGACCAAATACGAACATTTTTATTGCCTTGGTCCATCCCTATACTACAGCCTAGGTAGCTGATGCTTGTGTGAAAAATGTAGCAAAGTTACACGACACACCCAAAGCCATCATTTCTGATAAGGATCCTACATTCCTTAGCCGCTTCTGGACCGAGTACTTCAAATTATAGGGAATTGAGCTTTATTACCTACATGTTATCATCCACAATCGGATGGTCAAATGGAGGTCCTTAACTTGCTTGGAGACCTATTTAAGGTGCTTTGCTGGGGAGAAGCCACACCAATGGGTATTGATAAAAAAAAAGCCACACCAATGGGCCCAATGGCTAACATGGGCCAAATTTTGGTACAACACCTTTCATTTAGATGTAGGGATGAATGACCCCATTCAAGGCCTTATACGGAAGGGACCCACCGGCCATCCTCCCCTATGAGAGGGGATCATCAATTGTTGCCTCAATAGAGGAGACATTCTCAGCTAGGGATGATTTACTTAAATCCCTCAAGACTAACCTGGTCAAAGCCCAACAATGCATGAAGGCTACCTATGACAAGAGACATCGTTTGGTATAATTCCAAGTAGACCTGTTCATGGGTCGGGCTTTTGCTCTTCATTAACATAAAATTTTCAGGTCCGAGCCCGAGCCTGGCTCGAACAATGGGCCTACAACTTGGGCCCGAGCCTGGCCCTCATAAAAAGCCCGAAGCCCGATCTGGAGTCTGAGCGTCGTCGTTGCCCTCTGAGATTGAGAGAATGGTGTCTAGGCTGAGTCCGTTGATTCCTGGGAGTCTAAGAGTGAGAATAGAAACTAAGAAAGTGAGAAGAAAGATGAAAATAGTGCTGGCCAGAGAGAGAGAAAGAGAGAGCTCATTGTCGGAGAGAGAAACAACCTAGATCTGGTGGCGCCAGCCGCCGGTGCCTGAATTTGTAGAGTGAAAACGGTGCGCCTGGGTTCTGGTGGCGCCGATTGGAGAGAGAACTAAGAAGATAGAAGACTTAGTTTTGAGAAGAGAGAGAATTGAGAATGAGATGATAGAAGATGAAAACAGTGCTTGCTAGGTTCGCAAGTGCAGCTGAGTTCGCAGATTGTGAGAGTTTGAGAGGGAGAAATGAGAGCCGACTAAGAGTGTGAGAATGAGAAATGATAACGAAAAGAAAAGATTTAAGAATTTAGGGTTAGGGTTAGGCAGTTTGGGAATTTAGGTTAACTTATACAAAGGTCGGGCCGAGCCGAGCTTGGGCCAGGCTTTTTTAACAAATCCCGAGCCCGGCCCGCAAAATAGTTGAGCTCGGGCTCTTAGTTCCGAGGTCAAGCCTGTGGGCTTAAATGCATGCTCAAGCCCGTTTGGGGGCCGGGCCGGGCCGGCCCGTCTGGCTACCTGGCCCATGAACAGGTCTAATTCCAAGTAGGGGATATGGTTTACTTAAAATATGAACCCTATTGTCATGCCTCACTAGCCAAAAGAATATGGCACAAATTAGCTCTATGGTCCCTTTAAGATCGCCGCTAGGTTGGGCACTGTAGCCTTCAAATTAGAACTACCGATGGGGTCAAAGTTGCATACGGTGTTCCATGTCTCACTTCTTAAGAAGAGTTAACTGCCCAGTTCTGCAGTAGCTCCCAAGCTTCCAGAATTCTTAGATGAGGGCATGTACTTGTTAGAGTCGACAATCCAGGGGTATTTGAGTCATTCCATATGTTTTACTTTAAGTCGTTTTGTCTATTGTGTCTGATATTGAATAGGGTGTTTCCATACATAAAGAGGGGCACAAAGGTCTTTGTACTTAAAAGTTTAGAAATCTATATATATTATTCTGGTTGGCTGGGAGATTGATTTTTTACCTTCTGGAGACCAGCTGAACCATCTCTTCATCTTCTCCTCTCTCTCTCTCTCTCTCTCTCTCTCTCTCTTCCCTTCTTCCTCCCTTCTTCTCTCTTTCCTTTTATTTCAGGAAGTAAATCAGGTCTGATAGAATAACTAACAGTACTCACTGAACCCACGACTATTATTGATTACAGATGGGTAAAAGTGGGCAAGAAGATTGTCCAAGAAGCCTTAGTAAATTGGCCTGTGGATTACTACCAGAAGAGGCCACCTGGGAACCATGTCTAGCTCAATAGTATCTTCATTTCGGCCTTGAGGACAAGGCCTTGAGGAAGGAGGAGATGTTAGGACTCCAACAGTAGGTCCAAAAGTCCAGGCTTATATGGATGGGGTCTTGATACCAGACGATGAGAAGGTGACTTATATTAGAGAACTAGAGCACCCATGTTCATACTTGGCCGACCTATGCTCGTGTCTACACTAGAAATTCCCTCGCCATGTCAGCTCAAGCCATTGAAACCTGCACATGTAACTCATAGTTATGCTTCTGTAATCAAGACTACAAGTAGTGGATGATCCCTGCAAGGGAGAGGAGAGAGTTATCATTTGTTTCATCTTCCTCTTTTTTCTTCTATAGGAGGTGTGCTTCCCATGAAGGAGCACCTGCATTGGGCAATAATCTCAACAGGTTAAGAGGAGACAGAAATACATGCTTCTTCTACAACATTACAAATGCAAGGGAGATGCTATTACATTTCCATCAAAATAGGGGAGAATACATTTGAGGAAGATCGGGAGACTGTGAAAGCCATTGTGGACTTCTACAACTACAAGGAATTATTTTTGGCCCATGACACAGACCTAAACTAGATGGACTTTTCTTTGACAGTTTGATAGAAGATGAGAACAAGGATCAAAATTTTTATATGATACGTGTATAATATCTTATTGTATCAACAATGCCCTGATACTCTAAATAAGCGGCTTTTTGTGGTTTTGACTAGTTTCAGGGGGTAGGCAGCCTAAGACTGACCCCTAACCAATTTTGAAAAATAAACTAAAAAGAAAGTTTCGTGCTATGGAAAATCTGATATGAAGTTCGTGCATATGAGTGTATTGATACTTTGAACCTTAGATGAGAGAACCTCCTTGGAAGTCATTTTGTTGAGGGTGAAGTGTTTGGAGCCATCAATGATTTGGTGGGTCATAAGGCATCCGCGCTATTGAAACACCTGATACACAAGTTCATGCATACTGGGTGTATTGATACTTTGAACCTTGGATGGGAGGACCTCTTTGGAAGTCCTTTTGTTGAAGATGAAGTGTTTAGGGCCATCAATGACTTGGTGGGTCATAAGGAACTCGTGCCGAATGACTTCCCCATTGAATTTTATAAGAAATGCTGGTCTTTCATTAAAGTGGAGCTATTGGAAGCTATGAAAGAATTCCACGAAGAAGCCACTATTATGCAAACAACCAATTCCACTATTATTTTATTAATCCCAAAGAAGCATGGTGCCATTAACGAAAGTCCTATGTAGGATCACATCTCTTGCAGGTAGTTTTTGTGGATGTAGGCTGAAACAAATGTATTGATTCAAGATTGAGATCGTGAACCCTGGATGTAGTATGCAAGTTGGACATGGAAAAAGCTTATGATCATGTCCAGTGGAGCTTCCTGGACTACCTTATGAGAAGAATGGGTTTTGGTGCTAGGTGGAGAGGGTGAATCTCAGCTTGTTTTTCTACTGCCAAATTCTAAATTCTCATAAATGGTTCTCTGACAGGCCACTTTAAGGGGAAGAGAGGTTTATGTGATGTGGTGACCCTCTTTGCCCATTATTTATCATTGTGGTGGAGGCTCTAAGCAAGTTGATTAGTAGAGTTGATGCAGGTGGCTTCATTGATGGTTTCAAAGTCATCTAGAATAGCCAGTCTATTGCCCTCCTCTGGTTTGTTGATGATTCCATCATCTTTAACAGAGCCCTAACCTCTGATTTGCTATTCCTTAGGGGCCTTCTGATTTGTTTTGAAGCAATCTTAGGCTTGAAGATTAATATTCAAAAGAGTGAGTTGATTCCCATTAGGTCTTTTCCTGACTATGACACCTTGGCATCATCCCTTGGATGTAGGAAATGATTCCTCCCTTCAAAATTTCTTGGAATTCCATTATCAAACCTCCCAGTTTATTTTTTGTTTATTTTTTGTCTTTCTTCTCAGCCCCCAACCTTTGTTATAAATCATATGGAGATCAGGTGGGATTTTCTGTGGAAGGGCTTGGGGATCAGACATCTAAATCTTCTAAATAATTCTCTCCTTGCAAAATGGCTATGGAGATAGTCTCGAAAAAGGAGAGCTGTGGATGAAGTTGATTCATCATAAGTATGAGATGGACTGGTTCTCTAATGTTCCCCAAAATTCATATGGTGCAAACATTTGGAAAGGAGTTGTGAATGTTTTTTGTTAATAAACTAAAATTTATTTAAAGAAAAAAAAAGATTAATACAAGGAAGGTGACCAGAGATCACCCGAGAGAAAGACAGAAAAGCTCCAAAACCCACCTTCCCCTCAACGAAAAGCAATCAAATAAAACATGTACCCAAAACTCTCCACCCTAAGAAAAATAAACAACTACAATCAAATGGTGAAACCCAAAACAGCTAAACTTAGAAATAGTAAACACAACCATAACGATACCTCTCCACCTCTTTTTTAAGATTTTCATGGGTTTTATCAATTTCTTGTTTGGTCCAATCCCAAATAGACCCCCTTTTAATCTTGCAAAGATAGATGATACCAATTACCAGAACATCTCAATGTTTCCTGTCTTCTAAGCCTCTATCTGCTAGAATAGTTTACCTAAGTTTCTCCACATCCTTAACTTCTTCAGAACCGGGGTCTTCTCAAAAAATGGGCTTGTATTCAAAGCCTGATTCTTCTCCTTGACAGCACTGGCAAGATCAGCTAATCCCTGGTCACCGTGACTTTCCTCAGAAAATGAAAAATTTTCTTCAGCGCCTACAGTATTCTTCTACAGGGCAAAGAATATTTCTCTTCCAATTTTTTGAATGTTTTCCTAGCAAATTCCTCACCCCAAGTTGAAGGACAACTATGCTATACACATTTTTAGACTGGGCAGTGCTCATAATATCCTTTTCTGGAGGGATCCTTAATTAGATGTTTCATCATGTTTGTTTCTTTCTTTTTTTTTAATTTCTTAATAAGTTGCCTTTTTATTTTTTTCTGCTAAAAGGATTTTTTTTTTTTTGTTTTTACATGGGCAGGGTAAATTTAAACATGCAATATATTGCTTGTGATGCATTTGACAAACAATTATTATTTTGAGAAAGGAAAATATTCATTCAATTCAATCCAAAGAGGGAGGAGGACGTTTAATTGAAGGAGCTTTCTGTTTACTGCCTCTTCCCCCTTTATGCCTTAAAGCCGTTTAGTTTTCATAATATAATAGATTGAGCTAAATGTCGGTACTTGGTTCTTTAAAAACTCAATGATTACTTTGTGTTAGAGATAGCTTAGAAAAGGAGGCATAATAAAAAGAAATCTTTCACTTTCTCATTCCTCTTGCTTTCTGTAGGGAAGTGTACCAGATAGAGCGAAGAACTTCAAACTGCTATAGATTGAGTTAATGTGCACTTCATAAATCATACTGCTTGCATGAATTTGAGTGGCCAGCATCGCGATGGCTGTTCAGCTGGCCAATGAATTCCCTTGTATGAGCCCGCACCTTTCAATGAGTGGATGTACACAACCACCATGAAGTCACAGGTTCAACACCAATTTACTTTGCAAGTTGCAGCCGAATACTTGAAGCTATAACTGTAGTGTCACCCCGATTGAAGACGACCAACTAAACCTCCCACAATGTCTTGTACTCATGCCGACTAGAAGAGCTTTGGCTGCCTGTTCCTTCCTTGTAACTTGTAGCCGTGATAAGAGGCGGTGAAATTTACAAATATTATATAAAGATTAACGTGATGATTGACTTTGCTGCTGCTGCTGCTGCAGATGATGATGTGGTACTCAATTAAATTTACGTGGATTTCTGATTGGTTAAAGTTTATTATTACCTTTCCTTGCAATGGTAAGGTGATAATGTAATCTCCATGTCACTCTATTCTGGATGGTCCTGATGGAGTTCAGAGAATCAGATTATTGCCTCACAGAGTGTGCCTCACATGCACATCTCAGCATGCATCGGTAAGCATCTCCTGTACTTGTAATGGAGAGATGTTCTCAATACATGACTGGGATGGACTGTGGGGGCATCCATGCGAATTCTTCTTGATGCTTTTTTGGCTGAAACATTGCTTTCCTTATGAAGTCGAGCCTTAATGTTATTGATAAAAAAAAAGTCAAGCCTTAATGATGATTTGATCGAGTTCACTAGGGGGTGCCTCACAACACCCCACAGCACATCCCAATCATGTATTGGGAACATCACCTACACGGTTGGGATGTGCTGTGGGGCATTGTGGGGCACCCCTTTATGCATCAAACTTCTATTGGTTAGACTTAGTGGTTGGTTAAGCAGTCCTTAGGGGTACTTAACCTCCTGATACTTTCATTTGTGATGAAGGCCCGCCCTGAGGTTCCAAATTCTAGCTCGTTGACCCTGCTGTCAACATTTTGTTGGTTAACTTCAGAAAAGATTCTCATCTTACTGTCACGTGCATATTTAAACCATATTAAAAGCCCCAAGCAACCTTTATATTTTTTTATGAGACATTGTGGGGGCACCCCCTTATGCATCAAACTTCTATTGGTTAGACTTAGTGGTTGGTTAAGCAGTCCCTAGTGGTACTTAACCTCCTGAAACTTTCATTTGTGATGAAGGCGAAAGGCCTACCCTGAAGTTTCAAATTCTAGCACGTTGACCCTATTGTCAACACATTTTGTTGGTTAACTTCAGAAAAGATTCTTACGTGACTGTCATGTGCATATTTTAAACATTTTAAAAGCCCCAAACAACTTTGTATCATTTATGAGACATTTCGTAGAAAATTGATAAAATAAAATTAAAGAAAAAGGGCAAAACATTAACATGGCAAAAAAGTTACAGCAAAATATAAGATAAAATGTAGAAAAAGGGGAAACTGAAACAAAATGCAGAAAAAACAGAAAATTGAAGGTAATATAACAAAGAAAAAGAGGAAAATGCAAAACACTAAGGCGCCGTTCACTTTTCGGTAAATTGCTTACTCAAGTAAAGTTTTTCCTAGGAAACACTTACCCGGGTAAGTGCATTTACCCATGTTCTTTTATTTCTCATGTAAACAAAGCAATGACCATTTTAGCCATAAAAATTCATTATTAAAAGGGGCATTTTTGTCCCATTCAAGTGTTGACAATTTTCCCCCTAGGTGGGAAAGTTATTTACCCACCTAGGAGATGGATATTATTTACCCGGGTAAGTGATACACAGGAAAATAAACTTTCCCTAATCCCCACATAAATCTGAAAAAATAACATGGGATTCTTGGTCTTCCCATTGACCAACTTTCCCCCCTCTCAAAATATGAAAAAAGAATGCCCCCTAAAAATACAGAAATTTACTAGGGATGGCAATGGGGTGGGTTTTGTAAATTCTAGACCCCTACCTAGCTTCCCTAAACCTCTCAACCCATACCTGCCCCAAAACTCGCAATGGGTTAGATTTTGAGAATCTAAACCCTCTCGGCACATGAAAGTGCAAAACCCTCCCCAACCCTACCCTTTGTGCATTCAAGGGTAGGGGCGGGTTGGGTTTAAAACCCACATCTAATTTCCTATTATTTCTTGTCATATATAAGCAATAAACAAGTAAAAAAAACACAAGTAAATATCAAGATTTCTAATTATTTGATTAAGACATGTAAAAATACATAAATTATCAATTACCATTGACATAAAATTCAAAATATTATTTAATTCAACACATAATACATAAAGGTTATATGTTTTCTAACAATATGCGGGTCAGGAGGGTTGGGTTTAGCCTAATACCATACCTTACCCATACCTGTATGTGTTGTAGAATTCCAAAGCCCATACCCAGTCCCCTAAAAAAATTTGCCTTGTTGGGGATGGTAGAGGTGGGTATCCACTGAATAGGGTAGAAATTGCCATCCCTAAAAATCACAGACAAAAATAAAAAATACAGAAATAGAAAAAAAAACAAAATAATACATAACTTTGAATGGGTATTTTTGTAATTTTATCATTATCATACATAAAGCCTATTAACTGGGTGGGATGGGGTAATGTGCTGAAATCTGAAAATTCATGTGGCTCTTTGTCACAAATAAAGTTTTTTTGTTTTGTTATTTAACACAATACTTTAACAACTCTGACAAAGGTGGTAATGGCAGGACTCCATTCGTGTATCTACTGAGAGTTTGAGACTGCCCAACTAACATACCACTACCCAAATGGTTTGTCGCAAATAAAGTTTGGGGCCAAATGCCACTTCCATGAAAAGTATAGGGCTGCAGTATCTAATTTACCTCCTAAAATATTCAAAATTTAGTTGTTTTGGTCACATGCTTTGTTATTTAAAATTTTATACTTAGAATTTCAAAAAAACAAAGTTCGCTTCAACAACTATTTGAAAAATGTTCTGAAATTTTGGTGAAAGTAAATTTGTAGAGCCTATTGAAAGTTGAAATCAACGTATCCTAAGAAAGGCTCGTTTGGGAGGGCTTTATTTGAATACATCTAGTGGCTTTAGGTTATGTTTGGTGATTAAGTGGTTGTTAAAATAAACATTTATTGTATAAGTGCTTAATTTAACAACCATTTAAGGTTGTTTGGTGACCCATTTGCCAAATCACTTATTGTGTTTTTTAAGCACTTATTCCGGTGGGAATGTTTGGTGAACTACTTTCTCTATAAGTTCTTATGTTAGTGTAAATGACAATTTTAACCCTCATTTCACTCATACATATAAACAATACTTTTCACATATTATATTATACATTTCAATGAAAAATTGCTACATCAACGCCTCGTGACACATGAGAGTCCATGTGGGCTCACACTTTGAGTTCCACGTGGACCCAAATAATAATAATAATAATTGTACTTCTAGAAAGTATTTTCAAGGAATAATTTTCATAAAATGCTTTCAAAAAATACTTTCAAGGAACAACTTTCACAAAATACTTTCAAGGAGAAATTTTCATAAAATAATTTTAGGAAGTACTTTCAAGGAGTAGTTTTCACAAAATACTTCTAGAAATATGGCCAATATTTTGGATTTTGGCGGATGTGTGAATAGATAATATTGAAGGGGGGGGGGTTATTATTGACGATGAGAGTTTAACCACAGCCATCAACATGTTATTAAAAAAATGACTAATCATTTTGTCGGAATGGTGGAATCATTCTTGTATCACCCGGTTCCTCTTATTATGTCTAATAACATGAAGAAAAATGGCTAATTATTCCTCTACCAAGCATCCTTACTGTTTTCAATGAGGCCACACTCTTTCAATGTATTGAATAGTTGTACAAACACGTGCTTGTCCATACGACAAAGTTCATATAGTTGACCATCATGTCCTTTGAGGAGAGATTGTGTGTACATTGCACCAGTGTAGTCTATGGTGTGCTCGGGTTTTTTTTGTGAATCCAAGTATCATAGTAAAATTTACTCACCATAGAGGCAACCTCCATAATGCATTCCATCCTCCTCATCAGTGTCTAGCACTCCATTGTAAGATAAACTACTATTGGGATTTGACTTGGCATTTGATACTACCTCAGTCTCGGTTTTGATTTTCTTATTAGTATTCATCTCTTATACTATCATGCAATTTAATAAATACAACCAATATTTATAATCATAGAATGGAAGGCATAATGGAAAAAGAAACAAATACTTCATTACCATTAAAATGTAAAGTAAATCAAGTCCAACGATACTAATCCTAACACATACTTAACCAAATAAAGAGTACTCAAGTTCTCAAGTTTGTGAGACAAAAAACAAAACACAGATGAATAAACATATATCACACTCTCTTAGGATGCTCGTACAACTCTTTAATCATCTTCAAATGCAAAGCAGAGACTCAATTGCAATAATCAAGTTACGGAATTTATCCTTCATGAACTAGAGACTAGCAAATATGAATAGAGGACTCCCCTCCTCAATTTTAGGGATCTCACTTAGGAGGTTCATGCAATGTTCCATAGAGCTTAGCCTTGTGCCCTTGGCAGCTCTTTGAGCAACTATTAGCTCAAATGCAAAAGAAATTCTTTCTAGGTTCTTTCTAATCCATATAGCCCCCGTTGTCTTCTTTCTCCTAGTAGAGTTGTTACACTCTCCTATGTCTCTAGGGATAACCCTATGTGGGTGAATGCTAGCTAGGACCATTCCAGCCTCATCCATCCGGTCATCATCCAGAGTCGGTTGTGTTAACAGTACCACCTTTGGTAGTACACCCTTGTTTGGTGCCTAACTATTGTAATCGTGGACAACCGTGCCACTAAATATGATGTCCAAATCTGCCACATGGGGAAGATCCTTGTGTAGTTTTGGGAGTCCACATAGCCTAGGACCTCCCCCCATTTTTCTCTTGACTACTAGCCATAACCTACAAGTTATAATAATAATAACAATAACAATAACAATAGCAATGAGAATTAAAAAAAATAGAATAAAATTTATTATACATATTAATAATAAAGCAATAAATGAAATTTTGAATTATTAAGAAAAATAAAAACATCATCAATATGCAATGAGAATTTAAAAAAATAAAATAGGATGCATATTAATAATAAAAAAATTAATGAAAATCTTGATTATTCAAAAAGAATATACAAAGAACATCCTAATATTCAATGATGAGTTGAAAAAGAAAATATGATAAAATTTATTATACATATTAGTAATAAAGCAATGAATGAAAATTTGGATTATTCAAATACAGTAAAAAAATCATCACCATTAAATTTAACAAATAAAAAATGCAATGAGAATTTAACAAATATTCATATAAAAATTCAAGAAAAAAGTGCAATCACAAATCAAGAAAAAATGTAAATATTTAGTTAATTATTAATCACAACAACATATAAGACATCACAAATATTCATATAAAAATAAAGAAAAAATGCAAACATTTAACTAATTATTAATCACAACAAAATATGAAAAACATTACAAACATTCATATAAAAAATCAACATAAAATGCAATCACAAATCAAGAAAAAATGTAAACACTTAACAAATTATTTATACAAAAAATCATGAAAAAAATTCTATAACCACATATTTCAGCATATTTTTTGCATGATCTTCAACAATACCCAAAAATCCTACTTATCCATAAAAATCATCACACAAACAATGCACAAAAACCCTACATAAATATTTTGGATTTTTCATTTATGAATATCTGAAAAAATCGATTCAGCTAAATATTCATCCAAAATAACTAAAACACAACATCAAACATGGTGGGGGTTTATTTGGGCGAACTAACCTTCGTTTGCCGACTTCTGGATGGTGGGTTGTCACCATTAAACACGCCCAAAACAGATTTTAAAACGCAAAAGAGGAGTTTTAGGCGTTTAAAAAGTCAGCAAAACTAGTTCATATCTAAATAAAAATGCATAAGACGGTGGACAATAGCAAAACGACCTGATCACCGACCGTTTTCCTCACAATGCCGGTCGTTGCTCGTCGCGAGATGTTTTGTGTGCCACCCCTGCATCTCTTGTGTTCGAATGGAATCACGGGGTATAATGGGGATTTAAAAAATCTGAGGGCTGAATCGTCCCATATTATTTTTCAAGAAGTGTTAAAAAAGAAGCAACTCCCATGTCACTTTTTGTTTAAATGTTTTTTTTAAGAAAACGTACTTACTGACTTTTTTTTACCAAATATGCACAATTACTTAATTACCACTATATGATCTCAGTAATTAAAAATACTTATTAAAACAAGTGCTGTGAAATAGTCCGAGCTTTGACAGGGAGTCGTCTCGTCACCAGACAGTATAAACATGGGCATTTGGGCAACATCGCTGTACTGTGATTGCCACCGCTCATTAACCATTGTTTGGCAACGAATTTGGATTTGACAATTTATTTGGAAATTGAAGAATCCAAAAAGGGAAGTGGTCAGTTATCACACGAGTGCGGTTTTCAGCTCTGACTGAATCGGTGCAAATAAGGGTAATCTAGCTTTAAGTGATTAGTTATGAACTTATCAGTACAGACTACAGAGCCTCGGGCTTTGCTGCAGTTCAATGCTTTATGTCTTATTGGGAAATTTATGTAGTAAGAGTAAAGAGAGAGCTAATCCCAGGGTAATCTAGCACAAGGGACCATTGTGATTGTGCAATGGAGGTATTTGCTAAAAAGTCCTGTCCATTTTCGCAGTTGGCACAACTCGGAATTCCTCACCGAACTCCGCCAAACAAGACAAAGTGACAAACTAAAGGTAGAGAACGTGGTTGCAGAGAAGTGCTTTCGTAGTTGATGCTCCCGGCTGCTGGTGTGGGTGCTACAGTTGCTTCATCTTCCCAGCTTCAATGATGATAACAAGGGTATTTATCACCCTACTGCCTTATTCAGGTGCCACAAAAAATAATGCTTTCGTTTATCAAATTCAAATGGGTGGTACTACTACTACTACTACTACTAGTGTTCTTTTTCTTCCATCTTTTCGTTACAAAACTATGAGAAATTCAGCTCGTGATCTTTCGAATCGTACTCAGCAAGAAAATTTAATGATTAGTCGGTGTAAATCGGGTTTACTTATTCTTGATGACGCACTAGGTTTCTTTGATAGCATGACTAAGACGAAACCCGTTCCTTCAATTTATGTTTTCAATCACATACTGGGGGCTATCGCCAACATGAAACAGTATCCTTATGTTCTCTCTCTGTATAAGCAATTACACTCTTTTGAAATCCGACCGGACGTATGTACACTCAACATCTTAATGAACAGTGTCTGTCACTTGTCCCGGGTTGAGTTGGGTTTTTCTGTCTTGGGGAACATCATTAAACGTGGTTATGAGCCAAATGCTGTAACTTTCAGTACACTCATTAGGGGGCTCTGTATAGAAGATAGAGTTGCACAAGCGACGGAATTGCTAAGCAAAATATTGGAGAATAGTTACCCATGCAATGAAGTCATCTATGGAACAATGATTAATGGACTTTGCAAAACAGGAAATACTGGTATGGCTCTTGGGTTGCTCAGGGAGATGGAGAGGAAGGGGAATTTGAAGCCTAATATAATAGTGTATAACACGATTATTGATGGTCTTTGCAAAGACAGACTAATAGATGAGGCTCTTGAACTTTTCTCGGAAATGATTTCCAAGGGTCTATTTCCGAATGTCATCACTTGCAACTCTTTACTTCATGGTTTGTGCAATTTAAACCGGAGGAAAGAAGCCACATACATTTTACAAAACATGGTTGATTGTGGAATCTCACTAGATACAATAACCTTTAACATTCTGATTGATGTTCTTTGTAAGGAAGGGAAAACCTCTGAAGCACAATCCCTGCTAGAAGTAATGTTACAACGCAGTGTGAGGCCTAATATCATCACTTATACTTCTTTAATTCATGGTTTATGCAGTTCAGGTGAATGGAAAGATGCCATGAGGTTATTCAATGAAATGGTTGGACATGGAATCTTGCCGAATATTGTCACATTTAACACGGTGGTAGATGCTCTCTGCAAAGAAGGGAAGGCTAGGGAAGCACATCAGCTGTTAGACATAATGATTCAAAGAGGTGAGAAGCCAAATACTACCACATGCAATTCATTGATGGATGGGTACTGTTTGAAAGGAAAAATGGATGAGGCAACAACAGTCTTTTATTCCATGTTGAGTATGGGCTGTGAGCCAAGTATTGTTACCTATAGCATTCTGATCAATGGGTATTGCAAGAATCGAAGGATAAATGATGCAATGAAGGTCTTTAGAGGAATGACTCTCAGGGGAGTGCTGCCTGACATTGCTACTTATAACAGTCTTATAGGCGGGTTGTGCCAAGTTGGCCAAGTTGGTTCTGCACAAGAACTCTTCAGTAACATGCATTCTTATGGCCACAGCCCCGGTCTACATACATACTCTATATTGATGAATGGGTTGTGCAATAACAATTGTCTTGATGAGGCAGTGAATTTGTTTCAGGAGATGGAAACTAAAGGAGTTTTTCCTGATATTGTAATCTTCACCATCCTTATTGACGGAATGTGTAGAGCTGGTAAAATTGAGGATGCAAGAGGATTATTGAATTCCATCTCTGCTAGAGGATTAGAGCCTGATTTTAAAACATATGGTGCAATGATAGGTGGTCTTTGTAAAGAAGGTTTGTTGGAGGAGGCTGAGGATATGCTAATGAAAATGGAAGAAAAGGGTTGTTTACCAGATGATCTTATTTTCAACACTATGGTTCGAGGATTTCTCCAATGGAATGAAATTAAAAAGGCAATGCAGCTTCTTCATGATATGGTTAAAAGAGGTTTTTCACCTGATGCATCTACCACAACTATGATAGTGAATTTGATTGCCAGTGATGGGCCAAATAGTAAATATCTTGAAATGTTCCATAAAGTTTTTCCAAAATGATATATATAAGCTGGTGATACGTGCTCAGAGCCAAGTTGATAATCACTGACTCTAAGTTTTTTTCTTGTCTTCTCAAGTCACCTAAAGGACATTTGCCACTGGATGGGGTGGGAGTGGTGGGATTCTAGGGAAGGGTGCTTCTGTATGACTATCTCTTTCAGATATGGTCTTTTTTGTCTCTTGAGTTCACCTTATTTCAGTGACAAAACAGTAGCAGCTGGCTGAAAATTAGAGTTTGAAGCATGCCTTTTCCTTCTCTTGGTTGAGACTGTTAAGAGAGGTACAAGATGTTTTATGTTTGGTTTCTGTGAGAAAAGGTTTTGACATTAGTAATGGGTTGTATAAGCACAGGTCTTTAGCCTTAGAGACTCTTCAACTTACAATATTGAGGAGTTTTCAACTTGCAGCAAACCCTATTCATTTCTCATCATTGCTTTGATGAAAATCTCACCCATTGATTTCCAACTTCTTGGATGAGTTTAGGTTCTACTTGTATTGGATCCATTGGGATATGTACATAAAACCTGTGACCATGTTATAGACTCACTTGATTTCTACTAGGTGCAGCAATTGGAATTTGTTGTTGTAAATTATTGAATCTGTTACAGAGATATGGTGAGATACCTTAACATCTGGAACTCGTTTTTATTTGGACAATAACATTTTTCCTTCTTTGTAGGACTCTAGTTGCATAGTTGTAACTGTTCCTTTTTGGGTAAGATGAATCAAGCATACAACCTCTTGTATGCAGTCCAATTTGGACAATCTACTTTGAGTGCATTTTTTCCCTCTTCAAATCGTCTTATCACAGTGGCAAACAATTGCAGCTGCAGAAAATTTGTATTTCAAACATTTGTATCCTTTCTTTTTGGCTTCGGATTAGTTAAAGCTTAAAAGAGGTACAACAAGAAAAGTTTGACTTGTTTTATCATAGGCATATCTCTATGTTCATATTTTAACAGATTAGGGGCTGATGTATTGTGCTCAAATCTACAGCTCATAATTTGGTTAATTCCTGCATTAGAACTATGATGTTGAAGATTCCAACTTAGTTGATCTTTTAAGAGAAGATTTATGTTTTATCATAAACATAAATTGGTGATTGTTTCTTTCCCCAATCATATACCGTTGAGCAAGGAAGAGTGCTAAGTTTGTTAGAATGGATGGGAAAGGATTTCAGTATTGCAGTTTCCTTTTTCTTTTTCTATTCCTTTTCTTCTTTTCTCCTTAATGTAGATGCAATAAGCAAAGGATTCCTATGTGCAAGCAGGGGCTTTGCCAGCGTACAGAAGGGGGGGGGGGGAGGAGACAATATTTTGTGAGCACTGTGCCAGATAAGGCTCTGGATTTTCTTTTTTGTTTTTTTTTTCACAAATGGCTTGTTTTTTTTTAAATAATGAAGGGAAAATCTCAAGAAGAGTGTGTGACAGATGGGATAGAGGTTGTAGGGGCCTGGAAGGGCAAGATGTGGCAAACCCTTTGAAAATGTTGTGAATTGATATGATCTCTTAAGTGATTTCTTCTAAGCATTTTTCTGATTCACTACCATTGCTTTATTTAGTAGGTTTTTCCTATTTCTAATGTTTGACTGGAGCTGGTTTATCTGCACCTGGTGCGTTCCCCCCCAGGTTCCTTGTTGAGCTCTGATTGCTCTGGTACACTTCTTTCATGCTTTTAATTTATAAATTTACTTTGCTCCTCGTACTGTAAAGTAAAAAAGAAACATCTTTTTATTCAAGACAATTGGATGGTAGAAAAGACTGCCCAAAGTATTCAAAATTGATAAGTTTTAGTTCCTTGTAGGCCCCATAAGATAAAAACTGAAAGATATAATCATACAACGTATTAGCATGAGGAAAATTAAACCTTATTCAAATCAAACCAAATCAATAGGTAAGAACTCCTTTGGGTCCCTTGGTGGAAAGTCAAATAACTTAATAGACTCCTGAGGAGTAACTGATGCTGGGAACATGATTTTTTGCAATCTATTCAGAAAGAGTGAATTTGGTGCCTTTATATCATGATTTTGAGACAGATTGCTGCTGAAATTGTAATGGTCCCGAACTGCTTAATTTTTTTTTTCTTTGTAAATTTTAAATGCTTATGTGGCCTAATTTTCTTTACGTAATGTATCATTCTCAACTTAGTATTTTTCTGGTTAAATCCTCCATATACATGAAAGCTGGATAACCATAGCCTTTAATCTATACATAAAATCATAATAAATCATATTTATCTACTGTAGAAAGTGAACCAAAAGGAGGAGCTTCAATATTTGAAGAAAATAATATTTAATGTGCTATTTACTTGAAGTGCAAGATTACGAAATTTCACTAACACCCCCTATGCTTTCAAAATATTTTACAGCTTCCCTTATTTCTGTCAAAATGTTTTTGACCACCCCTGTCTTCTTATTACTGTCATCCTATGAACGGAAGGTGCTCCAAGAAAAAAAAAATCCTAAGGTTAAATTTGGTTTGATAGAAAATAAGAGAGGAACAGAAAGTTGAGGGAAAGTTCTTAACATTTTTAAGGATTTCCTTAAGAACTTCCCCTCAAATTTCTCCTTCTCTTATTTCTACCAAACCAAACACAGCCTAATGCGTAGTTAGTCAAATATTAGATTAACAAAAATGCAACGCAAGTTGGTTATTTTGGAGTTCTAGAAATATTTTACAGGTCTTGTGATGACTGATGATGTGCCGTTTATCTCATTGACATATTAATAACAGAGAAGGGTGAGTGCTGTCAAAATTCTTGTTACAAAGGTGATCAAAAACATTTTTCAAAAATTTACTTTTTTTTTGTAAGACAGGAAAGTAAATTAATATTGAAGAATGAAAAAAAAAGGAAACACGAGATATAAGAGCATTGAGGGAAATATCCAGTGTATTAAATTCCGAATTTCAATGGCAGAAGCTTTAAGTTGATGGCCATTTTGCTTGTTTCATGTGTTTTAATCTCTTCCAACACAGAAAGTGTCTCCGTAGAAGTATTGTTGGAAATTGTATTGGCATGATCTACACAGATTTACAAGAACAAATTTCACAGTGAATCTGAACTCTGAAGCACGCGGCTACCCCCTACAAACCTGGGGTTATATATGGAACTTGGTTAGGGCTATCTCGTTGGTAATGGATCATGATGAGTATGCTACTCCATTATTCTGAAGTCTGATTTTCAGCCTTCTTGATGGCCATCTTTAGTTCCTGTTGAAAATTCCTCCTTGAAGGTGACAAAACAATGTCTTTCCAAATTGAACCATCTTCATATGTTGGATCTGGGTCTGTGTAGAGTTCATCTATAGATTCTGCCTCTTCATTCAACATGCATACTGCCCTTAAGCACTGGAATTCTTGTGGATCAACCAGCAAACTGCTGTCTCCGTCTTTCCATGCTATTAGCTTCACCAACACCAATTATGTCAGTGATATTATAAGTTGGGAAAATCACCAAAAAAGGGTATCTAATACATCAAAGGAATGTAGTCAGGCAATAGCCCCTCCCGTTCAGACATGTGGCATTTCAACTTTTCAGAAAAGAGGATCTCAAAAGTGGTTAATTCTACTTTCAAATAGAATTATCTTATAAGTGGTTTATTTAAACACATTCAATGCACTTTGAAGTGATACAAACACGACTATTTATAAAAAACACATTAAAAACTTAAAATAAATTTATCAAATAAATAGTAAATACCAATTAAAATGGGTTTTTGTTTACAAATAAGACCTCATTTAATCTATTAAATTATATTAAAAATAACATAAATTAATAGGGATTTTCAAACATAGTAGGTCGAAATAGATTGTGAATTATAAAGATGTATGACTCGTATTAATTTTTCTAATTTAATTTTTTATCATTAAATAATAAATTTCAAACTAAATGATACTGTAGTTGCCCCGTACTTAGTATGGGGTCATTCTCTAGCGAATATTTCAAAAATGGGTTTTAGCGTTTAGGGGTTACCCTAATGCCTAATTGCTTTTTAATGATTAAGGATCATGGAAGAATTACTTTTGAAGGTAAAACATGAAAGAATAAAAACCGCCGTCTTACTTTTAGAAACAGGAAAGCTTACTATTACTACGTATTGTAACATGTGAGACCTTGTCGAGGGGCCAACCAACATGCTTTAGTTCAAAACTCAATGCTACTACATCTCCAAATTAAGCCAGGCACTTGTTTTTCTTTTTTGAATAATTTTTAAATGAAGGTTAAAGTAGTCAGTTTTCAAAAATCCATTTTCCTTTGGTAATTTGTATTCCATTAAAGGCCAAAACAACAATTATGTTAAGCCCCAATTTGGGAGTCTTTTTTTTAATTAAGCGCCTGTTGGAATAATCACTTACTTAAGGTTGGGTCCAATCGATAAGAATATTTATTCAGAGAAATAAGCCCGTTTTAAACAAGCATCCAAGAAGGTGCTTAAGTATTTAGTGAAAAAGCACTTATTAATTTTGGATCTGTTTTGACAGAAGCACCTATACTACTACTCTTTGAAAGAAGCACTCATTCTAAGTTTCTAACAATAAGCACTAAGAACCTTAGCTCTAAAAGCAATAATGTGGTAAGATTAGCCCTAAAGATAATATTTAATAAATATAATCAAGAACACATGGTCATATATAATACCCAGCATGATTATAGGAATTGCACAAAAAAACAATCCACTAAAAAGTGGCACCCACTAGATATATAAAACACCAATGTTTTTACAAGATTAATTTGCAGACCAGAAAGAGAATAATCAGTACTTAATATTAACAATAATGGATAGAAGATATATACCTTAGGTGGGCCTCCTGAATCGTTGGTGCAATATAGCCTGGCATTGTCAACTAGCATACAGTATCTTTCAAATGCGTTTGCAAATCTCTTGTGAGATTTCAACTGTGACTTCACTCTCACAGCTCTTCCCTTTATAATTGCTCTCCTGTGGAATATTCCCCAATATCGTATTAGTCTTGCATGATCAAATGAACATTCTTACATATCTGAATAAACAAAGGAAAGGAAAAGAAAAAGAATGAAGAGAAAATTCTGTATCAAATATATCATACAATCTTTATAATTAATACCTGATGCCTCTGACAACGGCCAAATAAGCATCGCAAACAACTCCAACCAACTCTATTCTGTATGGTTTCCTTGGCTCGGCTTCCTCTCGAACCTGTTTTCGTTCTTCTACTTCTTCCCAGTAGTTTTCAGTTACAGACCCATCACTGGCAACCTTGTATCCTACTCCCATACGGTACCGTCGGCGGTGAACGTTCCTAACCATTGCGATTGTCTGCTCGACAAAGGGTTCCCACGACATAGTACCGTCCATGATCACATCCCGTCCTTCGTTGAGTGCTGTCACTAAGAGAGATGATGCAGCATCGGTAGACGATTGGTGCACCTGTTATGATTTGATTTTGTTACGTTATAAAGATGATTTAAAATCAAGTTAATAAGTGGCATCGAAGATCCAACCCAGAAATCATTAGGCATTTAGGATGTGTTTGATTGCAATGCAGATAAATTTGCACTGCTGCAGAATTATGGCAGTGCAAATGATTGAGTGTAAATTTTGATCTATTTTTGTTTCAAATTTTAGTTTATTTTGTTTGATTGCAGTATAAGTGAAGTAAATTAAGACAGATAGCAGAATAAAGTAAAACCCAAAACAAAATTAAATAAAAATTTGCATTTCCATGCATTTATACTAGTACAACTAAATTTATACTGCAATCAAATACAGCCTTATGTGTAATTTTATTTGCACTAATGCATTAGAAAGTGCAAATTTGATTCACTTTGTATTTGGGTTTTACTCTATTTTGCATTCCTCTACTTCTGTACTATAGGCTGTATTTGGTTGCAGTGCAAATTTATAAAACCATGTCAATGTAAACTTGAACTTATTTTTGTTTCAAATTTTAGTTTATTTTATTTGATTGCAATATAAATAAAATAAATTATACATGAAATGAAGCAGAATAAAATAAAATCTAAAACAAAATTAAATAAAAGATTATATATTTTTTCACTTGCACTTCTATGCATTTATATTAATACAAATAAAATTGCAATGCAACCATAACAAATGAAATTGCAGAGAGAGAGAGGAAATGACCAGCTCAACGGTTTGAATCAAGTCGTGGTGGCCCTTAGAGTTAAGGGCTCGAAAAATGACGTCCGACTCTTTGAAAGCATCTGCCTCGACCACCACCGCCTTCGCGGCCGCGTCCTTCCAGAAAGCTCTGCATGCAAAGTCCCCAAGTTTTCTAAGCACAGAAACCATCATCACATGCTATTTTATTTTCATTTTGTTAAATTTGTATACACTCAAGTGAGTGATTATCTATTTACCAAAAAAAGTGACTGATGATCGCTCGCAGTAAAAATATTGTATATTCAAAGTATTTGATTAAATAATTAGCATGGATTAATTAGCTTCAGTCAGCTTTGGCCTTTGTGTTTACTGGTCAATGTGTATGTGATTTGTACTTAGAAATTTTAGATGAGGGTAGTATTATATATAATTTTTCTCACTTATTTTTTCTGTATTTTTTTATATATTTGAGCATAAAAATAATTTTTATTTATTCAGTTTTTTAATATGATGAATATAGTATATTACAAATGTATTTCAATGATTTCTATATTTTATGTATTTTTTTTATAATTTGTGTGTTTTTTTATCTTTTTATATGATAAACGACTTAAACATATCCTGAATTTTGGTTAATTAATTTAAACATACCCTAAATTTTGCGGAAGGACTTATACATGCATTGGCACGTTACTTCCTCTACTCAAATGATGAAAATGGTAACAATCTCTCTTTTTCTGTATATATAACAGAGTAATCAGTTTCCTGGCTTTTGGTTGCTGGCCTTATTGTGGCATTTTTATGAACAATGGGGTGGGCTGGTGGGTAAGTAGGGTAGGGGTGGCCTAGCATGTGGGCTGGGCGTGCCCAGGGGTGGGACACTAGGCGCAAGGGGAGGGGGTCTTTTGTTTATGTTGCACTTAGAAAAGGGGATGTTGCGCCAAGAGAGGATTTTTATGGACTTGGTCCATTCATACAATTCGTCGAACTGGTGGTGGCTATCTCTGTTTTCTAACCCAGATCAATTTGTAGTCATTACTGATTATTAGGGGTGGATTCGAGCTAAACTGAGCCGAATAACTAGCTATTCGAGCTCAGTTTGTCAAGGTAGTATGAGGCTCAAGCTCAGTTCGAGCTAGAATCTTGAGCTCAATCTCGATTCGAGTCAAAAGCTTATAAGCTCGAGCTCAATTTGAGAAAAATGTTTTATAAAACAAATTATATATAAAAAATATTTTTATTTGGTATTAAAAAATTAAGAATTATAATAATTAGTTATTATTGTATATAAAAATAAAAATATTCTATATATAATATCATTATATATATATATATATTATTTTCTATAGTTTTATATTATTATATGTATGTGTATATGCATATATGTATGTATGTATTTATATAGCTATTCAAGCTCTGCTCACGTGCCTCACGAGTCGAGCTTTATTAGGCTCAAGCTCGGCTCGATTAATAAGCGAGCCTGTAAATTGGGCTCAAGCTCGGATGAAATTGAGCCGAGCTGAGCTTTTCACGAGCCAAGCTCAAATAGCTAGTGAAAAGTTCAGCTCGTGGCCACCCCTACTGATTATTAATAGGGTAGAGAAGGGTAAAATGGGGTTTTTAAAAATTAAATAGGCCACATAACCTCATATTTAACTGTTATTAACAGTTTTTCAATAGAGGGTATATTTAAGTTGTGGGGTCAACCCACAAGGTATGTATAAATCCATTTGTAAAACTCAAGGTATGCTTATGTCAATTAACCAAAATCCAGGGTATGCAAGAGGTGTAAAATGGGCCCTGTCGCCCTCCCCAGGGATAATTTGGGGGGTTGGCCTGGCACGGCCCATGGCCCAAGCCTGCGTGGGCTTGTGTCATGGGCCTGGGTCGGGCGGGTTACAGGCCATGCCAGGCCTTGGGTGTGGGCTGAACCAGGCCAAACTATTTTTTTTTTAACATTTTTGTTTTTTTATTTCTTTGTTAAGTAAAACTAAAATACTTAACTTTCCTTTGGGAACTATTTGAAAAAAAATAAGAAATCTAACAAAGAAATGAGAAAAATACTTAACCAAATAAGAAGTCAAAAAGACAAAAACTCAAAGTGAATAACAAATTGGAAGAAAAATAGGAATTTTATTTCATTTAAATTTGAATGATACAAAGCATAAAATGGTTGGATAAATGAAATATAAAAATTGAAAAATGGAGTAAATTAATAAAATATAAAAAACACAATATAGTTACAAATTGAAATAAAAAATTATGTTATTAAAAATGTCAAATAAATTTAAATAAAATTAAAAAAAATTTACAATAATTTGAAAAAATGCTATACAACTATTGAGTATACAAAAAATATCGACTTCATCATTTTCTCCTATTGTTCTTGACTTTGATCATTGTAGGAATTGAAAATGGTGGAGGATAGGGATATTTATAGGAATTGTTAAATTGGTGTGATGAGAATGGTGGAGGATAGGGCTATTTATAGGAGTTGAAAATTATTCAATTGCCCAAAATACTCTAAAAACTAGTCATTTTTTAGTTGTTAGGAGGGGTATTTTGGTCATTATAAAGTTATTTATCACTTTACCCAAAATGCCCCTTAGGCCCCTAACTAGCTGTTATATAGTTGTTGGGGGGCATTTGTGTCATTCTTTCTCCCCGAAAACCAAAATACATAAATACCCCCTACATAGTTGTTTATTGCTGTTGGGGGAGGGTATTTCTATAAAAAAACCCCATATATAGGTATGGGCCCATGGACCTAGAACCCTCGGCTTCGCATGGCCCAAACCATTTGTTGGACCTGGCAAGGCCCATGTGTTGTCATGCCGTGCTGGTCCAAATTCGTGCCAAGTCGTGGGCGGCATGACCCAATTTACACCTCTATGTATGTTTAAGTCTTTTACCCTAATTTTTATTATTTAGTTATAAAATCATTGGTTAAGGGTGGGTATTGGCGCAATGGTTGGGTTGCTCCAATTTGACTTGGGTGGTTGGGGTTCAAATTTTGGAAACAACCTCTTTATATGTGTAAGGATAAGGTTGTATACACCTCTCCCTCCCATACCCATATTGCCATGAGCCTTGTGCACTGGGCTACCTTTTTTTATAACATAATTGGTTGACCCATTTAACCTGAATGGTTGAATTGCTTACTTGACACTTAGATAGAAGAACAATTTAGTTTTTGGGTCAATTTTAAGAAAACATGGGTTTTATATTATTAAAAGTATTGGATATAGATCTAATTAATAAAATTTATTGATGAGAAAAATACCTTAAATAAAGATTTTAATGAGGAAAAATAGAAAGAGTTTTTTTTTTTCGGTAATAAGAATGGAAGGAGTTAATACCTTAAGCATATGACTTGGTGATAGGGAATTAAATGAGGTGAAAAATACTAGTTCTCATTACATTGTTTGCCCTCATAATTAGAGGGGGACTAAATTTAAAAAATATGGGCATTTTAGTAAAAAAAAGTTCCACAAGGTCATTCATACTTTTAATAGTAGATAGATATAAATGTGCTCAAATTTTTTACAATTTCTTTTTATATTTCTATGCATAAAACATATTTCTTATTTATATCACACTTATTGTTTCACCAAAAAAAATTATCACACTTATTGTTGTTCAATATAATGAATGTACAATATTAGAAATTTGTCTAAAAGTTTTCTACAAGATTTATGTATCTTTTTATTTTTGTATTTTTCTCTTTCTTGTAATTTTTATTATTTAATTATGAATTAAAGGTTAAAACATTTAACCAGAAAGTTGAACTATTGACTTGCCACCAAACATGAAAATAATTACATATTTTATTTGGGTTTTAAATTTTGTATTTCATCTCCATCTTCAATAAAAACTCTTCCAAATAAAAATTTGACCTGTAGTAATGTAATCTGAATTTCATTTCATAAACTTATTTATCTACAAAAGCAAAGAGATGTAAAGTGTTATTTTAAATCCTGCCTTATTTCATAAGATCTAGAAGCACTTTTACAACCTTCTCTTTGTTTGAGGATATTTCAATTGCACTCTTTTTGAATTGAGAATGAGGGCCTTTCTTAAATTGTCCCTCGATCAAAAGGCATAATGCAGATGAAGCATTAACTTCATAAACTTATTTCTTAGGTATAACATTTGCTACAATATCAATGGCTTTTCTCATCATTCTTTCCACATGAATGAGCAGATAATGAAGTGTTGTTTTTAAGATCAACGTGTGGATTTATGGATAGGATGCAAACGGATCGGATCGGTTTGAATCGGGGTATATCCAAATCTGATCCAATACTATTAATAGCATATCCAATCCAAAAATTCAACCGGATCTCATAAACATGAATTTGAATTCAAATTCGATGAGGAAGTTGGATATTCGGATTTGATACTTTCCAATTTATTTTTTTAGAAACATTAATAAATTATTAAAAGAAAAATAAAATATAACAATTTAAATAAAGAAAACAAAAAAATACAAGTATGTTTTCAATTATTTTCATCATATATATACATGTTTTTTATAAAAAATAAATAATATAACAAATTTACAAAAATGCAATATAAATAATACATTTATAAATAAATAAATAACATACATATGTGTTATATATATTTATATAAAAACATAAATATCATATATATCGGATCGGATAGGGGGGTGGGGGATTAGATTTCTGATTGGATCCTTATTATCCAATCCGATCTGATCCGAAGATTCGAAATGGGGATATTTGAATCCAATAAAAAAGGATCAGATTGGATCATGATATGATCCATTTGCACCCCTATTTATGGATTCTTGTTTATTGCATTTGTTTTTATTTAATATGATCAATATAAAATATTAGACATGTGCCCAATTTTTTTCTATATGTATATATTTTATTTTTATATGTTTTATATTTATTTCTATTAAAAATATTATTTAATTATGATATCATGGATTGACCCATTTGACCTAGATGGTTGGATTGCTTACCCACCACCTAGATAGAAGAATGATTTCATTTTTGAGTCAATTAAAAAAACATGGGTTTTATATTGTCAAAAGTATTGGATATAGATTTAATTAGTGGAATTTATTAGTAAGAAATACCTTAAATTTAGAACTTAATGAAAGATAATGAGAATTATTATCTTAAATACAAGATTTCCTAAAGATGAATTAAATAAAATAAAAAATAGTAATTCAAGTTACAATTTGAGCCTTCACAATTAGAGATGAAGTAAATTAAAAAATAAAGGTATTTTAGTTAAAGAAAAATTTCACACCCTAATTTGTACTTTCAATAATAATATAGATATAGGTTGTATTCATCATAATATTAATGCAATTCATTAGTTAAGCAATAAAAAAGTTTAAATGAGTTCTTACTGGTTGAGTATCTCCTTGATGATTGTGCTTTTTCCGGCTCCCATTCCACCACCCAACAACAGTAGCACCGGACTTCTCTCACTATGGGCCGCTGGTACCATCACGTCTGTTTGTGGGTTCCCAATCGCTTTCATCTCCTCCACTAATGTAGAGAACAATCTTGTAATCTTCAAGTCCTTGGTCACCTTATCAAATCTCTGTTTCCTATAAACCAATCAAATAAATCTTGTATGATTGTGATGATAAAATAATAACAATACAAGTGCAATTTAGGGCTGTTCATGAGTTCGGTCAAATCGGTCAATCCGATCCAACTCGAACTGAGTTTGGCAGCTTTCTTAAATTATTTGTCGTTTTCGATTCTTCAAATACGTTAACCTTAGATGATGGGTCGACTTCAGTTTGAACATGTGTAAACTGACCAAAATTGGTCCGAATCGATTATAGACATATATTAAGTAGGGCTTAAAAAGGATAGTGGGGATGACCAGCAGACCAAGGTAATCAAATCGTGAAATTGGCCCTTCATGGTTGGGTCGGTTTTTCTTTATGATCGATCGGTTTCAATTTGATTGTTCAGCAACCAGAAAGGTTAACTCGGTTGGTCAAAATTCTTGCAACCAAACCGACCAACCTGTGTACATGCCTAATAATCTTATATTCTTATTGAAAACCAAAACAGTGGACATATAGTTTAAGCTTTCTAGAGGAAGAATACTAGGGTAAATTATTTCTATCTAGGCCTGCATTTCCCCGTCTATAGACCCACATCAAATCTAACGCAAGTTACCTGAACACAATGACTGTTTAGTGGGCTGTGAAATCAATGATAATGTTCTCACTGATCATAAAATTGTGGGTTTTATGTATTTTATTACTGACATGGGGCGTTATGCCGTTATCAGTGGTTCCACAACCCTGCTGGGCCATATTCTCAAAACTTCTGGGCTCTAATAGAAGTCTTTCTTTCAAGCTTGAGCCTGCCTAGACCCACATCACATCTAACTTTGATTAGTTGAACGCAATGACTATGTAGTGGGCTATCGAACCAACCAATGATAATGCCTCACACCAGTCATAAAATACATGGAACCCACGAGTGAGAGATTGAATGGTGTGGGTTTTATGTATTCTATGGCTTGTGTGGGGCGTTACCAAGTATCACAGCTTTGCTGGGCCTGGACATATATATATTATGGGACCTGGGTACGGTTGGGCCGGGTTCAAGCAGCCCTATATGTATGTTGTCTCTATCCCAGAAAAATCCAACCTGGGCCCGGTCCACTGTTTCATTATTGAAGCTCTTTGATGGGAAATATATGTAGTTGCATCCACATAACAGCCATGTCTGTCACTAGCTAACCGTTGACACTTTAAACAAGAGATGTCAATTTTGATCTCTCTTCAAATACTCAAGACAGATTTCTATACAAAACATTTTTTGGCCATTTTTAATTCAAAATGGTCTTAAATCAAATAGCTTTTCAGCCATTGTAGTCAAAACATCTACTACTTCAAATGTCAACCATGATCAAATAATAAATTAAAATAAAGATGATATGGAAATATAAAATGTAAGAAAACTTGTGAGTTGTGATGATGATGATGATGATAGACAATGTCTTAATCACAATTATTAATATAATATAAGCTTTTACCAAAAGAATTATTAATATATAGGCAGTCTTTTACCAAAAGAATTATTAATATATAGGCAGTCTTTTCACTTGTATGGCCCTGTAGAGAAGGATCCTACTAGTTTCATGCAAAAGAAGAAGAAGAAGAAGAATTAAAAAAAAAAAAGAGTAAATTGTTTGAAACCTTAGTTTGGTAATTTCATTCATCTCCTCTGAACTGTCTGACATAGTTGCAATTAGACCTCTTTTGTTGGAATCCTCTAAATAGGTATGAAAACGTCTGAAATATTTATGCAGTTGTTTATGAACCAAAATGTTTATTTTCTAAATTTTCTCTTCATATGAATGGCTAGCCCAAAGGCTCCAAACCCTTCTAATCTTTTGTCAAATTTGCCTTTGATATCAATCACTTAAAGGTAAAAGTGCAACCTTAAATTCTTTATTTTTTTGTTGTTTATAAAGTTTTTATTATGGATACTTTGGACATTTTGTGCCTCTTGTTAAAGGTTTCTAAAAGTCAAAAAGTTCAGGAGAGGTAATTGCAATTACCAAATTTTGGAGAAGGTTTCAGTAATTTACCCAAAAAACACACTTCTGTCAGTCTGTGGATTAAGAAAACCATATTAGTTAAACCATGCCACCCGACCCGAGAGCTCTGTGGCTGCAAATTGACCAGACAGAACCTGCTCCATCTATAAGCTCTCGCTGAGGTAGTTATTCAGTTGGAGAGGTCCTGCATGGATTCGGATCAACCCGATCCAACCGTAGGTTGGTAGGATACGGATTACGGATAAACCCATCCGGAAGAGCTGGCAATTGAGATCTACAACTCTAGAAGATGTAGGTGGGAGAAGTGTTCTACAGGCGCTAATGCCGCAGGTTGACGACGACGAATGAAGAACGTGATCATTGCCTGTGAACCAGCACAGTTTTCCAACTTCCAAGCCTACGGTTATGATTTCTGAGCTCTGAGCTGGGGCTCAGCTCTCCAAGCCCAAAACTGATCGAAGTTCATTTTCTGAGGCCCAGAACTAGTAATAAAGATAAAGACTCTGAGGGCCGATAAGGCGATAAGGTCATAAGTCAAAACCAGTAATAAATAGTTAAATACCCACCTGGTAGCTGCCATAACCATGTTTTTAAGCTTTCCTTTGGGTTCAGAATCCGCAGTCAGTACCTGAAAATAAAACAAAGAAAGAAAGATTGAAGTTGTTGGTTATTTCTCTTAAATTGATTAATGTCTTGGTTGTGAAGCTTGAATGCTTGATTACCTGACTGATCATGAGCGAAGCATGGCTCCAATGGAAGGCAAAATAACTGAGAATGCATTTATCAAATTCCTCTACCAGCTTTGCAAACAGGGTATCGGCATCTGGGTCATTAGCGAAGAAGGCATAGATTTCATCTTCACACCCTTTTGATTTCCTCAGGTAATCGTTTGCTAACTTGCGCAGTTGCGGGCACTCGTTTTTGTCTGTAAAACCAATCTGTCTACCTGCATCCCCAAAATGGAAAAAAAAAACAATTAAAGAAATTGTAAATTGTTTTGATCAAGAAAAGGGCAATCTCCATTTATGGCTTCTGTGTCCGTTTCATCTCTCAGTTCCCATCTCAATTGAATCAAAAGTATCCGACAATTGAAAAAGAACAAGTAATCAGAGAACCCCGGTTCCTGTTCGTTGCGTTCGGTTCCTCTTTACTGATTGTTGTAGTAAAACCTGGAAAGAAGGAAAGAGAAAACAGATAATTCGAGGTGGGTATAGGCGGAATTGGATCATCACATCATTACCTACATAGGGAGAGAACCTTTCGAGCTTATCAACGTGACCGGAATCCGTCAGGCATAACAGCGGAATGATCTTGCGATCAATAACCGGGTGATTTCGACAAGGATAGTGCATCGCAGAGGCAGCGGCAGCGGCAGCCGTGATGATTCCGATGGAAGAGGCGGCGAGGATCGGTAGGTTGAGGGTGCTACTGCTAGCTCCATCTATAGAAAGGGGTGAGATGGAAAGGAAGAGAAGATCACTACGATTGGTAACAGTGAGATAACTGAAGAAAGAGCCAAAGGAGAGGTCAATTCATGAGTGGAGGGTGACCCAGAAGACCATTCCACCCGTCATTGCTGCACTCCAAAACTTACCTTTCTCCATGCCTTATTTGAATACTAAGAAGAGACAGCAGAAAGAAGGAGAAGACTAGAGGAATTAGAGTGAACAGAGAGACTCTTTGATTTGAGAATGGAGAAACGGCAATCTGCCATTGCCCATCTCAAACTTCTTGTAGGGTCGTCGATTCCTGTTTTATATTACTTGGGATGATTGGATGAAGATAGGGACATGCATGGATCATGCATCCAAACAGTTGAGAGATGATCAGGTGCACGTCCACCGATACTGGTGGGGTTAATTTACTACGGTTTGATGCTCTCTTTTACGGTGTGGGACCCACATCGCATTTGTGATTCTTTGTGATCTGTCTTATAATGCGGTTATGCCTGTTGGGCCATTTCCTGAATTTGATAACCATCATGTTTGACTTCTTCAGGCATGGGAGGTGGTGGGGGAGAGTTGATACTTACTCTAGCTGAACATCCAGGTCTACAGTTATAGTGTAGACGTGGACCACGTGGTATCAGAACCATTGGGTTTTTTAATAGGTCTAACCTCTAAGGTTGATTCAAATTCGGATATCCAGATTCCATTCGGATCCAATAAATCGGATTATTGAGGGGACTCGGATAAAATCGCCAACCTACGATACTACAACTCTTGGCTATAGTAAAACATGTAATACCCTACCTTTTAATAAGGGCTGTCAACGGTTTTAGTTCTTAATCGTTTAGATTAGGGAAAATCTATGATGATGCGGAAAAAATATGGTAGGGGAAGAGTTTTGACCAATCAAAATCCATCTATGAATTTTGATAAATCACAGCCAATTGGCTATTATGTTTATAATTCTAGTTGATTGGTCAGAAAATTTTCAGATATCATATCTTTTTCATATCATAGTTGAATATTATCTGTTTGGAATTAGTTATATTCAATCCCGAATTGATTCAAACTCGATCCGAGTCGTTATATATATAGTGGGGTCCCATGCAAGGATAGACACCCCTCCTTGTCTCTCGCCCCCATAAGTTAAGACATTCTACTCTATCCCTGCCCTAACCCCAATGGTGGGGTAAGGCACCCATTCCCCGTCGCCCATCGGGGATAGAGAATCCCCAAATTTTCCCTACCTTGAGACAACTATCTAAAAAAATCTAATTTATGGATGTTTTACAAATATGATTACGGGAATTAGGGGGTATTTTAAGAATTTGATTATAGAAATTTGGGGGTATTTTATAAATGAAACTATGGGATCCTAAGATTATAAGAATATGAGAAAAACTTAGAGATATTTTAAAAATCAATATTAAATCTATGGATATTTTACTAATTTACCATCGGGTTTGGGGAATTATATGCAAATCCCATCCCTAATTTGGGGAAAAAACATTTTCCCTGTCCCCACCTCGTCTTTGCCCCTTTTCCATTTAAGATTTAAGAAAACTTGCCCCGTTCGGGGTGGGGTAGGGTAGGACCTAGTTTTATAGGGAAAATTGCCACCTCTACAATTCTAATAATTTTCTATAACTAATTAACTACAGTAGATTAAATAATAATAAATTACAATATTTTATAATAATTTCCGTAAAATTATTGAAATTGTTACTAATTAGTAGTAATGTATAATAAATTAGTTATTTACGGTAACAATAAATTGATATAAATTATTTACTATTAATCAACGTAAATGTAATTATAATAAATTAATGTAATTATGGTAAATTACATTATTTTTAATTAAAAGTAAACCATTTGTTGTTAATTAATGTAAAATCAGGTATGGTCAAAGTCAACCAAATGGTCTAGATCAGTGTTGATAGACTTAATAATTTGCCTAAATTTTTTAATATTTATTTAGTTGAATAATAATAATGGATTATTATTTAAATAGTTTTGGAGAATATTTTTTTCATAGACTAATTTCTTTATTTTTTAATTACTTATTTAAAAAATAATTATGGATTATCAGTTAAAGAGTTTCCCTAAATTGTTTGATAATTGTTAACTATAATTAATAAATTATGCTAATTATTAATATCTTTCATCAATAAATTATTGTTGTAAAAATTTTAATATAAATTATGCTAAACGTTGAAATTTTGAACATTTATTAATAACCAAAAAATATTAAATAATGGTTTGTTTATTAATTTTTGGTAGATTATTAAATTATTTAATATTTATTAAATAATACATTATTTCTGAAATAATTATTTCATAATTTTTGGTAGAATATTTTCCAAAATTTTTTAATAATTTTCATAACTAATGGATTATTTAACAATAGATTATTATTTAAGAATATATTATTTAACAATAATGGAAGATGCCATGAATATATCTGAAACATCGAATTCCCCTTATTCCCCTCTCTTTAATTTGCTTGAAATCACATCTATAGATATAAATATTATTTGGTTTGAAAAACCAAATCTTAATAAATTATGGTTCTATTTTTAGGGAAGTGGAGAGAGTCAAGGGGAATTAGATATAGAAGTGAAGGAAATGATAAAACATATATTGAGCTAATTAAGGAGAGAAGTTAGGGCCCTGTTTGGATAGACTTTCAAAAGCACTTTCATACTTTTGAAGTATGAAAAACACCAGATCGTGTTTGGATGGCATACTTCCTACTCTGGCTTTCATACTTTTTAAAAGCACAAGACCCCCAAAAGCACAAAGTCGACTTTTGGGGAAGTTTTGCTTCCATTTCGTGTGAGTGGTTTTATGGTCCTATTTTGGAAAGCATACTTTTCAAAATTTTTTACCCAAACGGTTTTCAAAGTAAAAATACCAAAGTAAATGTTGTATTTGTACTTTGTACTTTCGTATTATTAAAAGTACAAAAGTAGAAGCCTACCCAAACATAGCCTAGGTTGTTATAGAAAGTAAGAGACCCGAGTTTTGCGGGAGAGAGAGAACCCAATGGGAAGGGAGATGAAGGAAGAGAGAGAGTGGTGAGATGGCAAATTGGGAGTGGTGGGTGATGAGGGGTGATTTGGCCCGACCTAGTAAGTAAAGGACACGTGGATGCGGCCTGCCAGCAGGATGAAAACTCAACGCAAAGTGCCATGTCAGCAGATCGGGGAGCTTGGGTGCACGGTCGCCTTGGAGCCAAAATCACTTTGGTACCTAATGCAACCGGTTCTGGTCACGTACCAATTTTTTTTATTTTTTGTTAAGTACCTCGTCATTTGACCTGCTCCTAGGAGAGGATGGTGGAGTTCCCTGGTGGCGAACTGTCTGGGGGAGAGCTATGCCGAGCTCCCTGATGGCGAACTGCCTGGGGGAGAGCTATCTTGAGCTCCCTGATGGTGAACTGCCTGGGGGAGAGCTATGCCAAGCTCCCTGATGGCGAACTGCCTGGGGGAGAGCTATGTCGAGCTCTCTGAAGGCGAACTGCCTGGGGGAGTGCTATGCCGAGCTCCCCTAATGGTGAACTGCCTAGGGGAGAGCTATGCCGAGCTCCTTGATGGCAAATTACTTGGGGGAGAGCTATGCCGAGCTCCCTGATGGCTAACTGCTTGGGGGAGAGCTATGCCGAGCTCCCTGATGGCGAATTGCCTGGGGGAGAGCTATGTCGAGCTCCCTGATGGCGAACTGCCTGGGTGGACTCGTCATTTGCCTTGCTCCTAGGTGGCCTATGACTCAGAGAATGGTGGAGCTCCCTGGTGGTGAGCTATCTTGGTGGACTCGTCATTTGCCCTGCTCCTAGGCAACCTGTGACTTAGAGAATGGTGGAGCTCCCTGGTGTAGCGCAACCCGTCTACCCTCTGCATGAGGTGATCTTCTCTCATTTTTAGGCGGCGGGAGCTAAGGGACTTATGAGAACTCCATCTTTTCCTCCTCTTTGTAGGCGGCGGGAGCTGATGGACCTGCAAGAACTCCATCTTTTCCTCCTCTTTGTAGGCAGCGGGAGCTGAGGGACCTGCGAGAATTGAAGCAAGGGACCCAGGGGTATTTACCCAATGGGGACTCTCCGATGCTTAAGTTAGCACTTCGATTGTAGAGAACTTGAAGACGATATTAGAGAAATGAGAGAGCTTGGGAGCAGGGATTGCCTCCATTTTTCTTCTGCCTTGTCTTTGGGGGTCAGAGTCCTTATATAGTGGTGTCTTGTCAAATCAGGTGTAACAGCCTCTGTCAAGTCAGGCATAACCGCCTCTATCTCTCTACCGCAGCCATTACTGCTAGAGCTGAAGTGGCGGGTGCAGGCAGCTGTTGTAGAGTACAACTCTACCAGGCAAGGGACAACTCTCAAGGCTGGTAGGCACGGCATCGCCTGGCAAGAGATGTGGGCGCAGGTCTCCGGATCTGTTAGGTACAGTTGTCAGGCAGGAGATCTTCTTGTGATATGCTGAACTGCTCTTCTATACCGAGCTAACTTGCAAGTGGCGAGCTGCCTGGGGGGGGGGGAGCTATGCCAAGCTGCTTGTGGAGACCTCTGTTGAGCTGCCTGTAGTGAGCTATGCTGAGCTGCCTCTGGCGAGCTGTGGCAAGCTTTGCTGAGCTGCCAGTGGCGAGCTATGGCAGGCTCTACCGAACTGCCTGTGGCGAGCTATGCCAAGCTGCCCGAGCTGCCAGTTGTTAAGAGGCTGCACTTGGCTTGCATGAGGTGCTAGGTGTCACAATTTCACTAGAGGGCCAAATCCGTCCTCATCATTTGCCCCCCACTTCCGAGCTGAGAGTAACTCAACGAAGGGAGTAGATTTCTTCTTTTGGCCCGTAAGTCGACGAGCTAGTAAGTGCCGATCCAATTCCTTAGGCTTTGGGAGTTGCCTGTATGTGGCGAGCTGCCTGTAAGTGGCGAGCTGCCTACAACTGGCGAGCTACCCGTAAGGTGAGGAGGTCTCCGCTAGTTCAGTAGTGTAGCCCTTAGGCTCTGGGAGCAACTTATAGTTCACTTTTGCTGATTTTGCCCATGCTGAGGAAGCGACTGAGTTTTTAGCAATAATGTGGCCCGTAGCGACTCGTAGTCCACTCTTCTTGACTTTGCCCATGCCGATGAAGCGACTGGGTCTTAAGCAGTAATGTGGCCCATAGGCTTTGGGAGCGACTCGTAATCCACTCTTCTTTGACTTTGCCCATGCCGAAGAAGCGACTGAGTCTTAAGCAGTAATGTGGCCCATAGGCTTTGAGAGCGACTCGCACTCCACTCTTCTTTGACTTTGCCCTTGCCGAAGAGGCGACTAGGTCTTAAGCAGTAATGTGGCCTGTAGGCTTTGGGAGCGACTCGTAGTCCACTCTTTTTTGATTTTGCCTATGCTGAAGAGACGACTGGGTCTTAAGAAGTAATGTGGCCCGTAGGCTTTGCCTGTGAGGTGTCGAACTGACCAGGTGTTGAGTTGCCTGCGAGGTGCCGAATTGACCAGGTGTTGAACTGCCTGCGAGGTGCCGAGTTGACCAGGTACCGAGCTACCAGTGAGGTGCCGAGCTGACTAGGTGCCGAGTTGCCTGCAAGGTGCCGAGCTGACCAGGTGCCGAGCTACGAGTGAGGTGCCGAGCTGACCAGGTGCTGAGTTGACCAGGTGGGTGCCTTAGAGCTATGATTGCGTTGCATCAGCTTCGTAATGCCAGTCACCTACTCCTACAAGAAGCTACTAGGAGCTCAAGCTTTGGGGGCAGCACTACTAACTTTAGGTCACCAGCTCACACGAGAGCCTTGGAAGGCTCGAACAATAAGGGCGCCTATGTAGTCTGTTGGTCGCCAACTCTCGCGAAAGCCACGAAGAGATCAACTTTGTAGGGGGGACCTTGCGAAGAGGACTGATGAGGCTTTATCCGAATTGAAAGTAAAGTTACTTAGTATGTTAGCTCCCTGCATAGTCTTTGAGTTCATAAAAAATGTAAACTATAGAGCGAGAGCTTCGATTTCTAAGAAGTGAGGACTTAGCTTTCTAGGAGAAGAGGACTTAGCTTTTGTAAGATGAGAACTTGGCTTTTGTAGGATGAGAACTTAGCTTTTTGTAGCGTGTTTCCACAGACGACGCCAATTGATGCAACCGGTTTTGGTCACGTACCAATTTTTTATTTTATTTTTTGCTAAATACCTTGTCATTTGACCTGCTCCCAGGAGAGGATGGTGGAGCTCCCTGGTGGCAAACTGTCTGGGGGAGAGCTATGCCGAGCTCCCTGATGGCGAATTGCCTGGGGGAGAGCCATGCTGAGCTCCTTGATGGCGAACTACCTGGGGGAGAGCTATGTCGAGCTCCCTGATGGCAAACTGCCTGGGGGAGAGCTATACCGAGCTCCCTGATGGCGAACTACCTGGGGGAGAGCTATGCTGAGTTCCCTGATGGTGAACTGCCTGGGGGAGAGCTATGCCGAGCTCCCTGATGGCAAACTGCCTGGGGGAGTGCAATGCCGAGCTCCCTGATGGCGAACTGCTTGGGGGAGAGCTATGCCAAGCTCCCTGATGGAGAATTTCCTGGGGGAGAGCTATGCCAAGCTCCCTGATGGCTAACTGCCTGGGGGAGAGCTATGTCGAGCTCCCTGATGGCGAACTGCCTGGGGGAGAGCTATGCTGAGCTCCCTGATGGCGAACTGCCCGGGGGAGAGCTATGCCGAGCTCAAGAGGCTGCACTTGGCTTGCATGAAGTGTCAGGTGTCACAATTCCACTGGAGGGCCAAATCCGCCCTCATCATTTGCCCCCCAGTCCCGAGTTGAGAGTAACTCAACGAAGGGAGTAGATTTCTTCTTTTGGCCCCGTAAGTCGACGAGCTAGTAAGTGCCGATCCAATTCCTTAGGCTTTGAGAGTTGCCTGTATGTGGCGAGCTGCCTGCAAGTGGCGACCTGCTCGTAAGGTGAGGAGGTCTCTGCTAGTTCAGTAGTGTAGCCCTTAGGCTCTGGGAGCAACTTATAGTTCACTTTTGCTGATTTTGCCCATGATGAGGAAGTGACTAAGTTTTTAGCAATAATGTGGCCCGTAGCGACTCGTAGTCCACTCTTCTTGACTTTGCCCACGCCGATGAAGCGACTGGGTCTTAAGTAGTAATGTGGACCGTAGGCTTTGGGAGCGACTCGTAATCCACTCTTCTTTGACTTTGCCCATGCTGAAGAAGCGACTGAGTCTTAAGTAGTAATGTGGCCCATAGGCTTTGAGAGCGACTCGTAGTCTACTCTTCTTTGACTTTTCTCCTGCCGATGAGGCGATTGGGTCTTAAGCAGTAATGTGGCCTGTAGGCTTTGGGAGCGACTCGTAGTCCACTCTTTTTTGACTTTGCCCGTGCCGAAGAGGCGACTGGGTCTTAAGAAGTAATGTGGCCCATAGGCTTTGCCTGTGAGATGCCGAACTGACCAGGTGCTGAGCTGCCTGCGAGGTGCCGAGCTGACCAGGTGCTGAGCTGCCTGCGAGGTGCCGAGCTGACCAGGTACCGAGCTACCAGTGAAGTGCCGAGTTGCCTGCGAGGTGTCGAGCTACCAGGGAGGTGTCGAGCTGACTAGGTGGGTGCCTTAGAGCTATGATTGCGTTGCATCAACTTCGTAATTCCGGTCACCCACTCCTATAAGAAGCTACTAGGAGCTCGACCTTCGGGGGCAGCACTACTAACTTTAGGTCGCCAGCTCACACGGGAGCCTTGGAAGGCTCGATCGGTAAGGATGCCTATGTAGTCTGTTGGCCGCTAACTCCCGCGGAAGCCACGGAGAGCTCATCTTTGTAGGGGGGCTTTGTGAAGAGGACTGATGAGGCTTTATTCGAATTGAAAGTAAAGTTACTTAGTCTGTTAGCTCCCTGCATAGTCTTTGAGTTCATAAAAAATGTAAACTGTAGAGCGAAAGCTTCAATTTCTAAAAAGTGAGAACTTAGCTTTCTAGGAGAAGAGGACTTAGATTTTGTAAGATGAGAACTTAGCTTTTTGTAGCGTGTTCCCACGGACGACGCCAATTGATGCAACCGGTTCTGGTTACGTACCATTTTTTTTTATTTTTTGCTAAGTACCTCGTCATTTGACCTGCTCCTAGGTGAGGATGGTGGAGCTCCCTGGTGGCGAACTGTCTGGGGGAGAGCTATGCCGAGCTCCCTGATGGTGAACTGCCTGGGGGAGAGCTATGCTGAGCTCTCTGATAGCGAACTGCCTGGGGGAGAGCTATGCCGAGCTCCCTGATGGCGAATTGCCTAGGGGAGAGCTATGCCGAGCTCCCTGATGGCAAACTGCCTAGGGGAGAGCTATGCCGAGCTCCTTGATGGCGAACTACTTGGGGGAGAGCTATGTCGAGCTCCCTGATGGTGAACTGCCTGGGGGAGAGCTATGTCGAGCTCCCTGATGGTGAACTGCCTGGGGGAGAGCTATGCCGAGCTCCCTAATTGCGAACTGCCTGGGGGAGTGCTATGTCGATCTCCCTGATGGCGAACTGCCTGGGGGAGTGTTATGCTGAGCTCCCTTATGGCAAATTGCCTGGGGGAGAACTATGCCGAGCTCCCTGATGGCGAACTGCCTGGGGGAGAGCTATGCCGAGCTCCCTGATGGCGAACTGCTTGGGGGAGAGCTATGCCGAGCTCAAGAGGCTGCACTTGGCTTGCATGAAGTGCCCGGTGTCACAATTCCACTAGAGGGCCAAATCCGCCCTCATCAGTACACATATATGTCGAGGTGGCACGTAATTGATTCTAGAAGCTTCTTAGCGAACTCTGAACTACCTGGGATCACATCGTGTAACCGTAGGCCTTATCTTCTCCCACCCGAGTTGGAGGGAAACGATAAACCTCATTAATTGTTGCATTACTCCCCTACCAAAGCGGAACGGACCCCAACATCACGGGTCGATGATTTCGAGAACGTTTTGAGAGACCTACGACATCCCAGGTATATAAGGACATCAACCCCCAAGACTCAGGTACACGTGATTAATTTGCTCACTAGCTTACTAGCATATAAACTTTTAGCTCGCACAACCCAATACTGATTTAAGCATCGAAGTGACCTCGCCAGGTTAGCCACCCCAGGTTCTCTGATCCTCTTGTCTTGCAGCTTGGTCCAGCTCACTACACGACTAAGGTCCAGGTCATCTTCTAGCTAGGAGCTTACAGATTGTGCACAATTAGTGGGAAGGGGGAAAGGAAAGAGAGTTAAGGAGAATGAAGGTTGCAGTAATGGAGCAAGGAGAAGCAAGGTGACGTGGAATGTACGTCTTGTTGTGTATATGTATAAGCTAATCCGAGGAAATTAGCAACCCACAAGCACATCTCAGTGTGCATTGGAAACATCTCCCATACTTTTCATGGGGAGATGTTCCCAATACACGAATGGGAGGTGTTGTGGGCGCCAACCCGAGATCCTAGTGAAATACGTCCATAAATCAAAAATATATTTATATTATATGAGTATTTTAAACAAGTATGGTGCATGGCACGTATACTTCATAGTTATACTAGTAAATCAAATGGAAACTTGGTTTTGCAATCATATCTAAGCTCTGGATCTTCATTTTGCCACCTATAGAAACCACTAATAAAAGGGAGAATGATGGTTCAACCCACGTTGGCCCTGGGGCGCCAATCCGAGATCCTAATGAAATATGTCCATAAATCAAAAATACTAGTAAGAGTATTTTAAACCACTAATAAAAAGGGAGAATGATGGTTCAACACAGGGTTAGAATTTTTAAGCCCAAAGTACAGTTGGGGTAGGTGCCAGCTCGGAATTGATGCTAATTCATGGGCTAATAAAAAGGCATGAACTGGAATCTGGTTAGGGATTCGATTCGGATCAATAAGAACTAACCCAACCCCAACTTAAGTTGTGAACTTGTATTTTAAGATCCAATTCTTAAAAGGAATCCAAGGGTCTAAAATTTGATAAAAAGAAAGGGAAACATTTGCTAAAGATCCAATGGTTGAGGAATTTGAATTTTATTCTCACAAAATCTATTTTTATACCGTCCTTCCAGCCCTTGCAGCCGTGTATTAGGAACATCTTTGTATTTGTATATTTCTATTTATAGGAGAGATTCTTAATGCATGGCTGTAAGGGTCGTGAAGCTGGTGTAAGTTGGATTTTGTGGGAACGAGATACGAATTCATAGTTGAGATGGTCATTTGGTGTCACTCCCCAAAAAAGGAGGAAAGTGGATTGGCAGAACTTGATGGTTGTGCTATCATGCTTATGCGATGTGGAACTAATGATAATGCTCCACTAAGGTTCAAAATATTGATACGCCTGATATGCCAGTAGGGGTGTATCGGGCGGTATTAATATTGTTTTTTATAGTTTTTTTTTATGTTTTTTGAAACCGGTTCAGAGGGGTCAGTTTAAGGCTCCTCCATCCCCTGAATCGATCAGAACCCTGATACACCCACTGTAAGGACATATCAGAGAAGTCCCGAGATGATACATATTTGCCAATACAGGCCAATACGTATCGATACTTTTAACCTTGTGCTTCACACCAGTCATAAAGTGCATATAACTATTCAATCTCTCAAATTCGACTAATCATCATTTCTAAAAAGTGTGGTGCAAAATCAAACTCGGGCTCTCTCTGATACGGCCAGTGGGTCTCGTGTGCACTCTGGTGCGACCCCACCAATACTCTTACTCTCTCTCCAACCTAAGTCACAACATGTGAAGAAAGAATGAGAATGAGAAAGGAGAAGTGGTCAATAAATTATTCACCACTGAAAGAAAAAAAAATGATAAAAAAGAATTAAGAAATGCCCCAACTGATCAACTTTGAGCGTGACCACGGAAAGAATGAAAAAATACATACATTAATTAGACTATTGTTGCCCAGCAGCTAATTTTATTAAGAATACTCCTTCCATGGAAGAAACCTTGCTACTAACAATAACTGTGCCAGTGTGTCCTCTGTAGCTAGGCCAATCATATCCAATTCAAATCAAGCGACCAAACTCATTATGAGGCTTGAGAAGTGTTCTAGTTTCTACAAGCATAGATGAACATCATTACAAATTTGAGGGAGTTGAACAAAAAAAAATTAAAATTACGACCCAAATAATTTTATAACTTAAGCGAGGGCAGATAAAAAAGGACATGGGTTGAAATGGTAAGAAATGATTTATGGGCTTATAATTTAACAATGGTTATGACCATGGTTTTTAAAACCAAACCGGTCTAGGGTCCAGTTACCGGTTCGAACGGTCTGATCATTTTGACCCGAACGACCAGTCTGTTCTGACAAAAAAATAAAAAAAATTTAAAAAAATTAAAAATTTTGAAAAACGATCAAAACCATTTGAATGGTTCAGATGGTTAACCGAATGATTCAACGCTTTGCTGACCAAAATCAATGGTTTTGGGGAAAAAAACGGGTTTGGGGAAAATGGAACCGGTTAAGTGACTGATTCCTGGTTTTTCCAGTTCGACCATCCAGTCCGGTCCGGTTTTAAAAACCATGGTCATGACACTGAACAGAACGGAATGGTAGAACAAAATTCATGTACAGCATATAGTTGTTGGGATAAAGCTTAGATTAAGATGATGAAGATGACATCCATAAAAAAAAAAAAAGTGAGGTCTAGGGGTATATCTCACACCCAAATCTCTTTGCCAGATACCTTTAACAAAAATGGGTGAATTTTTGTTAAAAGTGATTCCCTTAATTAATTGCTTAAAATATGTTGTCACATAGGTTCTTAGCACATGACAGCTTTCTAAAAAAACCTTGACCCATTTACTTTATTTACAATACAAATGGTTAGGATAGCATGCTATTTCAATGAACCATAGTTCTTTGCTCATGCTATCAGCATTATTTCCAGATGCTCCATTCTTCTCAGTCCTATGGAAGTTTGATTACTTTGCCTGTTGGCTTAAAATTAGAAATAATAGTGACAAAATATTTACTTAAAACTATGTGAGAGCATATGTTGATTGCAGGCAAAAAATCATTTCTCACATGATCTACAGAAGAAGTTGAACAAAACCAATGTTTTAAAACATGGAGGCGTGACACAATGCATTCTACTACTTAGAGGTGTGAAGTGTAATTCAAAATGTAAGAAAGAGGCATAAGCCTCCTTAAGAGGAAGGGGATGAGGATGGAGGAGGGGGAGGATGAAGAAGTGGAGAGATGATCTCATTTTTTTATTTTTTATTTTTAATAAGAATCTTTATATTAAGAAGATTGAAGATGCATAACATTAGAGCCATGGGGTAGATCCCCCAGCTCACTTTCTTTCGCCTTTTCGTTTGGTAGAAACTAAGAGCAAAACCGAAAGTTGAGGAAAAGTTCTTCAGGAAATTTGTGAAAGTTCTTAAGAATTGTCCCTCAACTTTCTGTTTCTCTCTTATTTTCTATCAAACCAAACATAGCCTTGGAGAAAGAAAGGAAATTATGGTTGATGAGTTGAAATGGGGTTTGAATGGGGCAACAGGTTGTACAAAAAAAAAGGTACAATTACAGATAATGTATAGCTGCTTTATATACTTTGTTATAAAGGCATTAATATTGATCTTGAAATGAGCCTTATGGACACTCCTAATTATGCCACCATATATAGAAAAATAAAACCCCTGCACTCAGAAATTTTCTAAAGAGCACTTTTGATCTCTTAATGCAAATAAATTATAGAAAAAGAGAACAGAAAGAAGGAAACAAAGATGACATAAAAAGCAATGTTTAAAAAGGTGAATGGTTTTAGGCAGTCTAGGGGCCATTGCATGGTACAACGGAAATTTTTCTTTCCTTCTGTCTAGTGTGAAAATGTTGATTTGAATATGAGAATGGCTGGTATGAGAAAGAAAATGCTTAAGGCTAGGATTATATCCTGGCTACCCCTACAAATACCCTGGATATCTGGGACCAACATTGGGTAATCTTCCTTTTGTCAGGGAAGGAATATCTACATGCATAAACATGGCACTCAATCATTTTAGTTTGATCTGGGGGGGGGGGGAGAGATCTTCATACGTGTACGATTCAATACATGATAGAGCTTCAAACTGGATTTAGGGACTGTAAAATTGCTGAAACATGAATTAGTTCTACAATCAAAGAGAAAAAAAAAATGTAGGCAGAAGAGTTTAAGCCTCTCTCCTGATAATTATTGTAAACCTTAAATTTATCAAGTGGAACAAAGAAGTATGAACTAATGCAAAAAAGCAAGGCATTTAGGAATCGTGGGCTATAAATATATTATAAACTTCAACTTTGGTAAAGAACAATAGCAGAAATAGAAAATTAAGCTAAAGAGATCAAACAAATTAATCCTCAAGTATCACTATGGGATTTATACAGGAATGTAGGAGGATCCCTTCATCACCAATCATCATCATCTAAGCCTTGTCCCAACCATATGGGTTGGCTACATAAATCCTGTTTCGCCATTCCTTTCTGTTCAGTGGCATATCTATTGTCAAATTATGGGTGCTTAAATCATTTCTTACTACTTCCAACCAAATCTTTATGGACTTAAGTATCACACATCACAATCGCCAATCTGGAGATGGCAAATGTCTAGGATGTTTCAAAAATTTCATGTACAAAGCTCATGAGATTTACCAATTGTGATGCATAAGCTGGAATTGAAGCTCATGAGGTTTGCCAATTTGTGCCTTGTTTAGGCTGGACTTGAAGTAACCATGACATACAGAGACAACAAAGAAAGAGGAAGCTATATAAAAGCCTTCGTGCCTAAAACCCAAACTTCTTCCGCTCTTCAAGCTTCATTTTTAGGTCCTCTTCAGATGGTAGCTTTCTAGTACTTCTTGAGATTGTACACCACCATGCCATGAGCTCATCCTGTAAAGTACCAAAGATGCTTAACAACTTAGACTAGTATAATATTAGTATCAGGTGCCGAGACACCATAATTAACAATTAGGTCTACAGAGATACTATATAGAAGTTATTTATTTTATTCAAGATTAAAAATTTACAACCAAACGACTGAAATATAGCAAAAGACAGGCCCAATATGTATTCGTTTGTATTTTTGAGTAAAGCTTTAGGAACAATATATTATCATATCTTACATGTAAATACATGCAAATATTATGTATGTTTATGCTATAGCATCTCGTATTGTTCAAAATTCATATTATCATTATATTGGATGTCTACCTCAAAATTTGCATAATTATTCACCAACTTCTTCATCATATGGAATCTTATATATTTAAGAAAAAATAGACAACGTCAGCATATAATATTTGAATATGCTATCTAGGCCTGAAAGCACAAAGTTTTTGCCCACAGTAGTCACCAAGAAAACGTTATTCAGAAAATATTTCTTGACCGGTTGATGTATGTATTCTGATTCAAATCAATAGTTTTCTAATTGGCAAAGATAAATATTCCCAGAACTCAAAAATAATGAGTTGAAAACTGTCCATGAACTATGGGGAAATTGAAATTGTGAGCTGGAGACTTTGTCAGCTAATGATACAGTAGAGTAGTTCTAGTGATGTGGAACAGAGAGTTTTCTGGTAAAAAATATTGTCAGTGGTCCCTTTTCTGTTTCTATTGCCCAGATTGGAGATAGGAAGCTTGTGGTGGAATTATCTCATGGCAGAAGGCCCCTTAGTACATGAGGGGATTTAAGTTTAGTTCATCTTCACCTTCCTCAGGCAGAAATTGAATTAGTTCAATTATGTGCTCATTCTTCTACCTGGACAAAGTAATCTATTTTTCCTTAGTATCAAAATTAGAATCATAAATCAAGGATATTCAATACCTACATAAATGTTCAAACCTAAACCTCTTGAGCTTAGTATTTCTTGCAAATGCCTTCCATGAAAAATTCTTAGTTTCAGAAGAAATACACTAGTGAAGTCCCTTTCACAAGAAGTATCCCACAGAGGGAAGTAGGCTCTGCAAGATATGCACCCTCCTGTAATGAACTTAATTTTGCAAATCGGCTAGAAGTACACATTAATGCTCTTAAACTATAATAAATTTTGTACTTACCTTCATATATTTTTAAAAATGAAGAAATGAGACACTGGTTACATAAAGTAAGAGAATGAGGTCAAAAGTGCATCACCAACTTCTACTTTGATCATACAAGGAATTGATCCTTGTGGAACTAAGTCTAGGATCTTTATTTTGATAGCAGCACCCAAAAGTGTGTGCTATTGGATTGAAAAAACCATTCAAGGAAATGGAATTGTGGGATGCACTTAGGCTATGATTGAATTAGGAAGGAATTGCAAATAGAGGTAGAATTAAGTGGCCAATTCTGCAAATTCGACAAATGTGGACTTTCAGTATTTAAATTCATTGGGGATGGTCATTTGTGTTTTCAGAATGAGATGGGTCAGAATTCAATTCCAAATCCACTCCCACAATCCAAAAACAACTTATGGATCTTAACCAGAAGAAATCTCCAAGCCAGGATCAATTCACCATGACTTTCTATAGGATTGTTAGGATATCAAATGGGAGGACTAGATGAAAAATTGATGAGAATACAGGGTAATGCTTATTTCTTAGTGAAATATAATGGTTGACATAAAAGGCTATTACCCAATATTGGTCCCAGCTAGATGGGGTCTTGGGAGGAGTAGACCAAAATATAATAGCTGACATAAATTCTATTAAATATTGATTGCTTTCAATCATTTTCTTAGATGAATTAAGGACAATATTGAAACATGATACATGGTAGCAATTTGATCAGCTATCCCTGCCTCTCACAAATTATTTGCATGGATATGTGTTGAATGTGGATTGCTTGTTATTTGTAATCTTTGCATGGAAATAGGATGTCGTCTGGGAGAATTGTTCCTTGTAATCTTTGTATTTTTGTGATTTTTTATGAATGATATGTTCGGTTTGAAGGAAAAGGTAGAAAGGAAGGGAAAGGTAGGCAAACCTATACAAAGTTTATATAGGTTTCCCTGCCTTTCCCTTCCTTTCCCTACTTTTTCCTTCAAACCAAACACAGGGTAAGGGATTACTAAATCTTCTTTTCTTGTAGCTTCTTGATTTATATCAATGAAATATTCATGCCAGCTCAACTCAACAAAGCCTTTATCAATAACTACATGGGGTTGGCTACATGAATCTTGTTTTTCCGCTCTACTCTATCAAGGGCATATCCCTTGTGAAGTTGTGAATCCAGATAGTTCCTTATAACCTAAATAAATGTCCATTTCAGCTTTCCTGTTACTCTTTTAGAAGTACCAACTTGCATTAGATAATTCCTTCTTACAGGTGCATTTTGGTGGCTTCCTATGAACATGATTAATGCATGAAATTCCATTTCCGTTGAATCTCAATAATGATACAAATAATAAGGACCATTTTATTTAAATCTAGAATGTAATTGAGATGAGATGTTTACCTCAATGAAGTCATGGTTAGATAGATAGCGACTCTCAACTATGCTTTTGAAGCCTCCAATGTCCACAGAAAGGGGAATCTCAGAACCTTCAACTGATCTGTCTCTTGACATGCCTATAATACCAAAATAGAATCAAAGAGAGGAAAATGCAGACAACAAAGCAAAAGAATCAACAAAAACAAAAGTATAGATATGGAGTATATGTATTAGTAATATTTTTCATATATTGGAAAATTAAATTGGCAGCAGACATGCTAACAGGAAAAAAAAAGGAAGAACTGTTTTGATTGATTGGTCAGAAGAATTACATGAGGATGTTTAGTGATAGAGAGTGTGTTTGGTTCCATATTTACCATTAATGCAAGCCACATAGTAACCTGTTCCTCCTAGTCCTTCTTCCCACTTCCCAAGACGCAAGCGTACAAAAAATCCCTCAAGACTAAAGGCTGAAATTGGGGATTTCATCCATCTGATAAAGATAAAATATGAAGAACTTATCAATTACAACACAAAAGGAAAAAAAAAAAAAAAAGAACAGCAAAGAATGTCTGTGACAGGGAACTGGTTTTGTGAGGATACATGTTACATGCAGTGTCACAGTGTTCATGAGAAAAAAATGACAAGTATCTCAAAACAAGAAGATATCCTTTGAGGCAATGGTAGAGTTGATCACCATCAGAATAATCCATTGGACATAGGTATTTGAGATATTGAGAGGTATCACAATATTTAGGATTCAATTTGTGTAATTACTTGAGTAATGGGTGTTTTAGTATAAGCATGTTTCTATGTTAGTGAATTCATTGGAAGTACAAGTGTACAATTCCCATAAAGGTGTCCATGAAATTTCTAAGAGTTGTTTTAATATTTAAGTAAGCTCTCTTATTTGAGAGGGAGAATAATATTAGGTGTTCCTAACCCTATGCCTAGAGCTTTCTCCCTCATTTCTTCTTCTCTTGTTTCCTACTTGGTGCTAGAGAATGCGAGATCTCCACGTGCTTTCTGGCACTCCAGACCTTGAGATATGATCCAATAACTACCAGATCTGGTTATGTTGACTGGGAAAGACAAAGGGGGTGGTTCAGTGTTGATTTTTTTTTTTTACCATAAAGGTGTCAAAGGCATTAGGTTTGAGTAAGTGTCTTTTTTGTGGATTTTATGGTGAAAATTCACAAAAAAAATCATATTTTCTTAAATCATTTCAAGTTTACTATTGACAGTTTAATACCAACTGGCATGGGGCTAGTAGATTTTGAACCTAGTGAGCCTTTTGAAGATATGGGGACAGGTTTTGGATTAAATGCTCATATTATTAGTGCAGAATACCATATTTTCCTCTCCGTATTTTTCTGGTATTGTGCTTATATATCCAATCTTTAACACATATATGGTTGTTATTTGGTCCTGCTTGAAGCCTACTATGTGTTAATGTGTCTAGTTGAAGTGTTGGAACTTCTAGTTGGCTATAAATGCTTATATTAGTTTTGGTCTTTGGTTTACATTTTTTATTGATGCTGATCAAGAGGTTTTATTTGGCATACCTGGATTATAAATAAATGGATGTCTACTGTTGAATTGGTTAATGCACTTGATGTTATTGGGATGTTTTTGCTATATGTAAGGTGTATGATGAAATATCTAAATAGCAGTGGAATGAACAGAGACAGTTTATGGTATCTAAGGCCAGTTTGTAGGTGATTGACTAATGCAATGAAAGCATTGTGGAAAAATCTAAGTATTTCCAGCATGCCTATTTGTTTCTTCTCTTATAGTAGTTGCACCTTGAGGAATGTGCTTAATGCGTATTCCCTTTGCTCATATATCACATAATTGGTTCAGTATTTGCAAATCTAATTGGTTATCACTGTGACTGAGGTATGAGACAAGAGGTGGATTTGATAATTCAGCTACTGCCTCCCTGAATATTGTGTTGATCATATCCTGGGTAAGAGCCATTAGCTAGCATAAGGACCATCTAATTAGTTGAAGATTTGTCTCAACATAAAAGCCAAGACTTCCACCATAAATACAACCCAAGATGATTTGGATCATTGTAGGTGTGATAAACATGCTAGTATGCCGCCACATCAGAAGCTTCAAGCCATTGTCTTTGAGAATTGAAGCCTCCAATGATCAGTCGAGTGTACTTGCTACTAAGATCACATCATCAATCTGAAGGCAAGGCAACCAGTGCTAACTTGAGGAGGGCGTTTAAATGTTTAGGAAGGTATGTTATGTAATTACTTGAGTGAGTGATGGGTATTTTAATAAATGTGTTTAATGTCGGGAATTACACTGTAAGTTCATCTCTAATAAAGGTAAGGGTGCCCATATAATTTCAACATTTTTTTTCCAATATGTAAGTAGGCTCTCATTTGAGAGAGCATAACATCAGGTGTCTCTAACCCCAAAACCTAGATCTTTCTCATTTCTTATTCTCTAGTTTTGTACTATAGGGGTTATGGTTTTCACAATCACATAATTACAGCCTTGACTCAAAACAGTTAGGGTTAAGGCTGAGTTTAGTTGAGATCCTTATCAAAACTTAAGAACGCTAATGTGGATGATTGGAATGACTAGAAAGGATAAAATTAGAAATATGTGTCTAGAGGACTTAGATTAACCACAATAAGTCACAAGATGAGAGAAAGTCAACTGATATAGTTTTGCCATGTTAGTGGATGACCAGTAACTGCACCAATGAGAAAGGAGACACATGGTAAAAATAGTTCTAAAAAGGCCAAAGAAAATGTGAACTTAAGTGGTAAGAAATGGTCTAAGGATTTTTTATTTACAATTTAACAAAAAACATGGTACTCAATAGAACAGAATGATGGACAAGATTCATTAGCATAAAAATAGGAAAAATTATAAAAAATTAGAAAATTTCATGTTTGCAATTTTTAATAATAAAACCATAGCACTTATATAAACAATTGAATTACAATCACATTAAGTATCATCATCCATAACTATATGAGTTAAAATCCATATCACTTGCAAAGTTGAAAATAGAAATTTCCAAATTAACAAATCACATAAATTGCACAATATTAGCATAAACAAGTGTTTCATATCATATTAAAATGGATGAAGTACACATTAAAAGAAATCAAAGCTATGGTGCCCCCACTTCTATCTATAACATTTTATTAAAATATTATAATTAACAACTCTAGTTTTGTCTTTAGAGAGGGAGGTGAGGAAGAAAGAATTAGTGGTCTACGGCTGGGAGGTTGTCGGGACGTGGGTGAGAGTTCATTAAGGGGAAAGGTTGAGGATGGGGTTTGTGAGAATATTTTCAGTGAAGCTTAAGGGGGAAAGGTTGAGGATGGGGTTTGTGAGAATATTTTCAGTGAAGCTTAAGGGGGCAAGGTTTTGGAGGTAGAAAAAGAAGCAGTTGGGAAAACAATTTCAAAGAAAGTTAGCAAAGGAAAAGGAGAATATGGGAAAGAAGTTCAAGAATAGAAATTGATAGGGGATTTGGGTTGACAGCAGAGGGGGAGTTGAGACTTGAGTCAGAAGCAATTCAGTCTGAGATGGATTTAAGAATAGTTGAAGAGAGGAGGGAGGAGGAGAGTTGATCAAGGAAGTTTGGTGAAGGAGATGACCAAGTGGGTGTGGCAAGGAAAGGTATTAAGTTAGCTACTAAAGTATATAGTAGGAACATGGTTTAAAGTATTGACACTCCTGATATGCACGAACATGCGTATCGGGTGTTTCGATACTTCATAAATTTTTCATTTTAGTTTTTTTTTTTAAATTGTTTCAGGGGGTCGATTTTAGGCTTACCTACCCCCTGAAAGTGGCCAAATTCCAAAACACCCCTGATTTGGGGTTCCAGGTAGCTACTGCTATGATACAATATGCCCAATACGGAGCGTATTGTATCGAAATTTTGAACCTTGAATAGGAAAAGAAAATATAGAACAAAACCAACTGATCAGGATGGAAATGATGAGGAGTCTTTAGGAGAGGAAGGAAAAAGTAGTCGAGAGGGGGATGAAATGATTCTAGATGAAAAACATGTCATTAGGAGTTCAGTAGACCTAGAAACAATGGTGAATAGAGGTGTTGAGGTAAGCAACATTTTTGGGACTGTTTTTTTTTTCTTTTTTCTTTTGGGGGCGGGGTGAGGAGTTTGCAAGGTCTTTTAAAGATTTGGAGGAGAAGAGTCGAGAGGAGAGTAAGGTGTTTTCAAAAGAAGTGGAGTTTAATGTTAGGGTTGAAGGTAATTTTGATAGAAAGAAGGCAGTGGGATTTAATGTGGTGTTAATGTGTGAAGAGTGTAACGCTTTGGTGTCTGTCTTCTTTTTGGAGTTTGTGGGATTTAATGTCTTGGTCGGGCTGTTAAAATGGTCTTTTTCTGGTTTGTTTTGTTTGAAGTCTAATTTTATTATTGTTTGTAAAGTTGTCTGGGGTTGGGTGGTTAAGTTTTTGTAGTGGAGAAAGTTTGTTGTTTGCAGTGGTTGCTGAAGGGTGTGTTGGAGGTTGTTTTTCCATCTTTCTTCTCTCAGGTGACTTCTGGTCACCTTTCTTGTAATTTCTTTTTCCTTTTTATAAATTTTATTTTTATCTTCAAAAAAATATAATGATTATAATAAACAAATTTGGAGGGTTTTCATCTTCTACATCATGATTATAATAAACACGAATAAATGGTTTCCACACTTTTATTTATGCAACTTTTATTGTAAAAAAATTACCTTAAAAGGTAAGCACAATAAAAGTATATGCCTCATATGCTTCTATACTGGAGGCCTATGCCTTAAGCATCTCTATGCCTCCACTGTGGCACCTCTAGGTTTTATATAGTGCCTTGCTTGGAGGTGTGCCTCCAATGCCTTTAAAAACATTGGTCCTTGGGAGAGATATATCCTCTATTTACTATGAAAAAGGATGAGAGATGGTACAAGATTCTTTGTGGTCAAGACATATCATGCATGAAGAGGTAACAACCCTAAACAAAAATAACAGGAAGCTAGTATGCCCAACAATAGGCACCAACCTAAGGGAGCTGATTAAGAAAGGATGGGTGCCTTTGTTGTAAAAACCACTGCTAATAATATTAATTTAATCAATAAGAGCCCCACCCCAATTTGCAATGAAAAATGTTGGTGCATCCTCTTGGCTAGGAAATGCACAAAACCAATTATATACAAGAGAAATCTCAAAAACATAAAATATCACTATTGATCTGAATAAGGAGAGATCTGCAGAATCTCCCTCACTTCTGACCTGAACTAAACATGTTACAGATTTCATCAAGCCTGTAGTGAGAATGGGCTGAATGGGCCTTAGTCTTCTTTATTTCTTTTAAGTAGTATTTAAAAGTTATGTTTCTTAGTTATGGGCCTTCTTTTATTTTCTTTAATTATTTCTTTAGTGCTGGCCGCTCCATTAAGGGCATCCAAGTAATACTCAGAATTATTAATAAAAGTGATGAAAGGGGGCTAGAGAGAGAGGTTCAAATTCTTCTTTTCTCTCTTCCTTTCTTTTCTTCTTTGACAACCTATTTCTGAAACTTCTTTCTTCTTCTTTCTCTTTCTCTCTTTTCTTGCATTATCTGAACTAATGTAGGTGTAATTTTCAACTTGGTATCAGAGCGAGTTCTCACTTTCGACTTTTTTCTCCTTTCTTTGCCTATACATAGTGTGTATGGAGAACTGATCGATTGATCAATCAGCTACTTATGCAGCCCAATTAGGAAGGTTTTTGGAGAGTTTTGTGGAGGTTTTTCATCCTTAGTTGAATCCCAGGGCAGGTTCTTGGAGATTTTTCCCGAAAACCCTAGATAATTGGAGAAACCTTGTTATAGATCGTAGAGACAATTTGAACCAGAAGCTTGGGGATCAGAGGTAAGCCTTTTGATTTCTATTAGGGGTGGTTTTGGTTGGATTGAATTCTAGAACCTCTGGAAGGGGTGGTTGAAGTTTCTCTCTTTCTCCCCATCTCGCAAGACCTTGTGAAACCCTAATTTTGGGGGGGTTGAAAGGTTGTTCTTTGCTTAGAATAGTAAATCTATCCTAGTAAAGCCCTAATTTGATTTTTGTTTGCATCTGTTTACTCAATGGAGCAAACTGGAGGAGAGACCAAATATTCCACAGATTCTAGGTTTGGACATGGGGGGTCAGTGGAAAATCTTTTTGGGGCAGTGACTACTGTGAAGCTAGATGGGACCAATTATTTAGCTTGGTCTCAATCTATTAAGATACATGTGTAGTATAGGAAAATAGGGTTATATTACCAGGAGCAAGAAGAAACCGAAGGAGGACGATCCTACCTATGAAAGGTGGATGTAGGAAAACTACACAGTAGTGGGTTGGTTAGTGAATTCTATGCAACCACACATTAGTCAGCATTACTTGTGGATGGAAACTGCAAAAGAAGTGTGGGATAGTGTCATAGAGACCTATTCCCAAAAGCTTAATGTTGCTTGGGCCTAAAAATTGAAGCATAATGTGAATAATCTTAGACAGGGGGAGAAGCCCTTAGCAGTCTACTTCTCTATGCTGAAATCTCTTTGGCAAGAGATTGATTTGATGGAGACTGTTGTTTGGGGTTGCACAAAGGATGCAGAAACATATAGGAGGTTGGTGGAGAGAAATCGAGTCTATGAGTTCCTCACCGGACTCAACTTGGAGTATGGTATTGTGAAGCATAATGTTTTAGCAAAAGATGAGGTGACTTTGTCTCAGGCATATGCTATGGTGAGCAGTGAGGAAAGCAGAAGATAGGTTCAGCCTGTTGAGCCACATGTTGATCACTATGCTAATGCTGGGATGAAACCGAAGGTTAGCACTGGGAAGAATGATGTTATCTATGAATACTACAAGAAGCCTAAACACACTAAAGACACATGTCGGAAGCTGCATCCAGAACTCGTTCCTACTAGATTCATGAAAGAAAATGGTGGAAAAAGGGTTGAAACTGGAAAAGGTGGAAATGCAAATGTAGCCACCTCTTCACAAGGTGAACAAGGACAGGGTGGAGAGAAGTCAGTGGGAGAACAGCTTGCAGCCGCTAGGGCTGAATATGAGAAGTATGGCCGAATCATCAATCACTTAGTTCACTGCTACAACTCCTTCAGAGACTATTCCTTCCTCTACATATGCTTACTTAGGTATTCATGCCACTGCACATCATGCTTTTGTCTTAGGTACTCATAAAACCCCTTGGATAATTGATTCTGGTGCTTCTGACCATATGACCAGTGTTTTACAGTTATTCACCTCTTACCGACTTCTTTTTGGTTGAGACAAGATATCCCTTGCCGATGGCTCCCTAGCCCTTATCACGGGAAAGGGAGACATTAAGACCTCTAATGCCTTGACCTTATCATATGTTCTCCATGTACCTAAACTTAATACCAATTTGCTTGTAGTTAGTAATTTGACTAAATCCCTGAATTGCAGTGTGACCTTTTTTCCTTCATATTGTGATTTTCAAGACATGGAATCTCAAAAGGTGATTGGGAATGGCCATGAGGCGAATGGGATTTATCTGTTAGACACGCCTGAGTAGAGCCAAGTACAACTTAAGAGAATTGCATTTGTTTCAGAGTCCACTAGTTGTATTATGTTATGTCATATTCATTTGGGTTATTTGTCATTTTCTTCATTGAGACAATTGTTTCCAGAGTTATTTAAAGGAATTAGTCTATCGAGTCTTTATTGTGAATCTTGTGAGTTCTCAAAGCATTGTAAGAGCACTTATCCTTCAAGTAATAAAAGATTAACTATTCCTTTTAATATTGTTCACTTTGATGTGTGGGGGCCTTACCATTTACCATGTATGGGTGGGTATAAATATTTCATCCTATTTATTGATGATTTTTCACGATATAGTTGGATTTACCTTATGCGCACTCGGGATGAAGTGCCTAAACTTGTGCAACAATTCCATGAACACATTCGTTCAGTTTAATATCCGAATCAAAATATTCCGGTCAGACAATGCTAAGGAATATTTTGAGAAGGACCTTACCTCCTATCTTGAGAAGTTTGGGGTTATTCATTAGAGTTCTTGTGCCTGCACTCCACAACAAAATGGATTAGCGGAGAGGAAAAACAGACACATTGTGGAAGTTGCAAGGAGCATTCTTTTTGCTACCCGTATTCCTGTGAAGGTTTGGGGTGATGTAGTTTTAACAGCTACCTACCTTATTAACCGCATGCCTTCTTAAGTCTTGGGGTTAAAATCTCCTTTTGGAGTCCTCTTTCCCAATGTTGAGATTTTCTCTATTCCTTTGAGGGTCTTTGGTTGCACTTGTTATGTCCATATTCCCAGTTCCAAAAGTACTTTGACCCAAAGCTCAAAAGTGTATCTTCCTTGGTTATGCCTCTACACAGAAAGGGTTTTGTTTTTATGATCCCATTAGTGGCACCCGGCTTGTTTCCATGGATGTCACTTTTGCAGAGCCGATTCCTTTTTATAGCCATCCTTCTGAGGGGGAGAGATCTCTCAAGTTGTTTTCTTTATCCCTTCCTTTGCTAACTCCAATTGAGTCTTGTGTCGAGCCCTCAACAGTTACTCTCATTCCCTTGGAGGGATCCTCTCCTTTGAGGTCTTCCACTCCTGCTCCTCCCCCCCTCCTCCTATTCTCTAGAGGTGATACTAGCAGTAAAGGCTAAGGCAAACATAGGTTGATCCCACACTTCCAGTTGAGTCTTAGGCGCTCCTGATTACTGAAGAGAGGACATGTCCATCACCTCCTCCACCAGCATCCTCATTTCCAAACCTTAACCTACCAATTGCTTTGAGAAAAGGTAAGAATAAATGTACAACTCATTGTATTTCCAAACACCTTTCCTACAGCTTATTGTCCCCATCCTACTATGCCTTTCTAGCCTCCATTTCCTCTCAATCCATCCCAAAGTCTATTTCAGAAGCCTTAGCCACACCAAATTGGAGGGATGCTATGGGTACTGAAATATAAGCCCTTCATAAAAAAATACCTAAGATATTGTTGACTTTCCAACTGGGAAAGAACCTGTTGGGTGCAAGTGGGTTTTCACTATCAAGTATCGTGTAGATGGGTCAATTGAGAGGTATAAGGCTTGGCTTGTTGCCAAGGGATATACCCAGGTATATGGGATAGATTACACTGAGACCTTTTCTCCAGTTTCTAAGATGACTTTGCTGAGAGTTCTTTAATCCTTAGCAGTGAGCTATAATTGGCCTCTATATCAATTTGATGCTAGGAATGCATTCCTGAATGGTGATCCCACTGAAGAGGTATATATGTTCCCTCTTGGTATATATGGCAAGGAAATGCAGGGTAAGGTGTGTAGATCGAAGAAATCATTTTATGGCCTGAAACAATCTCCACGTGCTTGGTTGGATAGGTTTAGGGCTGCTCTTGTTTTGTTTGGCTACACTCAGACTCAATCAGATCATACCCTCTTTGTTAAGAGAAAAGGCACTCTGGTGACATTTCTTATAGTTTATTTAGATGATATTGTTGTTACTAGCAGTGATATAGAAGAAGTTAGTGCTCTCAAGAAATTTCTCAGTTCTGAATTTGAAATTAAAGATTTAGTGGAGTTGCAGTATTTTCTGGGCATTGAGGTTGCTAGGTCCAAGGAAGGTATCTTTATTTCTCAACGGAAGTATGTGCTAGACCTTCTTATTGAGACTAGAAAACTTGGTGCTAAACCTGCCTATACCCCTATTGATGTAAGTCATAAACTCTCAGCTAATAATGGAGAACTTTTAGTTGACAAGGGAGTGTTTCAAATATTACTAGGGAAACTTCTTTGTCTATGTATGACTCGTCCAAACATTTTATATGTTGTGAGTGTCATCAGTTAGTTCATGCATGCTCCCAGAGACACACATATGGCTACTACAGAAAGGGTGTTATGCAACCTTAAGGGAACTCCCAAGAAGAGTATATTATTTGCTAAACATGGACACATGAAGGTAGAAGCATATACAGATGCTGATTGGGTAGGAAATGTGGATGACAAGAGATCCACATCAGGATATTATGCTATGGTAGCTGGAAATATTGTTTCTTGGAGAAGCAAAAAACAATTAGTGGTTGCTACATCTTCAGCTGAGGCAAAGTATAGAGTTATGGCCCATGGTGTTTTTGAGTTGTTATGGCTTAGACCTCTCCTTAATGAGATGGGTATTTCATGTGATGAGCTACTGATGTTGTATTGTGATAACCAAGCTGCTATTAACATTGCTCACAACCTAGTTCAGCATGATAGAACTAAGCACATTGAGGTAGACAGACACTTTACACGGGAGAGAGTGGCTTCATGAGAGGTGTGCCTACCTTTCATTGCATTAGAAGAGCAGCTAGCAAATTTTCTAACTAGGGGAGTCCCAAAGGCAAAGCTTCAACATTATGTATGCAAGTTAGGCATGACTGACATCTATGCTTAGCTTGAGGGGGAGTGTAGTGAGAATGGGCCAAATGGGCCTTAGTGTTCTTTATTTCTTTTTAAGTAGTATTTAAAAGTTATATTTCTTAGTTATGGGCTTTATGGGCCTTCTTTTATTTTCTTTAATTATTTTTTTAGTGTTGGCTGCACCATTAAGGGCATCCAAGTAATTGTACTCAGACTTAGAATTATTAATAAAAGTGATGAAAGGGGGCTAGAGAGAGAGGTTTGAATTCTTCTTTTCTCTCTTCCCTTTTTTTGTTCTTCCACAATCTATTGCTGAAACTTCTTTCTTCTTCTTTCTCTTTCTCTCTTTTCTTATTTTCTTGCATTATCTGAATTACTATAGGTGTAATTTTCAACTAAGCCATACTTATAGTTCATTTCATGTAAAAAAAGAAAAATTGAAGGATGGTATGTACTAATTATGGTGTAAATGAGATTCAGTAAAAGGACTTTCATATTTAAAACAGAATATGGATGTAAAATGCAAGAAAAAGGCCCATAAAATCTTTCAAAGTTTGTCCTTGAAGTATAAACCAAAATCCTAAGATGCATGAACCAAGGACTGCACTTCGGAGTTATTAAAAGCAGTAGCAAATATGTATAGCAGGGAACGAACCACATTATTTAACTAAATGAATAACAGTGAAAGTGGACAGAAAGGGTTATGAACAATTTTGGGACAGAATCCTGTACAAACATCTTGAATAAAGGAAGGTTATATGTAGTGCTATTTCTTAGATATCTCCTATGCTAGAAAAATATTCACAAAATGAAAATTGGATATTCAAAGTTTCAAACTGCATCTGATATTGAAAATTTATTAATTTAAACTAATATTTGTTAACTAATTAACTGTAGCCAGAGGCGCAAGAGTTAAATGAAAAAAAAAATTATTTCTCTTCTTCCAAAGAACAATTAAGAATATAATCATTTTCCATGTAATGTTGGTGTGAAAATCTCTTCTTACTTCAGGATATCTGCACGAGATAGACGGAGTTTCCTTATTGCTTCAAAGGTCCCTCTAGGTACATCTGGAATCTGCCTGGTAATATGGTTACTGAAGGAGCTAATTAGATTGTCTTTTGATTCATTCTCCATAAAATTTGAGGCAATCTTCTTTCCATTCAGTACATATTCCACAGAAACTCTGTGTTTTTTTGTTCCTTCACCGGTGTTGTTTGCTAGAATATCCTTACCTGGCTTTGAATCCAAAAGGCAATCATTGACAATCGCCTTTCCGCTAGAAAATTTCTTGGCATTCTTACAAGCCAAAGCTTTGTCATCCATTCTTGAACTTTGGCTGTCATGGGTTGTGAGTTTAGTGCTGTCCTGGCACTTTCTATCCTTATTTTCTGATAGCCTTAGGTATCTTTCATTCCAATGGGTAATGGTATTATTTTCTGGATTCTGGTGATTTTTATCACTACTTAAGTTAACCAAAGATGCATCACCATCCAAATGACTTTCTCTTTTCAAAGAGACATTGGGGCATGCCACAGCCCAATGGTTGAGCTGGAAGCAGCGGATGCACAAGCATGGAGATTCTTCACAACCTCCATATGAATTGATATTTCTTATGAGATCTTCAATCTCAGATTCAATAATCTCTGAGCAATCTTGTAAGTTATGACCTCTTATGCCACAAAATAGGCATGTTCTGATTACACATGTTGCACTGTCTGCTATTTCTGATGTTATGATGTGTCTGAGAGCATCCAATCTCCTTGCAAAAACTGAAGCCATGTCCTCTGAACTTTTGAATCTTTGTGATGGAAGAATAACTTTCAATTTAGATTTGAACTTCTGATCAAATTGTCCTTCAGTTTCTTTTAAGGCCAAGGAGGCAGAACTATTGACTGCAGATCTATTAAACTTTCTACTTGCAATGTCCATTTGGTGTTCAACAGAGTTCTCCATGGCATCCTCTAAATAGTTTTGGTCTTTGGTTACTATACAGTTCTGAGGATGAGGAAGAATCCCGGTTCCCTCGGAGCAATACTCGGCAGGTATATCTGCATTCTCCTTGCATAAAGGTGAACTTGACTCAGAGTTAGGAACTTTCAGAGAAAACCGAGTTATCCATGAACTCCCAAGGAAGCTGCTTCTGTTGGGGACAGAAGTTGAAGACTTATTTGGATCAATGAAACCAAATTTACACGTTTCTTTCCCTTCATTTGGAGATTCAGAATCCTTACGGAATGATGAAGTTGAAGAGCTCACTCTACACTTGACAGTGCCAGATGCAATTTTGCCTGAATTATTATTCTCAGCACCATCACTCTTGTGGTTAACCATAGGAAAAGCAGTATGTGCAGAAGAAATATCTGCTACATTTGAATTACCTTCTCTGTGCTGAAACATCTCCAAGTTAAAATTTTCACTTGGCACAATACTTTGTTTATATAATTTATCATCTTCACCACAGGCAGGAAGAGTAAAATTGTTGTCACGTACTTCATCAACTAGCTCAGGTTCTTTAGGGATTTCTCCTGATTGATGAACAAGATTCAATGTTCTTGTCTCCTGTACCATTTTGTTTGGGGAACACAAGGCCCGGAACATAGTTTGGAAGCCCATACTTCCATATCCAGGATTTTGGTTGTCTTGTGACATAGAATGTTGATCAAAACTCCCATGTCCATGATGAGGCCTTACAGTAAGGGCCAACGAAGATGGGACATCTGGATCAGTCTGAGATAATCCCTTCATCATATTTGAGATCCAAGTCATAAAGGAGCTATGTTGTTTCATTAAAGATGAAGAACCAGGGTTTTCATGGATCTGTTTCTTCAGCCTTTTATCCCCAACAACTAATTTCTGTTCAAAGCTCCATGGTCGCTTTCCTGCTGAAGACAAACCTGCACTGTTACAGCTTTCAACACTCTCATGGCTGTCATCCTCCTCTTTTGGTATTTTAATTTCTTCACCATACAAAAACTTATCTTTATCTTCTCTTTGATGAAGGCAGAGTTCCCTGTTATTTGGAGAAGTTTCACTTGAAGCACCTTGCTCCTTTAGAAGTTTCCTCTTATTCTGCTGTTTTACATGTTTAATTTCATCAGCAGGTTTTGGTGTCAAAATTACATCAACCTCTGCACATGTACTTTCACCCTTCAGAGGTTCTAAAGCATTTTCATCAGTCAGCTCACATTTCTCCAGACTGAAATCAGTAACCTTCATTTTATTTTTTCCTTCTTCATCATTATCTGAAGCTAGTCTTCCACGCTTTCTACTTGGAGCTGTCAAAATTGGTGCTGCGGAATTGAGAGATTTACATTGTCTTACTGGAAAACCTTCAGAGGCTGATGCAACTTCTATGTCTTCTGTATCATTATTCCCATTGCCAGCTCTATTTGTAACAAAAGGGTCAGAGCTTGTTTCCTTGTGGACATATCTGGATCTTGATTCTGCTTGACTTGAATCATGTTTTTGTTCATCTTGTTTAGATAAAAAATAAGCAGTTTCACCATTTTCTGGACCTGTGAGAAATTCTGATCTCGTCTAAGATGCCATTTTGACAGGAAATCAGGAAAAGAATGCCATCAAACACTTACCTGGGATGCAAGTATTATTGGGTAAACTTGAAATAGTATTTGCCTCAGTTTTTGATGTCTCAGTTGGAATATAGGCTGCAAAGCTTTTGTCCTTCTCTTTGTGGTCTGAATGATCAAGCAACTTCTGACTAGTATCAATGACAGATGCTTCCTTTGTTGTGTTCAACACTTCCATGTCTCCACCAGATCCTGCCAACACACCAAAAATTCTAGGATTGAAACTCCATATACAATCAGTTGATGAAAAGGTCATCAAGACATTGGAATAGAGATTTCCCATGAATTCATAAGCTTAGAACTTGTAATCTGACTCTATTCAGCATATGCAATTTCATTGCATTGATAACTGGAAGTCCTTGAAAAAGGAGTATAATTACCCATAGTTTGCTCATCGCTTGCTTTCCCACTGACTGATGTTATGTCCATGGTGCTTCTAGGAGACCTAACCCTGTCAGTGCTGCATACAAAATGGGAAGCCATTCCTAATGAGGTTGAAGTACCTCCAGCCTCATGTCCATCATTATTAATTTCCTTTGATTTAATGCTTTGGGGTAGTGAAAGAACCATATTACTTCCTCCTCCCCACAAAATAGAGGGCTTCCTCTCAGCAAAGCTGCACTCAGCACATTTAAGACTCAAACCTCCATGTGGGGACCAGACTAGTTCCGAGAGAGGGTTTGCAGTCACAAACATCATGTCTGACCTTGAAGCTGCATTTGCACCTGCACCAGAATCATCATTTAATCCTCTTTCAGTGCACTGATTAGAAGAATCTGGAGTAAGTCGAAGTTCTTTCATTGATTCGTCATTATTATTCTCAACATTTATCTTTGGCAATATGGCTGGTTCAGGAGGAAATCCTGGAAGGCCAACTGAATCCAAAGCAGTACTTTCCATGCCTATAAACCAGTGCCTGCAACAAACATAAAGAGAAAAGTGAATTTCATAAAAAAAAATAAAGAGAAAAAAGAAAGTGAAATTGCAACACACAAAAAAGAAGCAAGCAAATCTGAATGTAACTCTTGTTCCATAACTTGCATTATATACCATCTAATAGAAAATAATTACTGAACAGAGCAAATTTGATGAATAAAAAAAACAATACAGTCCAGCTCAGAGCCCATTGTCCAATGATTATTTACAAGCCCAGTGCAGGATTGTTCTCTTTAACCAGCATAGCTTATCCTGTGCCCAAAGAGTTCTTTGGGTTCTTTGAAATGTTATTAGAACTAACGTATATTTTCAGACTTATTTATTTTTTCTGGTTAAGATTTCTATTTGAGTTTGGATTTGAATTAGCAAATTTAAATATTGTAAATGATGCTTTGTACTATTTTAGGAGAGTTCCTTCTAGAGTAGAAAGTGCAAACAGTATTCATGGAAGATTGGAGTTCTCTAAAGAGGCTGCTACCCACCGTAAATAACATGGTAATGCTTCTGCCACTAGATACTGTGCAGAAACTTCCAGAGTATAATTTTATCATTTCTAATCATGCTTATTGTAGTTGTCTGAAGCTCATAGTAATTTGAACTCAACAAAACTTAGTGAATAAATTAACTACATTTTGCAAAGATAAAAAAAGAAATGAACACCTTGCTTAAAATAAACCTAAACTAAAATATTTTCAGCATATTGGATTGGATATGCATATTTTTGATTTAATGATTTTGAGAAACAATGAATCCTATCTCTATTCTTGGCATCTCTTTAAGCATCTATATTTTGTATCTGTACCTTTACATCTTAGTACCAATCTTATTGGAGCTACAATCTCAAATAAGCCTTCATGAATCAATAAATAATAATTTTTATCCTTGCTTACTTTAAAAGAGATGGTATTATCCTTGCTTTCTTTAAAAAGGAATGCTATTTGAGCAAGTTCACCTCTTTAAAGACTTCCATAAACACAAACTTTGCAGCTAATAGAAATATCCTTAATGAAGCTTTTCCCTTGAGGAAATTGATCATAAGTACCAAGACCACCTTAAAACATCCATGCATAAAAGGTACTTGAATAGCCATGTGTCATCACTAGTCCCTTCTAATTAACACAACTATATGATAGACTTGAAATAATAACTTATTGATTTCAAAAATGTTGAAACTCCAAAATATGTGAATATTCAGAATTGATTCTTGCCTTTGATATAAAATGGCATAAATTTGTTTGTATATCTATATTCATATCTATGTGCAGGAGTTCCATACAATAATAGTGGCAATACCACACAACCATGTACGATTTCATAGAAGTGTGAACATGTTAAACAATGTCAAACAATAAATGCAAGAAGTTGTTAATCCTATAAAGTTAAAAGAGATTTGAAAAGAACCATTCATGGAAAAGTATTTTTAATGTACTTTAATTTAGGAGCAACAACAAAGGTATCGAAAAGAGATAATTTAGATCCATTTTTTTCCTTATCCTTCTTCTCTTCTCCAACCAGAAACAAACACTATGAAGTGGTAATAATATTTGGGATGCAGATAACTACGTATTTATTTCTGTAGGTATATTCCTGTATTATTACTTTCTCTAAGCAGTCCTACAATTCCACTTTTCTCCTTATGATTGAACAAATCCTCATCTTCCTTAAATATTCTACCTTACAAAGTGGTATTTTCAACTAGTAGGAAGTTAATTAAATTCTCAAGTTGCAGTATAGGTATCAATTCACTAACCCCCATAAAAACATCCAATAATATTCCTTTAAAGTATGGTGAAACATACATACCAATCCACAAGTAAAGTAGAAACATCTGATCCTTGACCTTTATTGGCAAACAGATCTTTGATCTCAAAAACTGACTTTCCATTCCCAAAACTTAGTGACCTTGAATGCATTTACTCCCACCAAAAGTAAAAAAGCACATGTATTCATGCAGAATTCTATTGAAACAAACCAAAAATTTAATCACGCCCATCATACCATACTAAGCCACCCACAAAATCCAGAACAGGACAAAGCATTCGACAGAATTAAAACACAACCCTATAAGGATCTCAGTTTTGCATCTTTTAAATAGTAAAATATACAATTAAGATAGACTCACGCAATAGAATCTAACTATTGCAGTCAGGATAAGTTTGAAACTTTTACTTCAGAATCCTGAAGAAAAAGAAAAAGGAATTCAAGAACAAATAGCACAAAATCAGAAAAAGAAAATCACAAGAGAAATAGAATCCTAGTCAAGAAACCAAAATCCCACAAAAGAAAACAGCGGAGAGGAATACCATTATCATTCAACGCAATGCAAGTAGTACCACCAGAGGTTCCATATTTCTAGAGAGGGGGGGGGGGGGGAGGGAGAAATCCCGGAAAAAAATGTAGCTAAAAAGCAAAAGTAGTTAAAACTGAGCATAGCCATTAAAGAGAAAAGAGAAATATGTACCCACATACCTCTTTTAAGTCTTCAATACCATCAAAACTTCATTTTCAAGTTCATGCTTTGCCTGAAATTCTATGTCCTACTGAAAACGTATATGGTAGTTTGATATTTAACAGAAAAAAGAAAAAAAAAAAACTAGAAAAATGTCGTAAGATTTGACTGAGGACAAAGGTGTCTGTGTGTTAGAGAGAGAGAGGCATGATACCGGTAACAATATAACCACAGTCGCGACTGGAACTATCAGCTTACCTTTCCAATACTTGCAAAGTTTTAGAGGCTAAGAATATGCCACGTGGTTATATTTGCTACCAGTAACAGTCTACTGATTCATATTCCACTAACATACTAATGTCCTCTTGTTTCTTTTCTAGAGTCAAATGGAATCAACGTCTTAAAAGTCAGCTTTTCCGTTCCAACTTCTGCTAACTGCAGAGCAATTGCTTTCAGCTTAAAAAAACGTTTTTTTATTAAATCCTCATAAATTTTCTTTTTGTTGAATCTGTTCTTGTCTAGCTACGTACAAAGTGATCTATTAATGTTTTTTTTTTCATTTCTCTTCCATTTAAATTCTAATTAAGCTCTCGTCTGCTTACTGCAATTAATTTTACGGTGGATAACTGTTGACGTGGAAAAATTTTTCTGGCTTGTTGACATATATGAATAGCCAGTAGGATGCATATATGAGACCTGTTTGCCATACTATTACAAAGAACCTACGAGTATATATAATATTAACCTATAGCTTTGCCTTTTATTTGCACATGCGCATGACCGGGGTGTCTTTACATTAATAAAACGTTACGTACAAATATATATAATAATAATGTGTGAATGGAGTACTTACAAGAGTAAATATGTACAATAATGTATAAAGAGGTATATAAAATAGCCAAATAAAAGTAAAATTATAAAGTTATCCCTCATCATTTCTACACTCCCCTCAAATTAATGTTTAGGTAGGAGCATTAATTTGTCTACAATAAAACTATGTCGAGTACATGTCATAGCCTTAGTGAAGAGATCAACCAACGAGAGATTGGAGGACACATGAGGTAGTGTGATGTGACTAGTAGTGAGAAAATCTCGAATGAAATGATAATCATCTCTATGTGCATAGTCCATTCATGCAAAATTGGATTTGAAGCAATTTTGATTGCACTCATGTTAGCAAATAAAGGAATAAGAGCTAAGTGATTAATGGTCAAATCATGAAGAAGAGCTTTAAACAAGACAAGCTCTGTGCAAACAGAGGGCATGGCACGGTATTCGACTTCAATAGATGATGTGGAGACTGTTTCTTCTTGCACTTCCGAGAGATAAAGGAATCACCTAAGAAAACACACCAGCCAGTGGTGGACTGTTTGGTTAGGGGTGTTCACATTAAATGTCAAACCGACCAAACCGGCCCGGTCCAACCCGAGTTGGTTAGCTTTTCAAAGCCACCGGTCGGTTTTGGTTTGTATGAGAAAATAAACTGAAACAACTGAACCAATCCTATATGTTTAAGTAATTATTAAATAATCCCTACCCTATATGTTAAATGTCGATATATTTTATTTGTGTTTTGTTTGAACTTTGACAAAAATTGGTTATTTATGATAAAAAATAAAAACGTAAAACCAATACAAATATAATACAATGGTACGATATTTAATTCAGTTTTGTATAAATTTAAATATATGTTGACAAAAAAAATCAGTTTTGCATAAAAACTAATCGATTTAAATATATATATTTTGATTTTGTAGAAAAACTAAAAAGAAATAATCTTAAATATAAATAGATATTTTAGTTTAAAATATATATAAAAACCGACTAAACTGATAAACTGACCCAAACCGACCCTTCATGTTTAGGTCGGTTTTGCTTCATGGTCAGTCAATTTTGGTTTATTCAATAAGTAAACTGACTAGGTCAGGTCGGTTGAAGAAAATTACTCAAACCAACCCAACCAAATCCGCGAACACCCCTACGTCTAGTGTCAGGGCAACCATCCCAATCAGCATTAGCATAAGCAGTCAACTGAGGAGATGAGAAGAAAAGCCCATGAGATAAGGTGCCTCTAATATATCTGATAATCTAAAGCACAACAGAGAAACGAGGTTGTCAAGGAGCTGATACAAACTAGCTGACTATCAGCATAGCATATGATATATCTGGCCAAGTCATAGTAAGGTAAATAAGGCTTCAAACAAGTTGACGATTTATGTAGCATCATGAAGAAGTTGTCCATCATCCTTACTGAACTTTAGGTTGAATTTAACGGGGTATCAACTTGCTTCGAGTTAGAGAGATTGGCTATCTTTTTAATCAAGTCACTAGCATATTTGCACTGATTAACAAAATATCCTCGAGCATTTTGAGTGATCTCAAGACCAAGAAAATAGGTCAAAGGACCAAGATCCTTCGCTTTGAAGGATTGATTGATAAGCTGATTCAACTGAGTGATCCCTTCCAAGTCATCACCAGTAATGAGTATATCATCAACGTACACTAGTACGAGAGTCACTCCTTGGGGACGATGAAGAATAAAGAAGGAATAATTTAAGGCACTCTACTAAAATCATGCTTCAATAATAACCCCTTTGAACTTCTCAAATCAGGCCCATGGGGCTTGTTTAAGCCCATACAAGGACTTCTTAAGTTTGCAGACTAAAATAGAATCATCATAATAGCCTAGAGAAGGCTTCATATACATTGTCTCATGGAGACTCCCATGAAGAAAGGCATCTTTGACATCCATTTGATGAATAATCCATTGTTTAATAGCAGCGATAACAAGAATAAGTTAAACAATAGTCATCTTAGCCACCGGCGCAAACATCTCCTCATAGTCAAGGCCGTGTTCCTATTTGTACCCTTGAGCAACAAGGCGAGCTTTATATTTATCCAAACTCCCATTATGATTCATTTTGACTGAGTACACCCAACGATTTCCAATATTGGAGGCATTTGGTGGAGGAGAAACAAGCCTCCAAGTATCATTTTCTAATAGGGCATGAATTTCCAAGTCCATTACAGTTTTCCAATGCCCAATTGTTGTAGTCTGTCAGTAAGACTCGGAGATATATGTGGAAGAAAAAGTAGCAAAAAAGGGAACTATGGATAGAAGAATATCCATAGTTGTCAGGAGAACGAATAACTCTGGAGGAGCATCATAAAGGAGTGGGAGTAAGAGGTCAAGGATTACTTACATGAGAAGTAGATGTGGATGGTACAGGGTCTAAGGATGTCAAAGGAATAGCCATCAGGGTCGATGAAGGAGGAGGAGGCATAGGCGTTGTTGCAGCTGGATACTTCTTATGATAGACTTGAAAAGGCAAGACTGAATCACCTGTAGAAGTAAAGTAATGCAGAATAGAGAAAGATGGTGTAGGTAATTTAACAACATATTCAAAGAATGACAAATTCTCAAGAAAGATAACACTTTGAGATATATGGAGACGACGGACTTTAGGATCATAAAAATAAATCCTTTATGTTCTAAATTGTATCCTATAAAGACACACATAGTTGATTGAACAGTAAGCTTAGTGTGCTCATGGGGAGGAAGATGCACAAAACATATGCAACGAAAAATATAAAGTGTAGAGTATTTTGTAGAATGATAAAAGAGACAATAGAAAGGTGATTGATTACCAAGAACTAAAGATGGAATGATGTTAATGAGATACACAATAGTGCTGGTTGCCTCCACCTAAAAGATAATAGGAACATGGGAGTCAATCAAAAGGGATCTCACCATATTCAAGATGTATAGGTTCTTGCATTCAACAACTCCATTTTGTTGAGGAATTCCTAGACAAGATCTTTGGGATAGAATGCCATGTTTCGTTAAATAGGTCTGAGATTCTCTATTTTCCCCCATCAAAATATTCTCCCCCTGAGCCAAAATGTAGAATATGAATGGTGGCATAATGTCGGGTCATTATCATGGTGTGAAAGTTTTGAAAGGTGGAAAGTACTTCTGATTTCTTCTAGAAGAAATAAATCCAAGTATATCTAGTGAAATGATCAATAAATAAAACAATGTATTTGTATCCAAGTCTAAATATAATAGGAGATGACCAAGCATCACTATGTATTACTTGGAAAGGAATAGTAGCATGAACAAATAAAAATGGAATTGGTAAAATATGACTTTTACTAAGACCACATGCTATGTAAGATTTATCAAAATTCTTATGAACAAAATTAGCAGTAGGTAAACAACCAAAGGAAAATAAATGATCCAAGTTCTTGGCATGTGTGTGGCCTAAATGTCTATGCCATAAGTGCCACACATTATTACAACGAGAATGTAAAACATCACTAGTAGTAGAAAGAAAACAAGAAATTGAGGATGAAGGTCTCTTCTTGAACTCAAGAGCAAACAAACTCTCAAGCCTACTTTCCTTCCCCTTCACCTCACCGGTGCACTGATCCTATATAACACAACCATCATGAAAAAACAGAACCATGTTACCATCACTAACAAATTGACCCATAGAAATAAGGTTGGTAGTTAATTTGGAGATGAAAGGAAGATGATTGAGAGGTAGAAATAAATAAATCATTACAATTAACAATGTTTAACGACTTACCACTAGTAGTAATAATCTGGTCATTAGAAGAGTAGGGTTTAGAAGTCTGACCAAAGGAGGCCCCAGTCATATGATTTGAAGCTCTAGAATCTATAATCCACATATGGATAGGAGAGGAGAAAGTAGTAGAAGACTTACTAGATAGGTAGATAGTAGAGAAGGCAGATAAAATAGTTGAAGGCATAAGTTGTCATATCTTATCCTCAGTTAGAGTACCAGAAGGCTCCCCCTTTCAATATGAGTTGGATGAGACAATAATATCATATAAAGACTCTGTAATTGTCTGAAGTTCCTTGTATTGATCCTTCTTGGGAGGTCGAGTGGGGCATTCGGTAATAATGTGACCCTTTTGTTTGTAGTAGGTACAAAAATTCATTTTCTTACAATGAGAGGCCACATGTCCAAACTCCTTGCACTCATAACATCTTGGAAAAGTTATTTTTGCCCTTTGGCTTGGTAGCTAGAAATACTGTATCAAGTCCATGTTCTTTCTTGCTGTCAAGGGAGGATTGTGTGTACAGTCTAGTCTCCTCCCTTAATAGTTCACCCAACATGGTGTCTAAGTCAGTCACATTTTCCCTACCAAGTATGCTAGATCTTATCAACTCATAGTCGGGTCTAAGATGCATAAGAAAATGCATAATCTTCCTTTGATCGAAATGCCTTTTCACAGTTGTCACACAAAAACCATATTTTGTCCATAAATTAACAAAACCAACATAATATTCCTATATTTTTTTTTTCTCTTCTTGAGTCTATGAGAATATGTCCATTTCAATGTGATATTGTTTGGATATATTTAACTGCTAATACACCTTCCCAAGGTAGTCATACATCTCCTTAGCAGTTTTTAAGCCCCTCATAGGAATAACTACATCAATAGTGACTGAATTCAATATCCAGGAAGCTATTCGGGCATTACTAATTTTCCACTATTTCATCCCTTTAGCATCTATAGCATCAGGAATGGTTGTAGTACCACCCAGATAGCTCCACATATCCTTCCCTTCAACAACAAAAAAAAAAAAAATGGAAATGGAATTTCAAGAGAGCATTGTTTGTTCCATTGAATTTCACAGATATGATGTCACCCCTTTCAGATCCCATATTCAGTCAAGAAACCAAAGAAAGACTATAGAAGATTGATAATAATCAGTAGAAGTCAAGAGGAATACCTTGAGCAGGAGATAAATAATCATTGGGAACCACTAAGACCCTTAGAGAAGTAAACGAAGTTTGAAACTTCAGTAAAAAAATCAACAGTCCAGAAAAGGAAACTATAAGTAGTAGCTGCCCAAGGGAGAGGATCAAAACCCCTTCAAAACTTTACCAAATCAAGAGAGATTTGTACCATAAATAGATCTAGTCTAGGCAACACTAGATCTGAAGTTTGGTCCTGATTTGAGACCTCCCAAGAGAGATCTAATGAAATCTCTCTTGCAGAGTTTGAACTCTGTCTAAACAACAGGTAGGGGTTGATTGAAAACAGCCCTATACACTCTACCGGTTGAAGAATGCAGTAGATCTAAGTAGAGAGATGAGATTACTACCCAAAGAAAGTGACAAAAAAAGCAATAATAAGATTAAAGAGCACCTACTCTGATACCATGTCAATTCCGGTCAAAGAGGAGAAGAGACAAGAGAGTCACACGAAAATGGGTGGGTGTGTATAATAGAGCCAAATAAAAGTAAAATTACAAAGTTACCCCTCATCCATTCTATAGTGTATATAATAACAATCTACAAAATAGGATGGGCAAAATTATATATAAAATCTGTAGAAAAAGAAAAACTTATCAGCAAAAGGTTTGGCTATCACTTTTAACATTGAGTAGGGGTGCAAATGGATTGGATCATGATCTGATCCTATTTGGTCGAATTCAGATTGGATTCAAATCACCCCTATCTAATCTGAGAGGATCCAATCGGATATATATGCTATATATTTATTTATATAAATGTATACAATACATATATATTTATTTATTTATAAATGTATTATTAATATTGTAATTTTGTAAAATTGTTATATTTATTTTTTATACGAAACATGTATATATATGATGAAAATAATTAAAAAAATACTTGTATTTTTTGTTTTCTTTATTTAAATTGGTATATTTTATTTTTCTTTTAATAATTTATTAATTTTTAAAGAAAACATATCAGATCTGTTAAAATCTGAATATCCGACTTTCCAATCGAATTTGAATTCAGATCCATGTCTATTAAATCCAATTAGATCTTAAGATCATATCAAATTGCAATTAACAATATCATATCCGATTTGGATATACCTTAATTTAAATCCAATCCAATCCGTTTGCATGCCTGACATTGAGAATATCATAACTTAGGCCCATATACAGTTGTTAGACAGCCTACTATCTATAACTAACTAGTGGAGAGATTTCTTGTTTTCTTTTTTTTGATAGATAACAAGTGGAGGGATTGAGATTGAGAACAATAATACAAGTCTAATCAAAATGATTATAACCAGGTGATGATTGTGACTCACCATCTAATGAGAATTTTTGTAATCGACTTCCAAAAGGCATTGGATGATAAATATTTAAAAATGCTTGGTCATCCAATAGAGGGAATTGATTAATTGAAACTTCTGCTAAACCAGAGGTCCCACTAAATAGCAGGTCCCCTAAACTCATCAACTAAGCAATCAGCACTATCCCAAACCCAATACTGGTGAGCCCTTCTCCGATGGGTCATAGGTGCACTAATTACCTAATACCATGGGCTTCCCTAGAGAGAAGAATAGACAAAAAGGTGAAACAGAACCTAAGAAAGAGGAAGTAATTGTCAAGGAAAGGTTCATATAAGTGTCCAACTCACCTGGTTCTAGTCTATCTTTAGGGTTATATTCCATCTAAGAGATGCCCAATATGTGGATGGTCTTAACACAAAGCACTTTGGTGGGATATATGGCATTATGAGGGGCAAGGACATCCACAGTTGCAGAGTTGATGTCCATCACATATTTTCATTTCCATTATAAACAATCATAAATTCTTTCTGCACATAACTAAAACCATTTCAGATGATAGTATGCATTGCATCCACCCACCAACCGAAACTTTTTAATTTGGTGGAACCTCCTCCAGCTCTCTTTTTATGGTATCGCTGGGAGCCTGAATTCGGGTTGAGGAAGATCCAACTTACAGATACAACCTGTTTACGGTTGAGACTTGAGAACCAACAACCTGACCCTGACAGAGGTTGATTAAAGTAGTCCAGCTGAGGTATGGAAATTTGGTTCAGTAGATTGTGGGTTGCTGGGTCGGATTTTTCAACTATAATGGATGGATTCCCTGAATAGGACGGTACGAATGTAGCCAAAAGCATGGAGATCTAAAAAGGGATTTGATTCATGTTCAGTACTTGTGAGTTCTGAACAGATTATCAAACAAAAAATCAGTGGATCTTGTGGTGCAGAATGAACAATGCTTAATACCAACCTATCCAACACACCATGGCCCATCTGCATCCTGAAGTTGCCACAAATACACCCCTTGGAGAAGAGATTGGACCTCTTCCAAGTTGTCTATCCATAGAAAATTGGAGACGAACCATGAGCCACAACCTTCCCTAGTGTTGTAGATAAGTCCATAGCTTGTCTTTTTCACATTAAAAGTTCTGAAAAGGGTAGTCATTATGAATGGATTCTTCTCTGCAGATGGGACTGATTTTTTACATATGACATTACACACATCACCCAATTCATAAAGCATTTATATAGTTATTCTGAGTTAACCAGCATTGCAATTAAATGGGGTTAGAACACCACATGTTTGATGTTTGGCCAAACCCAGGCCTTGTCCGGTTTCTTGGAGAACAAGTGTAAAGGAAAAGTTGAAAACAACAACAAAAAAAAAAAAAAAAATCTTAGGAATTGCATGAAATGTTTTATAATTTCCCCTTTCTCACTGGTTTCCTAATAAACCAAGTGTGTAGCCTAAGGAATTCTTTGATCCTTCAGAATGGGTAGCATTCATTGACCTGAATCACCTGATCATCTCAAAGGCCCAACCTTCCTCCTTTGTGGGTTCAGGTAGGCATGGCTCAGCCTACTTGATAGCGAGGTAGGGTTCAGGTTATATATTCACTAAGTCAAGCACCAGCCCTAAAACTAGATTGTCTTTGTTTGGCATAACTCCAATATTGCCAGTAGATGGTCTCTAGGATTTGTGGTCACACAGTCAGCTGTGTGAGCCAATTCAGTCAATAATGAGCCACGTATCCAATGGATTCCCTGAACCCTTGTGTTTGTATTGCCGAATGGAAATGGAATTTAATTGAATGCGAATAGGCTGAATGTAAATTCTGGTTTCTTCTTCGCTGTAGACTTTGGCTGTCTTTATCTGTTTGTGAGAAATTAGAAGGGAAGTAAAATGAAATAGCATCCACTTTACATAAAAGACAATGGAGTTAGGGGAGTTATTTTCTGTTTGGGAGTGTGGTAGGAAGCAAGATTATGCAATCCTGATGTAAAATTTGCACCGCAAGTAAATGCAACTGAGAGAAAAAGTACAAATTTTGTATAAGGTTAAGAGTATAAATCACAACTACTAATAAACAATTTCTAAACTGAACTAAATGCAAAATTTGTATTCGATTCAGGTTTACACCGCAAATAAACAGAACCTTCCTAAAAAAAGTAAATTAGAAATCCTAAAATGAAGGAATTGGGATCTACTCCTCACACCAATCTCACAGCATCCCATCGAGATAAGATAAGATTAACTGTCCAACAGGCTATGGAACCAATGATAACACCTCACAACAGTTCTTTCAATACATATAGAGCCCACAACCATTCAACCTTTCACAGTGGGATGTTATCATAGTATGGTTGGTTCCACAACCAGACACATGTCCATCGCATTCAGCTAGCTAATGCGAATTACCTAAAATCTGCCCGTGAACAAGATAAGCCAAATAGTTTTAATTGCTTACCCAATTTTGCCCCGATCCGTGACATAGCACAAAGTTACGAATTTTGAATTGGTCCCATATGCCTACTGCTGTGTTACATCACTAGCCTCAACCGCAGCCTCTCTCTCTCTCTCTCTGAAAGAAACTTATTTGGATTTTCTCTACTTTTCTTTAGGCATCTAAGCACTTATGTCTAGTAGTTGCAATTATTGACTTGCCACTGCCTTCTTCACCATTTCCTTCTGGGGTTCAGTTTGGTTAAGTTTAGACATTTGCTCACTGAAGCGAGCACCATCCCATTGACAAATGGCAAATCAACCCTAGCAGAGAACCAGGATATATGTGGATTGGAGTTGGGTTCTTTTTAACTATTGGGTATGAGCAATATTTCAAACTGTTTTCTACTTTCTCATTAACTTTTCCTTGATGGTGATGACGATGAAGACGAAGACATGATGATCATGGTTAAGAGGGTAAGGATATGGACGTAAACATCTCGAATTTTAACTTCTTTTGGCTTTGAAGTTCAGTGCCACTATCTGTTGGACCACCATTATTTATGCAGAGAAGGGAGTGTTTGGAAATGTTTCATGCCAACAATTTTAGAAACAAAAAAGTATATGGTTGTTTTTCTTTTCCAAAAACACTAGAAATGCTCCATTAGAATGCTACCAAACGCCACATTATCAAAGCACAAAACGCAAATTTTAAAAAAGCAATTCTTATCTAACGCTTAAAATGATTTTTAGCTCAATTTTGTTTTCCCCGACCCAAAGCTCAAAGGCAAAAGCTTTATTCAAACAAGGTGGCCAATTAGGAGGACTTTTACGCAGTGGCTTCTGACTTCCAAATTGGGCCTCACATGGACAGCCTTTTGCTTAAATACACTGTTTTCAAAACCGGACCGGACCGGATGGTTGGACCGGAAAAACCAGGAACCGGTCACCTGACTGGTTCCGTTTTTCTCCAAAACCGTTTTTTTCCTTAAAATCATTGATTTTGGTCAGTAAACCGCTGAACCGGCCAATTAACCGTTTGAACGGTTTTGACCGTTTTGCAGTTTTTTTAATTTTTTTTATCAGAACGGGCCGGGCATTTTGGTCGAACGGTCTGGCCATTCGGGTCCAACTGTCTGACCGTTCAAACCGGTAACCGAACCCCTGACACCGGTTCGTTTTTAAAAACCATGCTTAAATATGCTGTCAAAAATGCTTTTCGTGAAGCTGCCTGTTGGAAGAGATTCAGCTTTGATTAAGCTGTTTTCACTGAGGGACTTTTTCGAAGAAGTTACTAAAAATATCTTCTTTAGAAAGTCAATTTCATGACTAAATGTAGGGTGTCAATTAGAATAGATTTGGTACAATCCAATCCGGTCCAATATCAGTCCATTACAGATGGATTATGTCCATAATCCAATTTGATGAATACTTTGGACCACTTTGGATCAGTCCAATTCAATGTTTGAACTGTCCAATCTATTTAAATTGATTTTAATTTAGATTAATTCCAACCTAAACCTTGTCCATTGACACCTGTACTCTTATCTTCTACCAATGGAGCAGATATTGATTCAATCCAATCCAATCCAATCCAATATAAATTGTTATGAATGCATCAAGTCCAATCCAATCCAATAAATACTTTGGATCATTCTAGACTGGTCCAATTCAATATCTTATTGGTCTGTCCAATCCATCCAAATTGATTTTGATTTGGATGGGGTTCAACACTTCAACCCAAAACTGGTCCTTTGACACTCCTAACCAAATGAAAGCATATTGGAAGTTTCTGGATTTCCACCAAAGATAGCTTCTAAGCTTTCTTATGTGGGATCCACCTTGAAAAGCCATAAGCCGTGCACCTGCAAGAAAGCTCTCCCAAACAGGCACTTAGTAGCTTCTCTGATTGAAGGCAGCTCAATCAAAGCTTAACTGCAACCCTCTAAAACGAGCCGAAAGGCTTATTATCATGTAAACTCTACAAGCAAGAAGCAACTATCAAACCCCGCAAAGCCGCAATAGGCTTTCATCCATTGGATAATATACTCCGTGAAAAACTTAGTGATAACTATACTGATCTTAAAAATCTCAAACGGTTTCTCAACAGTACAGATGGGCTTATGTCTTCCTAATTTTGGTTTTACTCAAGGTTCATAGTATCGACACGTATCGGCCTGTATCGGCCGATACATATCATTCCAGGACCTCTCTGATACGCCCCTATAGTGGGTGTATCCGAGGTCTGACCGGTTCAAGGGGTGGAGGAGCCCTAAACCGCCCCCTTGAACCGGTTTTGAAAAATATAAAAAAAAAGTAAAAGAAAAGGTATCGATATTGTTCGACATAACCCTACCAGCATATCAGGCATAATGATATTTTGAACCTTGGTTTTACCATGATCTGAATGCCAGTGGCCCTGGGATGGACTTGAGCCCTAACCAAAATGGAACCCATTATATTAGTGGATTTCCAAAAATTAACATGTTAAGGAGAAAGCGAGAATAAGAAAACCTCTATTAACATAACTTTTTTGTATCAATTTTGACAAATAACTTTTTATATTTGGCTGTGGCAAACTTTGAATTTTCACAAAAAAAAATATATATTTTAGATCCTAAGGCTCAGTTTGGAAGGAGTATAAATATAAATATGTACAGTAAAATAATATAAAATATAAGGATTTACACTATACATATTTGTTACTCCATCCAAACTGAGCCTAAATAATTAAAAGGGTCATTTTTGCCATCAAACTATGATAGAAAGACCACTTAAGGCAAAAATAAATAATGTTGGAGATGTCATTAATAGATCCATTAGAAGATAAATAAAATAATAAAAGTATACTTATGTGTCACTAATCAAGTTTGAAAAGGCCACTTTAGACCCTATAGTTTGTTTAATAAAGTTAATTAAGTAAATTAAATAATTATATTAATTAAAATAATTAAGTCAATAATTTAAATTAAGCAATTGAATGAGTAAATTAAATAAACATGTAAACTAAATTAATTAAGAAAGCTAAGTTAATTAAGAAAAGTAAATAAATAAAGCTAATCGATCTAAATAAGTAAATTGAGCTAATTAAGCAAGGTTTTAAAACCGACTAAAAAACGGAACCACTTTGGCCACCATTTTTGGGTCAGTAGTTTGATCATCCGGTTCAAACAAATCAGTTCTTGATGCTTTAAAAAATAAAAAAACAATTAAAAAACCTCAAAAACCATTCATCAAGAGTTTAACAATTCAATAGTCCAGTCCAAACAGATCAGCCCATGACATTTTAAAAATAAAAAATTGAAAATTGAAAAGGCCTCAACCATTCACTAAGAATTTAGCTATTCAACCATCTGAGTCAATGGTTTGCTAACCAAGTCAGCATTTTTTTTGAAAAATTCCTGGTTTGTTAATCAAGTCAGTTATTTGAAAAATTCCAAGCCAAGTATAAAATGGAATCAAACATTTAACCGGCTATTGAGTTGAATGGTTCAACTGCCTAGGTCAACAACGATTTTAAGACCATGTAATTAAGTGAATTAACTATTTGATTAAGGCTAAGTTTGGGAGTGCTTAAAAATAAGTGTTTATCTGAATAAGCACTTATTTTGGGTTGGGACACATCAATAAACACTTATTTAAGTTTGGGAAATAAGTCTGAAATAAATGTTTATTCTGAGAAGCCCAAATATTGGGCTTATTTTTAAGTGTTTATTCAATAAGTGCTTATTTCCTTTTTGGCCTTTCTTGGCCCACCACATCATTTGAAAATACTTATACTACCCCTGTTAGAATAAGTGTTTTTTCACCCAACTTTCATAAGTGCTTATTAGAATAAACATTGTTTTTAAGCACTTATTTTTCAAATAAGCACTCCCAAACTTGGCCTTAAGTAAATTAAGTAAGTAGAGTAATTAAAAAACCAAAGCTAATTAAGGTAAATGATGGAGGATGATTTGACCCGACCCATTGTGACGATGACACGTGGATCTGACTCAGCATGAGCAACAGCTCAGCACCATAGCCTGACTGCAACTAAGTAACGAGCCTGTAGGACAGCTCGCTACATCATAGCTCACTATAGGGGGTAGCTCACTACAACGCGAGCTCCAAGTCCCCCCGAGCTACCGAGAAGGGAATACTCCAAGTATTTTAACTTGCGAGTTGGGGTAACCAGCTCGTTCCAACACTTAGGCAGAAGAACTGCCCCAAAGTCAACCTCGATGAGGGCCACCTTGAAATATCCTTAGGAGCTCGCTACAAAGTAGCTCGCGGCAAAGATAGCTCGCTACACTACAGGGTGGCTCACTACAAGGCAGCTCGCGATTAGGCAACACGACGCTCTCAGGAAGCTTCTATCTGACAAGACCATACCCATCAGACTGCAACACATCTCTCGACTGACGGCGCAGTCCCTACTCGTTTGATAGTCTGCACCCACATCTCTCGACAGATGGTGGTGTGCCTGACCCTTGGGGACGTGTCACTCATCCAAGTGGGTAGTACGTTATAACGATCACCTGCGCAGCCCTGGCAGGTAATGGCTGCGATAGGAGCCCAGTGGCGGTTATGCCCAATTTGACAGGAATGCCCCTATAAAATCCCTTTAATCGAAGGGGAGAGGACTGTCTCAAATCTGATATGAACTTGAATTCTTACTTGCTCACGAGTTAATCTTGAGACACAGTGATCTAGCGCGACCTACACTCTTAGCCTTTTATACTCTTTTCTTCCTCCCCAGAGTTCTAACTTAAGCTTCGGAGTATTCCCGCCAGGCAAATCCCCCGGGAATCCTTCACCTTCATCTTCTCAAGTGCCGTCTGTTGCCAGCAAGGAGCCAATCAGTAGCCAGTTAAGAGTGCTCGGATCGTGCCGCATCATTTGGTGTCGTCTATGGGAAACGCTTCTGAAAGCCTTCCTCTAAGCTTTTACGGTTTCTTTTTCCAAAAACTCGGCATTCATGGCTTCTTCCAGTAACGCCGGACGTGGTACTAGCCAGAGTGCTTCTGTGGAGCAGCCCCAGCTTCCTACTGTCTGTATTGGATAGTTCACCGTCCTCCTCTCCGTGGACGGAGTCCTCAGTTTGAATGTGCCTCTTACGGTGGCACCCGCGGTTGCTCCACTCCCTTCCACAGTTGGAGCAACCTTTGCTGAACCCTCGGTTGTGCCCCCAGCGGCCAACCCGAACAAGTTGGAGGACTTAATGCAATACATGCAAGCCATGCAGGCTCAAATGCAACAATTTCAACAATTCCAACTCTATCAACAACAAGTGTTGCACCAGGTTTCTCAATACCAGTACCAGCAGTAGTTCCCCTCTTTGCCTCAGGCCTAGTCATCACTTCCCCCTCGGCATCCGATCACAAAGCAGACCAAGCCTTCCCGCCGGAGTGAGCGACATTGCCGGGGAGAGGCCTCCCAAGCTCAAGATCCTGCTAAGAGCCAAGCCTCCTCCCATAGCAAGAAAGAGAGGCCAACTACCCCTGCCTCGCAGCCTGTGGACAGGTTAGGGGCTTCCTAGCCAACCAAGCCCGTATCGCCCCGGCCTTCATAGTTTGAGCTCCCGCTCGCAGAGAATTCATTCGAGGTCCTGGCCGCTGACTATAGGCAGGGCCCTTCGGTCTAGAGTCACCACCGACAGTCTGATCCTATCGAGTTCGTCGATATTGAAACGTCAAGCACCAATGCCGAGCCAGCGAAGCAGTAGCGGAAACGCCGGCGAGCTCACCGAACTACTTCTTGAGTCTCTCCCGAGCTCAAAGGAAAAGAGGAGGTATGCTCAGGTGAAGTGGAAGCTACCCCTCTCCTCTCAGTTTCTTCCCCGTTATCTCTAGAACTCCTTGCTGTCCCCATGCCAAGGGACTTCAAGCTCCCTCACTGGACAAGTATGACGGATCATTCGATCCAAATGACCATGTGGACGCTTTCTAGTCCCAGATGCATCTGGCAAGAGCTAGTGAGTCTTGCATGTGTGTGGCCTTTTCCACCACTTTCAAAGGAGTAGCCCACACCTGCTACCGAAACCTCACGTCCGGCTCGGTAAGAAGCTGGGCGTAGTTCGTGCAAGTTTTCACCTCCCACTTCGTCACCAACAAAAGGTGCCTGAGAACTCAGGAAAGCCTCCTCGGCATAGTCCAAAAGGAAGGGGAGTCCATTTGGAGTTACATCAAGCGGTTCAATGACGCTTGTTTGCAGATACTCGACCAGGATCCCGTAGTTCGCCTCACCACGGCCAAGCGAGGTATCACCCACAAAGAGTTCAAGTGGCACGTAGTTGTCAATCAACCCAAAACCGTGACCGAGTTCCTCAAGCTCGCAGATCGGTTCATAGGAACAGAGGAGGAAATCAACCAGAAGGGCGAGCAGGCCCTTGAGAAAAGGAAGAGAGAACCAGACCCCCCATCTCAGGGAGACAACAAGAAGAAGAAGGACCAAGCTCGGGGGGCAAAGCCAAATCAGCCTTCCCGAGCTCCAGCAGTAGAAAGGGACTATACACCCCTCAATGCGAAGCGGGCCAAGATCCTCATGGCGATCAAGGACGCTCCGTACGTGAAGTGGCCACTTCGGCTGAAAGCCGACCCTAACGCCAGGAATAAAAATTTGTATTGTAGCTTTCATAAAGATCACGGTTATAGTACCAAAAGTTATAAAAATTTCCGCAATGAGATAGAAGAACTTATCTGCCCCGGATATTTGAGAAATTTTGTACAAAATAATAACAGTAATAAAGCAGGTCGACAAGGGGAGCAGAGTAGAGATGCTTCCGAGTCTAGCAGGCAAGCGGAATAGCCGCAGAAGCAGCACCCCGAAGAGAGATCAGTTCGGGGGACCATCCATGTCATAGTCGGAGGTTTGATTGTGGTAGGCTGCACCTCAGCAACAGCTCGCAAGACCGGTAGGGAAAAGCGAAACCCATCGAAGCGGCCAAGGACAGAAGACCCCATCTTCTTCACGAGGGACGACGCGTGCGAGGGCCACTACCCCCATGACAATGCACTCGTCATAAAGGTGAAGATCAACAACTTCGAAGTTAGGCGCGTCCTTGTCGATTCAGGCAGCTCAGCAGACATCCTCTTCAAAGCGGCCTTCGACCAACTCCTGCTTCAGGAGTGCGACCTAAAGCCTGCGAACACTCCCCTGGTAGGCTTCAGCGGAGATGAAGTTCGGCCCCTGGGAAGGGTAGCAATACCTGTGGAAGTCGGCACCTGGCCTAGCATATTAAGGCTCAACCAAGATTTCCTAGTGGTCGCAACCCCCTCCCCATACAACGCCATAGTAGGTCGGCCGATTACCCATGCCTTACAGGCTGTGGTCTCCACCTACTACTTGGCCATGAAGTTCCCAACGAACTTCGGCATCGGAGTAGTGCGAGGTGACCATCTTGAGTCTCGCAAATGCTACGTCGCCGCCCTCAAGGGAAAAGCCAAGGTGGCCGTTGACCTTGAGTTGGAGCGACCTACAAAGTAAAGCGAGGAGCGAGCTGCTCCCACAGAAGAGACCGTCTCTATCCCAGCCTCAGCGGAGGACCTTGCCTGAACTCTTCAGATCAGTGCTTCCATTGAGGAGCCTCTGCGATCTAAACTGGTATGCTTTCTACTTGAAAAATTAGATGTTTTTTTCATGGTCCGTAGTAGAAATGCCCGACATAGACCCTAGCATCATAACTCATAAATTAAATACCGATCCTGTAGTCAGGCCCGTTAGATAGAAGAAACGCAACCTAGCCCCAGAGCGATGGAGGGCAGTCAACGAGGAGGTCGGGAAGCTCCTTGCAGCCAATTTTATCAGGGAAGTCCATTACCCAAGTTGGGTGACCAATCCCGTTTTGGTGAAAAAGGCTAACGGTAAATGGTGCATGTGCGTCGACTACACCGACCTAAACCGAGCTTGCCCAAAGGACTGCTTCCCACTTCCCAGGATCGACCGTCTAGTGAACGCGACCTCGAGGCATGAGTTGTTGAGCTTTCTAGACGCCTACTCGGGCTACAATCAGATCAGGATGGACCTGGCAGACAAAGAAATGACTGCCTTCATAACCGAGCTGGGCTTGTACTGCAACAAGGTCATGCCCTTTGGGCAAAAAATGCTAGGGCGACCTTTCAAAGACTTGTAAACAAACTATTTGAGCCAGTGGTTGGCCAAAAGGTGGAATTTATGTAGACGGAATGGTCGTCAAAACCCAGTTTTCATGTGATTTAATACAAGACTTGAATTTAGTTTTTGAAATCCTGCGTAGATTCAATATGAAACTAAACCCGAATAAGTGTGTCTTTAGTGTCACTTCGGGTAAATTTCTGGGATACATCGTAAACCGGCGCAACATTGAAGCCAACCTAGACAAAATAAAGGTCATATTAGATATGAGACCACCCCGAAAAATAAAGGAGGTTTAGAGGCTGAATGGCCGAATAGCCGCCCTGAGCCGCTTCATGTCCAAGTCAGCAGATCGCTACCTACCATTCTTTAAAGCAATTAAAAGCAAAGAGTTTGAATTGACCCAAGATTGTCAGCTCGTGTTTGACGAGCTCAAAAATTTCCTTGTTAGTATACCGGTCTTAACCCGGCCCGAAGAGGGCGATGTTTTAGAGTTGTACCTCTCGGCAATTGACAAAGCGGTCAGCTCAGTACTAATAAAAGAAGTAGATCGGGTCCAACGACCTATCTACTATGTTAGTAAAGTGTTGCAGGGAGCAGAAACGAGATATCCAGAGATAGAAAAACTGGCGTATGCACTGGACATTGCAGCCCGAAAGCTCCATCCGTACTTTCAAGTTCATACTGTTATCGTCCTCACCAACAAACCTCTGAGGCAAGTCTTACTCAAGCCCGAGGTCTCTGGTCGACTGACGAAGTGGGCCGTTGAGCTCAGCGAGTATGACCTCCAATATAAGCCGTGAACTACTATTAAGGCCCAAGCCTTAGCAAATTTCATTGTTGAGTGCACTTTCAGCTCCGAAGTCCCAATGCTAGTTGAGCACTGGCCCCCAGCTCGGGCAAGCCCAGAGCTTCCAGGCTAGTTGAGTCCGAGCACCATGAGGTAGTAGCTAGTGCGGCATCTCTCCTAGTTAGGCCAATCGCGAACTGGGATGAGGAGCCTTAGATCCTTCACGTAGACGGCTCCTCGAACCAGCAAGGCAGCGGAGCCGGAATAGTTCTGCACGGTCCAAGTGGCACAAAACTAGAGTACGCACTGCGCTTCGAATTCGTAGCATCCAACAATGAAGCAGAGTACGAAGCATTGATAGTCGGGCTATTAGTAGACCCAAACTCAATGCCCTTAGAGGTGGGAGTCTGGTCAGGACGCGACCTCTTCATCGTGGGCTTTTGGTTGCTCGAGAGAAGGCGACGCGCGTCAATACTGGACATGATGGCTTCCAAAAAACCACAAGGTCCCCGGGAAGGTGAAAGTAACGGATTAGAGACCTGAGTCTCTCTACCATCATGGAGGAGAGGCCACATCACCGGAGGTCTCCCGTCCGGAACCTGCTCCCAAGCTCCCCCTGAGCTCGACGGGGTATCGTCGTCCTAGTTATTGTCCCAGGAATAAACATGGTACAGATACCCAGACATGATTGACAAGATGATTAAGACTCACCGAGAAAAAATGAAACAATGTAAACAAAAGAGCTCGGGCAGACTAGATGGATGCGCGACCTCAAAATCCGAAGACAACAAGTTATCGTGAAAGAAAATGAGGCCTGGGGGCCCTTCTATTTATAGCCACTGTGCCCCTAGACCAACGGCCCAGATTGGGACAGATCTGATGGTTCGCAATCAAGCTGACCGTACGTCTTCTGAAACCGAAATGTGTCTGACTGCACGTCTCCCATGATTGAGGTAATGGTGGCTGCACAACATCCGGAGTTAAGAGCCGCTTCAGCGTGTTTTTCAGTATTCAAAAAGTCATAAATCCCCTGATTCCCGTGCACGCATTTAATATGAGCAGTCAATCAAGTTTGAACTTTGATCAAATCAACCTGTCACACTTCATGAACTCCTCACGCTAAGGTAGCACTCTTAGCCCAAGGTGTGGGGGCCAATTGATGGAGGATGATTTGACCTGACCCATTGAGATGATGATACGTGGACCTATCTCAGCATGAGCAACAACTCAGCACTACAGCCCGACTGCAACTAAGTAACGAGCCTGTAGGACAGCTCGCTACGTCATAGCTCACTGTAGGGGGGAGCTCGCTACAACGCGAGCTCCAAGTCCCCCCGAGCTATCGAGAAGGGAATACTCCAAGACTATTTAAGCTCGCGAGCTAGGGTAACTAGCTTGTTCCAACACTTAGGCAGAAGAACTGCCCCAAAGTCAACCTCGATGAGGGCCACCTCAAAATATCTCTAGGAGCTATCTCGCTACAAAGTATCTCGCGAAAAAGATAGCTCGCTACACTATAGGGTGGCTCGCTACAAGGCAGCTCGCGATTAGGCAATACGACGCTCTCAAGAAGCTTCTATCTGACAAGACCATACCCGTCAGACTGCACCACATCTCTCGACTGACGGCACAGTCCCTGCCCGTTTGACAGTCTGCACCCACGTCTCACGACAGATGGTGGCGTGCCTGACCCTTTGGGATGTGTCATTCATCCAAGCGGGTAGTACGTTGTAACGATCACCTGCGCAGCCCTGACAGGTAATGGCTGCGACAGGAGCCCAATGGCGGTTATGCCCAATTTGACAGGAACGCCCCTATAAAAGCCCTTTAATCGAAGGGGAGAGGACTGTCTCGAATCTGATCTGAACTTGAATTCTTACTTTCTCACAAGCTAATCTTGAGGCATAGTGATCTAGCGCGACCTACACTCTTAGCCTTTTATACTCTTTTCTTCCTCCCCAGCATTCTAACTTAAGCTTCGGAGTATTCCCATCAGGCAAATCCCTCGGGAATCATTCACCTTCATCTTCTCAGGTGTCATCCATTGCTAGGAAGGAGCCAGTCAGCAGCCAGATAGGAGTGCCCGGATCGTGCCACATCAGTAAATAAGTAAACGAAGTAATTAAAGAAATTAATGTAATTAAGAAAATTGAGTTAGTAGTTAACTAAGTTAATTAAGTAAATTAAGTGATTCTTAGTCTACTATTTGATGGAGCGCAATTTGGCCGGTCTTAGCTGTCAATGATTTCGCCTCTGACTGGAGCGACGGGGAGCCTGAAACGGAGAAGATGAGGGAACTCCGGGGGGAAGCCGGTGAGATAACTTCGAAGCTCAAGTTAGTATTTTCTCGAAGGCAAAGTAAAGACCAGATGGCACAAAGTTTACATACCTTGTTGTTGGGGGTAGGGGACTTTTATAACCACTTTGCGCACTCACTCCGAAGCCCCTTGTCAGGTCGGGTATGATTACCTTTGCTTCTGCCAGTTCGGGTGTCCTTTCTGCTGGGACAGAACCACCACTACTCTTTGTCGGAGCCGTCTCTATAACGGGAGATGGCGGTGTCAAGAGGCGGTGGCAAGTGGCCGTTTGGAGTGCGGCCGTCAAGCGTCAGATCCCAAGTCAATCAAGTGCGTCGCCCCTGGGTACGAACTTCCTCGGTGTTAGGCATGGTAAGGTTTGTTCGGTTTTGGCGTCCTGGAGGCGATGTGGAGTGGTGAGCGAGGTGAAGTCTTGAGTTCGGAGGTATGTCCTGTTGCTATAAGGAAGACCAGTTCGACGAGGTGTGTCCCGAACTGCTATAAGGCAGGCCAATTCGATGATGTGTGTCCCGAATTGCTATAAGGCAGGCCAATTCGGTGAGGTGTGTCCCGAACTGCAGGCGGGCCAATTCGGCGAGGTGTCTCGAATTGCTACATGCAGGCCGGTTCGGGTTACTGTCTGTCTTGGGGCTGAAAGGAGAGTTCGGGCTCCTAGTAGGGAGTTCGGACTGCTGGTAGGGGAGTTCGGTCCGCTGGTTTCTCCCCTTGGTGCTCGTGCCTTAGGCGTGCTTTTGTGTCGAGCTGTTGCCTTTGTCACATGTTGCGTAACTGTGAGGTCGGGCCAAATCTTCCTTCATCACTATTAGTTAAGATAATTAAATAATAACTTACTCTTAATTATTGTTAATCATTTATTACTAAACTAATTATTGTTTATTTAATTATTCTAATTTGATAAGATCCTTAATATAATTTATTTCAAGGTTAATAGAATTTATTTTTTAACTAATAATTTTTTTAACATCTAAAGTGACCCTTTCATACCTGAGCAATGCCAATAAGCATGCTTTTATATTTTATTCATTGTTTAATGGAATTATCAAGGACGTCTCTAACATTATCTATTTTTGCCTTGAAGCGGCTTTTATATCATAGTTTGAAGGCAAAAATAGTTCTTTTAATTTTTTAAGGTCTAAAGTGATTTTTTTTTTGGCAAAGTTCAAAAGTTATCAGAACCAAACACTATTTGATAACCTGGAAATTATGGCAATTGAGAATCTTGAAATGGCCATGATCCGCTCACTCTCCCTTGTGAGAGACTCTGGTTCAAAATTCAAACCTGAGATATTGCAGGACCTCCGTGAGTGTGGACCAATATAACTCAATTGGTCCAACGTATAGACTGCTCTGTTCCTCTTCCCCACTTCTCTTTTTTTACCTCCCCCATTTAGGCACTGAGTACCATATTTGGGACAAGAAAATAAGACCTGCTATGCTTGTATCTTATAATGTACTTGAATACATTCATAGATACATGCATTCACTGGTCACAGACCATTTTTCAGGCCTTTTGTACCTTCCCTGACAGACCATTGTATTTGCATAACAAATTAATGCATCTTTGAGTTTGAAACTTTGAATAAAATGCCAAAATTTGCAGTAGTTGGAAGCCTTAAAGAAAGGGGGCAAATAAGAAAGGAGTATCAGAGCAACAAGTGCATTACAATTCCAATTTGCCAAGTGGGTTGTTGGTTAGTAGAATTCTGATGCTTTAAACATCCTTGAGTTGTTGGTATATAATTGTACGATGAAAGCTGGGCCAAAAGTTTCTGCAATTTGAAAACCCAGATTCCTTGATGAGAAGGTAAGATAAGGGAACTGCATAATTGTCCTTTCTGCTTGTTGAGATGAGAGCCCTGATTCTAACTAGGTTGTCTTTCTAAGCTTTGGAATTTTTCAATTAGGATGTATTTGGTTTGATAGAAAATATATAAGAGAAAAGTAGAAAGTTGACCTGAGGGGAAGTCCTAAAGTCTATGTTCATAGTGTTAATTTCATTTGTACTGGTGTAAATACATGAGTGCAAATAATAAATTCTGCTTTACTTTGGCTTCAGATTTTGCTGTCTTATTTGCTTCTAAAGAAGTGAAATAGGAAGAAAAGTGATATTGTCCCCGCCTTATATGAAAGAGAAAGGAGGCAAGAGTAGGGTTATTATCTTTGGAGCGAGGTAGGAAGAGAGGTGACAGGGTTCCCCTTTGAAAAAGAATTGAGCTGGGATGGAGGGGAGCAAATTTTGCCTCAGTTCTTGAGATGTAAATTTGTATTGCTAGAATACCAGTTAGTGCAAATGAGACAAAAGGTACAAATATCGTATTAGATAGGAGCGCTGATCATAGTTATAAAGAAATGGATGCAAAACTGAACCAGTTGCAAAATTTGTAATCGGGTAACAAACAGAGCCTTAAGTAATTTCACAAAACGCAGGCTTAAGGTTGCAGGTCTATGCATAAAAACAGTTGTTATCTCGGTTTACAACAAATTATTAATTATTAATTGTTCCGTTTGCAGTTGCACCCATCCGGAATTGAAGTCCTAATCTATCCATTTTTGCCCTAAAACAGCTATTTCCACGCCATGCTTTTCAAGTGTCCTTGAATCATTGATAGTAATTGCCTGAGGAATTCTAGCCATGTGGATTGCAAGCCCTACCACAAAACCTTTGTTTTGCATTCATCTCTAGTTCTTATCAATGTTTTAAAAATCAATTCGGACGCCAAACTAGAAGGCTGGGGTGAGGATTGGACTTGATCATCAGTTGTCTGGGTCATTGGTTCAATCACCCGGTTCCAATTATATGAAATTAGTTACATAAATCTTGTTTGACTATTCCATTCTGTTCAATGCGATATCTATCCTTCCTTCTAACTCTTCTGGCCCCTTCAACCATCTCAATCTATTAAAATACCAAAATGGTTACCATTTTCTAACATACTTGGGCCGTGATATATTATTATATTGCTCTCGTCTTCTGAGATACTAAAATCTTGCATTTATACGGAAGATTGTTTGCATAATTGACTGGTTAGTACCGACATAGATCAAACTAGGGGAGTAGGCTGTGATGAAGGCTAGCTAGCTGGTGAGAGGATTGAATCATGATCAGGATCCAGTCCACCTGAGGAAAGTTCCAATAAACAGTGGCCTGTAGTGATGACCTGATCTGAATTCTGGATTGTGTCAGCAAACACATATGGCCATTGCCTATAATCCAAGCAAGCATTAACAATACAACTTGGAAAGAAGTTGTGTGGTTATCTACTAGTGGGATCCATTTTCTGATGAATCTATAATCGATATGCGAAATAATAGGTATTAGGATATTTCTAGATCTGTAGGGGTGGCTTATACTTTGAAGTGATCTACCTGTTGCCACGATGACGGTAGAGGCACCAAGAATTAGGGAATACCAATGCTCACTGGGTAAATGCATGAAAATCCAAGACTCAACTTGAAAAGAGCACGGATACAAATATATACAGTGCAAATACATACAAAATAATACAAAACATAAGATTTTCCTAACTGAGAGTATCAATACTTTGAAGAACCCTAAATTGGCATTCGCCTAAATACAATATGTATTTGTATTTACATGGTCAAAGGTGTTGAGATCTCCAAACATGTTCTAATACTCTACCAACATGATCTGACACCACACATCTCATATATATGACGGTTTCCACTTTTATGGTGGGTCTCAATGTCATGGTGAAATATATGGTGTCAGATGATGTTGATAGGGTGTTAGAACGTGTTTTATTGACAGGAGATCTGGTATCTGGTCAAAGGTGTATTCCTTTGTGGATTATGGATAGAGGTATTAATAGCTGTGCCTGTCTGCATACCTGAGCCTCCGGGCTCATACTTTATCATTACTTTGTTTTATGATTCTCTCTTCTAAGTTGTAAGGGTGATGGATTGGGTTACGGGCTTTTGAATTTTGATGATATTTTGCAGTGAAGCAAATTAAAGAAAAATTTTATGATTCTTCTTCTAAGTGGGCCTGGGTATTGTTTTATGGGATAAGAAGGCATTAAGACTGGCTGGATGGCATGAAATTTACATAAAATGCTGGACTCGGGTAATGTTTAATGGTCTGCAATCTACATTTTAAGCTCATGGGCCAGAAACATCCAAGCATTGTTTGGTTTACGGTTGGAATTTGAATTAGAATTGAAAATGGAATCAAAATTTGTTAGAATCAGAATTGGAATGGTCTATTTCCATAGTTTGTTTGGTTCAGACAGGAATCAGAATGAGAATTGAAATCAGCTGAAATGGGATTTCATTCCCAAAAGAGGGAGAGGGAGAGATTGCATTCAGTCCTTACAAAACGGTATTCACACCATACTCACAGCCACTTGCGGCTATGCACTGGGAATATCTCCTCATGAATAAAAACATACAAATAGGGGTGTCAATTGGATTGGATTTTGGTCCAATGTGAGTCCATTATAAATGGACCAAGTCCAGTCCAATCCAATGAATGTCTTGGACCAATTTGGATCGGTCCAATTCAATGTCTGGACCATCCAATCCGTTCAAATTCATTTTGATTTAGATTGATTTCAACCCAAACCCAGTCCATTGACACATATATTCTTATCTTATATCAATGGACTAGACATTGGCTTAATCCAGCTCAATCCAATATAAATTTGTTACAGACGAACAAGGTCCAATCCAATCTAATAAATATTTTGGACCGGATTGGTCCAATCCAATATGTCTTGTTGGTCCGTCCAATCCATCCAAATTGATTTTGGACTGAATGGGGTACAATCCAAAACCGGTCTATTGACACCCTTACATACAAGTATGGAGATATCCCAAATTCCCAATACACGGTTGCAAGGGACTGTGAGGACGGTGTGGGCACTGTTTTGTTAGGACCGAATCCAAGTTCAGGGAGGGAATAGCCATTTCCTCAAATGAGAGAACGCCATTCTACCAGAAATGGGAATGGGATTCTGATTCCATCCAGACCCCTATTCCTGCCAACCAAACGAGCCCTAAGATCATTTACCCTGTAAATCTCCATTATGGAATCCATGGAAGTATGGATCCAAATCCTGCCATGAGGCCATGAATTGGATCACTTCAGACCATGGCCTCATGGATGGCTCACCCCTGGTGTACCAACCCTGGCCCTAGCTCCAGGATGGTCCGGGCCGCCATTGCCACCATAGAAGAAGGGTGGAACGGTGGCAGGGGTGAAGGAAACATCCGGATTACTTAGCCAAAATTTCAACATCAGAATCCTAAACTTGATTTCTCAGATATGAGCAACGCTTAGGATACAAATCCGCCTTACAGAAGAACACGAGGAACAGGATCGCTGCAAGATGAATTTGTATAGGTGTCTCTCTCACAAGCAATTTCTTCTGACATTTGGGTTGAGCATGATTCCAAGGTGATATTGCTGGGAGGAATGGAACTGCATACGAAGGTTGTCAATGGACCGGATTTGGTCCAATCCGATCCAATTCAATAAGGATCGGAATATTCAATGATACCATATCCAGGTCAGGTGGAATCCAAATTATGAAAAATCAGAATTCACATCTGCGCCCCACAAACGCCCATAGCACATCCCAACCGTGCATTGGGAACATCTCCCAATGACAAGTACGGGAGATGTTCCCAATGCACGCTGTGATGTGCATGTGGGGCATTTATGGGGGCACCCTCAGCCGTCTGTTAGGCGCAGATGTGAACTCGAAAAATCCAGTCATATTGGTCCATAATTTGATCTAACTTATCAGCTGGTTGGTAAGGTCTGTTGGTCATAGTGGAGACTTGGGATCTGATCCTGCCTACCCCTGGATGGAGGGGTTATGGTCCTTATGAGTTGGGGGTAGGGGTGGCCACAAGCCGAACTCTTTACGAGCTATTCGAACTCAGCTTGTGAAAAACTCGGCTCAGCTTGATTTCAACCGAGCTTCGAGCCCAATTTACAGGCTCAATTAATAAACGAATCAAGCTCGAATATATATATATATAATAAAAATATTATAATTCTTAATTATTTAAATATCAAATAAAAAATATTTTTTATATATAATTTTGTATTTTCATAAAATCTTTTTTCTCAAATCGAACTCGAGCCAAGCCGAACTCAAACTTATGAGTTTTTTATTCGAGCCGAGCTCAAACTCGATGTTCTATCTTGAACCGAGCTCGAGCCTTATACCATTCGGCTAGGCTCAGCTCAAATCCACCCCTAGTTGGGGATAGGCTACCCCGTTGTGTAGCGTGTAGCCTTTCAAAAGAAAAAAAAAAAAAAAAAAAGTATTTCCCTGATTTAGTTTTTCTAAGGTGGTGGAATCCACTTTAACAAGAGAAATTCATGTACTTAAGATTTGAGTTTTCTACACTGATGAGACCCACTTTAATAAGGAAATTTCATGTATTTATTTCTTGTACAATTGTGGGACCCCCGTTAAGGGAAGAAACGTAAAAAATTGCATTATATATAGAATTCATTTCTGATGGAGCCCACTTTATTTATGCAATTGTTTTAACCAAGATTTTATGCATTTGTTCACTTGTAGGACCCACTGTAGGACAACGAAGATTAGAAAGAAATTACCTACAGAAATTGTGCAACCAAGTAGTGCTGTAGTGGGGATTCATGATACATAGTTTTCTGCAACCGCGGTAAAATGGAGTTTGAAGATATGAAGTCTACGCCCACAGCCTACCATGCAAATGTGGCATTGTTAATTCTTTATCCAGCATAAAGGTAAGCCACGAGTATCACAAGTGCAACCTCATCATCAGTGGAGTGGCAGGAATTTGTGATAACTAGGCATTACAATGTTTCTCAGGAAAATAAAATAAAATAGTTTTCAGGTTACTCCTGTTAAAATTCTACGTTTTCTCATAAACCATCTGTGAAAAATAAGGAAAAGGCCTTTAACATGATTAAAATGTCCTTCAACATGATTAATGACATTAACTTCCATAGAAAAAGTGGGACTCTGCCCCTGCATGTGCAACACCTGCTGCAGAAATCATCACAGTATCTGCTTCAATGGAACCCCCACGGCGTGCAAATAGAAATAATACCAGAATAGAGAGAGAGAGAGAGAGAGAGAGAGAGAGAGAGAGAGAGAGAGAGAGAGAGAGATCCTTAGCATGATGAAGTTGCCAACAAACTGCAAGGCCATGATGAAGTTGATGCATGTTTTGAGGTAAGATTCTCTAACACCATAATTTTCTCATGAAGATAAAATTGGAATAATTTATTTTTCATCATAGTGGCTGAAATTCATGACACCTTTCAGTGTAGTCCTTAAACTCAGCATGCACCAGTAACCATTCCATCATCATTGAACAAATTCCAGCCACAATTCTCGTGAAGGACTTAATTTCCCAATGGAGTAACTATTAAAAAAAATAGGCTTGATTACAGAAATAGGCCACATGCACAATAGGCAAAGAAAGCAAAAGTTGACTTCTTTCTCCAGCTATATGAAGAGAATAGTTGCCTTTTTTTGGTAGAAGAATGTGCTACACAGTGGGGGTAGCCCCTTCCCAACCCTGGTGAAGGCAGGATCCAATCCTAATTCCCAAGTCCCCTGGTGAAGGCAGGAGTAACTTTTTTTTTCAAGTGATGTGAATAAGTGACTTCAGAAAGACTTCTTTATTGACAAATATTTTCTAATATTTGCAACACAGAAAAATTTAATCTAGAAGATTACAATTTCTATTTTCTCAGCTTCATAGGCAGACATGTTTCTACAATAGAAGACCTGAAGTACTTCAGTCTCAATGCACTGCTGATGATCCTTCCATGAGATTTCCTTGTCCCAAAAATTCCTAGACCTCCCTCCTAAGCATAGGTAAGCTGTTTCTATTCCCAGATTCCAGCAATGCAATAATAGCTAAGATTCTATAAAGAGCAATTGCCAATATATTGGTTTTAAAGGCACAAGAGACCAAAGCATCACACTTTCACACTAGATATTTAAGTGTAGATACCAGGGGATTGCACCAAAAGAGTTTCCAGAGATTAAGAGAATGCCTTCAATACCCTTTAAAAATACAGCCCTGACAACCAAATGTTTCATCGGCGAATCAGAACATCTCCAAGTTGTAAACGATTCCATGTTATATAGTGAAGAACAAATCTCAGAAAGATTGAAAATAGAAAGGGGGTACAATTTCTAACCTCTACATCTGGGACTTGGACCCCAAGATTAAAAGTCATGTGATTTTTCAAAACATCAAACTTTGTACTAAGGTCTTTTTACTGCAGACCCACCATCAACTCCAAATTCATTAAACCTGCTATACATCAACACATGATGAATCTAGGTTGGAAATATTTACTGCAATAGAAAATCTTTTCCTAGATAAAAATTATAAAATCAGCATAACATCTAAAATAGTGCTTAATCACATTAGTCAAACAACAAGTTTCATATGTTTACCTCAACATGTTAGCAGTAACCTAACTGTATGCCCAAAGAAGTTGGACCAAAGCAGGCACCCAAACACTATAGTTATCCCCACCTCATGACTTCAATCATATTCCGAAAGTTCTCTCATTTACAAATACATGCAATGAATGGCGTTGCCCTTATTCATCAAGCAAATTTTCAGAACCCTACTCCATCTTTAACCTTTTTTTTTGGTAGAATATAGAGAACTACCCTGTGCTTTGGGGGTAGTGACACCTAGGTCCCCGAACTTTCATTTGCGACAGAGAGATACCCTGTACTTTCAGATTTCAAAACTCCACCCCTAGTGCTAGCATTTGTCAGTATTGAACTTTTATGAGACCATTTACCCCTCCTTTATCTCCAAAACCCAAGTGTTGAACTTTGTGGTGGGTGCTTTTCCTCTTGCAACTCTCTTTCATCTCTCTCTTAAACAAATGAAAAGAAAAGAAAAGTAAGAATATAGGAAAAAAAATCAAAACTTGAATTTTTTAGGGAAGCAATAAAGGAGAGGGAAAAATGGTCTCATAAAAGTTCAAAACTGATGGAATGCTAACAGTGGAAGCGAAGTTTTGGAATCTGAAAGTACAAGGTCTGTCACAAATGAAATTTGAGGACCTAAGTGTCACTACCCCCAAAAGTTCAAGGTAGATCTCTGTATTTTACCCCTTTTTTCTTCTCCATCTTTATCCTTGAAGCTTGAGTTTAAAATTCCCATTAAGAAAAATGAAACCCAAAAGTAAGGTGGTATATTGTTTATAGTGTATGTTATATATAAATAGGATTAATTTATAGAGAAGTACATGCAGAGTGCAGCATAGATCTTAAAGAACCAAAAAAAAATCCATTGCATCCCCCTAGTTAACAGAAATAGAAATTGTGGAGTTGTAAGCATATAAAGAGTTTCAAGGTTCTCTGCTAATGGGCCTTTATATGCTCCTTGCTCACTAACCAGTCCCAAGTCCCAACAAGGATAAAAAATGACAAAGAAGTAGAAAATAGAGTAAGATTTCTGCCTATACTGTTTAAATGCCAACGAGTTACTTAACTATATCTGGTCCATTGTTTTGACAGATTTCTTGTTTCTTCAAATTGGGAGGAAATTTACCCAGATTTTAAACAGCTGACCCTCCCTAGACCAGTTTCAGATCACACTCCAATTCAGCTTGTTTGCGGGAATAGGGAAAAGGTAAAGACTCCTTTCAAATTTGAGAACTCTTGGTTTGAAGAAGTTGGTTTTTTATCTCTGCTGAAATCAGTGTGGAATGATTTCCGGGTGGAGGGTACTAGCTCATTTGTCCTTGTGAAGAAGTTGGGAGCAATTAACGAAAGGGTCAAGAACTGGAAGGCAGAAAAAGGTGCAGATTTTGAAGCGGAGAAAAATAATTACTTGAAAAAAATTTCAGAAATTGATAAGGAAGAAGAGGGAGGTCCAATATCAGAAGAGTTGAGATTGAGGAGAATTCAGGCCAAAACTAAATTTGATAAGGTGATAGTGAAAGAAGAGACTAAATGGAGACAGAGTTAAGATAACCTGGCTAAGGCTAGGTGATAGAAATTCCCATTTCTTTCACAAAATGGCTAATGCCCGTATGAGAGTGTCTTCAATCAGAAAGCTGGAATGGAAGGATAAAGTAGGGGATTCAGTAGCTGAAATCAAGTTAGTAGCTACAGCTTTCTACAAAAATCTATATAAAGAAAAATGGGACAAGAGACCTTTTCCTCTAGATTTACCCTTCAAGAAGCTGAGTTCAGAGCAGAAGATGTTCCTTGAGAGACCTTTTTCAGAAGAAGAAATCAAATCAGCAATCCGGAATCTAGAAGGGGACAAATCTCCTGGGCCAGATGGTTTGTCTAATTTGTTTTATATTAAATGTTAGGATTTCATTAAGTCTGATCTGTTAAAGGTGTTCCAAGACTTACACAGAAATGCTTCTTTACACAGAAGTCTTAATGTTACCTTCATCTCCTTAATCCCTAAAGTGGAAGGGGCCACAAATATCAGGGACTTTAGGCCCATCAGCCTTCTAAATAGTTTCTACAAGATTCTCGGAAAGGTGTTAGCAGTGAGAATGAAGCAGGTGCTAAGCAGTGTTATTTCTAATAATCAGTTTGCTTTTGTACCGGGGAGACAAATGCTGGATTCTGTCTTAATTGCAAATGAGCTTATTGACTCAAGATTAAGGGAGGGTTCCCCGGGACTGGTTGTAAAGCTGGATATAGAAAAAGCATATGACCATGTAAATTGGAGGTGTCTGGATCAGGTTCTGGAGAGAATGAATTTTGGTCAGAAATGGAGAAATTGGATAAAAGTTTGTGTTTCTTCTCCCAAATTCTCGGTGCTGATTAATGGCCAGTCAGTAGGGTTTTTTGATAGTACGAGGAGGGGCCTTAGACAGGGGGGCCCACTATCTCCGCTGCTGTTTATCTGTATATCAGAAATCCTGACCCAATTCTCTTTAAAGGCAGCAGCTAATGGCTTATGGGGGTTTTGCAATTGCTCCGGAAGCGGAAAAAGTTAACCTATTGTAATTTTCTGACGACACTCTCTGTTTCCTTGATGCCTCTTTTGACCAGGTGGATGTTCTACTTGGTATTCTTTGTTGATTCGAAGTTGTTTCAGGCCTAAAAGTTAATCTTCATAAAAGTAAGATAATCCCAGTGGGCCTTGTTCCTAATCTGGATTCTTTGCTAGATTGATGGCCTGCCAAGTGGATTACTTGCCAGGTAAGTACCTTGGCCTCCCACTAGGTGCCAATTATTCTTCTGCTTTATGGGATCCAGTAATTGAGAGAGTGGGGAAAAAATTGGCATCCTGGAAGGCAAAATATCTGTCTATAGGAGGGAGAGTGGTCCTTATCAAGAGTGCCCTTGCCAACCTCCCTACCTACTTCATGTCCATGTCTCCTATGACATCCAAAATTGCAAAGAAGCTTGAGAAGATGCAGAGAAAATTTCTCTGGAGAGGGTGGGAAGAAGACAAGAAGATGCACCTTGTGAATTGGGATCAAGTTTGTCTTCCTAAGGCAGAGGTTAATTCGGCTTTATTGAGTAAATGGTGTTGGAGATTTGCAGAAGAAAGATCTTGGTGGAGGACCTTAATTGCAACAAAATTTGGTGTGGATTGGGGTAATTGGAAATCTCAGGATCCATACACAACATGGGGTTGTTCGGTTTGGAAAGGGATTCTAAAATCTTTTCCTGTGATGTATGAGGGAGTGAGACTATAAGTGGGAAGTGGAAATAGGCTGAAATTCTGGAAAGATCCCTGGTGCATGGACAGACCTTTAGCTGAGGCATTTCCCCTTTTGTTCCAATGTGTAGTTAATCAAGAAATATCAGTGGCAGAGTCTTATGTGATTTCTAACAACTCAGTGATCTGGAACCCTCAGTTCAGAAGAGATTTATTTGATTGGGAAATAGAACATGTAATGCAACTTCTGCAGATTTTACAGGAGCAGACGATAAACATTGCAGGTGAAGATGAATGGAGTTAGTCCTGGAGTAAGGATGGCTACTTCTCAGTCAAATCCCTTACCTTGAAGCTTAGTAGTACGGGTATTACTGAGTTCCCCTACCAGCAAATATGGAAGTCCTGTGCTCCCTCGAAGTCTATATTCCTTGTTTGGACTATGGTGCTGAATAAATGTCTCTCAAGACTCAACCTGGACAGAAGGGGCATTCAGCTCCCTTCTCTGATGTGTGGGTTGTGTGCCTTGTTGCCTGAGTCCACTGACCATCTGTGCTTACATTGTCCTATCTCCTCAAAAGTCTGGTACCATTTCATTGAAGCGGCTGGTCTTAATTGGGTTATGCAAAAGTCAATTAAAGATCTGCTTACTTTGCTGGAATCTCCAAGGTTTGAAGAAAAAAGGTTGTTTAATTTGGAGAACTATTCCTGCAGCAGTGATGTGGGTAGTTTGGTCTGAAAGGAATAGAAGAATCTTCAGCAACAAAGCTAAGAGCACGGAGGAGATACAGGCGGTCAGCAAGCTGATTTCTTGGGTGGCTGTTACACTTGATTTTAAAGAGCTAAATGTTCCTGTATTAGTAAGTCTAATTCGATTTGGGATCTGTAACTTGTCCTGAAATCTGAGCAGCTACTTGTGGCTTGCTCTTTTGTTGTACTGAGTTCTTTTCTGATTCAACAAAGTTATTACTTTACCTTTCAAAAAAAAAAGTCCAATAGAGGGAGTGATCACTTCTGCACATGCTGAAACTGACCTTGTGGTAGAGCTGTAGATATCATTTCCAGAGGTAAAACTGAAAAGCTAAAGAGAAACATGTTCTGTGTTTCATTGAAGTGTTACATGGATCAAAAATGTGTTACATAGTTAACCTTTATGCCATATGTTATATTGCAATGTTAACCTTTACTTAAAGAAATATACATAAGGTGACAAATAAATGGGTTTTCTCCAAATTTCCCTTTTTGACAGGGTGAATCTGAAATTTAAACATAAATGGAATTAATACACTATGAAATTATGAATGTGTAACTCATGCACCTAGTTCAAAGCATTTGTCAATTCATCAGGTTGATTAAACCCATTAACAGCCCTATTAACACATAAACTAGCAAAGAACTAAGATATCAATAAATCTTTTTTTTTTTTGAAAACTGTAAAGTAAAGTGATTTCATGAAAAATCAACTAAAGAAACCTCTGTACAAAGAGGAATGAACAGAGGATATACAAAAAACCAGAACAGCCCCATACAGCCTCAATCCCCCCCCCCCCCCAAAAAAAAAAAAACTACTCACTCCTTACAAACAAAAGAATAAACTCAAAAAAAGCACTTGGATGTCTGCCTTTAAACAATGGGTGTACAGTCAGCCATGAGTGAATCATCCCCATAATTTTCCTCTGAACATCTTTGGAGTTTTGAATTCCTTCAAATAATCTGTTATTTCTTTCACTCCACACAGCCCACAGAACAGCTGTGGGAATAATGCTCCAAGCCACCTTTCCAGCTTTACTCAAACCACTCAGCCACCAACCTCTATGAGTCCCCTAACATCTGCCGAGAAACATAGCTTTGCACCAAATAATTCCACCACTCTTAATCACATCCAGTGAGTAAAATTGCAGTGTAACAGAAGATGACTAGATGATTCCACATTCCCAATACATAGGGGATATGCGATGTCTACCACTTCTAACCCTCTTTTGACTAAATTGTCTTTGGTTAGAATCTTATCCAGCACTGCAACCAAACAAAAAGGCTATCTTTGAAGGCACAGCTCTAACCCATATTCTTTGACTTGGGAAAGAGATAGCTTCTTCCTTTGAAACTGCTTTAAAAAACGAGTTTACAGAGAACACACCTGATTTCTCAAAGCTCCACACTCTTTTGTCTTCCCCTATTCCAGATATATTCAACTCATGCAGAAGCTGGAGGAATCTGATTCGGGATGCCACCTCCCAATCATTTAAATTTCTCCTGAACTGAGGGTTCCAAGAGAACTGACCATTCTGCCTTTCCAAACATTCAGCAACAGTTGCCTTTTTGTTTGTGGTAATTTCAAACAGGTCTGGAAAAGCATTCTTTAAGGGGCCCTCTTCACATCAGTTATCCTTCCAAAAGAAAACCCTCCAACCATTTCCCACTTTGTATTTTATTCCCCTATTAAACTGGGGCTGGATTTTTTGTATGGCCTTCCAGATTGAGCATCCATCCATAGGGAGAGCTTATCCCCTCTGTTTCCCAATCCCTGCTACTTGGACCATATTTGGCTACTATCAGCCTTCTCCATAGACTTTCTGTCTGTTCATTAAACCTCCATAGCCATTTACCAAGAAGAGCTGTGTTTACCTCTCTTACTGATCTGATCCCTAGGCCCCTATTTGTCTTGGAACACCATACTTTCTTCCAATTCACCAAGTGGCATTTTGATTCCTCCCTCCAACCCCTCCACAAAAACTTCCTCATCTTTTTTTCTAGCACAGCAGCCCATTTAGCCGGAATAGGGAATAAGGTTACTTTGCTGCCCTTGGATAAATATTTTGTGTTCCAAGAGGCTAATTTCTTGTCTACCCTCTCCAACAAAGGTTCCCAAATAGATTTGGATTTACAACTTTCTCCCAGAGGCATGCCCAAGTATCTAGAAGGAAGTTTTCTGACTTTACATCCCCAATCATCTGCCCATTCATCCATGTTTAACACTTCCCCCACAGCCATTAATTCACTCTTCAAGATGTTGACACGCAAGCCTGATACCACCTCAAACCATCTTAATGTTGCCTTCACATTCCAGATTTGTTCCCAAGAGGTGTAACAGAAAAATAATGTGTCATCTGCAAATTGAAGAAGAGCTATCTTCACCTTCCCACTGCCTACTTTAAAACCTTCCAGCATTCCTCCCAATCATGCTCTTTCTACCATCCTGTACAGGGCTTCTGTCACAGAAATGAACAGAAGGGGGGAAAGAGGGTCCCCTTGCCTCAGACCTCTATAACTTCTAAACATTCCACAAGAGCTACAATCACTAGGGCTGAGAAAGATGGAGAAGATAAGCACACTTTTATCCAATTTCTCCATTTTCTCCCGAAATTAAACATCTTCAGCATATAGTCAAAAAAATTCCAGTTTACATGGCCATATGCCTATTCGCTTTATCATTGATAACTAAGTAAATAAGCAAGGGACCTAGAGGCACTTCTTTTAGCCTTAAACCACTCAAGTCAACTTGACTGAGTGATATTGCAATTAGTCTATACAAATAAGCAAGGGACCTAGAATCAACACTTTAGACTTACTTCAGAGAAAGAGACCCAACTATTGTCTACTTCCTAATAGATGTGCTCTTTGTAAAGCTGATGGGGAATCTGGCTACCACCTCATGGTCTCTTGTAAGGCTGCTAAAACTGTTTGGGAGTGGGTTTTCTCCCATTTTGGGTGTTCTTGGTATCCCCCGGAGACTGTCCAAGGTTTGTTTTCTCCTTTTTTCAGTTGGCCTAAGAAGCGAGGGAAGACTATGTGGAGGTGTATTAGGGCAGCGGTGTGCTGGTCTTTGTGGGAAGAAAGAAACTCACGCATTTTTTCTGACAAGGAAAGAACATTGGAAGAAATGTTAGATCGAATCCTTTTAAGAGCTGTCCACTGGCTAAAATCTTTGGAGTTGTTTTCAGATTTTCCTATGGATGACTTGCTAAGAAACTGGAAAGAGATTGTGTTATGGACGCATTCCTCAGGAAGACGTACTGTCGCCACCGGCAGCAACAGGCACCTGACCCACCGCCAGCAGCAGCAGTGATTCAATGATTCCCATCCTACCCAGTTCGGCAACAGCAGCCTTATCTAGATTAGATTAGATAATCTTGCTTGTTCTTATCTTATTCTATTGCTCTTATCTTATCTTGTTAGTAGCTTATCAGATTAGGATTAGCTTATCTTATCCTTAGCAAGATAGAACTGGAAGTCTCCCTATTCAGCAAGGAAACTCCCTTTGATTAGGACTCCTGTAATCTCCTATTTAAGGAGACCCCATTATTGAATGAGGATATCAAATTTCCAGTCAAGAAAGAGAGTAAAAGGAGAGTTCAGTGATCTCTTGGACAAATCACCCTCTAGGATGCCAAGATAGGTTCAGCTAAGAAGGGGAGGAACAAGGGAAAACAGGAGCTTTTCCCCGTGGACCGACCCGTGACGAGATCCTATTCCCGAGCCCATAACAACTTGGTATCAGAGCCAACTGTCATGGGAGATCTGGAGCAGCTATCATCCAGGGTCCACAAACTAGAGCATAGGCTCGAGGAAACCAGCGTGGAGGTTCGTGAGGTCAAAGACGATGTCCGGGAGCTGCGACGCTTGTTGGAATCGTATTTCTCTAACAAGGAGAGGAATCCAAAAGGGGCTGTAACCACAAACAGCCGCTGACCAGACTTGACGGAGTCGTCCGGCGAACAGCAGGTCGACACCCTGGTAGCCGCGGTCGTTCCCAAGTACAGCAGGCTGGAGTTCCCTTCATACAACGGCGCCGAAGATCCTTTGGGATGGCTGTACAGATGCGACCAGTTCTTCCGCAACCAATGGACAGGGGACAGCGACAAGGTAAGTTTGGCCACATTCCACATGACGGAGGAGGCACAACTTTGGTTTTATAAATTGGAGCGGGAGGAACCCGGGCTCAGTTGGACCCAATTAAAATCCTACTTCCTCCTCAGGTTTGGGCCCCCATTGACGAGCAACCCGTTAGATGAACTGATCAACCTCAAACAGACGGGAACAGTGGCTGAATACCACCGCCAATTCCAGACCCTCCTTGCCAGAGCAGCTTCGGTACGACCGGACCAGCAGGTATACATGTTCACCACAGGGTTAGCAGAACCCTTGAGGGTGGATGTGGAGATGCAACACCCCCCCAACCTGGTTACGGCCATGAATCTAGCTCGCGCCTTCGAACGAAAGACGCAGCTCAGTCGCGGAACCTTCAGTATAGGGCGGCCTCCATCCGCATGGGCATCCCCGGAACCACTCGTATTGGCTCCATCTTCAGCAGCCAGCCAAGAACGAAAACCACAGACGAGCCACAATTCCAGATCAGCATTCAGTGAGGGGAGCAGCATTGTTGCACCCCCCATTAAGTACTTGTCCAGGGCTAAGATGGCAGAACACAGGGCGAGGGGACAGTGTTTTAATTGTGATGACCTCTACTCAGCAGGGCACAAGTGCAAGAGACTTTTCTGCCTCCTGGTGGAACAAGAAGACGAAGAGGATGAACCCCCTTCATTGGAACCCGATCCAAGAGGGCTAAATCATTCCACCTATCCTGGATTCCCTTGACTGAACTCCACGACACATATCCAGATTTCAAGCTTGAGGACAAGCTCATAGTCCAGGAGGGGAGTAATGTTATGGACACATTCCTCGGGAAGACGTACCGCCGCCACCGGCAGCAACAGGCACCTAACCCACCGCCAGCAGTAGCAGTAATTCAATGATTCCCATCCTACCCAATTCGGCAACAGCAGCCTTATCTACATTAGATTAGATCATCTTGCTTGTTCTTATCTTATTCTATTGCTCTTATCTTATCTTGTTAGTAGCTTATCAGATTAGGATTAGCTTATCTTATCCTTAGCAAGATAGAACTGGAAGTCTCCCTATTCAGCAAGGAGACTCCCTTTGATTAGGACTCTTGTAATCTCCTATTTAAGGAGACCCCATTATTGAATGAGGATATCAAATTTCCAGTCAAGAAAGAGAGTAAAAGGAGAGTTCGGTGATCTCTTGGACAAATCACCCTCTAAGACGCCAAGATAGGTTCAGCTAGGAAGGGGAGGAACAAGGGAAAATTGGAGCTTTTCCCCGTGGACCGACCCGTGACGAGATCCTATTCCCGGGCTCATAACAGATTGCTTCCATTGCTAGATCCAAGAGGACTCTTTGTCCGCTTTGGTCCCCTCCCCCCTTGAGCTTTATAAAGCTGAATTTTGATGGCAACAGTGTAAAGAATCCAGGGCCCTCCGGGATTGGAGGAGTCTTTAGGAATGAGGAAGGGATTGTTACTTCTTTATTCTTTGGCCCTATTGGAGAAGGTGTCTCTTAGGGCTGAGATCCTTGCAACGCTTGAAGGAATTCGAAGAGCAAAGGAATTAATATCAATCGTTTGATTCTGGAAGGTGATTCGAAGTTGGTGGTTAGTTGGTTGGAGACAGAGGACAGTGGCTTGTGGAACTTTAACAATGAAAAAAAACACAGTTCTTATGGCTGGGTAGGGACATTGAGATTCAATACAGCTGGGTGAAGAGGAGTGCCAACTCATTTGCGAATGGGTTGGCCAAGCAAGGAGTGAATAGGGAGTCTGTTTTTTGGGCTAGTTTTTAATATTTTTCTTTGCTTTCCCTTTGTTTTCTGTTTTTGGGGAGCTAAGTTATTTTATCTCCCCCTTTGTATCCTTATTCCCTCTCTTCTTTTAATTTAATGAAGTTGGTGTTATTGATAAAAAAAAAAAAAATCCTGTCTGTAATTCTACTCTCCATGACTACTGTTGCTATCCTGATCCATCTTTAATTAACACCACTAGACTAATGGTGTCAAATTAAATATGGATCTTTTGCACAACAACTTCTACAGCCATACTTTGGTATCTTTAAACCAAGTTTAAGCTTCCAGGTCAACAAGTTGCTGATTCAATTTCAAATTCCAAGTGTATGTTTACTTAAAAGCTGCTTTTCAGAATCAAGATGCAGAATCATTTTGAATCCTTAGGCAATGTTTGATCTTAGGGTTTTCATTCATGCACATCATACAACATACCTTTGTCAGTTTTTCGTCATGGTTGTTGTCCATTTTGGATCAAATGTTGATAAGGTAGCTAATTGCCATCATGGTGTCTTAGTTTCTCAAATCCATATATTATGATCTTAATCAACCCATATCCACTACAAGTCTTTCTGGAAGGTCTTCATTAACACTTGATACAGCAGCAAATATGTCAATTTCCATATCAAGGAGTTGTGTATCAAGCTTCTACTCAAGAACCTGAACTATACTACAGATTTCTCCTCCAAGCTAAGAGGGTTCCTTGGCGCCTAAGATTAGAGAATGGACATTCATCACATCACCTTTCTGTTGGTCCCTTGGCAAAAAGGTTGGAAGAGAAGTCAAATATTTGTGATACTTTTCTTCCTTTGTGAGCAACTCTACTACTAAGGTTGCTGTTGATGCATCTGGGGAAACATCTCTCTCTACCATTTTATGAAGAAGATCAATCACTTTTTCAACGTCACTATTATGGCAGAAACCACGCATGAGGGTATTAAAAGTTACCACATTTGGAGCACAACCCATTTCTTCCATTTCCAAGAATAAATTGTTTGCCTTCTCCAACTGCCCACCTTTACAGAGTGCATTAATAATGATGGAATAGGTCACAACATTGGCCATCAAGCCCCTGCTAGACAGTTTATTAAATAGTTCCTCAGCAGCTTCAAGCATTCCTGCTTTGCACACTCCATGTATTAGGCAGTTGTATATCTTAATACTTGGTTCAAATGCACTACACTCAAGAGTTTTAAACAGTTCTATTGCCTCCAAAACACAGTTTTTCCTGAAAAGACCATCCAATAAAATAGTATATGACAACAAGTTGGGCTTCTGGTCATGAGCCTGCATGTCATCAAACAGCTTCCGTGCATCGTCAACTTTTCCTTGCTGACAAAGACCAGATAATAAGGTGTTATAGGTAATCATTGTCGGTCTGACCTCCTTATGAAGCATTTCACCATAAAGCCTGATAGCTTCATCTGATCTTCCACTCTTGCAATACCCATTAATCAACACATTATAGCTGACAACATCATGTTCGTGCCCCCTACATGTCATAGACTTGAACAGCTCCACTGCATCATCAATCCGACCTTCATAACATAACCCATCCATTAATGTGTTATAGGTGATCGTGTCAGGCTCTTCCCCTCTCTGAATCATCAATTGAAGCAATTTATTTGCTTCTGTCGTCTTTCCTTCCTTGCAAAGTGCATCCATCAACATATTGAAAGTTACTACAGTAGGTGGAATCCCTCGGTCCACCATTTCATTGAAAAGCCCTATGGCCTCTTTCCAATTGCCTACATTGCACAAACCATGAATTAGAGAGCTGTAAACAACCACATCAGGAGAAATCCTCCTACCCATCATCTCCGTAAAGAGTTCCTTAGCCTCATCTATGGAACCATCTTTACAAAGGCCATCAATAACCATACTGTACGTAACTACGTTAGGCTTAAACCTACCACCACCAACAGTTCCATTCACCATTTCTCTGTGCAAATTCAGTGCTAGGGCTGTGTTTCCTGACCTACATAATCCATTAATCAGAATCCCATATGTGATTACGGTGGGCATGCAGCCCTGCTCAATCATTTTTTGGAAGACCTGGGCAGCTTCATTGATCCGATTCTCCGTGCACATCCCCTTAATCAGAGAAGTGAAAGTGAAAGTGTTGGGGCCGTAACCCCGTTTCAGAATTTCCCCGAAAACTGCTAAACCGAATGGAACATGACTAGAGTTACAATAGCAATTTAATAGAATGTTTAGCGTAATGAAATCGGGAGAGATACCGATTGGATTCAATTTTCTGTAGAGAGAAACAGCAGCTAAGTAGTGTTTGATCTTGGCAGTTGCACCTAAGACAAGATTGAATATGCTAATGGGAGGCGGGGGTTGCACGAGAAGCATTTGATTAAAGAACCCAACTGCAAAATTTAGATGGATATTTCCTGATTTGCACTTCTCCTTGAAATTTTCGATTTCTGTTTGATCTAAATTATGGGAGGAGTATTCTGTTGTAGCTTCGGAGGCAGAATCAGAAATAACAGGTGGGTTTATGAACAAAGATGAAAGTTTACCTCTCGCAGCACATCTCAAAGAGGATGATGCAGCAGCAGAAGCTGAAACTCTCAACACCATTTGGAACGGAAGTAGCGCAATGTCGTGCCTGGGTCGCGGAGTTAAACACTTGAAAACTGATTCACTTCACCATAGGGATGTGTCGTGCGAGCTCACATCGTCTGCATCAACGTTGGAGAAAATTTTCTGCAATGTCCAATAAGAAAAGGCCAGGATCGCTAATCATAACTTAACGGAGCCAGGACCGCTAACGGCAGTCTGGACTCTAAAAAAAATTAAAATTCTTTTAATCTTGCCTTTCTCCCCCCACTTCACTCTCTCTCCCCCCTCCTCCGTTCTCTTTCAAACCAAATACGAGATCGGCTTCAGTCAGAGCAAAATCGGCGGCAGTATGAGGACAGCCAACATTTCTCACTCTCTTTTCCCTCGAGATTCTCTCTCTTCCCTTTTTTATTTTTCGAAAAATTTCTGATTTATACCTAGTACTTTTGGCTAGTGCTTCGATATAGGAACTTTCACGACAATTTAGTATCTAAAGTTAACCGCTTATAAACCAAATGTTAATTGATATTTAAAAATAAACAAATGTTCTTAGAGTGTCATAATTTCTTTTATTAACCATTCAAATGTTGATACAAAATGAACAGTCCCAAATTCTTTTATATTTTATTTAAGAAAATTGAAGTCAGGCCTTAATGAGCATTATAGTAATTTCAACTTTCTTGAATATAAGAGGCAAAGATTTGAGAACTCAAAGGGCATTTGTAAGAATGGCAACGGGCAGATTCAAGGAAGGGATTACATTCCCTATCCCGACCCTGATTTTCAAATCATCCCCCATCCCCGTCCTTTATCCCCGTCAAGGAAAGAAATGCTCTTCTATCCCCGACCCCGTCGGAGATGAATTCCCTGTTGGAGACCCGGACCCCAATTGCTTTCGACTTCCCCATCAGAGAAAGGAAAGCTCCTCGATGTCAGATTTGCAACTGAGATTCACATTGATTAAGTGATGGCCACGAGTTGCAAAGTTTCATATTGATTCACATTGATTAGGTGATGGCCAAGAGTTGCAAAGTTTCATATTGATTCACATTGATTAGGTGATGGCCACGACTGAGATTCACATTGATTAACACGAGTTGCAAAGTTCCTGATCTGCAACTTGTGAGCATTGAGTTGAAAGAAAGAGAAAGAGAGGATCGTTGTGGACTTGCGGTGTTGTCTCACCTGAGAGAGAGAGAGGGAGAGAGCACCAGCACCGACGGCGACTACTAATACCGAAGACAATAGGATAGACGAAGAACGGAAGAAGAGGACCTCAAAAAGGGTAGGGTTTTGAGTTTCAGGCGCTGCCCTATATTCTTTCTTCTTTGTCTTTTGAGTGTCTATGTAGTAGAAGACAGTCAAGAGACTCTCGGTAGTTGAGATTTTAAGTTTGTCTTTTACTCTTTTTTAGTTTTTGTTATTTGTGTAATTATAATACAATAATATTATAGTATAAATATTATACAAAATAATATATAAGTATTATAATATATATATATATATATATATATATATATTAATTGGGGCCGGGCAGGGCGGGGATTGCATTTCCTATCCCTATCCCCAAACCCGATCAGGGATTCAGTTTTAGCCCCATCCCCGACCCCGACTTCGACCCCAACCTCAACCCCGACCCCAACCTTGACCCCACCAAAGCACTCCCCATACCCAACCCCATTGGGTTGGGGAGCCCGAGTACCCGCCGAGGACGGGGAAAATTGCCATCCCTAGGCATTTGTGCCTTTTTAAATGTCACTTAATGGTTGGTTAACAATTGATTAATAGTAGATACTAAATAGTAGATATTAATTAAAAATTTTCCCTTTATTTTCTCTCCCATGCTTCTCTCCACCCTACTTCCTTCTCCTTCAACCACCATTGTCACCACCCAAAAATCAAAATGATACTATCACCAATGATGCCTCAATGTTCTCTCCAGTTTTACGACATTCACTTTAACTGTCCCTCCGAGTTCGTCTTTCTTCACTATCTCTTACCCACCTCCGCATCTTCTGGTTTCATAAAAGAAACTCTAAGTTGGCCAAAAAAAATAGAAAGACCATCCTCCTATCTTTTACATGATCTGCAGTTTGGTACAAAGACCAAGAGAACGAAATATTGGGTTAAAGTAGATCGAAGGGAAAGAGATAGAGAACAACTCTAAGAGAAGCAGGGAGGCAAGGCAGGATAAAAATAAGGGAAAATTCCTGACCAAGTACCCTCTAATTTGGCTCAAGTGACAAAATCAGTGGTTTAAATGGCATGTGAAAATACACAAATGCCCTTCAAGTGTTATCTAATTTTCTTTAACAATCATCTACTAAAATCAGAATAAACCTATCAAATTTCTCATCCCTACAACAATACTTTTGTCTTTCTTCTCTTCTGAATATTCCATCATCTTCACCAAAACCAAAGCAATTTCTGGGAGAAATGTTTTCCTTTAACTACTGTAATTATCTTATCCAAAAAATGGAAAAACAAAAAAGTTTTCAGCAACCATTACTGATCTCTCTCTCTCTCTCTCTCTCTCTCTCTCTCTCAATTATTAAGATAAAACTTCCATTTCTTCTCCTCTCTTTTACCTATAGGAATAAAATATTATGGTGTTAAGTTAAAGAAATAAAAATAAGTTGTATAAAACCTGAAATTTTTGTTCTTGGCAAAGATTTGCAACGACTTTGGGAGAAAGGCAAAATCGTTGCAAGTGTTTGTGATAGAGAGCTTGGACTCTGTTTCATTGTCTTGAGGAAGAAGATGATGAATAATGTGTTTTATTTTCAAGGGCAATTCTGACAGATTCAAAAGTCTTAAATTGCACGAGGTCACATGGGCAAGTACTAGATTGTCGCATTTCAAAAGTTCGGGTACTGGATTGTTGCATTTTAAAGTTCGGGGATCAAATTATCACTCGAACCAAAGTACAAGATATTGATTGGGAATTTTCCCTAAAAATAATTTTATTTTTTTTGGAATACAGACTCCGGTTAACGGTAGGGGTGATCATGGGCCGGGTCGGACCGGGCCTAACTCTAGGCCAATGTCACTCATATAAAACATTACATATCTATATATTAAATGACATAACATGCGTATAAACTTATTTTATACATTATATAATATAAATTATACATGTCATGTTATAATATTTATATATAAAATATATAATAAAATGTAAAATAACATATATACATTATACACAAAATACGTAAGTTTAAATACATGCGAGTCGGGCCGGGCTTGAAGTATTAAGCCCAAGCCCAACCCTAGAATTTGCAAGCCTGATGTGGGCCTGGGCCGGGCTTGAACACAAAACCAAGGCCCAAGCTCGGAATTTCTGAGCTAGGCTTGTGCGGGCTAGGCTGAAATGATCACCCCTACTCTGGGCTCCCGTGAAATTGTGATTAAATAAGGAAGAGTGGTGTGGCCCTTTTTCATTCGCGGTTGTAGAAAAATTTCTACAACGTTGATGTAGACGATGTGAGCTCGTATTGTGCAATAACTGCTGTTGAGGAATGAACAAGCAGTTGAGGACTGAACAACACCAATGTAGTCCGCTCCGAACCTTGTTTTAAGACGAAGTCGTTGACCATAAAAAGTGAAAACCGTTGATTTGGTCACCTGACCGGTTTTGGTGGAAAATTGGACTTTGTTTTACTCCAAAACTGTTGATTTGTTCAGTAAACCGCTGACTCAGGCAGTCGAACTATCAAACCGTTCAACCCGAGAATGGTTTTTGACAATTTTTTTGGTTTTTTAAATTTTTTATTTTTGTCAGAGAAGGCCGACCATCCGGACTTGACGGTTGGACCATTCAATCTGGGAACCGCACCCCATAATGGTTCCCTGTACGGTCCAGTTTTAAAAATCTTATTTTCAATTTTGTTTCATTGTAACTTTTTTCAATTTCATTTAATTATTTCATGTGTGAGCAATTATATGGAATAAATTTTAAGATTTGTTTTCAAGTTGTTTGTCTATCTTGCTACTTTGTTAATATTTTATTATTTTTTAATTTTTCTTAAAAAAAAGAGATCCCCATAAGGGCATGGCCTGCTATAGTGTAGGTGGCCCAAAAAAGTGTGCCAGCATTGCACACATTACAGCTCTAGCTACACAATGACTTGGATCTTCTATTCACGCACAGTACAACAGTACAACGACACACGTGATTGGTTAGTAGCAAGTGATACACCATATTGTGATGGCTCCTTCACATACCCCCAACACCAGTGGCAAGTGGCAATTGAATTTGATTTAGTCTCTATTACGTGGCAACGAGCCTAGCTTTTCATGAGTTGCTCGAGTTCGGCTAGTGAAAAGTTCAGTTCGGCTCGGTTTCAGTCGAGTTTGAGCTCGAGTTCGAGCCCAATTCAATGGCTCGATTATTAAACAAGTCAAGTTCGAACCTATTAGAGCTCGGCTCATGAGCTGGTTCAAATGTATATATATATATATATATATATATATATATATATAAAATAAAAATATTATAATTCTTAATTTTTTAAATATAAAAAATTTATATATAATTCTTTTTATAAAATATTTTTTATAATAAAATATTTTTATAAAATATAAAACAAGCTGAGTCGAGCTCAAGCCTTATAGAATAGTCTCGAGCCAAGCTCGAGCCTAGTACTATTCGGTTTGGCTCGGCTCGGCTCGAATCCACCCCTACCGATAAGTAAAGTGACTTTACCAACTAAGCCACCATTAGTTTCAATGTGAACTTGGTTGAAAGAAATTGACATAAGTATGTAATACTGAAGGTCAAATGCTTTTCAACAAGTTTACTCAGGTAAATTTATCTGGGTAGTTTATTTTTGGGAATATCTAAATAATTACATTTACTTATTTCTTTTTTCCAAGTAAATAAGGCAACAATCATTTAGTCATAAAAATCTATTATTTAAAGGGGTATTTTTGTCCCATTCAAGTATTGGCAACTCCCCATGTGGGAAAATTGTTTATTCACAAGGGAGATGGGTACAAAAAAATAAACTTTCCAAAGAATGCCCCTTGAAAATTAGGATTGTAGAAAAAAACTTACGACAAAATGTTGCCAAATTTAAGAATGTTTAACGAAATACTCCATGAAATTAATTGACATAATATCCAAATCAGGGTGGCTAAAATGTTGGAATCTAGAAGTTCCCCGGGGAGGGGGGGGGTCTTTGTCCCAAAACAAGGTGCCCGTATAATTTATCCAAAATTTAAATTACAATGACATACAATTAAATTCTAATTTATAAATAAAAAGCTAAAAATGAGATTTGAGTCCAAAATAAAAATGCACAATTATATTTTCAATTTTTATTTTTAACTATTTTTGACAAAAATATACATAGACAACAAAAAAAACCCAAAAAAAAAGATCACTCTGAACAATCAAACATGAAGATATAGCCTTCATAAATTTTGATAAGATAGGTTTTGACCAAGTGGGTGTTTGGCATCATGGCATCGTGTATCTATTGTGATTCTATTTCAATGATACATCAACACCACATAAGTGATTATACTTGCATCTTGTATGGTACATTCATCAACTGTTTTATACCTTTTCTTGTCTTGGTTATATGAAACTCAACTTTAGAGAATGGTATTTCCATTGTTGTATTTCAATTTCGTCTAAGTGGAACTGATACAATGGACATACAATGCATCCATACCAAACACCATTTAAGTCATAGGTTTTAGAAAAACTAGACCAAAAAAACACCAATTGACAGTTTGAACGGTCAATGGCAAGGCAGAGCTTGGTCTCAATGATAAAAAAAAAGGTATTGATTATTCATCTTTGTCCCCGTAAGAGCCATATATAGTTGTTAAGTGACACCTGGGCAATAAGGCGCTCTTTGAGGCTCGCCTCACCTAATCGCCAAGCAGTTTTCTACTTCCTACTATAAAATATTTATTTATTTATTCTTTTTTGATATTATAATTATAAAATAGATATTATTAAACTAAAATAATCATTTTACGTGTTTATATACTAATTTCTTTTTATTATTTTCTTATTTATTAGGGTTTAATCAACACAAGCATTGCTAAATGCTGTATCGAACCCTCAAAGACTTAAAAACCTGAACCAATAAGTAAGGAGGAATTTAAAATTTTATCTAATCAGCACTTTTTCCTTTTCCATATATTCTTCTTCTACTAATAATTTTTTATTTTTTTTTCTTTTCCTATAATAAAAATAAAGGTTCAGCCCCTATATTTTTTAAATTTTATTTTTCTTCTTCCTTTTCTTTTCATGAATATGTTGATTTTCTATACTTTAATATAAAATTTATACTTTTTTTATAAAATATGAATAATTATTAAAAATATATAATTATGGTACTTAAAAAACTACCCTAATATCTACGTTTTTAACAGAAAAAATCCATCACGTAAGCTACTAGTGCCCCAGTGGCCTAGCCTCACCTTGGCGCCTTGATTATTTAATTTCCTTGACATAGCACCTCACTTTTTATCTAGCAACATTATACTCTTCTCAAAGGTGAATTTGGAAGAGCTCGAAACCACATCTTGTCTGGGCCTTACCCAGTCAGGTGCCAACCGAGCCACAACTCGGTTTGATACCCGTCAGTTGGCGCCATCTCATCGCAAAAGGGACCTAAATAGGTGGTATTGTGTCGATACTTCGGAATTCGATCGTTGACTACATGAGTAAGTAAGAAAATGGAGACTTTTTTTTTCCTATTTTAAAATTAAATGTAAATTAATGGAGACCATCCCCTTTCTTATTAATCTTGTACTACATGCCGAATCAAGACAACTTGGTATACTCGTCCTTCATCCTATTTGCTTGCTGCGTACCAACATCGAGTCTTCGACAGGTGAACCTATCTGGACCCTTAAAACACCCAAAACGCTTACCATAACATCACAAGAATTCGATTCATTTTTGCATAACCCAACCAGTTGGTCACTCATCAAGATGAAGAATGGCAGCATCCAATGTCGCGCACAGCAGTCAATAGAGAGCTACAAGGGGGACTCACTTCCGTGCAAGCTTCCGAGCTGCTCCAAATAACAAGGCTTTCCCGATCACACCTGTCCGGAGTCCACATAGCAAAGCCACACTACCACCTATAAGCACCCATTTCCAGTCAAAACCAAGATCCACCTTGCGCTGAAAATCCATCGTTTGATCCTTTTCTTGTTCAACAGATAATGACTCAACAGAATCAGTGCTGTCATCAACAGGAATCTTGGTGGTGATCTGTGCCATCTGGGCGCATCTAGACAGCGGTGCCCCAGATTTCCTGGCAAGCTGGTATGATCTCATGCCGGAGTATAATTTCTTGACAGCTCCCCGCATCCCATGGCGGACACCCAGTTTTGCGACGTCCTTGGGGATTCCCATGTCTTCGTAATTTACTAGTATCACCTCACATGCAGATAACTGTCCATCTCCCTTACGAGATTCCACTGCATTTTTAACTCAACAAGGAAACCAATCATGATTCATGAAGCATCTTTAGAGTCTAATATATTGTGGGTTGCGGCAAACATCAAACGTTGAGTAATAATAATGTTTACCTGCCTTGATTATCCAACTTGAGAAATAAAGCTCCACTCGCTTGGGCTTATTGCGCTTTTCTAAGCCTGGATATGGAACACCCTGCAAATATTGTTGTAAATAGTTACCAGTTAACCACATGCACAGAGACATTCTTTGTCGCAACATTAATGGTGAAACTTATTTTTAGCCTCTTAGTAAAATAGTACTAGAAAATGGATTTTGATACTTCAACAGCTACACTTAATTGCATGTATTATGGCGAAAAAAATTTGTATGAACATTCAAGGTGTCAATGCTCATAGCTCATATATATATATGCCAGATGCGGAGAAATGGGAAAATCAGCAATTGCAGTGCTTCTACAGAATAGTACCACTGCTTACCACTTACATGGAAATTTCCATTTCTTAAGGTTGTGTTTGGCTGCAATGCAACAAAATTTGCACTGATGCAAAACCATGGCAGTGCAAATGATATGAGTATAAATTCTGGCCCATTTTTGTTTCAAGTGTTAACTTATTTCATTTGATTACAGTACAAATAAAGCAAATTAAGACATGAAGCAGAATAAAGTAAAATGCAAAACAAAATTAAACAAGAATTTGCATTTTTTTTACATTTGCACTCCCATGCATTTGTACTAGTGCAAATAAAATTGCACTGCAACGAAACACAGCCTAAAGCTTCTTCTGACCAACATATGGCCTTCGCCTCAGCAAAGAAGTGGCAAGGGTATGATGAGAACGCTGGGAGACCCAGAGTTAGGTTATGTTTCAAATAAATCCTTCATTTGCTTCTCTGTTCTGAAGAGCAGAAAAGCGCTGGAACATTTCAAAGAAAGTTGTCCAATTTTAAATTAGTATCAACAATTCTTCAATTGTTTCTGGAAAAACCTTCATTCTTTGCTTGGAAGTCATCATCCAACTGAAGCTTTGCCCATCCCAATTCCTATTTTCTTAAGCTTACCTTACTGCCTACTAAAAAGGCAACAAGTTCAATATCATCTGATCCAGTTACCATACTTGAAGCAAGGTAGGCGGTTTCCAGCAATTAGCTAATATTTCCCAGTAGATTTCCATAAGAAAAGATCTCCTACTATCAACGAAAGAAGTTTCTAGAATTAAATAACCTTGATAAAAATGTTGGCAATAATTCTGTCGAAGTATTCCATTTGACAATATTTTGGGTGAATGACAATATCATAAAAATGCCAATAGCTAGGGCGATACCATACCCAATACCCCAGATAGCTGGGACAAACATCGGGTAATGACAATATCAATTAAACCTAAGAATTTACATTTCGAGCTTACTAAATTTCATCTGAAACCTGAAACTAATATTTTGACTGAAACAACATTTGTAATTTTTTTTTTAATAAATGATGATTGGTCTTTTATTAGGCATAGAAGAAGTGTGCAATCAGCCTAAGAGGAGACACGAGATGTTACCTCCCCTTAGAGCTAAGCACTGAGAAAAAAGCACACTCTAGCCTGAAATTACAATTATAAGGTAGCCCAAAAAAGATCACCCCTTGTTTAGCCAATGAATCAGCCATAGCATTTGCCGTTCTGCAGACCCACTAAAAACTAATTGCCATATTCCTTGTCAGACAATTAACTTTTTTCAAAAGATCCCTGTAACCCCAAAAGACTATTTTTGGAATTTCCAGCCATCACACTATCACCTTGGAGTCCCCCTCAGTTATCAAGTTCTCAACTCCAAGTTGGTTAGCAACCTGTATACCTTGCACCACTGCTAATATCTCAGCCCTTGTAGAGTCTCCAACTCTCACTTGCCCTGAGAACAAAGATAGGATGTTGCTGTCCTTTATCTCTCAGGATCCCTCCTATACCAAAGGGCCCTGGATTACCCTGACTGCTTCTATCAAAGTTCAGTTTAACCACTCTTTCTGGAGGGGGTTTCCTTTCTGCTTGTAGTCTATTCTTCGTGGAGGCTGTGGATGCCACTACTGCCTAATTTCTCCTTAAATCATCATAAGAAAAATTCATGAACAAGTCTGAAGTTTTCAACCAGAAGATTGTCCTTGTCATTATTATACACTCCTTTACTTCAGCAAGGCTTCTCTCCTATTCTTGAAACCACATTTGTAATTTTATATAGATATTATTACGAGTCAATGGACTGGTTATTTTTTGAACTATTTTACAATCACTAATTATATCTAATTTACAATCTCTTCAATTTCAGGACTTCCACCCCACCCAACCTTCCTGGCTCTAATGATACCTTTAAGCCAGATAATTTTATGCCATTTCCAAACTTCTCTTGAAACTTTCAATATTTAAAGACAATCTCTATGCTGCTAGTAATCTGTGGAAAGGATTTCACCCTAGTTCAAGCAACATTTTTCCTTTTTTCTCTCTTCTCTTTTTTGGATCGGAAACAAATACTATATATTAAGATAAAGAAAAAATGGCATACACCCAACTCCCAATTAGGAGGACAAGTCTATACAATGAGCCCGTGCAACAACTGCTACAAGCAAAAAAGGCATTACCACTTTGAAAAAACACCCACTAGCATGAAAAAGCCCTGGGGAAATAGTTTTCAAAAAAAATTAATTCAACTATTTTCTCTCCTATCAAATATCATGCTGCTTCTTCAAAAATTAAAATATTCTTGTTGGCAGCAGTTTTGGAGAAGTGTGATGCAGGCATGCAGCAGCGCTAGAATAAGCTGACACAAGCTAGAATCTCCCCTACTCCAGCCCTCAATATCTACAGATAGAGCTTGACAGGCTACTACAGAATGAGTTGTAATCTGAGAAAGAGAAATATAGAGAGAAGATAAAGGGTAGAGAGAGAAAAGAGAAAGAAACCCCAAGGAATCACTACAAGGGACCTAGAATCATCTAGGGTTTATAGGAATCACTCAATACAACAAACTTGCAAAAGAGCTCTAGAGAAATCTTCATTAGCTTCAAAAGGAAGAAAATACATCAATTTAAAGAGACCTGTGTGACCACTGTTCGTCGTAATTACCAAAATGTCACTCCCTATCTTGTGCATCAAAAATATCAGTAACTTTCCACCTACTAATGCAATTAAGGCTCAGTTTGGAAGGAGTACAAATGCAAATATGTAGAGTGCAAAACCTTGTATTTTGTATTATTTTACTTGTATTTGTACTGTACAAATTTGCATTTGTACTCCTTCCAAACTGAGCCTAAACTGAAAATTCAAAGATAAACCCTAATAAACTAGAAAAAAACAAGATACCATGGGCCAGGCCCACATGGGACTAGTCAAAATGACAAAAATGACCCTGACCAGATCAGTTCAATTCCCAAGAATCTTCCCCATGCCAAATCAGAACCTGTTTGTTGGCCTTCTTCCTACAGGTAAGGCCTGGACTGATTCCCATCAAAGTATTTGACTAAGGACAAGCTGCAGAGTAGGGGGATGCCTTTAGACAAGTTCTATGCTCAGGGAATAAGGGGACAGCAAATCACTTATTTCCGCATTGCCCCTTTACAGTCTAGCTCTGGTGCACTGTACTTGAAATTTTGGCTGGATGGGACGTTATCCTTTGTCTATTTTCTAACTTATGCAAAGCTGGCAGCTTGGGGGTTTAAGCAAGAGGGGAAAAACTGTCTGGAAGTTGGTGCCTTCGGCTGTGTTTTGGGGTGTATGGGGGGGGGGGGGGGGGGAAGGAATGATCACATTTTCCAGAATGTGTTTGTTGATGAGCACAAAGCGGTAGGAGAATTAAAGGTAAGATATTTTCTTGGTTATCAGTTCAGAAGGACTTCAGAATTTTTGACAGACACCTTGTTTTTGTGTTAATAGCTTGCTAGAAAAATTACTGATAAAACAAAAAACAAAAAGCTCGCTGACAGAATTATGACTAGTCTTATACATATCCTGGGTGTTTTTTGAGAACCATGGTATATATATATATAGCCTCATTTCCTGAGCATGAATGAAATATTTTGTCAAGCTACTTTTCACAGTTAAGATGTCAAAAAAAAAAATTACAAGTTGTTACCCAAGGAAAAAATACATAACACCTAAGGCATATTGATGAACTTAAATAACTAGAGAATAAGAAGTCGTCAGCAGAATGAAGAGTTCAATTAAAGAAATAGTTGTCTCACCTTTGTCACACAATAATATGTCTTTCCAGACTCCCATATTTGTCGACCAATGATATACTCTCGATCACTGCAGAAAAATGGGAACTGAAAATCACAGATAACCAGGCCAAGATATCAATCAGAATACTGTAGAGACAAGACAACAGGAACAAAAGAAAAGACCATCACCAATTATGCAAATTCACAAATTGTAATTTTTCATAAACCTTTTTCACCCATTGGACAATCATTTTCCCTTCATGAGGACATTCCTCCAACACCTTGAAGCATGCAAGCATGGGATCCCATTTAGGTCGAAATTCATCATCCCAGAAGAAATCTCTAACAAGCTCAGGAGTTGCATCCTCAAAAACAGTTCTGCTACGGTAAATGGTTGGGCCTGTCTGGTAAACAAGAGGCAGTTTCAAATGCTAGTCAAGACAATGGAAGACTAACAAAAATACAATGACAACTTGAAAAGTTGATGCTGTATTGCAACAACAGAAAGTACTAAGTTTCAAGTTTATTCTCCACCATTACTGAGCTTCATAAAGTTGAACTTCAATGGTTATAGCCTTTCTAACTTAGGAAAATCTAGTTGGGATGCACATTTGGGGTACACACATTTGCAGGTGGAGGGAAACTAACAGTCATAGGATGGATAAGGATTGTGGGTCCTAGGTCTGTGGTTGTTAAGACATTTTATGAGGGAATTCATATCCTTGGTTATGAGATTACATGCATCATTAAATTGGGTTCTACAGAGCAAATTCTCTTGTTGGTTCATTAGCATGGGAAAGAACATGTAAGACACTTCTCAAACACTATTCTGGGTCCCCCCCCCCAGATTAGTGTACTACTTTTGCTTAATTTCTTGTCTTTTGGAAGTCATGTAGTTTGGGGAAGAGTATCAGTGGAGCTAGCTCTCATGATTCTTCCTGTGAGAAGGATCTGTATTATTTTTAATAAGAATATCAAATCTTATGATTTCATATTCTTATTAATAAACTTCTGACTAGTTACCATTCAAAACAAGATGTTTTTTATAGTATTAGAGCTAACAAATGGAAGTCTCTCAAAAAAATTCTCAATTAAATGATTAAATATCTATACATATTTTAAGATGATGGGTATATAATAAACTATAATGAACCAAGGAAACTTTCCAAAGACTGCAGCAGCCTCAATAGAATAGCATATTCAGTAATGAATACATCCTGGCTCCTTTTCTTTTGCACATTTGTGCAAACATATTACAACACTATTAATTAAATATGTACTATAAAGGTGAAATCCTCTGTCCATGGTAATAAAAATTAATTAAGACAAATAAAGAAAAAAAGAAGATACAAAACAACAATATTTGATGCATAACAAAGAAAATACAATATAGAATTATAGACTACTACATAGACCATTGTTTAAAAGAAATAGGAATGCAGGTGAAATCTTGCAGCATCCAAAAGATAAAGAAAGGTTTATCCAATCTAAAATGCAATATCTACCTCAGGCTCATAATGCCAAGCTTGATATGCAATATTTGGAGTGAAGCGTTCCATCATACTTTGCCATGATGCGTCCCCCACCTTCCCCTCAAGAAGATACAATAGGTGTTCTAAATCCTTTTCAGAGACCATGTCCTGCTCTGCCCCTGAAGTTATGCCACTAAAGCTGCAGAAAAGATGGAGACAAAGGATCTTTTCATTGACAATATAGCAAAATACTACAAAAGTTAGCACCCATGTACACACTAAGATTTGTACAATGGAATTGTGCAATCATAGAGGTTTTATTATAACTACGATACCTATACCTGAATAAACCTGGCATACCAGTGTTGGAAAATACCGGATACTGCATACTTCTAGGTGTCACTTTATATCATTAATAAAGTATTCAAAATGGCAATGCTTTAACAAACTATATTATTAAAAAAATCTGTATATCTTAGGAATTTAATTAAATTTCGCAAGACATGCTTGAGAACCTCAAAAACTGGATATAAATAGCAGATTACATGGAGCACCCGTACCCGTATCTGTGTCCAAGATTTTAGGAAATGGAGAGTCATATCCCCTCTTTATGGGAATCGTAGGTTACCAACTATGACTTACAAACAAATAGCCATAATCCAAAAACAAAGGGATCAAAAGATGGCTCCTTTGAAACACTTCGTGAACTAAGAACCAATAGAATGGCGTGCTCACTGTCGTCTTGGTCTTCTATACATGAAACATTTTCTTATCAAGTATTTCTTCTTTAAATTTTTTTGTTTAGGGAAATAAATGTATTTTAAATGTCAAACTTATCAAAAAAATATATATTGCAAATGTCAAGTAATATGTTTGCATCCTCTTCCTCTATATAAACCCATGTAAACACTCTTTTTAAGCATTGATTAAATGACTGAAGAGTTTTCCCGATTGATATGTTAGGTACTGACTCCATAAAGTTCACCCAGACACACCGCAAATCAATAAAATGATAATAACGTGATTAATTTGCGGATCAATTTTCACTAAAAGAAAGTAATTGTGGTCCAATCACCATATGCCACGTTATACATGTGGACGTGGGTCCCATGTTCTACCATGCAGTGAGTACCCCCACCGGTTTTACCCAAGACAAGAAGAGACCAGAGATCATAACGTGGCAACTGGCATTTATGTGGGGACCATAAAGTCCGGGCATTTCTTTTCGTAGTCTCCGCATGGTTGAGCTTGAGCATAGGTGTCATTCACCACGTGTTCGTAGATTAGTGGGCCCTTTCATGCATGTCCTTTTGTGTAAGATAAATTACAGATTGCCACGTGTTTGATTGCAATGTAAATAAATTTGCTTGATTGCAAAGTTATAACAGTGCAAATGATTTGAATGTAAATTTTCACTTATTTTTATTTTAAAATTTAGCTTATTTTGTTCGATACAGTGCAAACGAACACATGAAGCAAAATAAAATAAAACCCAAAATTAAATTAAAAAAGAATTTGCATTTTTTTTTCATTTGTCATTTGTATTTCATGCATTTGTACTGATACAAATAAAATTGGATCGTAACCAAACACATCATAAAGGAATAGAGCACTAAGCAAAACTACTGCCTTAATTCTACGAATTTCCTGGTAGTGAGAGGTGTTCTCCAACTCGGTTGGTTAATCGATGAGCAAGACAGCAAGTTGGTTTGGGACTCGGCTTAAGTCAGTGCAACACCCATTGGAACAGCCTTTACAACCTTGCATTGAAAATATCTTTGTACTTCTATGCTTTATTTCACGGGGAGATATTTCCAATATAAGATTGTAAGAGGCTGTTGGAATGGTGTGAGCATAGGCTTGCAGTGCAAAGTCCAACTCATTGACACAACTAATTGCAGTTTCTTGCAACCCAAGTAATTGTAGCTTGACCATCATCCCCTTGGCACAAAGCATCAATTTAGGCCCCATTAGGTTTGTAAGAATAGGAGTCCAGAATCAGAATTGGAATTGGTTATTTTGATTCCAACTGTTTGATTGGACAGAATCTGAATCTCATTATCTCATTCCTATTCCTGCTACCATTCCCTACTCCTCCCTTGGGAATGAAATCTCATTCCTCATTCCTATTGATTCCAATTTTCTTTCCCATTCCTATCAGACACATACTATGAAAATACATAGACCATTCTAATTCCAATTTAATCTGATTCAACTTTGGAGAGGACCAACTAATGTACCTTATAGTGCTCTTCGCCTCTTCATCGCACAACCTTATAGTGTAGCGATCATCTATGTCAATGGTCGCCTTACGCCTTGTCAATAAGACGGGCTGGGTCTGGGTGCAATACTGTCTCTTTATCAATGATCGATTTATTTCTTTGAAGCCAAATATTCCAAATAACAAAGGCCAAATTTTCTACCTTAGGCTTAGCATATATTCTCTTGAGCCAAGCTAATCTATCTTCGCATTCATGGGATCTGAGGGGTACCTGAGTGCAGTTCACAAACAGGTGGGTCCGTGTCTCCTGGTTCTCTAAACCACAAAGATTATTATTACACATTGGGTCAGCTCCCAGCCTTTTTCTTGTAAACTAGCTTTGATGAGAACCTTCCCAGCAATAGCATGCCATAAAAGAAATTTTATTTTTGGGGGGATTTTGAGTGTTCTCACGAAAATTTTCGGTTTCAATACATCTTGGGTATCCTGAAAAGATTCTCATGTGACTTTTATTACTAAACTTTCAGACTTTAGCAACAAAATACATAAAATTGTATACAGAGAAAAGAGGAAAGTATAGAAAGACAGAAAAAAAAGTATCGAACTTCGAATGAGTATTTTTGTAATTTTATCTTTGTGGTCAAGTCCATTAACAAAGTGGGGTAAATTGCTAGAATTTAAAACTTGATGGTGTTTTTTTTGTTACAGTTGAAAGTTTGGGGGAAGGGGGTGTCCTGTCCACGAAAATTCTGTCCACATTTATCGCAGTCATACATGGAGAACATCTCATCCTCTGCTTAATATCATGTAGGGGGAAATGTTCCCAATTCACAAGAGGTGGTGTATTGTGGGTAGGCATAGGCAGGAGATCCCAACTCCTTCATTTGTAATGTAATATCTTTTTCCGTAAGAGCGCATAAATGAAGGTAAAGTTTCTCATAATTTTTGTATTAAAGATGAGGGCCAAGTTTGCTTCCATTTATAAAAGCAAATTTTGCCATCAAAGTTGGTCAATGTAAAATACGTTGATTCCAGCCTTAGGATTCTTGTTTGCCTCCATCACACTTGTTTTGGGTTTAAAAAAAAAATTGCATTCACTTTTTGCCAAATAAAAACTTATTCCAATTGTTTGATACATCTAAGGACCCAGAACTTCTCACTTATATTACCTCCCCACTAAGGTTCAAAATTTTACAACGTATCAGGTCATATTGGTCATTATGTATTATTTTGATAAGAGCCCAATACATGAAACGTGTAGAAATAATCTCTTCTATTTCTTTTCGTATGTATTGCACCGATACAGACCCGTATTGAGCTGTTTTGGCTCTGTATTGACTGATACGGGCCCGAAACAATTTGATACAATTAGGGGTATTCACAGGTCGGGTTTGATTGGTTTGAGTCATTTTGTTCAATCGACTCGACCTAGTTGGTTTACTTATTAACTAAACTGAAACCGATCGACCTTGAAGCTAAACCAGCCCAAACATGAAGGGTCGGTTTGGGTTGATTTATCGGTTTAATTGGTTTTTATATATTTTAAACTGAAATATCTATATCTAAATATCTATTTATATTTAAGTTTATTTCTTTTTAGTTTTTATGCAAAACCAAAAAATATATTTAATTGATTAGTTTTTTTATGCAAAACTGATTTTTTTGTCAATATATATTTAAATTTATACAACATTGAATTAAATAACCAATTTTTTTTTTCAAATTTCAAACAAAACACAAATAAAATATATCAACACTTAACATATAGGGTAGGGACTAATTAGTAATTACTTAAAGATACAAGATCAGTTCGGTTCGGTTTAGTTTTGTTTTTCATGTATAAAAACTAAAACCTAACTGATTTGTCTGTTTATTTTCTCATACAAACCGAAACCAGTCAGTTATGAAAAGCAGACCAACTCAGGTTAGGTCAATTTGACATTTAATGTGAATACACTTAATTTTTTTGGGTACCCTTCATTCATTAATCTCTTGAATTACTTCTATATTTAATTATAACTTTTCTTTCATTAATTAGTCAATTACTCCTATTTTAAATTTAAATTTAAATTTTAGCGCCTAATTCGAATTCTCTTATTACTTTAAATAATGGCAAGATTCGAACCTTAGTCACTAGGTTTTAACAACCGTAAATTACCACTAGGCCACGCCCATTTGTTAGTTATAGTTGTATGCATTATTATTTTTAAGTAAATTTTCTCTTTTCTTAATGAATATTTATTAATAAATGCTATAATTAATTATTAAAATTTATATACTAATAAATATTAATATAAATTGATGTACACACATAACAATTATATTGGTTATTTGAAAATTGATGTATACACATTCATATTTTAGTTTTTTTTTTGTTTTCTCACATTTTATTTATTCCATCATTTTTCAACAATTATTAATTGTAATTAGTTACAATCAAATGAGTGTAAATATGGATTTTTACATTTAAATAACTTATTTACAATCATTTAAAACTTGTAATTATTGTTAGTACTATATTTTTTAGGATATATTTGAATTTCCTAACATATTTTTTAGGATATATTTAATTTTTCATCCGTATCTATGCATATCCAAAATGTATCTCGATGTCTCTTAAAATTGTCTTTCTGATACACCTTACATTTCTGATACTTTGAGCATCTCTCTCTCTATCTCTATATATATATATATCCTCCCCTCCCTCACCCCACCCTATCTTTTTGAAGGCCTGTACAACAGGGCATAACCCATTGCCTAACCTAAGTGTCACCCCCAATGGCTCATTTATTTTCACCTGCCCTTCCTCTCCATTTTAGGTCCCCCTTCATAAAAAATTCCTTACTCCACCCCTACGTAGGTTTACTTAAACCACCTCTATACTTTGACCCTAACAAAACCCTCCCTATATATTATAAACAAATATTTAAATACACCTCTTAAACAACCTCTTTTTAGATTGAGCTTTAAGGTCAACTCCATCTTGGTGTTTGTTGTTTACTTAATGAAGGAAGGAACAACAACATCCACTTAAATAAAGTGAATCACTTTTTTATAGTAATTCGAAAATTTTTCATGGGCAAAAACAAAATAGGAATTTTAAAACTTTAAAGCATTATATCATCAGTTTCCATCAAAACAATTAACAAAAGAGGTGCTTTTGCATATTTATTTAAAACATGAACGACAGTTTTTGAGAAATTCAAAATACAGGGGAAGTTTGTTTTTGTCAAAAAGAAAAAAAAAATGAAAGGTTCAAGTAATATTCCCCTTTATTGTATGTGAGTGTGTTATCAATAGGATGTAAAAAAAGCAACAAGGGCTGAGATTGGCGGCCTGAAACAAGCTTGATGTAGTTGAAAGTGTTGAAAATGAATGAGAGAACCATTGACACGTGGCAAATTTAAAGGATCTCTCATATGAAATAAAATATCTGAATCATCTAGTTTACTTTATTCTCTTTTTCTTGAAAAACTAGTGAATGACCCCGGACTAAATACAGGGAAATTATATATATATATATATATGAATAAAAATTAATGATTTTATATATGAATAAATATTAATAATTTTTATTTCCATTTTTTATTATTGTTTATAAACTGCCATTTTTTAAGTTATTCATACAGTCTACGGATCCACATAAATTTCCCCTTATATGTCAAACCCGTAAAATTATACTGGTCACTAAATTCAACTTGAACCATTTATTACTTTAATTTAACCATCATCGTCATCATCATCATCATCATTATTATTATTATTATTATTATTATTATTATTATTATTATTATTATTATTATTATTTTATTTTAGTATTTAATTTAATTTTTTTGTATATAGTATTAATTTAAGGTTTAATTACTGTATTCAGTAATTATTATGGGGCATGCTTTGAATAAAAATTAATGATAATTGATGGTTGTTATTTCGTTTTTTTATTATTTACTTAATTAAGTACTTGATGAATATTATTATTATTAATTATTTCTATAAATAATTGATTGTTATTATTATTTACTTAATTCAATTATTTTCAGGAAGTAATTATTTGATTTAATTTGGATTATTTCATTTTTTAATTATTTATAATATATATTTAGGGTAGTCTATTTATTTGATTTAAGAGACTTACCATGTTTTATCTAGACAATGACCCCATACTAAGTAAGGGGCAACTACAGTATCATTTAATTTGAAATTTACTATTTAACAATAAAAAAGCAATGTCCTATTGAGCAACCCACCCCCCAAAAAGGTATCAATAACTTTGAAGTCATTAATCTATATATAAAATAGTAAAATTAGATGAATGTTTACGATCATATCACCAATACTACTTAATATTTAGGGATATATGAATGGATAAAAAGCATTTAAATGATATCCATTCAAAGAGGCAAAGAAGGAAGAAAATCATTCAAAGAGCTGCTAAGAAAAACAATCCATGCCAAACAACATTTGCAGATGCATCCATCCTCTGAAGTAAGAGAACAAAAATATATCATGTATGGTTACAATAAATTGATAATTTAATCAGGACTCCAAAGCCCATCCAATAGATGGAACATGAAAACAAAGGAGAATAATGGGACCATCCTACGTATGGAAGTCACCTCCAAGTTAGGTGGCAACGCTTCTTTTGGTCGATCATGGTTACTGATTTTAAGTCTAAGCACCCCACAATGCACATAGACTAGCTATAATTTATCTTTAGGAAAAAGGTAGGGAAACATGTACATAACATAATGGTATGCTTGAATATGGGAATTGGGAGATAGAAATAGGAAATATAAATGTTGGTTAAAATTATAATTTTGGGCATGTTGATGTGTCAAATTCAAGTCAATTAGAATACTCATAGATTTTTAGTTCATTCATTTAGTAGCAATTTGAATATATTTTTATTCCATGTCTTTATTGAGTAATATAGATTAATAATATATTAATAATTATGAAATCAGTAATAATTATAAGTATATTATTATTACTATTATTTACTAATAATATATTCTTATTATGTGTGTATTGATTTTGAAATCAGTAATATTAAATTATTATTATTATTATTATTATTATGAAATAATTAATTTGTTATAATTATGATTTTTAGTTAATCCCTAAAATAATAATTGCTTTTATATTTCTTTTAGTTTAACAATAATGGGTAATTGAAAGTTTATAATTTAACTTTAACAAAATGAAATATTTATTGGAGAATAATAATAGTATTGATTATAATTAGTAATAATAATAATAATAATAATAATGTAAATAAGTAACACTAATTATATATTTATAAAATAATTAATATGAATTAATATAAATATAAAATGATTTTATCCGATTAATAATTAACATTATTATAATACTTATTAATTATCATTAATTGATTAACATTCTAAAGTAATAATTATCATTGTTATAATTAAGGAATTAATTATCAGTAAGTAATTATATCAGTATTTAAATTTAATTAACTATAATTATTGATAATAATAATATAAATATAATTATTGATAATAATATTTATCAACAATATAAATATAAGTATTAATTAATATAATTATTAATTATAATTATATTAATTAATATAATTTGATAAATTATTATTATTATGATAATAATAATATAATTATATTATAATTATATATTAGTAATAATTAACTACAATTATTGATAATAATAATATAAATATATAATTATATTAATTAATATAAGTATTAATTATATTTACTAATAATAATAATAATATAATTAATTATTTCATATAAAAATATGAATTATAATTTCTGAGAATAATTCTAATATAAATAATTACCATTAAATATTTGTTTTCAAAATAATTAATATGAGTTAATATAAATATAAAATGTCTATTTTAGAATTATTAATTACCATTATGAAAATCGTTGTTAATTATCATTCTAAATTAATAAAGAGAAATATTATCAGTAATTATTTAATACCAGTATTTAAGTATTAGCAGTAATTATTATAAGAAATTATTATCAGTAATTAATTATTATCAGTGAGTTATTATTATTAGTAATTAATAGCTGAAATTGATTAATTAGGAGTCATTAATTATTATTAGTACTCCCCTCTTTCAAAAAGTTTACTCATCATCATTGTCATCATCAATGACAACAACTTGATAAATACATAATTTGATAAAAATAGGTAAATATCATTAATTTATTTTTTATCTTTTGAAAAACCGAATAAGAGAAAAATAAAATTGTTAGAATTGCAAATGAAAAATTATTTGGATTTTTGCAAAAAAAATATTGAACATAAAAAATCAATTATTCAAAAATAAGGTTGCTAGTCAAAGAGTATTTAAAATTATTTAGTAAATAAAAATTTTAAGAAATTAAAATTATTAGTCAATTATCTATCCAAAATAAAATGGGTAATTTCATAAAATAATTTAAAAATTTTAAGTTTTGCTTTTAACATTTTTTAATAATAATCAGTATTATTAATGTATAAATAATACATTAATAATTATGGATTCAGTAATAATAATATGTATATTATTATTATTAACTAATAATATATTCTTATTATGTGTGTATTGATTTTGAAATCAGTAATAATAAAGTATTATTATTATTACTACTATTGTTATTATTTTATTTTTATTTTTATTAAGTAATTAATTTGTTATAAATACGATTTTTAGTTAATTCATAAAATAATATTTGCTTTTATAAATCTTTAAGTTTAACAATATTGAATAATAGAAAGTTTTATAATTTAACTTTCACTAAATGAAGTATTTATTGGAGAATACTAATAGAATTAATTATAATAATAGTATTAATTTTAATTACTTGTAATAATAATAATGTAAATAAGTAACACTAATTATATATTTATAAAATAATTAATATGAATTAAGATTAATATAAAATGATTATATCCCAATTAATAATTAACATTATTAAAATACTTATTAATTAACATTCTAAAGTAATAATTAATTATATTGATAATAATAATAATATAATTATATTAACTAATATAATATTATTAATTACAATTAATTATAATAATATAAATAATTATTTCATATAAATGTATGAATAATAATTTCTGGTAATAATTATAATATAAATAATTAATATGAATTATTTATTTTCAAAATAATTAATATGAGTTAACATAAATATAAAATGATTATTTTCGAATTATTAATTACCATTATAAAAGTATTTATTAATTATCATTAATTAATCATCATTTCAAATTAATAATGAACAATATTGTGAGTAATAAATTATCAGTAATTAAGTATTAGCTGTAATTATTATAAGAAATAATTTTTAATAATTAATTATTATCAGTGAATAATTATTATTAGTAATTAATAGCTGGAATTAATTAATTAGAAATAGTCAACAGTAATTAATTAGTAATTAACAATAATTATTATTAATAATTAATAGTTGCAATTAATTAATTAGAAATACTTAATAGTAATTATTATTAATAATCAATAGATGGAATTATTTAATTAGTTTAGTAGTTAACATTAAACAATAACACAATTTTTTAGGAAATGATTGAAAGTGGGAGCTTCCCACTTCTCACTACTTTGCTTGGTGGTACGCTCCACTCTTCATGTTAGTGGGCTCTTTTCTTGGACTACCACTAATCAGAATTTGACACGTGTCCATTTTGTTTAAATCTTTAGAATGACATGTGTCTGAATGTAAATGAGCCACATGTTTGACTGTAGGGGGCTTTGGCCTGAAATCATTTATATATATATATACATATATATTAGATAGGGCCACGTAACACATGCCATCACATGAAGGTGCCAAACTACCAGTTGGTTCAATGGGTAATGTCTTTTCCAAACTACCAATTCCCTTCTTTTCTCTTCTCTACAAATCCAATAAAACAATACGAATGGTGTTCACTCATGTGATAAGAGTCCTATCTACAACAACTAAACGTTAACACTAGGGGTGAGCAAGAAAAACCAAAAAAACCGAATTGACCGATATATATATTATGTTTTTTATATATTATAAATTAATAAATATATAAGATATATAAATATATTTATAATATATAATATATTATTTATTATTTAAAATATAATATTTTATATATATTTCTATTTTTATTATATATTTATTTATAATATATACTATAAATATAAAAGCCAAAAAACCAACGAACCAAACCAATCAATCAATTAACTAGTCGACTTCAATTCAGTTTCGATTATCAGTTTTCCAGAAACCAATAGTAGTGATTCAGTTTAAAACACAGGCCCACAATTCAAGGGCTGTTTGGCATCATTGCTATTTCCTGGAGCAACAACACCACATCAACGCCACATCGAAAAAAACAATGCTCCAAGAAACAGACATTTGTTTGAAACCGTTTTTCCATAAAAAATGGTGCTCCAAGCCACGCATCGAAAATCGAGAAGCCATGGCTTAGAGCAATGCCAAATTTGGCATTTCCTAGAGTTGCACCTCGTTGCTACCAACAGGGCAATGATGTGCAACTGGATAATGGATACCAGTGCTGAAAACGTTTTCTGGAGCAATGGTTCCAAATAGAAAAAGTTGTTGCTCCAGGAAACGTCCTACTTGGCAGCAACGATTCAAACAAAAATAAAGGCACCATTTTCTCTCCAAGCCACACATCAGCATGCAACTGCAGCATCGATGCCAAACATATACTCGATTAACCGAACCACGAGCACCCCTAGTTAACGCCTCTGTTGTATATTTTTTTAAAAAACAAAATATATTTATTTGTTATGGATAAACCTTTTCCCAAAAAAAAAACATTTTTTACACAGTCTTCATTCCCTTTCTCTCTCTCCTCTCTGCCTGTTCGTAAAAATGTTCAAATAAAAACTCTCGGTTTTCTTTTTCTCTATGAATAACGAACAACCATCTTCAAAGTTTCTGTTTGCATGGCACTTGATGCGATCAAAAGCAGGAGCTTTAATGGTGAAACTGAAATTTGTAGGGACCAAAGTAGGGGTTTAGAGGTCATTGAAAAAAGAGGGGGAAAGGATCATCGGAGTTTTGTTGGAGTTCAAGGTATGAGACAGCAAGAGATAGGGAGAAGAGTGGCAGAAGTAATGGAACCGAGCAAAGATATACAAGAAAAACAGAGGGCTTAGAGAATGTTTGGCAAGTCTTATCTTAGGGAATGCTAGGCAAGTATTTTTAGGTAGATCTTTCAACAGCCTAGTAAAAAAGATGCACTGAGCTTTTGGGGTCTTGTCTTTAAAGACCAAGACTGTTTGGTTAATTGATTTGCAATTTCACATCATGGTCTACCTGGTTGTTAAAAACAGTTGGAAAGGCTATTTTCAGTGTAGAAAGAACAAAACCTCCATTTAAAACCTTCCAGTTTTTCGGCCTATTCAGTCTTTCCACACGCTTATCTTTGTGTCTTTTGGTCTATGACTATGCAATACCAAACGGGAAAAAACCATTTTTTTGGTCTTGGGAGCTTCCTGCAGACTGAAAGATGGGCCAAAAAACACGCCAAACACCCCCTTAGTAGAGACGAAACAAGAGTGGAGTTAGTTCTTAGTAGGAAATCAGATCGATGATAAAAAGTTTGTTTCCACTATGGCAAATGGGCAAATGGGCGACCATGTAAAAGTATAAATAGAAACATCTAATCTAAACCTCCCCGCTTTCAGAGCAGGGGCGGTCATGGGCCGATCACCCCTATTTCACAGGTTTTGTGAAGAATCTTTTTTTTTTCCATTAAATTCCTTCTACTTAATTCATTATAAGTAAACCATCGTTACATCATTACATATTCACATAATATGGACAAAATTAGTAAATGAAAAAAGTTTAAATTTTAAAATGAACCAGAATAATGGTATCCGCCTCCCTTAACTAATGTTTGGATTGGTTTTCAAAAGCTGGAGAACTCCCATACAATTTTGATCGGTTTGTTCTATCACCCAAAATAAATGTGAAAACTGGACCAGGGATTGCAACAGAAAAATCTCTTTTTACGGATTAAAATTAATCTACAGGTTTCTAGTTGTTTACAATAAACCAGTTCCTGTTTTCCAGGTTCAACCAGTACTGCACTCCGATTTTTAAACATTTCCCAAAATCCACAAATCATGTTACAAGTGAACTCTACAATCCCAGAACCACAACCAAATGCTTTAAATAAACTAGAATCAGCTTTTGAATGAACCGTATTGCAGAATGCTCTTTGAAGGTTCTTAAGTATGAAGAAACAAGTTGCAAGTGGGTAGGACAATCTTGACTTTATTCCTTTCTACCAAATGAGCTTTTATTTCCTAATAACAGCAATGGAACACGTAAAAGTTCATCATTTTTTTATCAAATAAAAGATCATTTAATCCAGGAAAAATACCAAAATTTTAAAAACTGAGAAGGTGAAGATATAATAAAGAAATGAGGCCGAAGACAATTTGTACAATATAATATAATCAGGTGCAGGTGGTTTATTTTATCCAAGACATCTTTGAAGGTGTCCGTTATGGCTGCATTTTTTGTTTATTACCTTTCATCATAATCAACAATGCAATGCCCCAAATGTCTGTTAGAAACTTGGTACACAGAATGTTATGGCACTGAAGTGTTCTATTTTTATTATAAAAAGTTTTGCTGCAATTAGGTTGTGATCACTCAAAGTCTGAGATGCTTATATATTACCTTATACATAAAGCAGCATCAATCAATTAGTTGTGCCCAAACTTCTCAATGATAAATTTACCTATCCAATTTAGAAATGAAATTATTTATTCTTTTCAACATAATGACATATCTTGCTGTTCAAGTAAAGGGTACATTGAATAGAACCTTATATATTATGGTAATAATTGATTCTCCCTATAAATTTATGTTATTGAGTATTAGTGGGTTAGTATATAAAATTTGAAGCAATAAAATAAGATTACGACACCTTCTGCATGCAACTAGTTTTTTATTAGCATACCTTTGATGATTCCATTGTAGAGATTATGAATTTACTATATATCCATCTAGATACTATAAAAATTCAAAATGAAGCTATTTCACTTCATCTAGCCTACCAAAAAGCTCTGTAAGAAATGAAGACACTTCAGTCTGTGTCAAACAGTCAATTGGAGTTCGTTGTCTCACAAATTGGTATTAGTTTTCATTATTCAAAGGATGACTTATGTATTGATGGAATAGAGCTTCTATCAAAGTAATTTTACTTTAAAGTAAGAGTGTCTTATTGAAGGTCAATGGTGAATTACATCATTGAAGTTTGTGGTTTGATCCTACATTAGAAATGTGCAATTACAAGGCCAGGTAATGTTTTTGAATGGGTTTTGCAAGTGCTCTCAGAAACCAAACTAGTGCAATCGATAGTTAATCTCCTGCTAGCATATTAGTTTTTTCTTTTTCTGTTCATACTCTATTTCATGCACTTTCCTAACCTTCAATTGAAAGGACAGGCCATACAAAGAAAGGAGAAAATATGGCCGATATTTTAGTCTAGGTTTATTATCAATCGTGATGAAATTTTCCAATGATAAAAACAAGATTCCTGCAAATTTGAGAGAAAAACTGAACTCTGAAAACCTGCTCACCTTTGATATTTCGCCTTTTCTTGTCCTGAAAACAAAAGGTTGTAGAAAGGAGTTTATTCATATTTGGAATAAAAGATCAGTAGACATCATGATGATGAATCTATCTTCTATGCCTGGTTCATTTGCTGGGTACATATGAAATTACAAACTAGATCATGCCTGCAAGTGCATCACTCACCAACTTCAAATCAATGCTATGTCTTAAATTCTAGTTACTTTCATTGTGTTGGATACATCTAATCCTGCAAAATTCAACCATCAAAATCAAAGAAAATGCAATGCCAAAGTTGGTACTTGGAATACCAAATACAAATGACAAAAATTATAATTGTCAGGTACAATTATGGAACAAACTGAGGGCTGGCTCGTTGGTGTGTTAGCTGGTTTGTTCCAGCGTTGACGCGGAATCAAATCCCGCAACCAGCACTTTGGGGAAAAAGGGGTCGGGAATTTTATTGATGGTGCATAGCACCGAATACCCAAAAAAATTGCCCATGCAAATCACATAATTTAGCCTAGCCCAATGAAAACACACACACACAACAAATGTAAAACTTATTATTGAAAGAAAAAACACTAAGAACTTAACATGCTGAGAGGCATACTGAGAGAAACATAAACTTTGAAATGCTAATGAGGCTTCTTCGAATCTATATTTGGATTCAAGGTTGCTTTAGATGATTATACCAGATATTGCAAAACATTCATCAGAAGCTCTAGAGAGAGAACTAGACGCTTGTCACTACTGCAGCAACCATATGTTTGTTGATTTCTGCCACCAATAGCCAGAAAATAAGAAATTACCATTAGAAACTACAACTAATACATCCATGCATTTGTTATGGATTTTAGAGCATGAATTAAAAGTTACAATAAGATGAGAAAATATGCACTTACAGAAGCTGTTAAAATTTCAGACTTTCTGCTCATCTTTAATATTCATGTTTTAGAAGACAGAAACTCAGCTACTTGTTCTTTAAATTCTAAGCCTGGAAATTGCCCAATATCATGGCCTTCAATAGGCTGAAATGCATCATGCAAACCAATGGCGAATTCATCTGGACGGGATCCACCACTTTGCAAGTAATCAGAAATCTGTTTTAGAAAATTACAGAAACTGGTAAGATTAATCTCTAGAGCAGTAGTGTGCAGGAATACAAGGCCTAGTCCAGGCATTGTTCACTGAACCATAACTTTTCAGGATAATGACTCTAATTATCAAATGATTGAACAAGCAGGAGTATTTCACCTACAATACATAGTTGGCATTCATAAATCATATATAATGAGTTACACGTTCAGTCAAGGATTAAAGTAGCGGTATCGGGTAACTCAGATATGGATACGGATACGAATACATTTTGGAAATGCATGGTATGGAAGAAAAACATGGAAACACATGGATACACTAGGAAAATGAATATAAATTCCATAAATATATTATTAACTTTAGGTTTAATGTCAAAATAGCTACAAATAATGTATAAATACATAAGATTGTATATTTTAAAGGAATATATGAAGAAATAAATTACAATTAATATAGCGAGATGCATAGATATCATACAATTTTATTGATATGCATCAATCAAGATTCCAAGACACATATTATATTGATTTTTACAAATTAATACAAGCACAAAGCCATTATTATCTTATTTTATATTAAATTTCAAGGCGCAAAACATATGCAACTATTATATTTCAATTATTATATCAATATTTTTCTATTTTACTAATAATTTTTAACATTAACAAAAAATGTCAACTAAAAATTAATTCTCAAAATTTTGGTAAACAATATTTTCATTTTTGTAAACAATAAATATGTTATCATAAAATGCAAATCAAAATATTAATTGATAATTTATAAAAATATATAATCCTAACTTCAAATATATCAAATCTATTTAAGTTTCAAAGATACATATTATATGAAAATTCAAAAACTTTAATTACAACAATAATTATTCATTATTAATATTTTATTTTATAAATTTCTAAAATAAAAAATTAATTTTTTAATATAAATATAGATCAGTGAATTTGATAGATTCAATTTATATTACATTTTTAAATATTTTATAAATAATATTTTTATTTTTGTAAATAATAAATACATGCTTATTTAATGCAAATTAAAATATTAATTAATAATTTATAAAAATTTTAAGATATATATCATGTGCAAATTTATAAATTTTAAGTATTAAAATAATTATTCTATTATTAATATTTTTAAATTTCTCTAAATTAAAAATCAATTTTTAATATAAATATGGATTTGGTAGATTATTTACTCCATTGGTTTATAAAATATTAATTTTAAATATTATTCTTTTCAATTTGTAATTGGATTTTATGTAGATATTACAAAATAAAAGTTAATTTATTTCATTGATTGACATGAAATAAAAGTTGGCTTGGTGGTTAAAGATGCATTACTCTTGGGCGCTAGGCGACTTGACCTCTTAGATTCAAATCACACAGAGTGTTTTTTATATTGAATGCGCTTGTTGTCAAACTAAGGTTCGATACGCTTCTGTATCAGTGCGTATTGGACTGTATCGGTCAATACTGCACAAGAAACACCGATACAATAGCATATTGGACAGATACGGACGACTAGAAGGACACACTTTCAATCGTAGCACATCCCGTGCCAGTATGATCCAATACCAATATGATATGCCCCATATCAGGCGTATCGCATCGATATTTTAATCCTTGAGTTCAATATATAATGTTTAGCAGAAAGGCAGATATTTCATGCTCATTATTAGACAATGTATGCACATTAAGACATCTCTATGTATGCATATAGGGGGCTGGCAGGACTGAACAGTGAGCATGGACATGGATTAGTGTATCGTTGCATTTAAATCCTATGTAAGGAAATATAAGTGCACTTACATGATTGGCAAGAGCCATGCCACTCAAAGCTGCAGCTTCTAAACTTGAACCTAGTAGCCAGTCACCGCATATTCCAGCCCGTCCTTGGGGATCAAAGACGCAAGGAATTCCTGGACTATTAGTTGGAAGAGCTGCACCCCTATACATTCCAGGACAAGAAAAATATCTCAATCATCAGTAACAATGACAAAAATCAATAGTATTGCTCAAGAGTAGTTTCTCACCATAACTGAACACGGGTATAGAAAGGTCTAGTGAGTGATCCCTTTGATAATCCTAGTGCAATCTCAACACCCTCAAGCATGCCTTCTATCACCTTCTCTGCTGTGGCATTTGGGATATTTTCCTGATAGAACAGAAACTTAAATAAGATCAACATCTAAAAGGAAAAAAAAACTAGCAATTTTATCTGCAAAATGATTTCCATAAACCTCCATTATATTAATGCATGCTTGTTGATACGGTCAAATGTGACATGCATGGGAATAAGAAACTTATGTCACTTACCAATGAAACAGTTATGTCAATTTCCCACATTACAACTAAGAAAACTGATTTGATTTTCCTCTCTTGTTGTCTTGTAGCCTTTTCTGTTTCAGGCCAGATAAGGCTGTAATTTGATCTTTTCTGATCACTAATAAAATTTCTTGTTATTGATCAGAACAAGAAATATTCATATTCACTATAAATTGTGTTTGTATTCACACCGATAAATAATGAGTTTATGACACAGGATCTTTTTAATCCAAACTGGAATTCTAAATGATGCAAAAACCTTTGCTTGTATGAGTAATAGATACATTAGCCCAAGCGTTTGGCTTTGGATACAATCTAGTTTAGCCATTCCACTACCAAAAACATTAGCCTAGGCATTTGGCCTTATGGCCTTGTCTTTTTGGATATTTTAACTTGTACACAAATTTTCTTGCTTGGGTCTGTATTCTGCATGACCAATCCATCTCAGTCAACCCACCATAATATTGTTACCTATTAGGTCTACCCCTAGGAACATTTGAACGCATATTTCTAAGTTTATCCTTCCTGGTTTCACCAATCATCCATCTCAACATTGTAATACATGTGTTATTTCTTAATTGCCTAGGATTCTAAACCATAAAGCATGACAAGTCTCATAGCAATCACATGGAAATTTTCCTTCAATTTAAAAATTAAAATGCATCATTGAAGGAAACTCCAAACACAAATCACCTCTTCCACCTTGCAGAACAAAGATTATTATAATAATAGCTTTAAGGCAACTCTCGATGATCAATCTAAGTTTGTTACAAGTTTCTAATCCGTCTTCATAAAAAGTTTCTATACACCCTGTTTCTGTCATTGTCCAGCCTGCTTTTCAACTTGAAATTCCTTAGAATCATCCATAGTTATGAATTTTCATTTACTCCCTTTTTTTTGATAAATAATTTCCATTTACTCCCTTTATTATCTCATTAATGAAAGCTATACCACTGTCAAACAACACACACAATGGGACCTTCTATTGTACATACCCAGTTGCTTAGCTTTAACCAGAGCATAAAAGAAACAAAAAAGTAATGGACTCAATTGTAATCCATGGTATGTATTGTAACTGGATACTCATCTCTCCAATAAATGTTCTCATTCCAGCCACCATCACCTCACACTATTTCCAGATCATGTCAATATTGAGAAACACCTTATACCCTCACCTTCTAAATAATCTCTAGGAAGTAGGGGCTGTATCATATGATTTCTTTACCTGACCACCCTGGAATGAAGTGAACTTAATGTTTCAATATTCCCATTTCATGACTCAAATTCCATTAACAGAGATTCCTAATGTTCAACACATACCCCAATACAAATTGTCACAACAACCAATAACCAAACAAACATACATACAAGGATACATGTATATAGAAAGAATCCAACCAAAAACGTACAAGTCGCAATAAAAAATAGCTAACCTGTGGAACTTTGTTTCGTTTTCCATAAGCAGCAGTGCTGAAGAAAGTCCAACAGTGAGGGCCACCACTCTGTGAAGGGAATAGTTTCCTTGTGTTGTTTGCCATCCATGAAACAGAATCAACCCCTTTTACAAAAGCTCCTTCAAAAGCAGTTGAAATTCTGCTATTAGGGGTAGGAAGAGGATCTTCGAATGCTGCAAGTAGGGCCCAGATGGAACTGAGTTCAAGCTTCTACAAACACAAATAAGACATGGTCAAGTAGGAAAACAAACTTAGAAAGGCTTGAAGATGCATAGAGATGATACATTAATATACATATAGCCTGTTTGGATGCCACATAAGTAAAATGAATTGATTGTAGCTTTTAAATTCCAGAGAACAAGTTTACCACCTAAAATAGATCCATTCCTAGTAGTTGGTGAAATATTGGGATCAGATCATTTCATATTTTATTAAAAAGATGAAATCATTTCCAACTTTTCTTAATGGCCAGGATGAATCCATTTCAGGTTATGAAGATCAGGACATTGTTGTTAAAACTGGATCAGGCATCAAACCAGAAAGCTCTTCACTGGTTATACCAGTGGTTAAATAGTTCAGCCCATAAAAACCACCTGTAACAGGAAACATGAAAGCTCTCTAGGGAACTGATTCATTGGTTTATCTATACAATATGGTTCAGGTTTGACAACAAGAGTGTTTAACTGATTAAAAACAACACATAAATTTAAGGGCTAAACAAAACCAAAGCGAAATGATTTTATTTGAGGCAACCAAGCAAGTTTTTATAATTTGCATCAAGTTTGAACAATTTGCATGAACACCTTCATTTGTCTTGCTATAAGTGGTAACCCCGATGAAGCAAGCAAGCGGTTTGCGCATTTTCCTGTTTATGAGAAAGAAAACAAGGGGAAAAAAGATCGGTATCTTATACAACCACATATCCTCAGAGAAATCTAAGTAGGATCAGAAAGTCAAACAGGTGCCTAGTTATCAGATATGTGATAATGGCATAACTTAGGGTTAAAAGGAAATCTGCACATTATAAAGAAAAGGATTAATGTCATTACTTTAAATTTCTGATTTAGTAAAAGCCAGAAATAATGTTTGTATTACACCTATTAGTTTTAGGACTCAAATGTTGAACGAGTACAGATGATGCCATGAGTCATATAGTACATATGGATGGTAGCCTAACATTAACTTACCTTTATGTGTACTTAAGATTTAAATTTAATTGAGACATATACTTAAATTAATGAAACAAAATAATGATTGAATGAGATAGACAAAAAGAGTCATGTCAGCAACAAGTTAACAACCATAGTACCATACCATAAGATAAGGTATACCAATTAAAAATGCATATTCTAAAGTAGAAACTCATGCTAGCACCTAGCACTTAGTAGTTGCTACTCCACAAAACGAGTGGCAAATGTACTGCCAACTATCAAGACAATTTTTACATAGTTGTGCAACAAATGAAGAATCCATCCCGAAAAAGGTAAATAGGTTCTAAGCATTGTAAGAAAACAAAGTCAATTTTACGCACATGAAGTTAACCAGAAAGCAGACAAATCAAACGGTATGGTAGAAGCCAAAAACTGATCTATGTAGTTTTCTTTTTTTTTTTTTTTCCGGTTTTGCTTATCAGTAACAATTATTAAAGAATTACTACTAGTTACTACTAGGGGTGGCAAATGGGTGGGTTGGGTAAGGGTTGAATACCAACCCACCCATCTTGACCCACCAACCCACCATGCCCCATCATCAATGCTTGTTAAAGGGTCATAACCCACCCTAACCCTGACCCACCCATATTGACCCACTTGACCCATTCATATGACCCTTGCCCACCCTCACCATACTAACCCACCTACCATCACATATAAATACATAAACGGGTTGGGTCGACCCGTATGCCCTAAACAACAATTTTTGAGAGAATCAACTCTCCCGAGATTGTCAAGTGGTATAAACGGGTAGGATCGACCCATGTACCCAAAAATAACATTTTTGATGAAACACCTCTAAGTGCCACATGGTAGAAACGGGTCGTGTTCGCCCATAATACCGAAAAATAACAACTTTTTGAGAGAAACAACTCTCCTGAGATTGCCACGTGGTATAAACGGGTCAGGTTGACCCGTATAGTCGAAATAACAGAAAATACCAGAAAATGCATAAATTAATCAGAAAAAAATGCAGAAAATTCACAAAAAATGTAGAAAATTGAATAAAATAGCAGAAAATAATAGAAAATTGCAGAGAATGTAGAAAATTGCAGAAAATAGCAGAAAAATAATAGAAAATTTGCAAAAAGATGTAGAATATGCAGAAAATAGTAAAATTTGAAGAAAATACCAGAAGATAGCAGAAAATTTCGGAAAATAGCAAAACATAGCAGAAAATTGCAAAAAATAACAGATAATTGTAGAAAATAGCAGAAAATTGTAGAAAAATATCAGAAATTACAGAAAATATCAGGAAATAACAGAGAATGCAGAAAATTTCAGAAATTACAGAAAATTACAGAAAGTAGCAGAAAATACAGAAAAAACCAAAAATTGCAGAAAATGCAGAAAAATACCAAAAATTTGCAGAAAATGCAAGAAAAATGCAGAAAATTCCAAGAAATTGCAGAAAATACCAGAAAAATTCCAAGAAATTAATATTTAGAAACAGAACTCACAGTGGGTTGAATAGAGCAGCGGATTTGAGGCTATAAATTATAATAATACAACTTTATGAGCTTGGACTTGTGCAACATAGCAGAAGATGTGACCTCCATTGCTCCAATTTAATTAGCAATCAGTCAATGCCGTGGACCTTAATTTAAATTTACAGAACTGATGTGGGGTTCAGTGCTGGATATTAGATAAGATTGTCATAAAACAGTGACATTTTTAATGGGCATGGGCGCACGACAGCCTTAGAATCTAAGTTCAGACAAGTCATCGTCAAGCTTAAACAAAATAAAAGAAATGAAGTTATCAGGAATGGACGTTCACATCAACCCAGCTTAATTAGAACCATCACCTCTAGACAAGATATAAGGAGAAGACAAGCAGCCATTAGATATTTGATAAAAGAACAAATTGAAGACATACTTGCTGGGCCGATTTGCATTAGACTATACTATAAATCTGCGGTGTTTAATAAATGAAACTCCATTACAAGCACCAAGTTAAGGGGGACATTCATTGATCCAGTCCGGCAGCCTTGTAGTCGTTTCGTTCTTTTCTTTGTTTTATCTTTTTCTTCCAACAGTCGTCCAACACAGAGAGATCCCCATGAGCCCATGACTCAACTGGCCATGAATCATCCCACCTAACCAATGGGGATCTTTCTGTGCCCACTGGAGAGTAAATATAAGTTTTGGGCACTTTTGGCGTAAAATATATGCAACAGGGACAAGTTTCAGACATGTTTCATGTTCAACTTTTTGATTGAACAACATGACTGGGAGGCAGATAATCAATGAAGGCTGAGCAATGTCAAAAGATTTACCTATCCAAAACTCTTATGTACACACGACTTGAGATTTGAGAACTCTGAGAAACAATGGCATTGAAGCTAAGAGGACTATGAGAAACAATGGGCTTTTTCCCTCTTTGGGTGTAGATGGAACCCTCCATCAGATCTGCAGTGCCTTTTTTCCCCTTCTGTCTTCAAGTGGAGTAGGAAAAGGGGAAAGACTATGTGGAAAGGTTTGAGGGCTGCAGTATGTTGGACAATATGGGAAGAAAGAAACTTCAGGATATTCTCAGCGGCTGAGAGAGGGGTGGAAGAACTAAAGGCTATCATTCATTTTAGGGCTGTACAGTGGCTGAAATCCATGGAATTATTCACAGGTTACACAGTGGATGACATGTTGAGGAAGTGGGGTGAAATAGCAAAGTGCACACAGACCAAGTCAGTAATGAGTGTGTCTTGAACACCTCCACCTGCTGGGTTCATGAAATTAAATTTTGATGGGAGTAGTAGGGGTGTCTTTAGGGATGAGAATGGGGTCATTTTTGCCTTGTTCTCAGGCCCAATTGGAGTGGGTGACACCCTTAGAGCTGAGATCTTTGCAATTATGGAAGGAATCCAGAAAGCCAAGGAGATTAACATCAGAAAACTCTTAATTGAAGGGGATTCAGAGGTGGTGATAGGGTGGCTGAATGCAGACAGCAATGGTTTATGGAGGTACAGTAATCAGAGGAGGAAATTTGAGTGGTTGGTGCGGGAGATGGAAGTTAAAATGTGCTGGGTCAAAAGATCAGCCAATTCTCTAGCTGATGGTTTAGCTAAACAAGGGGCAGAAAGGGATTCAATGTTTTGGGCTAAGTTGTAATTTTTTGTCTCTACCTATTCTTTTGTTTTCTTGATTGTACTTGGAAGATAAGTGTGTTTGTCTTCCTTATGTAACCTCTTTGGTGAATTAATGAAATTGTTGTTGATCAAAAAAAAAAAAAAGCTAAGAGGACAAACTTGTTTCAATGGCAGAGAGGACAATCTTGCTTCAATAGTGGAGAACTTGCTTCAATGGCGGAACAAAGAACTGCAAATGGATTGAAACCCGAACACCTTTCGACCTTGCACTTGATCTAAAGACTAGTGGAACAAAGAGCAAAGATCTGAAACTTAAATAATGGATTAATCTTCAATGGTGGAAGTTCGTTCGGCTGAGAACTGAGAAAAACCCAGAGATCTTTGTTCGACAATTCAACTCTTGTAGCAACTCTCTCTCGACCCTCTCCTCTTACGGTCTTACCCTCTCTTGACCCTCTCCTTACCCAAGTGACCCTAACCCTTTTTGACCCAATGGGTACCCTCGACCCAACCCACCCTGACCCTCTTTTCCTTGACCCTAATGGGTCACTTGACCCATATAACCCACTGTTGAAATGGGTGGGTAAGGGTGGGTTTTGAAGCAGGTGGGTTGGGTGGGTCAAAAGGGTCGGGGTCAACATTGCCACCCCTACTACTACTACTACTACTATAGTAAAAGTAATGACACCTATGGTCCAAAAGATTGAACTATAGGGAATGAGTACCATTGAGGCATGCTGTTATAACAATGTGCAATATAACAACCACATGATCAAACTGCAAGTACCATTATTAATTGTAGTAAAAATTGAGTACCCACATGGTCCAGATCAAACTTTACGGAAAGCATACCACTAAAGCATGTAGTTACCATTGTGTGCAATAACAATTGCATCAAACTGCCCACGAGGTTTCCCATTCTCACTTAAGTGCCACATCCCATTAACCGGCTCAAGTTTACTTATCCAGCAAGGCCTCACCATGTTAACCATAGAAGTCTGCACCAAGTGTCCAAGTTATGGTTAGAAATGGTGAAGATGTCACAAAAGGTAAAAACACCCAATACAAGAAACAAGGAAAGAGTAAGAAAGTTATAAGGAGGCACAATAAGTTATTTGAGAAAAATCTGATTTACTAGTTTGCTGCTAACAAAGAAGGCTATAGTGCATAACAAGACATTTCCTAGGGAATTATAATCAATAAGGTGGTAATGAAGAAATAGGAGTTCAAATTTGGACACATGAGTTGAAGAACTTCAACTACATCAGGGCTGGGGCTCAGACTATGAAAAAAGATTAACCCATGACATGCCCACCCAAGCTACACTCCTACAAAGAAAAGGGCAATGCTAAGTTGTCATATAAAACTAGTAAGTGTGCACATGCTTTGCACGTGACATTTTTGATGATGATGATATTAAATAATATGTTTCCAAAATTTTCTATAATGTTGGCAAAAAAAATTCTATAATGTTTTCATATTTCTATGTCTATAAAAATTATTCTATTTATCACACTTATTTTTGTTTAGCATGTTGAATATACGATATTAGAGAAGGGCCCAAATGTTTTCTACAATTTTTTGTATTTTTTATACTTTTGTGTGTTTTCACTTTTATTAATTTTTATTATTATTTAATTGTCAAAGCAACGATTTACACATTTGACCCAAAAGGTTGAATTGTTGACTCGCCACCAAACAGGAAAACAACTCCATTTTGGGTAGATTTTAAATTTGTATTTTATTTCTATATCAATAAAAACAATTATTCTTTGTCACACCTATTTTTTTAATATGGTCATTTAATATAAGATTCAATGAAAGAATGGGAGTTAATATCGTAAATATAAGACTTAATGAAAGGGAATTGAATGAGGAGAAATGTAGTAGTTCAAATTACATTTTATGCCCTCACAATTAGAGACCAAATTCAAAAATATGGGTATTCTAGTCAAGAATAGGATTCAATGAATTCAATGAGTTAATAAACTTAAATATAAGACTTAATGAGAGGGTTTTGAATGAAGAGAAAAGTGGTTGTTCAAATTACATTTCTGTCCTTACAATGAAAGAGGAAACAAATTCAAAAAATGGGGTATTTTAGTCAAACAAAAGTTCCACATTCTCATTCACACTTTTAATAGTAGTATAGATAGTTATCTGCTCCAATCAAAACAAACTCCAAATAGCATTATTGCATTAAATCGGGATTTTACACCATGTCCTCCCCCCAACCCAGGTGCAGGCGGGATTCAATCCCGAGTCTCCGCTACGACCAATAGGAGACCTTACCAACCAGCTGGTTGGCACCTTGCTTTCATAAGGAACATTTTGCAGTGAGGGAAAATATTTATCTAAACGTCAAAATCAGCTATACTTATTGTATCAAAGTCATTCAAAGTTTATATCTATGCGGCAGCAAACATCCATCACAGCCATTGTGCCTTGGCCTTGCCCTTATCAACTTAACATACTTCAAATAATCATACTATTATCAGCAATAAAGGACAACACAGAAGAAAGTTGAAGCCAAAGTAGCCAATAAATTATGTTAAGGTGTTGGATATGGAATTTACACTTAAAAGTTGCAGTATCTGAGACAATATAGCACCCTTGTAGGTATCACATATCATAGCCAACAAATGTCACCCCACCTCATTCTTGGCATGGCTCCTTATCAAACTTTTTTTTTTTTAAGTGAAAAATGATTTTATTAATAAGAAAGGGAGTGTACATTCACCCAAAGAGGAAGCACAAGATGTTACATCCCCTTAGAGGTGAGAGCATAAAACAAACTTAACATAATACAATCAAGTGGCAGAAAATAACTCAACCCTTGAGACCCCTTGTTTTGCCAAAGAATCTGCCATGGCATTTGCTGATCTGCTGACCCACTGATAGATGACTGACATATTCCTTGTAAGCCAATTAACTTTCTTAAGAAGATCCATGTAGCCCCATAGAACTGTTTCTGGACTCAACAACCAACCTACTACCACCTTAGAATCTCCCTCAACTATCAGATTTTCCACTCCTAGTTGGTTTGCAGCATGTATTCCTTGCACCGCAACCAGTATCTCAGCCCTTGTTTAATCTCCAACTCCCACTAGTCCCAAGAATAGGGATAGGATGTTTCTACCCTTACCTCTTAAGATCCCTCCTATGCCCAAAGGCCCTGGATTGCCTAGACTGCTGCCATCAAAGTTCGGCTTTACCACACCCTCTGTAGGAGGTTTCCACTCTATCTGTAATTTATTCTTTTTTGGGGCTGTGAAGACCACCTCTGCCCAACTTTTCCCAAGATCATCAAAAGAATAACCTCTTAACAGATCTAAAGTTTTTAGCCAATGAATTGTTCGTCATAATGCACTTTGCTTCATCAATGCTTTTTTCCTTTTCTTGAATATTCTAAAATTCCTTTCCTCCCAAATAGTCCACAAAATGGCTGCTCTGATACACTTCCACATTACTTTCCCTCTCTTAGTTGGCTGCCCAAAAGTAGATAAATCAAAAAGCAAGTTTACTTCAAATGGCAAGGTCCACCTGCAACCAAACAACATAAATGCCCAATTCCAAATGTTAGCAGCAAAGTGGTGGTGATCCTTGTTATGCATTTTACACAGAACACACCAGTTTGGGGATATACAAAGGAAAGGTCTCTTGCTTTGCAGGTTATCCCATAGTATTGATCTTATCGTAAAAAGCTTCCCAACAGAAAACAGCTACTTTAAGGGGAATGGACCTTGACCAGATTTCTTTGACAGGGAACTCCAAAGAGAGAGGGGCAGAACAAAGGGACTCGAGATAAGAAGCACAAGTAAAGGAGCCATTAAGAGTTAGGGTCCCAATTCTTCTATCGAGTTTAGAGAGGTCCAAACAAATAGAGTCCAAAAGAAGCAAGAGATCAGACAAACCTCTACGAAACCCAAAATTCCAATTCAAAGACAAGGGGAGAACGGGGGGGGGGGGGGGGGGGGGAAGAAATCTTGAAATAGGCTCCTTTTTAAAGAGGGAGATAGTGCAAAGGGAGTGAAAGCAATCTTTTAGAGGTTGAGAGCCCACCCAAATACCTTCCCAGAAAAGAACAGAATTACCAGAGCAAACGTCATATCTTACATACCTAAGGAAATTAGGGAGGGTGCCTTAAATAGCCTTCCAAGGGGTTGTAAGTGAAGCCCATCAAAATACTCCCACATCCCAACCAGTCTCAAAACAACCATGAATGCTAGCCACCACCCCATGCCATAACCTCTCTTTCCAAGGGCCACCTCCAAAGCCACTTACCTAGAAGAGCTTCGTCCTTCCTAGCTATCTATCCTAGCCCTATCCCCCCTTCTTTTTTGATTCAGCTCACTACTTCCCAGCTGACCAAATGATCCTTTTTTCCTTCCCCTGGCTCCCATAGGAAGTCCCTCATCAATTTTTCAATCCTCTTTGCTTCCCTGTTAGGTACCCTAAAGACTGACAGAAAATAAATTGGCAAATTAGCCAATGTAGCTTTTATTAAGGTCACTCTACCCCCTAAAGAAGTGTAGTTCCTCCTCCAAGTCGCCAATCTTTTTTCAAACTTTTCCACCGCAGGGTTCCAAAATAGACTTTCCTTTGGGTTGGCACCAAGGGGAAGTCCTAAATAGGTCAAAGGCCACTCAGAATAAGAGCAATCTAAGCAAGCGGGGATAGATTCCAAAACCCCTTCATCCAAGTTCAATCCAACCATGCAACTCTTTTCAAAATTGATTTTCAAATTAGAGGCATTCTCAAAGAGAATAATTAGATTCTTTAAGCTTCTCACTTCCACCAAATCACAACCCTCACAAAAGATGATAATGTTGTCTGCAAACTAAAGGTGGGTTACCAGAATTCTATCTCTACATATTCTCCAACCTCTCAATAACCCAGCCCTATCTGCATCTGATAAAAGTCTACTAAAAGCATCAACAACCAAAGTGAATAAGAAGGGGGATAGTGGATCACCTTGTCTTAGGCCCTTACAGGCTGGGGAAAAATCATTAACTACCCCATTGACTAGAATAGAAAAATGACAAGAGGAAAGGCATCCCTTGATCCATTTACACCATTTATTCCCAAACTTGCAATCAAGGTTCAAAGTTTCGATACGATACAAGTTTCGGTCGTATTGTATCGGTACTTAGAAGCAGAAGGAACTTTATTTCTTTTTGTTTTTTTTTTTTTCACATTTTGGTTTTTTGGAAAGCTTTTAACATGCTTTTTATTATTAAAGAAATATTGGGGGTCCGAAACACCTGGAAACAAGCGTTTCGAACCGTATCTTTTTCAAAAGAGACGATACGATACGCCCCGTATCAAGCGTATCGTATCGATACTTTGAACCATGCCTGCACTTCATGAGCACCTCTAACAAGAAGCTCCAGTCCACTAGATCATAGGCCTTTTCAAATTTACAAACAAAGCCTTGATTACCTAATCTCCGCATCTCCTCCATGCATTCATTTGTTGTTAAAATTTGATCAATTATTTGTCTCCCCTCAACAAAAGTACCTTGAGCTTGACTGATGATTGAGGGGAGCACCTTTTTTATCCTCAATGACAAGACCTTGGCCAGAATTTTGTAAATGCTAGTAACCAAACTGATAGGTCTAAAGTCTTTTGGATGAATGACCTCTTTCTTCTTTGGAATCAGGGCTAGAAAAGTAGCATTAACTCCTTAGCTTATTATTGAGCTTTCCTCAAACTCTCTAAAGACCTCGAGCAAATCTTCCTCAATGACATTCCCACAATCTTGAAAGAAAGCCTCTTGACAGTGTAGCCGGCCAGAGATAGGTGGAAGAGGACAGAAGAGAAAAAAAGAGAAGAGAGGAGAGAAGAGAGAAGGTTTGCAATGTAACAATACTAGCGGTGCCAGTGTTTATTTTACTATATATAGGGCGACAGAAATAACAAGGGAAAAGACCCTTGTGCCCTTGAGTACAATAACAGACATAACAGAAACAAAAAAAACGAAATAAAAAATACTTTAATTAGACAAACAAGCCTTAACAACTACAACTAAGTTATTTTAACATTATTCCAACACTCCCCCTCAAGTTGGAGCATAGATGTCAATCATGCCCAACTTGTCACACAAATCTTTGTGCCGCACATGATGAAGACCTTTGGTGAAGATATTTGCAAGTTGCTCTTCCGAGTTGACATATGGTGTGCACACTTCTCCACTTTCAAGTTTCTCTGATAAAATGCTTGTCCACTTCAATGTGTTTCGTCCTATCATGCAGAACTGGATTAGCAGCAATATTGATGGCTGCTTTATTGTCACAGTAGAGTGACGTAGGATTGCTTACTGCGAAACCCAGTTCACCTAACAAATTTCTTATCCACATGATTTCCGCAACCCAATGAGCCATCGCTCTATACTCAGCTTTAGCACTGGATCTAGCCACCACACTTTGTTTTTTGCTTCTCCAATCTGCATTAGTATATACTTCCACTTTTAATTGATTGTGTTTCTGGAACAAGCCAGTCCCAGGAAACTTCTTGAGATATCTCAAAATCCTCTCTGCAGCCTCAAAGTGAGTTGTCATTGGGTTGTGCATGAATTGACTAAGGACACCCACTGCATAGGCAATATCAGGCCTGATCATAGACAAATACAGAAGTCTCCCAACGAGTCTCTGGAACATCTTTACATCTTTCAAAAACTCTCCCTGACTGTCTCCTAGATAATGATTAGGTTCAATAGGTGAATCAAACCCCCAACTTGCCTGTATCTTCTAGTAGATCTAGTACATACTTCCGTTGGGAAATAAAGATGCCCTTGTGAGAGCGGGCAACTTCAATTCCAAAAAAGTATCGTAAGGAGCCTAGATCCTTCACCTCAAATTTAGTGGCAAAGAATTTTTTTTGTCTCTGAATTTCAGCCTCCCAATCTCCTATGATCACAATGTCATCCACATACACAATAAGAGCTACAATTTTACCTTCACCTCTTTTTACAAACAAAGTATGATCTAACTGGCATTGTTTGAATCCCATTTGTTGGGCTGCTACATGGAACTTACTAAACCAAGCCCGAGGTGATTGTTTCAATCCATATAGGGACTTTTTCAACCTGCACACCTTTTGTTCACTGCCTTTGGCACAGAACCCTGGGTTGGGTCATGTACACCTCCTCTTCCAAATCACCATTCAAGAAGGCATTCTTGATGTCCAATTGGTGAAGATCCCAGTCAAGATTTGTTGCCAAGGAAAGGAGAATCCAGATGGAGTTCATCTTCGCTACAGGAGTAAAAGTCTCTACATAGTCCACTCCATATAGTGTGAAGCCTCTTGCTACCAGTCTAGCCTTGTACCTTTCAACAATTCCATCAGCTTCGTGTTTCATTATGAACACCCACTTGCACCCCACTGGTTCCTTCCCCTCAGGAAGATCTACCAACTCCCACGTACCATTTTTGTGTAAGGCATCAATTTCTTCATGCATTGCATCTGTCCATTCAACTTTGTGTTAGGCACGGTACGAAGTTAAAACATGCTCATAGGACACAAAGTTAGAGATAGGATGATTAGCGGTACAAGATCTAACACTCTTTCCCCTAGCAAACAGGAATATTAAGATCATTGGGGACATGTGAATCAACATTTAAAAGAGCAATGGGAGCAAGTGTACCTGGCTGATGAAACGGATCTGCCTCGAGTGAATGCGATGATGTTGGTTGCATAGTGTCCGGCTACACAGCTCTTGAACTCTGCTGGCTCTTATGACGACGATGGAAAACCCGAAATGGAGGAGGATCGGATAAAGGAGGTAGTTGAATCTGAGTCGTCGCCTGTTTCTCCTCAACCCTACTCTCCCCCTAAGGAGAAACCAAGAAGAACGGTTGACTCTCAAAGAATGAGACATCAATGGAAACATAGTACTTGCAGGCAATGGGATCATAGCAACGATACCCCTTTTGAGATGAGGGGTAACCAAGAAAAACACAAGGAATAGCCCGAGGGTCAAGTTTACCACGAGTAGGTGATAGGTTGTGGACAAAACAACGACACCCAAAAACACGCATCGGAATGGTGGATAGCGGGGCTGTAGGGAACAGGAGCTGATGTGGGGCCTTATACTCTAGTAGCCGAGAGGGCATGCGATTGATGATATATGTCGCACACAATGCTACATCCATCCAGAACTGTTTTGGCACATTCATATGAATCAGCAAGCCACGAGCAACTTCGAGAAGGTGACGATTTTTTCGTTCAACCACACCATTTTGTTGGGGTGTCCTGGCACAAGAGCTTCGCTGAAGTGACCCACTCAAAGCAAAGAACTTCGTGAGATCACTATGGAAATATTCCTTTGCATTGTCCGACTGGAAAATATAAAATTCCATTTGGAACTGAGTGAACACCATGCGTTGAAAATCTTTCACAATTTGTGGCACTTCATCTCGAGATCGCATAGGATAAACCCAAGTGTATCGAGAATAATCATCAATCAAAGTAACAAAATACTTATAGCTAGCAGCAGTAGGTAGAGTAACAAGGCACCAAACATCAGAATAAACAATATGAAATGGAAATTCAGATCTTTTATTTCTTAAAGGTAAAGAACTTCTACAATGCTTACTCAACTGACAAGTTTGACACTATAACTGACTCACTGACAATGATTCAAACAACTTTGGGAACATAACTTTTAACGACTCAAAAGAAAAATGACCTAAACGACTATGCCATAAATAGGCCCGACTCTCACTCGACGAACTTGTGGACTCAGTCGCCATTAGACCAGCATTATTCTCCAACACATAGAGACCATCCACCATGCTTCCTCTACCAATCGTCTTCCCCGAGATCAAATCCTGAAACACACATGAAGACGGAAAAAAGGGGACTGAGCAATTCAAAGAGATTAATACTACTAATGGACAACAAATTAATAGGTAATTCGAAACATGTAGGACATTAGGAAGAGTAAGGCCAAGTGGGAGAGATATGGTGCCTCGGCCAGCTATGGTAGAAAAAGAACCATCAGCTAGTCTTACCTTATCTCTCCCAGAGAGAAGGTTATATGTATGGAACAAATTTGACTTACCGATCATGTGATTTGAGGCTCCGGAGTCAATAATCCAAGGTGAATCAATAGTATGAGATGACACATGGAAGGCTGTGGCATTACCTGATGTAGACGCAAATGAGGTAGGAGTAGGCCCAGAATCCACCTGGCAGAGAGTCCTACCATACAAATTCAAATGTTCACGGAAGGAGTTGATAATATCTTCCTTAAGGTCAGAACCGGGATGTCTCCCCTGAGTTACGGAAGGACTAGTATCTGTCGATGCCAGATTAACTGAGTTATACCTTTTTTGATTCTGCTGGCCTGGTTTCTTGCCCTGATCCGGTGCTGACTTCTTACCCAAATCCTGTGCCCATTTAGGTTTTCCATGGAGATCCCAGCATGTATCTTTAGTGTGTCGTGTCTTCTGGCAGTGAGTGCACCAAAGTTTTCTTTTATCTTCTGTTTTTTTTTTATTGTCACCCCTTTTAAAGCCACCTCCGACATTTGTATCTGAATTTCCCCGGACCGCTAGGGCAACTGACTCCCCTTTTACACCATTCATCACACTTCTTCTGCTTTCTTCTGACTGCACCAAGGCATACACCTCCTGGACTGATGGCAAGTCTTTACTACCCAAGATCTGTACCCTGATGGACTGATATGACTGATTCAGCCCTAGGAGAAAAGCGAACACGCGTTGCTGTGATACAAGTGACTTATAGGCCTTTGCATCTTCATCACACTTCTAATTCACATTCTGATAGTGATCAAGTTCTTTCCATATTGATGTCAAATCAAAATAGTACATCGAGAGACTCCTCTCCCCCTGTTTGCAAGTAGAAGATTCTGCTTGTAGTTGATATATCTTGGCATACTGTCTCTGTTCTGAATAAGTGGACTTCGCTTGTTCCCATATCTCACAAGCAGTTTCAACCCACATAAAGGTCTTCCTTACTTGTGGCAGCATTGAAACCAAGAGCCAAGACATCACCATACTGTTCTCTTGGTCTCACCTATCATGCTCAACACTTCCATACTTCAGTTCCTTTACTCTCCCATTGATGTATCCTATTCGCCCCCTAGTAGCGATGTAGAGTTTTATCCCCCTAGACCACTCAAGGTAATTCAGACCATCAAAGGGAATGACAGCCATGAGAAAGCTCATATCCATTCCCCCACTCACTCCATTGTGGCTCCCTGAGATCTCTGAAGTAGCAGAATTCTCGGTTGACATGGTCAAGCAGTTAATCAGTCCCCCACACCGGACTTAGGACCCCTCCTTACTCCACAAAGCAATGCTCTACTCAGTTCACACCCACACACTCGGGTTTACCAACCAGATTGAGCACAAACAGTACCAAACTCTGGACAAAACTGAGGTAATATTCGACAGTTTCAGACCTGTATAGTTTTATCAGTCCCCACCTACCAGAATTCCAGAATGGCTAACAGCCACTAATCAGCAGGAGAGATCCTTCTTGCTTATAGTCAACTCAAACCATTGAGAAGACAGGTCAGCATTGACCTACAGTTGTCTTAACACATCAACAGGATCACATGATCCAAGAAAACTAGGGTTACACAGGTTCGACAGCATTCAGCCGCGCCAGATTCATAGGGTTTTCACTCGGCACATGACCAAGGAGAGTGAAGAAGAGAAAAAATAGGGAGAACTGTACCGGTCGTAGCTATTCTGTAGTCCAGAATCAGATTTCCTTTCTGCTAGTCTATTCGATCTATTCTTTGGGTTGATCGATCTTCTCTTGACAGTAGGGTTGATCGATCTGCTCTCTTTTAATCAACATTCCCGCTCTGATACCATGTTGACAGTGTAGCCAGCCAGAGATAGGTGGAAGAGGAGAGAAGAGAAGAGAAGAGAAGAGAGGAGAGAAGAGAAAAGGTTTGCAATGTAATAGTACTGGCGGCGCCAGTGTTTATTTTACTATATATAGAGCGACAAAAATAACAAGGGAAAAGACCCTTGTGCCCCTTAGTACAATAACAGACATAATAGAAATAAAAAAACGAAATAAAAAACACTTTAATTAGACAAACAGGCCCTAACAACTGCAACTAAGTTATTTTAACATTATTCCAACAAAGCCATAGTAAATCCATCCGGCCCTGGGGCTTTAGATCTATCCATAGAAAAGATAGCATGTCTAATTTCATCCTCCTAAAAGTGCCTTTCCAACCATCATTTATTTTCCTCAGAAAGTCTTGGCCAAGTAACACTTTCCAACTCCACCCTATTACCTAGAGGCCTCCTTAGAATAGATTTGAAATGGGCAACGAAACAATTGGCTATCTCTTCTTGAGACTCATGCGTCACTCCATCCACTTCAAGCTTAGTGACCAAAATTTTCCTCCTCCTCCTCCTCCCATTGGCCATCTCATGGAAGAATTTAGTGTTTCTATCACCTTCCATAATCCATTTGCATCTAGATTTTTCCCTCCAGGAAATTTCTTCCCTTGGTAGTACCTCTTCTAGATCCCTCTTCAACTTCGATCTCAATTCTCGCTCCTACATGTTCATGGTTCTTTGGGACTCTTTCCCATCTAACTCCTCTATCTAGCAAAGATGATTTTGATTCCTCTAATCTCCCAAAATGGTCTTTATTCCAATCCTTTAATTTTGATCTCAAACTTCTTAGTTTTTTGTGGAATCTCACCCCACTTATATCTTCACTCCACCATTCCTCAATCTTCTTCACAAAGTCGGGGTGTGTCAGCCACATGTTTTCAAATCTAAAGAGTCAAGGACCAAGCCTAAAAGGTTCTTATCCTAACTCAATAGGACAATGGTCAGAAGTAACTCCAGGTAAAGCTCTAGCTACCAAATCCCTCCAATGACTTTCCCAACTTTCATTAAAAAGAAATATGTCAAGCTTTGAGCAGGTTGGGGTTTCCTGGTAATTAGACCATGTAAAGTGAGCTTGTAGCAGAGGAAGTTCCTTTAACTCATAACTTCCTAATGCTAGTTGTTATGGTCTGATGGGGGTTGTTTGATTCATTAGTGAAGCGGATTAAATTAAAATCCCCCCCCAAACACCAAGGACCATCCCACAAACCCTGAATCCCTGATAATTCTTCCCAGAATTCATTCCTTTCTCTATACTTACATGATCCATACACATTGGTTAGTACCTAGCTGAAACCATCCTCCACACTTTTAAACTTGAGGGATACTCAGAAACTCCCTATTAATTCCTCCACAATCTCCACAACATCTTATCTCCAAAAGGTGACAATACCCCCTGAAGCCCCCAAATAAGGTGCTGAAACCCAACTAATTCCTCTAAATTTCCAAACACTTCTAGTCCATCTTCTGTCAAGTTCAACTAACATGGTCTCCTGTGACATTACAATATCCAGCCTTTCCCTTCTAAGGAGATCATTTATTGCTCTTCTCTTCCTTGCTCTGCCTAAGGCCCTCACATTCTAGCTGATAAATTTCGTAGGAAAACAAAGAATTGGATACCCACCTCAGTTTACAGTCCCCTACTTAGGGATCTTCCTTCTCTCCCCTCTTCCACTGAATTCTATATCTCCATTTATGTCAGAAATTAGTCTCTCCACCTCTGATCTTTTCTTTTTCCGACGGTTGTTTGCTTGTCCAGATGTGCAAGATAACACCTTTGATGCCTTTAGAGGACCCAATTTTCTAAGATTTTCCTCCGGAGATTCTTCTATAAGTTTATATTCCTCAAGGAGTTCACAAATTTGTCCCCAAATCCTCTCCAATTCCTCCTGTAATTTTTTCAATTCAGGTTTTCCTAGCACAGTTACACAGTCCTCAGTCACACTATCAGAAGCTTCCGCTTGAACTTTAAGGTTTTCTATATTTCTTTCCAACCAGTCCTCTCTTTATTTATATTCCTCAAAATAAAAACATATATGATCCCATATCTTCTCTAACTACTCCTATTTCCTTTTTCTCCTTAGTCCTTCCTCTTTGCCCTCAAATTTGACACCCAACAGCTCCCCATCCCTGGTCATTCCTTGTGGTTGGGGAGCAAGGGTACCTATTCCAGGGACAATACCCATACTAGTACCCAAAAACAAATTGACAGACGTACCTGGACTTGTGGAGGAAACAATCAAAGAAGCTAGTGTCCTAGAACGGGGAAGCGGTTCAAGGATGGATGCTTCCCTAAGGTGCAATTGTGGGATCAAGTTCGGTTCAACCCAAGCTATGTTAGCTGTAGCAGCCGAAGTGACCTTTCCAAGTTGTTCCTCAAATGATGAATCTGCATTCAACAGCATAGGAGAGTTCTGTTCCACTACACCGCTAATCACCTTGTGCTGCTCTACTGAAATGGGGTTATTTTTTGGTTTAGGTGTACCCTGACTCTCCTCTGTAAAACCTTCCAAATTTGTTGCTTCCTTGGGTGAAACCAGGTACTGAGAGGGTTTTATTTGGATACCTTCTACCGAGCTCGAGCTTTTATCTTCTAGAAACAATTGTTCGATGCTGAAACTTTCACTGTCAGGAAAGGCCATCAACATCTGCTGATCCATGCTTCCAAGGCTAATTGCATCCTCAGTGTCAGAGTCTGACCAGTTCTCTTCCTCCGACGAGAACTCCACTTCAATGAATGCAGTTTTACTGCAACCCGCTGCATTTGAAACCTTAGAAGACTTCGATTGAGCATGCAAAGGAGACTTCTGGTATTTTGGATTGTGTCGTTCTGGGGAAATGACTTGTTTTCCTTTGCTTGGGACCCAAAAACAAGATGAAGTCGTCGTTGATCTGCTGTTTCCTGTTGCAGAGAGTCAAAGGGTGTTTGAAGGGAACGATGATGGACCAAACTTAGTATCCATCATCACCCCAGCAAGCTCGGTCACGTGCCCTTTTAAAGTGGTGTGTGTCTTGTTAAGAACTAGGCCAGCCTCTTTTAAAGTATGAGGCCCACTAAATCTATTAACCGACCCATTTGTTTCAATTGGGTCAACTTTTAAATGTTTCTCCCCTACCACATGACTGCTTAAAGAGTCACCCGATTCAGATGATCCACCCGACTCAAACCCATTGTCCAGTCCAAACCATGGTTTTCTCTCAATCCTTGCTCCATTTCTGTAATCTTTTGAACTTCCTGCGCATGCCTTACAATAATTTCTCCTGCCACCACCTGGGCATCGGAACTGCCACACGTCTATCTTCTCTGCCCAACATTGTTTCCCCAGGTGCTAAAATCATCAACTTGCTTCTTTTCTTTTCTGTTTTCCACTTTTGACTTTTCCAATTTTATGCTAAAGTCTCTGCATTGAAGTCCTCCCAAGCAGACCTGCTCTGTCTCCTCATCTTCTACCCTACGACCTTCCTTCCACAACTAAGCTTCAATGGAGGTCACCAGCCAAATCGGGTATGAAAGTCCATCCACCAGTAAATTTGTCCTTCTCGGAATGTCACAAGGTTTTACTCCACCAAGCTTTATCGCAGCTGAATGAAGATCATAGACAAAAACTCCTTATCAAACATTTTTTTCCACAGCTTGAAAAAGATTTTAGTGATAATGGAAAGAGAGTACAGGAATCTATGTATGACATATCTTTATACATGTAAATTTCTGACTATAAGTTCATCTTAAACTTGAGATCCTTCAGAAGAAAACAAATAAAATAACAACCATGAGACTGGATGGGAGTTCAAAATCAGTTTGTATATCCATAAATCTTCCACAGCACTTGCAAATATATCTATACATATATATACACATTTAAGTTGATAGAATCATGCTAGTCAGGAAGGGTTGATCAAGAACATCACCTACAGTCCTGCCAAAGGCTCTTTCATTCACTTCTAGAAAGGTGCATGGTTTGGGGACAGCCGGAGGACTCTATTGCTCGCTTTCCTAACTTATTAAATATTCCCTTGTACCAAGACACATCAGTCAAGGACAACTATAAATAAGTAGTTGATCAGGTGTTATGGTCTCCACATTTGAGGTGCCATGTGAACGACCGGGGTGTCATGGTTAATTTCTTCACAATCCAATCAAGCACCTTCCACCGTGCCCTCCGCATGCCATCTAAGCATCATCTTGTGTGTCTTGGGTGGGGTTACCCATGTATTTTGTATGTTGGGGATTGTCAATGGCAACAATGTAATTACCAATATGATTTTTCACCATTTTGATGTATCCTTCTATTATACCCTCAAAAGCTTAACATCTTCTTTAGGGGGAGGTAGGTAGTTAGAAGGGAACTAAGGTGTAAAGATTAAGCATGGGGGGACCCTGTCACATTTTTTGAGGAAAGTTTAACCAAATTTCATTAAAGCAAGAAGAGTACATGAGAAGATGTATATAGCAGGGGTAGAACCCCAAAGCTTACGAAGGAGGATTTCTATAGTTCTTCCAGAAATACACCCCATTTGGCTAAACCATTTGCTCTGTGATTTAGTTCCCTAGGAATCCAAGTTAGTCTTGCATTTTGGCAGTTCAGGGAGTCCCTAGCCTCTGTCAAGTAATGATTCAGTCTCCAAGGTCCATGGTCCTTTTCCTTTAACCATTTTATGGTATTTACTGAGTCCCCTGCAATTATTAAGTTCTGAATTCCCAGATTTTTCACTATTCGGATTCCTGTAAGAGATGCCATTACTTCAGCTTTTGTAGAGTCAACCAAGCCAACTGGACAACTGCAAGTCCAGCAAGTATTACCCCTTTCATCCCTAAAGCAACCTCCAATTCCAGCTAAACCAGGGTTGCCTGAAGCGCTTCCATTAAAGTTTAGGATCAACAAACTTGATAACTTTGTATTTTGATGCCTTAACGAGCATCATTTTAGGGTTACCTAGGCCTTAGAATAGTCAAAATGTGTCATTTTCCCAATTAAATTCAATATTGTGACCTCTGAGGGTCCCTGTGCAAATCCTAGAAAAAATGGGGAAATTTCAGGGCTGAAATGCAGTTTTAGGGAAGCTGGTGTGAATTCCAACTGAGAGGGGGTGTTTCTATGAAAAACTGAGCACAGGAGGGCGCCTCCTATCTGCCAAACCCAGATAGGCGCCCCTCTTACTGTATTAGCATACTCCCCTCTCCTTAGCTAACCCTAGGACGCCTCCCCACTCATTCTTTTCACCTCTAACAAACCCTAGCCACCCCTAACTATCAAATCTCCACCCTCCACTCTCTCCTAACTTCTAATCTCAACCATCCAAGCCTTAGCAGCCCCTCATACCCTTAGATCTCTCCCTAGACAGCATCCTAGCCTTACACCTCACTCCTTAAACCTCAACCAATCACCTTAGGGTACCACATCACACAGACCAATCACCTTTCTCCAGCTATAGGCGCCCAAATCTGCACCCTCCATTCTGGGCGCCCAAATCTCAGCCCTACATAATATTGGGCGCCCTCTCCTTCTCTTTTCGGCCTTAGGATCTCCTTAAAACAATCCTAAACCTCCATTCTCAAACCCTAGGGTGCCCATATTTTTGCATAAACCCAAGAACTGCCCATCTCTTCCTCTCTAATCCCAGTTATGTCCACCCTTCTCTATAGAAAGGACCCAAGGGGCCCTTGAGAAAGGGTTGGTCAATTCACCCAGTTCACAAGGCAAAGGTTTCTTGAGGAATTCAAGGGTTGTAGAAAGGAAGGACGCCCAGATCTTGTCAGGAGGGGTTTCTGCAAGTAGTCCAGTCAATCTGCAACTACTGCCACTAAATTTGATCGACCATCCCTTTCATTTTCTTTATTTTCTTTTATGTTATTTTTATTCTGGCAATCTTTTAGATTTAATTTCGGTTAGGTTTTACCCCCAGGTAAGACGGAAGGCTGTTCTTGAGAAGTTTAAGGGTAGAGAAAGAAGAGAACACCCAGGCAAGAGGAGGGGTTCCTGCTTGCAGTTTGCCTAGCCACTACTGCCACCTCTAGATCTGGATCCCAACCAGTTTCCCATAGTTTTAGATTTACTTTTTACGCGTGTTTTTATTTTCCTTTCTTTAATTTCTAGTTTTTATTTTATTTATGCAATTTATTTTTATCAAATTTAATTTTTGTCTTCCTTTCTACAGATCTGAAACCCGGCCAAGTAAGACGGAAGGCCCAGCTCGAGGAGTTCAAGGGTCAAAGGATATATCCAGAAACTGCTACCTCTAACCGAGTTGCAAATTTTTTATTTAGTTTTTTTTTTATTTCTGTTATTTATTTATTTTTCTACAATTTTTACTTTCAACATTGTTGGAATTTTATTTTAATGGATTCTAGTTCAGTTAATTAAATTGTGTTTCTGCAATCTCAAATCTTGTTATTTTGTCTAGATTGAAGTACGTAACAATTTTTCCCTCGCTTCCCTGTGCATACAACCCCTTTCCCATCACTAACTGCATTTTGTAGTTATTCTGAGAATCGATAAATTTATAAATATTGAAACTGGTGTTCCGAAGTAGTTAACGACACACTTCTGGACACACCAAGTTTTTGGTGCCATTGCCGGGGAAGTAATGGAAAAAAATATATATATTTTCTTTGTTCGGATCTGTTTCATTATTTTTTTATTTTTGTTTGATTACTTGATCTGTAATCTCATTTTAATTCTTGTTTCTCTTTGATTTTGCAGGACGTAATAGCAAAAGGTGGGGTACACGAGAAGATGTATATAGCAGGGGTAGAACCCCAAAGCTTACAGAGGAGGAATTCTATCACTATACAGTTCTTCCAAAAATACACCCCATTTGGCTAAACCATCTGCTATGTGATTTAGTTCCCTAGGAATCCAAGTTAGTCTTGCATTTAGGCAGTTCAGGGAGTCCCTAGCCTCTACCAAGTAATGGTCCAGTCTCCAAGGTCCCTGCTCCTTTTCCTTTGACCATTTTATGGTATTTCCTGAGTCCCTGCAATTATTAAGTTCTGAATTCCCAGATTTTTCACTATTCTGATTCCTGTAAGAGCCGCCATTACTTCAGCTTTTGTAGAGTCAACCAAACCAACTGGACCACTGCAAGTCCAGCAAGTATTACCCCTTTCATCCCTTAAACAACCTCCAATTCCAGCTAAACCAGGGTTGCCTGAAGTGCTTCCATCAAAGTTTAGGGTCAACACACTTCCATTGAAAACAAGTGGATGTATCAGGCTTGCTTGTTGAGGATGTGGAAGAAACAGAAAAGTGTGAGCATCTCTGTTGAGGTCATTGACTGAAAGACCTCTGAACAGATCCAAGTTGACAGTCCAGGGGTTAAAGGTATAAGTGATGTCTGAGATCAGCTCTTCAATAGGTATGAATTTATTGGTAAACAAGCATTTGTTTCTTTCCTCCCAAACTCCCCACAATAATGCATGTAGTACAGTTTGCCAATGAACTTTGCCACTTTTGCTTAGTCCTGTACCTTGCCACTGATGCACAAAATCCATAATATGCTTTGAGAATACCCAACTGTAACCAGCCAGATTCAAGAAATGGGACCAAATCTTTTGAGTAAACTTATAGTGAAGAAGAATATGATCAGCTGATTCACCTTCATTTAGACATTAATAGGCAAGCATGGGGAGATAATAAAGGGTCTTCCCAAGTTCTTCTGAAGGAGGTCACAGGTGTTTATTCTCTGAAGACGAGCTTCCCAGACAGAGAAACAGACTCTTGAAGGAATACGGTTGCACCAGAAATTCTTGAAGGGGAAGGAAGAGCTTTGTTCACCTGCAGTTAGAGCCTTGAACATAGACTTAGAAGAAAATCCGCCTATTGGGTGGAGGGTCGAAATTCGGGTGTCAGAGGAGTGGGAGATGCAGACTTCTTCATGGGTCTGTAAAAGAGCAACTAGGTCAGAAATATCAAGGTCCCTTAGGAGTCTTCCAAGGTGTAGGTTCAAGCTGTTTTCAGCAGTAAGGTCTGGAAGGCAGGAAGAAACAGTAGCTTCTTGGTCTAAAGAAAGGTAAAAGAGTCTAGGAAAAGATGCAGCTAGGGTAGAGTCTCCCCACCAAAGGTCTTTCCAGAATTTTATTTTAGATCCATTCCCCACTTCATATCTAATAAAAGGAAAAAAAAAAAAACTAGCGTGAGTGGAGACTATACCTTTCCAGGGGTTTGTTGACTTTGTTCTGTTCAAACGGAGATTGCTATCCTACTCATTTGCATTTGACCCATATTTTCTGGAGACGACAGCAGCCCAGAGAATGTTAGATTCTTTAGAGAATCTCCAAAGCCATTTACCCAAGAGAGAGGTATTTTTCTCTTTCAAATGCCCAAGTCCCAATCCTCCTTCGTCTTTTGGCTTGCAAACTTGTTCCCAACTTACCAAGTGATTTCTTTTCTCCCCTCCACCTTCCCAAAGGAAGTTTCTTTGAAGTTTCTCAATCAGATTTCTTACTTTGGTCGGAGCCTAGAAGACTAAAAGTAAGTAAACTGGCAAATTTGCTAAGGATGCATCCAAAAACAAGATGGTACCATCAGCAAAACTGTAAGTGGGAGATGTGGATCAAGTCTCTCCCCACTTCAAAACCTTTCACCAGATTTAGAAGAATGGCTTTGTCAAAAAGATGATTGAAAATGTCCATCACCAATGTGAAGAGAAAAGGGGAGAGCAGGCAACCTTGTCTGAGTCCCCGGCTGGCCTTGAAGTAGCCCTTGGGCTCTCCATTTATCAGAACTGAAAACCAGGAATGACTAATACAGCCTTTAATCCACCTGGTCCATTTACTATCAAAACCTCTTTGCTTCAAACAGTCTAAAATGCAGCCCTAATCCACTTTATTATAAGCTTTTTCAAGATCAAGCTTAACTAGGACCCCCGGTTTCCTTGAGACTTTTCTATCTCCCACACATTCATTTGCAATTAGAATGCTGTCCACAATTTGTCTTCCTTCCACAAAAGTGAATAGACTTGGGGAAATCAAATCACCTAGGACTTCTTTTAACCTTCTTGCTAACACCTTTGCCAGGATTTTAAACGTGCTCCCTATCAAACTTATTGGTCTATCCTTTACCTCCAAGAATCCCCTTTCTTTGGGATGAGGGAAAGAAAAGTTGAGATTATGCCTTTATTGACAATGCCAAAAGAGTGAAATTCCTTGAAATAATCTATTAGATCTTCTTTTACAATTTCCCAACACTTTTGGAAGAAAAATAAGGGAAATCCATCTGGTCCAGGAACCCTATCTCCATCCATACTAAAGACTGCTTCTTTAATTTCTTCCTCTTCAAAGCTTCTTTCCAACCAGGAGCTCTTGTCTGAAGCCAGAGTTGAACCTTCCCACCTGCTCAAGGAAAACTGGCTAGAGCTGTCCTCAGAATAAAGACTCCTGAAATAGGAGAGAAAGGCTTCAGAGATCTCATCGGGATTCTCCACTTCCCTTTGATTCACTTTCAGCTTAGAGATGAAATTTTTCCTGCACCTTCCTGATGCATAGTTATGGAAGAATCTGGAATTGTTATCTCCTTCCTTCAGCCATCTCACTCTCGATCTTTGCCTCCAAAAAATCTCTTCTCTTCTGACCACCTTCTCCCATTTTTTTATCAAATCAGCTCTTCTACCTTTGCTTGGGTCATCTAAGATGCCATTTTGCTCTCTTCTATCTAACTCACCTAGTTCCAACAGAATTCTTTTCTTCTCAACTTCAAATGCTTTGAATTCCTCTCTTCCTCAAGATTTGAGTCTTTTCTTTAGATGTTTTAATTTCTTTAACAGCCTGAAACCCGCCCATCCCTCTACTTTGCATTCTTCCCACCAATCTACTACCTTCTTGTAAAATCTGTGTAGAGTCCAGAACTTTTACAATCTAAAAGGGGTCTTTCCTTTGATAATCCGACCAGTGTTCAACAATATTGGCCAGTGATCTGAAGTGCATCAGAGCGTAGTTCCTGGAAAAGATTGGGAAATCTCTCCAACCAATCCTGAGATAGAAGAAATCTGTCTAATCTGCAACTTATAGCATTTTCTTGCATGTTTGACCAGGTGAAGAGCCCATTGTTAAGGGGAAAATCACATAGATTGTGTCTAGAAATGAATTTGGAAAAGTTTCTCATGCTTCTAGTCAAGGCTCTACCATTTGAGTGTTCTTGACTACATCTGGTGACACTGAAGTCTCCGGCTAAGCACCAAGGAATGTCTTTGTCCTCGTGCAAGGAATCCAGTTCATCTCAAAACCTTCCTGTTTAAGGGGAAGTTAGGACCATAAACTCCAGTTAGAATCCAGTTGAACCTATCTTTATTGTTGGTGAATAAAATCGACACTGAGAATTCACCTCAGTCAATCTCCAAACCCGATATTTCATCTTCCTTCCAAGCCAGAATAATTCCACCTGCAGATACCACCGCAGGAACAGCAGACCATTTCCTTCCCCTTATCCCCCAAATAGCTTTCATTAACTTTCTATCGACTACTTCCTTTTTTGACTCCTGTAGGATGATTATGTCTGGATTTTCTCTTTTGAGAGTCACTTTCACTAGACTTATTTTGAGTTAGCTTCCCAATCCCCTGATGTTCCAGCTTAAAATCTTCATTTAGACTCTCTTATAGAAATTCCCTTGTTCGTCCTACACCCATCAGATGCACGATCCAACAAGCCCCATTGAAGCCTTTTAATTTCCCTTTTGGAGCCCTTTTTTCCACTTCTTCCCTGGTGGAGTCCCTTTTTGGTGATTTCTTTTTGAAAATTTTCTTGAAACTCTCCACTGTCCTCCCTTCTTTCAATCCCAAGGGACCCTAACACATCAACTTTGTGCCTGTACTTAACATATCAATACAATACAAAGTGCCTTCTGCTAATTCATGTGCCACCTTTGTTGCCTTTGTTATGTTATTTGCTTTGTCTCATAAGCTTACTCAAAATGCAACAGTTGGTAATAAAGCGGACAACTATTGTCGTAGTTAGTATCAGAGCAAGAGATCGGCAACACATTTGAACCCTATTGATCAATATTTGCTTAGCCACACCCAGCTTGGCACAATGAAGAGCAACAGTGGGATCTCAAAAGAGATGCAATTTGGACTTTCCCAAGCTCACAAAATCAATGAGGCACTAGACGATGACACCACCAAGGACTAAAATCCCAAAAGGGCCGAATAGCTAAAGCAAACAAGTGGGATAAGCCAGTTGATAAGCTAGCAGCCATGGACATGTATGTCTTACATTGCGAGGTCACCGTTGGTGAAACATGAGATCGTGTGGACAAACTCCACCTCAACATGGAGACTATTAAGAGAACTATGGTGGAATTGGAAGGCCGCCTAGATGAAGCCCTTAGGGAGACCCATGAGACCTTACAACACTCAAATGCTTGCCCCTCCCAAACTAGCCTTCAAGGCATGATGGACAAGATTCCAAGCTCAATTTGATGAGATGAAAAGGGAATGGGAAACCATGAAGCTAGCCGTATCCACTTCCACCAACATGCAAGCACAACTTGATGAGATGAGGGATGAGCTAACAATCCTGAAAAGGGCAATGGCCAACTCTTTCGCTTCCTCATCTATTTCAACCATCACACACATCAAGATACGACAACCAAAGAACCAATGCCGTACTCATGTGCTTGAGATGCTCAGGAGCTTGACAACCATGTACCACTAGCTTGAGTGGGGGAAATCGAAAGGTGAACTATACTCGGGAAAGGCCGCCCTACACCAACAAGCCAGACAATTATCAAGAAGGAAAGAAGCCACAAAAAGACCATAGCTCCCAAAACTACAAGTACACAAGGAAACCCACAACTCCTCTTTCACCTTGCTTCATTTGTAATGAAATGCATTGGACCAACGACTACACTACAAGGAAGAAAACCAATGCCCTCAACACCCAACTTAGTGATGAGGAGAAACTCACTCCGGCGCCAAGGGTGGGTGCCCTTGGGTGCCCTACAACTTATCAATGCTATGGCAAAGAAAGAGGCCACATCTAAATGGCCCAACAAGACCCACAAGGGGCTGAAATATGTAGGCATCACCCTCAGTGGGAAGCCAACTTAGGCCCTAGCAAATACATGTGCAACTCACAATTTCATCTCACTCGCCAAGGCAAGACAAATTGACTTGACCACCCTCAAAACAATCAGGGTGGATAAAGGCCATTAGCTCAAGGGCCAAGGTAGTAGAAGGCATGGCTTGTAGGGTAAAACTCCAAGTCGGACCCTAAAAGGGGAAGATCAACCTATCTATGGTACCCTAGATGACTTTCAAGTTGTTATGGGAAGTAGCCCTCATGCCACACATTGGCAGTCTACTCATCTTTGACGAGAGTTCCCCGTGTATGATCCCGATGACAACTATAGTCAAGGTACATGGGAAAGCGAGTCTTAGTTCTACAATTATACCAAGGAGAAGACAGCCAACACCCGCTCCACCCCAGGAGTAAAGAATACTCCTACTCTTGAACCCACACCATTGCATCAAGGATGGATATGGATGTCATCATAGCCTTCGTCAAAGTCGTTTCAGCACCAACCACAACACAACAATCATTCAGCTAAGAAGGCTCAAGGAAGACCCAAGATCATCTCGAACACCATCCCAATCTACTACCAATCTAATTGGGAGAGAGCACCAACCACTCCAATTAGGAACTACAGCCCAACATTGCCTTGATCCAATATTTATAGTAGCCATGTGAGGAAACACCCTTGGGGAACCAACACTCCCACCATCCAAAACCTCAATCCATCCTAAACATGGCTTCAACATATCATAGAAACAAACTCAACCTTCCGATGTCCTACCTTGAAGCCGCTCACCAAGCCCTCAACTCAAATTTTAGCCACTAGATTCCCTAACCTAACAAGAACCATCAAGCCTACCACCCAAGCCTTGAGAAATTAGATGTTCGTGAAGAAATTCAAGAATCCTCTCACACCAGCACAATCAAGGATCAAGATGAAGCTAATCTCCAAGGACATAGATCAAATTGAGTGGGGGAGACTATCACAATTGATCTCTTCACCATGCCATCAAGCACAACCCACTGTGCCCTCAGCATGCCATCTAAGCGTCACCTTTTGTGTCTTAGGTGGGGTTACACATGTATTTTGTATGTGGGGGATTGCCAATGGAAATATTGTAATTACTAGTATGGTTTTTCACCATTTCAATGTATTTTTTTGTCAGACTCTCAAAAGCTTAACATCCTTTTTAAGGGGAGGTAGGTAGTTAGAAGGAAACTGTTATGATTCGACCTACCTTGGAGTTCTGTTTGTCTGAGATCAATCACGTAGAGAGAGGTAGAAAGGTGGAAGAAAGAGAGAGAGAGAGAAAAGAAGAAAATCTGGTTCGAACTAGAAGTCAAAGAACATAAGTCCCATTCAGCCAGACGTGTGCTTTTATTATTAAAATTAATGAAAAAGACATATGTGCCCTTATTTAAGTAAGGGGCACTGGTTCTAACACAATATTACAGATCAACAACCATAATCTAAGTATAAAGACAGAAATACCCCTACGCTAACACTCCCCCTCAAGCTGGCGAGTATAACATATGCAATGTCTAGCTCTCCATTTAGCACCTTCTCCCTCACAAAGTGACAGTCAACCTCGATGTGCTTGGTTCTTTCATGAAACACCGGATTAGAAGAAATATGAACTGCAGCTTGATTGTCACAATAAAGCTTCATTGGAGTATTGATGTTGTACCCTACTTCCTGTAGAATGTTCCTTAGCCACACTAGTTCACAAGCAGTATGCGCCATAGTCCTATATTCTGCTTCTGCACTACTTCTTGCCATGACTGTCTACTTCTTACTTTTTCATGTCACTAGGTTACCTCCCAGGAAAGTGCAATAGTCTGTGGTAGACCGCCTATCAGACATAGAACCGACCCAGTCAGCATCAGAATACCCTTCTATTTCAAGTTTTCCGCCACTTTTGTATATCAAACCGCAACCTGAAGCCCCTTTTAAATACCTTACAATTCTCAAAGTTGCATTCCAATGAGGAATCATAGGTTTCTGAATGAACTAACTCACCACACTAACCGCAAATGAGATGTTTGGCCTAGTAATGATTAGGTAGTTCAGTTTACCTACAAGTCATCGGTATCTGCCAGGGTCTTCAAACACTTCACCCATATCACTGCTTAGCCTAGTATTTGTGTCCATAGGTGTTTTAGTTGGTTTAGTACCCAACAAGCCTGTTTCTTCCAGCAAATCAAGCACAGATTAATACCATACTTAGATCTTGCTACCTCTATCCCCAAGAAATATTTCAGTTTACCAAGATCCTTTGTCTGAAAATGATCCTATAGATAAGTCTTTAGCCTATCAATACCCATGTTATCATTCCCGGTAATAACAATATCATCTACATACACCACCAACAGTATTTTTCCTCCCGGAGAGTCATGACTGAATACAGAATGATCAACTTGGCACTGTTTCATACCAAACTTCTTTACTACCTCACTGAACCTACCAAACCATGCTCGAGGAGATTGTTTAAGCCCATATATAGGCTTCCTTAGTCTGCACACCTTACCATCCTCCCCCTGAGCAACAAACCCTGGAGGTTGCTCCATGTAGACCTCCTCAAGTAAGTCACCATGCAAACAAGCATTCTTGATATCAAGCTGATATAGCGGCCAATCATACATAGCTGCAAGAGAGATCACAACACGAACTGACCCTATCTTAGCAACTAGTGAGAAGGTCTCTGTGTAGTCAATACCATAGGTTTGGGAGTACCCTTTTGCAACCAACCGCGCTTTCAGGCGTTCAACAATACCATCAGGCAGATACTTAACTGTATAAATCCATTTACAACCAACAGCTTGCTTCCCAGAAGAAAGAACGGTGAGGTCCCAAGTATGATTATGATGAAGGGCTGAAAGTTCTTCTTCCATCGCACAGCACCACCCTGGAGAGGCAAGGGCTTCCTGGACATCCTTAGGGACAACGACTGATGATAACATGGTGACAAGCTGGCGATGGGAGGCGGAAAGGTGAGTAAGTGAAACATAATTAGAAATAGGATGAAGGGTGCAAGTGTGTTTACCTTTCCGCAAGGCAATGGGGAGATCAAGCTCAGATGCTAGGTTTGGATCTAGAGCCGGATCTGTCGACGGAAATGTAGCCGGAGTAGTAGCTGGTACGCGTGGGCGATGTGTATACACATGACGGATAGGTGGGCGTTCAATAGGTGGTGGCACCGGAGGCAAGGATTTGGTCACGGCTGGAACAAGGGGAAGAGGGTCGGCAACGGGAAGTGGAAGAGGAGGTGATGAGGAGGAAGAAGCATCACCGGACCCCAAAAAGAACGGAGTAGACTCAAAGAAGGTGACATTAGCACACACAAAGGACCACCGAGAACTAGGATGGTAACACTTATACCCTTTCTGGGTCCGGGAATAGCCAAGGAAGATGCACTTGAGAGAACGAGCATCGAACTTGTCGTTCCCGGGACCCAGATTATGGACGAAGCAGACACACCCAAATACCCTAAGCGGAAGAGGGAACAGAGACAAGGCTGGAAACAAGATCGTAAATAGAGAATGACCATCAAGGATGAACGTGGGCATCCAATTAATCAGAAAGCAAGAGGTAAGCACCACATCACTCCAAAAGGGTTTGGGAACATTCATATAATGCATGAGGGATCGTGCTGTTTCAAAGAGATGGCGATTCTTTCTCTCAGCCACCCCGTTTTGTTGTGGGGTGTAGGTACATGAGGTCTGATGTATAATACCGTGTTGGTCCAGGTATTCTTGAAATGATGAGGATAAATATTCATGGCCATTATCAGAACGAAAAAATTTTAATGTGAATACCAAATTGATTACGAATCTCAGCATAAAATTTCTGAAAAATGGTAAACAATTCACTTCTTTCTTTCATTAGGTAGAGCCATGTCATCCTTGAAAAGTCATCTACAAAAATGACAAAATATCTATATCCATTATATGACATCACTTTATAAAGACCCCAAACATCGGAGTGAATCAAAGAAAAAGGACTCGATACACGGTTGTCAACCCTAGAGCTAAAGGGAACACGATGGTGTTTCCCAAACTGACACGACTCACAATCCAAAACAGAAAGTTAACTCAAAAACGGAACTAAAGACTTCAAGACTTTTAGCGACGGATAACCAAATCGGCAGTGCCACTAGAGAGGAGAAAGGGATGACTGGAGAGTTGTTGAAGTTCTTCCACCACCGTCAAGATAATACAATCCACCAGCTTCATGCCCTCCACCAATCTTCATCCCCGTCTTGAGATCTTGAAAAACACACATAGAGGGATAAAAAGTAATGGAACAGTTAAGTGATTTGGTCAACTACTAACAGACATAAGATTAAAAGGCAATTTAGGAACATACAAAACTGAGGAGAGGGATACAAGATCTAGGTCAACATTACCAACACCACAAATTGAGGATGTGGAACCATTAGCAAGGGTGACAGATTGTGATGTTGAGCAATGAGATAGGGAAGAAAGCACACCTGGAGTTCCAGTCATGTGATCGGAGGCTCCAAAGTCAATGACCCAGGGATTGGGTGTGGATGCCAAACAAGCCATACCTGAGTGAGCGAAAGTCGTCGTGTTCTGCTGTGATTGGATAAGCCTCTTATATTCATCATGGGGAACACTCACAATTTCCTTCACGGGACCATCTGTGGATGTAGGAGTTATCTGATCAGATGAATGATTCTCCTGTCTAAAGCTGGAACTGGTGTCACTAGTCACAGCATGATTGGCCCAGGTTGAGAGTGGACCATGTAGATCATAACAATAGTTAATGGTATGTCCATCCATACCACAATGAGTGCACCTCCTTGAGCCTGAGCCACGTCTTCTACCACGGACTCCCCCTGAATCTCTGCCCCCAGTACGACCACCACCATGATTATAAGTAGGCCCACCATTGCCACTTCGGCCATACACCGAACCACTACTACCACCACGACCAGACTGAGCTCCCTGAGCTCCACCTCTAGCACCACGGCCTCTCGGCACACAAAGGCAAATCTATCTGAGATATTAGAGTTCTCAGTAGATCCGATAGAAGTCCTCCGAAGTCGAGCAAATACCTCTTCTAAAGAGGGGAGAGTTGATCCTCCTAGTATTTGAGCCCGTACTGGTTCATATTCAGATTTCAGTCCCACCAAAAATCTAGTCACATCAAGTTGTTCTCTCTGTTGTTGCTAAATCTTGACATCAGAAGTGAGAGGGTGATAGATATTCAACTCATTACGTATGTTTCTCATACTGGCATAGTACTCCTCAAGACTCTGATTGCCTTGTTGCAGATTAAAGTACTCCTGATACAGCTGATACACTCTGGTTGTATTGTCCTGACCCGAATACAATTTCTTCGCATGGTCCCACACATCTTTGGCAGTGTCAAGAAACATGAAGTTTACATTAATCCTGGGTTCCATACTATTCCATAACCATGTGATGATCTGAGCATCCTCTTGCTCCCAGTCTTCATACTCGTGAGAGTCAGTGGAGGGTTTCTCCTCTCTTATATGTTTTACCTTCTTTGCCTTCAGAAAGACTTCGACGGATTTAGCCCAAGGCACATAATTCTCTCCATTTAGTTTAATAGAGGTCATCTGAACATTCAGGTAGTCTGAAGGCACCATCACATTAGGTTTACAATCATTGTTATCTCCCATTCTGCACACTTGCTGAATTCTATTACCACTGAATTCTGCACACTGCACCCGACTAGATCACACTCGCCACACTGATTTCAGCACTTGTTGTTGCTGAAAAGTGTACTCTTTACACCACAAACCCTACTCCTACGGTTACCTGAAATCTCACCACTATATGATCACAACTCTTCCTTCGAAATACACAAAAACAACATAAACCCTAGCACGCTATTGTCTGAAACCCCAGCATATGATCTGAAACATACTTCCTATTTGATCCACAACAGAAATCATGCACAAAAATCTCTTACCTTATCACTGAAGGAACAACCACACGAGCAGAAAATCAGTCCACACAAGACAGCCATTGTACCACACAGATCGGCCCTCTTCTCTTCATCAATTAGGGGAGGGCGATCTTAGAAACCACAGCAACCAACTACACAAGACACGACTGGAGGCATAGAAACCTCCAAGGGGAGAGGGTGATCACTCCTTTTCAGTCCTTTCCCTTATCTCCAGTTGAATGCAGGAAAATGAAGAGAAACCCTAGATAGGGTGCGCAGAGAATAGAAATCTAGGCCAGACAGAAATCTAGGCAGATTCAAGTGGCTCTGATACCATGTTATGATCCGGCCTGCCTTGGAGTTCTGTTTGTCTGAGATCAGTCACATAGAGAGAGGTAGAAAGGTGGAAGAAAGAGAGAGAGAAAAGAAGAAAATCTGGTTTGACCTGGAAGTCAAAGAACATAACTCCCATTCGGCCAGACATGTGCTTTTATTATTAAAATTAATGGAAAAGGCATATGTGCCCTTATTTAAGTAAGGGGCACTAGTTCTAACACAATATTACAGATCAGCAACCTTAATCTAAGTATAAAGACAGAAATACCCCTACACTAACAGGAACTAAGGTGTAAAGGTTAAGCACAAGGACCCCTAACACAAAACGGTGTGCCTATACTTGCCTTTTACTAATTCGCATGCCACCTTTGTTGCCTCTGTTGTGTTATTGCTTTGTCTCATAGGCTTACTTGACATGCAACAAGTGCCACACCCACACAGGGCCTCAACAATTAGCCCTGTGACAAGGGGGTGGGCTTTTTTATTATCTACTTAAAGACTTCAGCAGAGCCAAAATTCAAGTGGGAGTAGATGGTGCAATGTCACAAGGACCTAACCAAGATAGCAATTTCTGTGTAAAATCTTTTTTTTATTCTTTGATTGGACCAGCATGACAATTCTCCCCTTGGAAGTGGTTGTGGGCATTCATGTGCTATACAAGGTATCACTTTTTCATGTAAACTGCTATTTTGGACAAGTTCAGGGAAGCAAGGTAACTCCAACAAATTCTCTTGTTGACTCTCTAGCTTGACAAGGAATAAGAAGACAACGTCTAGTTTGGGGCAGTTTATCCTTTAGAATAAAACTGCTCCTGTACTTGAAGCTGTATCTGAGAAGTGTGGAGAGCAGCAATTGCTGGTTCAGCTTGTAACATAAAGAAATATGCACTCACCTTGTACACTATTTTCACATTTATTTTTGGAACAAATGCAAATTAAGAAAAAAATTTAAATAATTTTGAATTAGGCGTAACATCAAAAGGTCGCGCATCTTTCGCTGACGTGGTTAAAAAAAGAAGTGGGCTGTGAGTTAGAGTATCTAAACCAGTAGGAGGTCCGACCGGTTCAAACTTTGGGTGGAACCCCAATCCACGTGCATGTTTAAGTGCACACGTGATTCGAGGTTTGTAGCGGGAGACTATAGATGATAGCGACCATCTATTTTCTTCCTCCTCGAAGAAGGCTTGCAGAGAAGTTGCTACCTCTTCCAAAAGGTCTGTGCGGAACTCGAGCTCCTTACAGTGGGTTTCTCGCACAACTTCGGATGATCCTAGGGTGGGAAGATCTTCGCTAGACCGGTCAAATCCCAGATACGCCAGAGATTGTAATGTAGAGAAGGAGGGTTTTGATGAAGGTTGGGTAGACTGTGATACCAAAGATGTAGATACGGAGGAAGATCTAGAAAGCCAATCTAGCCTAGGCAGTGCTGAGTTCGGTAAGGTCGCAGAGGAAGAAATCGCCGGAACTCTTAACTTGGAAACTCTGTTTCAAGAAGTGCAAGCTGCAGAACCTCATTACTGTGCCAGGAAAGAGCTAAACACTCAAAACAGCGTGGAACATCTCTCTAATGCTATCGATGAAAAGCCTGACTCATTCTCAGAAGCCACTTCTCCCAATCTTTTTGTCGTACAGGAAATTGGTAATGAAGTATCTGAGATTTCCCAGAAGCAAAACAAGGGTACAAAAAAGGAATAAATAGGAGGGTGAGAGAAGTGATCTCTGTTTAATAGAGGAGGTGGAAAGGCATTCTTACCAAAACCGAACCAAGGAGTTAGAAGAACCCCACTTTCAACCTCAGGGTCCGATAGGCTCTACTTCCAATTCCAGTAGTCCCATTCTTCCCTAAATCAACCCAGGTAACGGTGTCTTTTCAGTTTGTAATACTAATGTTTGTTCTTTGTCCTATATGCCAAATACAGAACACAGTCCAGAAGTTGCTACCCGTGAAGGCGAGGATGGGGCAAGAGATAGCAGTGGAGACAAGGAGGGTCAGGAGGGTGAGATAGGAAATAACGAAGAAGCAAAAGGAAATAAAAGAATTCTGAAAATACTTGAGTGCCTGTTAAAGGAAGTAGTTGTGAGCAATAAACAGAAGGAAGGGCCAGAGGGAATTAGAATAGAAGGAATTAAGGAGAATGGAGACAAAGATGGAGAAACTGAATAAGGAGGGAGGAATAGAAAGTCAGAAGAAAGATAGTTTTTTTTTTCATCAAAGAAGAAAGATAGTTGACTAGTGAGGATTCCGTGGCAACTTTTGTACAGAAGTTGGGATGTAAAGTGAAAAATCCAAATGACCTAAAAATGTTTCTACAAAAAAAGGGAGAAGAAACTAAGGCTGAAAGAAAATAATTAAGTGAAGTTGAAAGATTGATGAAGGATGTGGAAGGAGATAGTAGTCTTGGTGTTAAAAGGGACAGGAGGAAAGGGAATAAGTGAGGGTAAGAGGAATAAGGGGTCAAGAGTACAGCTAAATGAAGATCATAAGTTGGAATGTTAGAGGGCTAGGAAGTGCTAGGAAGAGAGCAGTAATAAAAAAGGCCATAAAGAAAACAGACCCGGATCTAGTACTCTTGTAGGAGACTAAAAGAGCAGATTTTGACATTAAGTGGGTAAGAAGTGTATGGAGAGGTAGGGAGATTAATTGGGCGGTTCTGCCCTCATGGGGGTCTGCAGGGGGTGTTCTGACAATGTGGAAGAAAGAAGTAATGGAGGATAAGGAAGAACTAATAGGCCAATTTTTAGTTTCCCTGAAGTTTAGACAGGTGGAGGATGGGTTTGAATGGGTGTTAACCAATGTCTATAGACCGAATGACTACAGAGAGAGGAGGCAGTTATGGGAAGAATTGGTTGATATAAGGGGTCTGTGGGAAGGACCTTGGTGTTTAGAAGGTGACTTCAATGTAATCAGATTCATGGAAGAAACAAATAGTCCTAGGCAGAGGTCAACCATGAGCATGAGAAAATTTAATCAATTTGTGGATGCCTATGAACTTAAGGAAAAGTGTTGTCCAATAGAATTAGAAAATTGCTCCCAACATATAACAGACAACCAAGGAGCTTTTGTGAAAGGGAGGCAGATAACAAATCAAATACTTATAGCAAATGAGAGTTTGGAAGAGTTCAAGAGATCCAAGAAAAAAGGGGTGGTATGCAAATTGGATTTGGAAAAGGCTTATGACATGGTGGATTGGTCTTTCCTGTTGGAGGTGATGATCAATTTTGGGTTCGAAAACAGGTGGTGTAAGTGGGTTATGGGATGTATCAGGAAATGCCATTATTCCATTTTGAAAAATGGGACAATGGTAGATTTCTTTCCAGCTTTGAGAGGAATAAGACAGGGAGATCCTCTTTCCCCATTCTTATTCACGATGGTTGCAGAGGTTTTGGGGAGATTAATTTCTAGAGCAGACTCCAGGGACTTAATAAGAGGATGGAGAGTTGGAAGGGAGAGTGTGTCACTCACATATTTGCAATTTACAGATGACACAATACTCTTTCCAGCTTAAGGTGAATTTTGAGAAGAGTTGTCTAGTGGGGGTAAATATGGAGGAGAGGGAGACATCGGAGTGTGCAAACATCCTGGAGTGCGCAGTTTCTAATTGGCCCCTAAATTACCTTGGTTTGCTATTGAGAGACAACCCTCAGAAAGATGAGTTTTGGATTCCAGTTGTGGAGGGTTTGAAAAGGGACTTGCAACTTGGAAGAAGAACTATTTGTCTCTTGGTGGGAGAATCACTTTAATTAGATCTACATTAGCTAACCTTCCTGTTTATTTTTTATCAGTCTTTAAGATTCCAACTAGGGTGGCTAGTAGGTTAGAAAAATAAATGAGAGATTTTCATTAGGAGTCAGGGGAGGAGAAGAAGGACCATATGGTTTGTAGGAGCAAGAGGGAGGGAGGTTTGGGTATTGGGGATATAAGGAGTAGGAATTTGGCACTACTAGGGAAATGGTTGTGGAGATTTTCTTTGGAGAAGGATAAGTTGTGGGTGAAGATAGTGAGCAGCATTCATGGGGTAGCAGACAATGGATGGGATTCTGGGATTTTGGCAAGGACTACAAGAGCAGCACCTTGGAAAGCTATTCAAGCTATTTTGCCTTTGTTCTCTCCATGGATCAGGTATGACTTGCACTTAGGTAATCTCATCAATTTTTGGGAACATATCTGGATTGGGGATTCTCCTTTAAAAGACCAATTTCCGAGTCTTTTCACTCTTTCCACTCTTAAAAAAGAACCAGTTTCCTCCTTCCTTGTTCCTTCTAACTCAACTTCTGGGTTCAGCTGGAACTTGGGCTTTAGAAGGGAAATCAGGGACACAGAGTTTGATTGTATCTTATCCTTGCTATCCATTCTTGAAGGGATTTTTTTAGAGCCAACAAAGACAGACAGTAAAATTTGGTCTCTCATCTCCTCCGGTTCTTTCACACGTGCTTCTTTCTTTAAAGCTCTAACACAACCTCCTTCTTTGGGTTGTCATTCCCTGTTAAAGAGGTGTAGTGTCTTGCTATACCCCCTAAGATTGGGAGTTTCTATTGGGAAGCATTTCTGGAAAGAGTTAATACATGTGATCTACTTCAAAGAAAAAGACTCAACAGTTGTTTGTGTCCTCACTGGTGTGCTCTCTTTAAAGCCGATAGCGAGTCTGAATACCATTTACTGATTTCCTGTTAGTTTACTAAAAGCATTTGGGAGTGGTGTACTTCTTTGTTTGGGTGCAAGTGGACCCCCCCCCCCCCCCTTAAATGTGCAGAGTTTATTCAGGTTCATGCCGAGTGGGCCAACAAAAAGGGCCAAGGTTATGTGGAGATGTATGAGGGCTGCAGTATGCTGGACTATTTGGGAGGAGAGGAACTCACGGATATTCTCCGAAAAGGAGAGAACCTTGGAAGTAATTTTGGAGGTAATCCATATCAGGGTGATACATTGGCTGAAAACTTTGGCTTTGTTTGCAGATTTCTCAGTAGATGAGATGGTAAAAAACTGGAAGGAAATTGCAGAATTAGCTTCAGCTAAGAAGGCATCACTTTCTTGCTGGAGTCCTCCACTTAACGGCTTTATTAAACTGAATTTTGATGGCAGCAGTATGGGTAATCCAGGTCCATTAGGAATAGGGGGAGCAATAAGAAATGAACATGGGAATCTGTTAGCTATGTTTTCAGGACCAATAGGGGAAGGAGACTCCTTGAGGGCTGAGATTCTTGCAGCCCTTGAAGGGTATGAAGAGCCAAGGATCTGCAAATTAGTAAGCTGATCATTGAAAGAGATTCTGAAGTGGTGGTGAACTGGTAAAAAGAAGATAACTCAAGGATATGGAAGTACAGCAATGAAAAAACAAAATTTAAGTGGCTGACTAAGGATGTTGAAATTCAGTATAAATGGGTTAAGAGAAGTGCAAACTCACTGGCAGATGGTTTAGCTAGGCAAGGGGTTAATAGGAACTCTTTGTTTTGGGCTTTATTGTAATTGTATCTGCTGCTCATAGACTGTTATAGGGAGCTAAGATGGTTTAGCCCCCTTACTTTGTAATTCTTCTTACATTTCACAGTTATTGATCAAAAAAAAAGAATAACAAATGCAAATCATTATTGATAAAAAATGATATCTCCAATTACAGTTACACTTTTTGTGGAATCTTCCCCCTTTCGCATAGGATGCCCAGAAATCTGGCTCAATGGTGTTTGATTTTAAGAAGTTGAAGGCTTCTCTTTTGATCGTATCCAGAACCAATTGGAGGATTTAATCTTAAATTCAGATTTTGATCCCGTTTTGATTAATAGTAATATATTTTTTAACCTGCTATGGAGGCCCATTTTACTTACCATGGAGCAAATGAGAAGAAAAAAAGTTCAAGAATTTTCTGAGAAGTATAATACAACAGGAAAAGGTTGAGGGAAGTGCATTAGATAAAGGTTAGCAAACTATCTTTGGTATGACTTGTGATTCCATCATGAAAATTAATACCAATAGTTGAGCTTGCTATTGTTTGCATTTCAGGTTCCCATATTGTGTAACCTAGACAAATTTTTTCTTCTCTAGGATCCAATTTATTTCACTGTGGTTTCTGTGCTTGTGCACTTGTTTTGTTCTATTTGCTTCTATTGTTCTTTCTCCCTTTGAATTAAAGTATCCAAGAAAAAGAAACGTGTTGAGAAGATGAACAAGCCATATCTCTAATACCTTGAATGAAGCACCTAAAATATATATCAGGAACAGAAACATGTTGAGAAGATGAACAAACTGTATCTTTAATAGTTTGAATGAAGCACCTAAAGTATATATATCAGGAACAGAAACATGTTGAGAAGGGCAACTGCTTGATGTAATGCTAAAAGCTAGGGTTGAAAAGCACGAGAATGCATGCTCAAGTTTGAGAGAGCCACTTTGTGCAAAATAAATAAACAAATGCCTAAGGTTAGGTTCATGTTATCTAGAGGAGAAAAAGGAAGAGACAGAGAGAGAGAGAAGAGAGAAGAAAAAAGAGAGACAAAAGTTTGGAGTCTCAGAAAGATGCTGGTGGCGCCAGCTTTTTGTTATTTATACTAGGGCGACACAACTTAAAATAAAAAAAAGCTGAAAGTACTAAAGTACCCCTGTGGTACTAAACATACAAAATAACAACCATTTCAACACTCCTCAAGTTGGGACATAGATATCAATCATGCCCAACTTGTCACATAAATCATAATGTCGCAAGTGATGTAACCTCTTTGTGAAGATGTCTACAAGTTGGTCTTCAGAACTAACATAGGGAGTACACACTTCCCTTGTGACAATATTTTCTCTGATGAAATGTTTGTCAACTTTGATATGCTTAGTTCTATCATGCAGCACAGGATTAACAGCGATGTTTATGGCTCGCTTTGTTATCACAGTAAAGAGTCATAGGTCCATCAACTGGAAAGCCCAACTCACTCAACAAATTCTTTAGCCACATAATTTCTGCCACTCCATGAGACATTGCCTGATATTCAGCTTCAGCACTATAAAGGTACAATAGCCACTTGTTGACTTCCGGTCATTCAAGGATCCTGCCCAATCAGCATCGGTATACACTTCAACTTTCAAATGCCCGTGCTTTTGAAACAACAAGCATGCACCTTGGAACTTCTTAAGATATCTAAGAACTCTTTCTGCTGCTTCAAGGTGAGTAGTCTTAGGAGCATGCATGAACTGGTTAAGAACTCCCACTGCATAAGCAATGTCTGGTCGAGTGAGAGAAAGATATAGCAGTCTTCCTACAAGTCTCTGAAACGGTTTCACATCCTCGACAGGTTCACCTTGACAGTCTCCTAACTTGTGGTTAGGATCAATAAGGGAATCAACAGGCTTCACTCCCAATTTTCTTGTATCCTAGAGTAGATCTAAGACATACTTTCTTTGGGAAATGAAGATACCCTTTTGTGAGCAGGCCACTTCAATCCCAAGGAAGTACCTTAGAGATCCTTCACTTCAAACTGGGTAGCAAGGAAACTCTTCAACTTTTGAATTTCATCATTCCAATCACCAGTGATAACTATATCATTAACATAAATTATTAGTGTTGCAATCCTTCCTTCCCCTCTTTTCACAAACAGTGTATGATCAGATTGACACTGCTTGTATCCTCTTTGCTGAGCTGCTACATGGAATCTATTGAACTAGGCTCTTGGTGATTTTTTCAGGCCATATAATGATTTTTTTAACTTGCACACTTTTTATTCATTACCTTGAGCCTGGAAACTAGGGGGTAGAACCATGTATACTTCTTCTTCAAGGTCACCATTTAAGAATGCATTCTTGATATCAAGTTGATGAAATTCCCAGTCAAGATTAGCAGCCAAGGAGAAAAGAACTCTAATGGAGTTCATCTTAGCAACAGGTGCAAAAGTTTCTGCATAAATCACTCCATACACTTGTGTAAACCCCTTTGCTACTAGACGAGCTTTATACCGCTCCACTGTGCCATCAGCCCAATGTTTTACTGTGAAAACCCATTTACACCCAACTGGTTCTTTCCCCTCAAGAAGATTTACAAGTTCCCATGTACCATTCTTATGTAAAGCATTAATCTCTTCCTTCGTAGCATTTGTCCATTCAGGTATCAAAAGAGCTTCTGCCACATTCTTAGGAATAGGAACACTATCAATGGAAGAGAGAAAGGCTCGAAAGGAAGGTGAAATGCTCTCATAGGAAACAAAGTGGGACATGGGGTGTTTAGTGGTGCAAGACCTACACCTTTCCAATGAGCAATAGGAAGGTTAAGGTCATCAGAAATAGAGGTATCAATGGCAATAGGGTCAAGAACATCAATGGGAACCAAGATACCTAATTGGGAAGGATCCACCCCCAGAGAGTTTGATGGTATTGGTAGTACAGCTTCTAGATGCTCCATCTTGGCAGGGTAGCCGGCCAGAGATAGGTGGAAGAGGAGAGAAGAGAAGAGAAGAGAAGAGAAGAGAGAGAGTTTGCAATGCAACAGTACTGGCGGAGCCAGTGTTTATTTAATATATATAGGGCAACAGAAATAACAAGGGAAAAGACCCTTGTGCCCCTGAGTACAATAACAGACATAATAGAAATAAAAAACGAAATAAAAAAAAAAACTTTAATTAGACAAACAGGCCCTAACAACTGCAACTAAGTTATTCTAACATTATTCCAACACTCCCCCTCAAGTTGGAGCATAGATGTCAATCATGCCCAACTTGTCACACAAATCTTTGTGCCGCACATGATGAAGACCTTTGGTGAAGATATCTGCAAGTTGCTCTTCCGAGTTGACATATGGTGTGCACACTTCTCCACTTTCAAATTTCTCTCTGATAAAATGTTTGTCCACTTCAATGTGTTTTGTCCTATCATGTAGAACTGGATTAGCAGCAATATTGATGGCTGCTTTATTGTCACAGTAGAGTGAAGTAGGATTGTTTACTGCAAAACCCAGTTTACCTAACAGATTTCTTATCCACATGATTTCCGCAACCCCATGAGCCATCGCTCTATATTCTGCTTCAGCACTGGATCTAGCCACCACACTTTGTTTTTTGCTTCTCCATGTGACAAGGTTTCCTCCTACAAAGGCACAATAACCACTGGTGGACTTTCGGTCATTGACTGCTCCTGCCCAATCTGCATCAGTATATACTTCCACTTTTAAGTGACTGTGTTTCTGGAACAACAAACCAGCCCCAGGAAACTTCTTGAGATATCTCAAGATCCTCTCTGCAGCTTCAAAGTGAGTTGTCATCGGGCTGTGCATGAATTGACTAAGGACACCCACTGCATAGGCAATATCAGGCTTGGTCATAGACAAATACAGAAGTCTCCCCACAAGTCTCTGGAACATCTTTACATCTTTCAAAAACTCTCCCTGACTGTCTCCCAGATGGTGATTAGGTTCAATAGGTGAATCAGATGGTTTTACCCCCAACTTGTCTGTATCTTCTAGTAGATCTAGTACATACTTACGTTGGGAAATAAACATGCCCTTGTGAGAGCGGGCAACTTCAATTCCAAGGAAGTATCGCAAGGAGCCTAGATGCTTCACCTCAAATTTAGTGGCTAAAAATTTTTTTAGTCTCTGGATTTCAGCCTCCCAATCTACTGTGATCACTATGTCATCCACATACACAATAAGAGCTGTAATTTTACCTTCACCTCTTTTTACAAACAAGGTATGATCTGATTGGCATTGTTTGAATCCCATTTGTTGGACTGCTACATGGAACTTACTAAACCAAGCCCGAGGTGATTGTTTCAACCCATATAGGGACTTTTTCAACCTGCACACCTTTTGTTCACTGCCTCTGGCACAGAACCCTGGGGGTTGGGTCATGTACACCTCCTCTTCCAAGTCACCATTCAAGAAGGTATTCTTGATATCCAATTGGTGAAGATCCCAGTCAAGATTTGCTACCAAGGAAAGGAGAATCTGGATGGAGTTCATCTTCGCTACAGGGGCAAAAGTCTCTGCATAATCCACTCCATATACCTGTGTGAAGCCTCTTGCTACCAGTCTAGCCTTGTACCTTTCAATAGTTCCATCAGCTTTGTGTTTCACTGTGAACACCCACTTGCACACCACTGGTTCCTTCCCCTCAATAAGATCTACCAACTCCCACGTACCATTTTTATGTAAGGCATCAATTTCTTCCTGCATTGCATCTGTCCATTCAGGTTTTCACAAAGCTTCTGCCACGGTCTTAGGGATGGGAACACTGTCCACAGAGGAGAGGAAGGCACGGTACGAGGGTGAAACATGCTCATAGGACACAAAGTTAGAGATAGGATGATTAGTGGAACAAGATCTAACACCCTTTCTCTTAACAATAGAAATATTAAGATCATTGGGGACATGTGAATCAACATTTAAAGGAGCAATGGGAGCAAGTGTACCTAGCTGATGAGACGGATTTGCCTCGAGTGAATCCGATGATGTTGGTTGCATAGTGTCCGGCTCCACGGCTCTTGAACTCTGCTGGCTCTTATGACGACGATGGAAAACCCGGAACGAAGGAGGATCGGGTAAAGGAGGTAGTTGAATCTGAGTCGTCGCCTGTTTCTCCTCAACCCTACTCCCCCCCTGAGGAGAAACCGAGAAAAACGGTTCACTCTCAAAGAATGAGACATCAATGGAAACATAGTACTTACAGGCAATGGGATCATAGCAATGATACCCCTTTTGAGATGAGGGGTAACCAAGAAAAACACAAGGAATAGCCCGAGGGTCAAGTTTACCACGAGTAGGTGATAGGTTGTGGACAAAACAACGACACCCAAAGACACGCATCGGAATGGTGGACAGCGGGGCTGTAGGGAACAGGAGCTGATGTGGGGACTTATACTCTAGTAGCCGAGAGGGCATGCGATTGATGATATATGTCGCACACAATACTGCATCCATCCAGAACTGTTTCGGCACATTCATATAAATCACCAAGCCACAAGCAACTTCGAGTAGATGACGATTTTTTCGTTTAGCCACACCTATTTGTTGGGGTGTCCTGGCACAAGAGCTTCGCTGAAGTGACCCACTCGAAGCAAAGAACTTCGTGAGATCACTATGGAAATATTCCTTTGCATTATCCGACTGGAAAATATGAATTTCCGTTTGGAACTGAGTGAACACCATGCGTTGAAAATCTTTCACAATTTGTGGCACTTCATCTCGAGATCGCATAAGATAAACCCAAGTGTATCGAGAATAATCATCAATCAACGTAACAAAATACTTATAGCCAGCCGCAGTGGGTAGAGTAACAGGGCCCCAAACATCAGAATAAACAATATGAAATGGAAATTCAGATCTTTTATTTCTTAAAGGTAAAGAACTTCTACAATGCTTACTCAACTGACAAGTTTGACACTGTAATTGACTCACTGATAAGGACTCAAAAATCTTTGAGAACATAACTTTTAACGACTCAAAAGAAAGATGACCTAAACGACTATGCCATAAATAGGCCTGACTCTCACTCGTCGAACTTGTGGACTCAGTCGCCACTAGACCAGCATTATTCTCCAACACGTAGAGACCATCTACCATGCTTCCTCTACCAATCGTCTTCCCCGAGATCAAATCCTGAAACACACATGAAGACGGAAAAAATGTGACTGAGCAGTTCAAAGAGTGAGTAATACTACTAATGGACAACAAATAATAGGTAATTTCGGAACATGCAGGACATTTGGTAGAGTAAGGCCAAGTGGGAGAGATATGGTGCCTCGGCCAGCTATGGTAGAAAAGGAACCATCATCCAGTCTTACCTTATCTCTCCCAGAGAGAAGGTTATATGTCTGAAACAAATTTGACTTACCGGTTATGTGATTTGAGGCTCCGGAGTCAATAATCCAAGGTGAATCAGTAGTATGAGATGACACATGGAAGGCTGTGGCATTACCTAATGTAGATGCAAATGAGGTAGGAGTAGGCCCAGAATCCACCTGGCGGAGAGTCCTACCATACAATTCCAAATGTTCAGGGAAGGAATTGATAATATCTTCCTTAGGGTCAGAACCGGGATGTCTCTCCTGAGTTACGGAAGGACTAGTATCTGTCGATGCCAGATTAGCTGAGTTATACCTTCTTTGATTCTGCTGGCCTGGTTTCTTGCCCTGATCCGGTGCTGACTTCTTACCCAAATCCTGTGCCCATTTAGGTTTTCCATGGAGATCCCAGCATGTATCTTTAGTGTGTCGTGTCTTCTGGCAGTGAGTGCACCAAAGCTTGCTTTTAACGTCTGTTTTTTTCTGAGTGTCACCCCTTTTAAAACCACCTCCGACATTTGTATCTGAATTTCCCCAGACCGCTAGGGCAACTGACTCCCCTTCTACACCATTCATCACACTTCTTCTGCTTTCTTCTGACTGCACCAAGGCATACACCTCCTGGACTGATGGCAAGTCTTTACTACCCAAGATCTATACCCTGATGGACTCATATGACTGATTCAGCCCTAGGAGAAAGGCAAACACACGTTGCTGTGATACAAGTGACTTATAGGCTTTTGCATCTTCATCACACTTCCAATTCACATTTTGATAGTGATCAAGTTCTTTCCATATTGATGTCAAATCAAAATAGTACATCGAGAGACTCCTCTCCCCCTAGTTGCAAGTAGAAGATTCTGCTTGTAGTTGATATATCTTGGCATACTGTCTCTGTTCTGAATAAGTGGACTTCGCTTGTTCCCATATCTCACAAGCAGTTTCAGCCCACATAAAGGTCTTCCTTACTTGTGGCAGCATTGAAACCAAGAGCCAAGACATCACCATACTGTTCTCTTGGTCCCACCTATCATGCTCAGCACTTCCAAACTTCGGTTCCTTTACTCTCCCATTGATGTATCCTATTCGCCCCCTAGCAGTGATGTAGAGTTTTATCCCCCTAGACCACTCAAGGTAATTCAGACCATCAAAGGGAATGACAGCCATGGGAAAGCTCATATCCATTCCCCCACTCACTCCATTGTGGCTCCCTGAGATTTCTGAAGTAGCAAAATTCTCAGTCGACATGGTCAAGCAGTTACTCAGTCCCACACACCAGATTTAGGACCCCTCCTTACTCCACAAAGCAATGCTCCACTCAGTTCACACCCATACACTAGGGTTTACCAACCAGATTGTGCACGAACCGTACCAAATTCTGGACAAAACTGAGGTAATAATCGGCAGTTTCAGACCTACCTATCAGAATTCTAGAATGGGTAACAGCCACTAATCAGCAGGAGAGATCCTTCTTGCTTATAGTCAACTCAAACCATTGAGAAGACAGGTCAGCATTGACCTACAGTTGTCTTAACACATCAACAGGATCACACCATCCAAGACAACTAGGGTTACACAGGTTCGATAGCATTCAGCCGCCCCAGATTCATAGGGTTTTCACTCGGCCCATGATCAAGGAGAGTAAAGAGGAGAAAAATAGAGGAAGAACTGTACCGGTCGTAGCTATTTTGTAGTTCAGAATCAGATTTCCTTTCTGCTAGCCTGTTCCACTAATCAGTAGGCTTGATCGATCTTCTCTTGGTAGTAGGGTTGATCGGTCTGCTCTCTTTTAATCAGTATTCCTGCTCTGATACCATCTTGGCAGTGTAGCCAGCCAGAGATAGGTGGAAGAGGAGAGAAGAGAAGAGAAGAGAAGAGAAAAGAGAGAGTTTGCAATGCAACAGTACTGGCGGTGCCAGTGTTTATTTAATATATATAGGGCGACAGAAATAACAAGGGAAAAGACCCTTGTGCCCCTAGGTACAATAACAGACATAACAGAAATAAAAAACGAAATAAAAAAAACACTTTAATTAGACAAACAGGCCCTAACAACTGCAACTAAGTTATTCTAACATTATTCCAACACTCCACAACTCTTGAACTTGGCTGGCCTTTGTGACGTCGAAAGAAAACACGAAAGGGAGGAGGATCAGGAATAAGGGGCAGCTAAACTAGTTTCTCCTCATTTCTACACTCCCCCTGAGGAGAAACAGGGAAGAAAGGCTCACTCTCAAAGAAAAAGACATCCATAGAAGCATAATATCTCCGGGAGACGGGATCAAAGCATCGGTACCCCTTTTGAGTGAGTGAGTACGCCAAGAAGATGCAAGGAATAGCACGGGGATCCAATTTTCCATGAGTGGGAGCTAAATTTTGAACAAAGCAACGACAACCACACACACGAGGAGGAATAGAAAGAAGATGAGCCTTGGGAAAAAGAAACTGATGTGGGGACTTGCACTCTAACCGGCGAGAGGGCATACGGTTTGTTAGTGTCAAGTATGTAGGGGTATTTCTATCTTTGTGCTTGTGTTTAGGTGCTGATGTGTAAGTTTATGTTAGATTTAATGTCCCTAACTTAAGTAGGGGCATATGTGACTTTTCCACATTATTTTAGTAATATAAAATACATATGGCTGAATGGGAGAGTGTACTTTTGCTCTCATTCAAACCAGAATCTTTTCTCCTTGTTTCTCTTCTGCTCTTCTCCTTTCTCTCTTTCTCTCCTTCTCTCTTCTCTCTTTCTTCGTTGACAGTTATCAGTCTAACAGGCAGACCGAACACTAACATGGTGTCAGAGCTAAACTGAACAAATCGGATCTGCCCAGAATTATGCTATCTGCACACCCAGCCTAGGGTTTTCTCTTGTTTTCTTCGCCATCAGCTAGAGATAAGGAAAAGGGCTGAAAATGAGTGATCGCCCTCTTCCCTTGGAGATTTCTATGCCTCCAGTTGTGGTGTTTGTGGTCGGTTGCTGCAATTTCTAAGAAGCCCTCCCCTAATCGATGAAGAGAAGAGGGCTGATTCGTGTGGTGCAGTGGGTGTCTTGTGTGGTCTAATTTTCGGGTGATCAGGTAAGAAGTTTTATGCATTTTTTCTTGGTGTGAATCAAATGAGAAGTCTATTTCAGACTATATGGTGGGATTTCAGATTGTAGTGTGCTAGGGTTTGTGCACCGTTCAGTGTGATTCGAAGGGGGGGTTCCTCAAACAGTGTTGTGAAGTTTTAGGCAGTTGTGGAGTAGGGTTTGTGGTGTAAAGAGTGCAATTTGCAGCAGTAGTAAGTGCTGAAATCAGTGTGTAGTGTGATCTAGTGTGCAGTTTGCCAAATTCAGCAATGGGAGACAACAGTGATAGCAATACTAGCGTGATCGTCCCTACTGACTACCTGAATGTTCAAATGACCTCAACTAAGCTGAATGGAGAAAATTATGTACCTTGGGCCAAATATGCAGAAGTCTTTCTTAAGGCAAAGAAGAAGGTGAAGACGAAAAACCTTCTGCCGATTCTCCCGAGTATGATGATTGGGAGTAGGCAAATGCACAGATAATCACATGGCTATGGAATAGTATGGAACCCAAGATTAGTGTAAATTTCATGTTCCTTGATACTGCCAAAGAAGTGTGGGACCATGCTAAGAAGTTGTATTCGGGTCAAGACAACACAACCAGAGTATATCAGTTGTACCAAGAATACTTTAATCTACAACAGGGTAATCAGAGTCTTGAGGAGTACTATGCTAGTATGAGAAACATTCATAATGAATTGAATGTTTATCACCCCCCACTTCTGATGTCAAAATTCAGCAACAACAAAGAGAACAACTTGATGTGACTCAGTTTTTGGTGGGGCTGAAATCTGAATATGAACTGGTGCGGGCTCAGATACTAGGAGGGTCAGCTCTCCCTTCCTTAGAAGAGGTATTTGCTCGACTCAGGAGGATTTCCATTGGATCTACCGAGAACCCTAATATTTCTGATAGATCAGCCCTAACAGTATCCAGAGGTCGTGGTGTTAGAGGTGGAGCTTGGGGAGCTCAGTCTGGCAGTAGTGGTAGTAGTGGACCGGCATATGGCCGGAGTGGTGGTAGTAGACCTACATATAAATGTGGTGGTGGTCATACTAGAGGTCGAGATTCAGGGGGAGCCCGTGGCAGAGGATGTAGTTCAGGTCCAAGGAGGTGTACACACTGTGGTATGGATGGACATACCATCAATTATTGCTATGACTTGCATGGTCCACCTTCAACTTGGGCCAATCATGCCGTGACCAATGACAGTAGCTTCAGACAGGAAAGCCATTTAGCCGATCAAGTAATTCCGACATCCACAGATGTTACTGGGAAGGAGATTATGAGTATTCCCCGTGATGAGTATGAGAGGTTAGTACAGGCCACATCTCAGCAGAACACGGCCACTCTTGCACACTCAGGTATAGCTTGTCTGGCATCCACACCCCATCCCTAGATTATTGAATCTGGAACCTCCAATCACATGACTAGAACTCCAGGTGTGTTTTCTTCTCTCTCTCATTGCCCAACATCACAATTTGTTACCCTTGCTAATGGTTCCACACCCTCCATTTGTGGTGTTGGTAATGTTGACCTGGACCCTGTATCCCTATCCTCAGTTTTGTATGTCCCTAAATTTCATTTTAATCTTATGTTTGTTAGTAAGTTGACCAAGTCTCTTAATTGTTCCATTACCTTTTACCCCTCTTCGTGTGTTTTTCAGGATCTCAAGACGGGGATGAAAATGGTGGTGGGCATGAAACTGGTGGATTGTATTATCTTGATGGTGGTGGAAGTATGTCAACAACTCTCCAATCGTTCCTCTCTCCTCTCTAGTGGCACTGTCGATTTGGTCATCCTTCACTGAAAGTTTTGAAGTCTTTGGTTCCTTCATTGAGTCATCTTTCTGTTTTGGATTGTGAGTCGTGTCAGTTGGGGAAACATCATCGTGTTCCCTCTAGTCCTACAGTTGATAATTGTGTATTGAGTCATTTTTCTTTGGTTCATTTAGATGTTTGGGGTCCTTATAAAGTGATGTCATACAATGGATATAAATATTTTGTCATTTTTGTTGATGATTATTTAAGGATGACGTGGCTCTATTTAATGAAAGAAATAAGTGAATTGTTTACCATTTTCCAAAAGTTTTATGCCGAGATTCGCAACCAATTTGGTGTTCACATTAAAATTTTTCATTCTGATAATGGTCATGAATATCTCTCTTCATCATTTCAAGACTACCTAGACCAACATAGCATTATCCATCAGACTTCAAGTACTTACACCCCACAACGTAATGGGGTGGCTAAGAGAAAGAATCGTCACCTCTTGGAAACAACTCGGTCCCTCATGCATCACATGAATGTTCCCAAATCCTTTTGGAGCGATGCAGTGCTTACTTCCTGCTTCTTGGTTAATCGGATGCCCACGTCTATCCTTGATGGTCAATCCCCATTCACCACATTGTTTCCTAGTCTCCGTTCCCTCTCTCCTCAAGTTTTTGGATGTGTTTGTTTTGTTCATAATCTGGGGCCAGGAATGGACAAGTTAGATGCACGGTCTATTAAGTGCATCCTCCTTGGCTATTCCTAGACTCAGAAAGGGTATAAGTATTACCACCCTAGCTCTCGACGTTCCTTTGTATGTGTTGATGTTACTTTCTTTGAGTCCATTCTTCTTAGGGTCCGGTGATGTTTCTTCCTCCTCATCACCTCCTCCCCTTCCTCTTCCAGTTGAGGACTCTATTCCCCCTGTTCCCGTAGTGACCAAGTCTTTGCCTCCGGTGCCACCACCTGTTGAACGACCATCGATCCATCACATGTATACACATCACCCACGTGTACCGGCCCTCCTCCAGCTTCATCATCGTTGACAAATCCAGCAGTTGTTACCACACCAGCCCCGACCCTAGTAGATGATCTTGATCTTCCCATTGCCCTGTGGAAAGGTAAGCGCAGTTGTACCCTTCATCCTATTTCTAATTATGTTTCACTGACTCACCTTTCCACTTCCCATCGCCAGTTTATCTCTTTGTTATCCTCTGTTGTTATACCTAAAGATATCCATGAAGCCCTTGCCTCTCCAGGATGGTGTCATGAGATGGAAGAACTCTCAGCTCTGGCTCATAATCATACATGGAGACTCACCACTCTTCCTCCTGATAAGCAGGTTGTTGGTTGTAAGTGGATTTATACAGTTAAGTACTTACCTGATGGTAGTGTAGAACGGCTGAAAGCTAGATTGGTTGTCAAAGGGTATTCCCAAACCTATGGTATTGATTACACGGAGACTTTCTCCCCGGTTGCTAAGATTGGTTTAGTCCATGTTGTGATTTCACTTGCTACGATGTATGATTGGCCCCTCTATCAACTTGACATCAAGAATGCCTTCTTGCATGGTGATCTGCTCGAGGAGGTCTATATGGAGCAACCACCGGAGTTTGTTGCTCAGGGGAGGATGGTAAGGTGTGCCGACTACTGAAGGCCATTTATGGACTTAAACAGTCTCCTCGAGCATAATTTGGTAGATTTAGTGAGGTAGTAAAGAAGTTTGGTATAAAACAGTGCCAAGTTGACCATTCCGTCTTCAGTCATGACTCTCAAGCAGGGAAGATCCTATTAGTGGTGTATGTAGATGATATTGTCATTACCGGGAATGATAAAATGGGCATTAATAGGTTGAAGATCTTTCTGCAGAAACATTTTCAGACAAAGGACCTTGGTAAATTGAAGTATTTCTTGGGGATAGAAGTAGCAAGGTCCAAGCATGGTATTAACTTGTGTCAGAAGAAATATTTTCTTGATTTGCTTGAAGAAACAAGTTTGTTAGGTGCTAAACCAACTGAAACTCCTATGGAAACAAACACTAAGCTGAGTAGTGATATGAGTGAAGTGTTTGAAGACCCTGGCGGATATCAGCGGTTGGTAGGTAAACTAAACTACCTAACCATCACTCAACCAGACATATCATTCACAGTTAGTGTGGTAAGTCAGTTCATGCAAAAACCTCTGGTTCCACATTGGGAGCGGTTATAGGTATTTAAAGGGGGCTCTTGGTCGCGGTTTGATATACAAAAGTGGTGGAAAACTTGAAATAGAAGGATATACTGATGCTGATTGGGCCGGTTCTATATCTGATAGGATATCTACCATAGGCTATTACACTTTTCTTGGGGGTAATCTGGAGACATGGAAAAGCAAGAAGCAAACAATTGTGGCAAGAAGTAGTGCAGAGGCAGAATATAGAGCTATGGCACATACTACTTGTTAATTAGTGTGGCTAAGGAACCTTCTACAGGAGATGGGATACATTGTTGATACTCCAATGAAGCTCTACTGTGACAATCAGGTTGCAGTTCACATTTCCTCTAATCCGGTGTTTCATGAGAGAACCAAACACAGAGGTTGACCGTCACTTTGTTAGAGAGAAGGTGCTGAGTGGAGTTATAGACACTGCATATGTCAACACAGGGAACTAGTGGGTAGGTTTGTCTACTAAAGGGTTGAGTCGGGGGAGAGTGGACTACATATGTAACTAGCTGGGATTATATGATATATACTCTCCAGCTTGAGGGGGAGTGTTAGTGTTGAGTATGTAGGGGTACTTCTGTCTTTGTGCTTGTGTTTAGGTGCTGATGTGTAAGTTTATGTTAGATTTAATGTCCCTAACTTAAGTAGGGGCATATGTGACTTTTCCACATTATTTTAGTAATATAAAATACATCTGGCCGAATGGAAAGAGTGTACTTTTTCTCTCATTCAAACCAGAATCTTTTCTCCTTGTTTCACTTATGCTCTTCTCCTTTCTCTCTTTCTCTCTTTCTCTCCTTCTCTCTTCTCTCTTTCTTCCTTAACAGTTATCAGTCTAATAGGCAGATCGAACACTAACACGGTTAATGAGATAGGTAACACAAAGGACCGCCCCAAGCCAAAAACGTTTTGGAACATTCATATGGATGAGTAAACCCCTAGCCACTTCAAGAAAGTGTCGGTTCTTTCTTTCAGTAACACCATTTTGTTGTGGTATTCGGGCATAGGAGCTATGATGAAGTGATTCGTGTGAAGCAAAGAATTCCGTAAGATCATTATGAAAATATTCTTTTGCATTATCGAATTGGAAAATTTGGATTTCAGTTTGAAATTGGGTGAAGATCATTCAATGGAAATCTTGGATAATTTTGGGTACTTCATCCCTAGTTCGCATAGGATATATCCATGTGCATCTGGAATAATCATCAATAAAGGTAATAAAATATTTGTAGCCACTCTTGGGCGGTAAAGTAATAGGACCCCAAACATCGGGATGAATAATATGGAAAGGAAATTCAGTTTTATTATTCTTTGAAGAAAAATGAGTTCTACAATGCTTACTCAATTGACAAATTTGACATGTAAACTGTGACACTGACACTGACTTAAACAACTCTGGAAACACCAATTTTAAAGACTCAAAAGACAAATGACCGAGACGACTATGCCATAAATAGACCTGACTTTTACTAGACTGACTCTTAGACTCTGTGAATGTAAGACCAGCCTTATTCTCCAGCATGTAAAATCCATCCATCATACGTCCTCTACCAATCGTCTTCCCCGAGGCCAAATCCTGGAGTACACAATAATTAGGGAAAAAGGTTACTAAGCAGTTTAAAGAATTAGTGATACTACTAACAGAGAACAAATTAATGGGGAATTTTGGAACATGTAAGACATTAATCAGGGTGAGGCCAAAGGGAAGAGAGATGGTTCCTTGACCAGCTATGGTAGAATATGAACCATCAGCTAGTCTCACCTTGTCTCTTCCAGAGAAGAATTGATGGGTATGAAAATAAGTGGACTTACCAGTCATATGTTTTGACACTCCATAATCAATTATCCAAGGAGAGCCAAGGGGATGAGACGATACATGGAAAGCTATGGCAGAGTTACCTGATGTAGACGCAAATGAAGTTGAAGGAGGAGAAGAATCCATCTGACGAATTGCTCTACCATAGAGTTCCAAATGGTCACGGAAGGAGTTGATAATATCCTCCCTCGGGTCAGAACCAGAAGTGTATGTCCGAGTCATAGTAGTAGTGGGGGGTTGATTCTCCCGAGAAGCCATATTTGTTGTGGTGAACTTTCTTGGACCTTGTTGTCCTGACTTCTTATTCAGGTCTGAACCTTGTTTCTTGCTTAAATCCTGGGCCCATTTGGGCCTCCCATGAAGATCCCAACATGTTTCCCGAGTGTGTCGGGGTTTTTGGCAGTGGGTGCACCATAACTTGTCTGCCTTCCACCCTTTTTTGAGGGTCCCCCTTCTTAAAAAAAATTTCCCCCACTTGTAGCAACATTCCCTTTTGCTACCAATACAACTACATCCCCTCCGGAGCTGTTCATCAAATTTCTTCTACTCTCTTCCGATTGTACTAATGCATAAACCTCCTAGACAGAGGGAAGATCCTTACTGCCTAGGATTTGGACACTGATGGATTCATATATTAGATTCAAACCACGGAGAAATGCAAACACTCTCTGTTGGGAAACAAGCTTCTTGTATGCTTTTGCATCTTCATCACACTTCCAATCTACACTCTATTAGTGATCTAACTCCTTCCAAACGGAGGTCAAACCTGAATAATACACAGAAAGGTTCCTCTCCCCCTGTTTACAAGTGGATGATTCTGCCTGTAATTGATAGATTTTTGCGTAGTGACGCAGTTCAGAATAGGTTGAATTTGCCTGCTCCCAAATCTCATAAGCTGTTTCAGCCCACATAAAGTTCCTTCTCACCTGAAGTTACATAGACACCAAAAGCTAGGACATAACCATGTTGTTTTCCTAGTTCCATCTATCATACTCAGCACTCCCGGGATTCGGTTCTTTAATTCTCCCATTTATATGCCCTATTTTTCCCCTTGCTGTAATGTATAACTTGATCCCCCTCAACCATTCTAAGTAATTCAGACCATACCGGGGTACAACAGCCATAGGGAAGGACAAATCTATTCCCCCACTTGTTCCGTTTTGCATTGAGGAGACTCCAGATGTGGCAGAGTCTTCACCACTCATAACCACAACTTCAGGTTACACTCCAACTGAACACAAGGAAGACCAAATAGAAGAAGTCGAACACCCCAAACAAAATATTTTGCAATAGGGAATTAGAGACAACCACTCCCCTCCTTTACCTTCTTTTAAATCTCAGTTCTTCAACCAAAAATAGCTGCTGTTACCGGACTCACATGTCATCACTAGCCTACCATACATCAGGTATGGCTGCTGTAGCAGCATATACAGGTCCTCTCTTGACCAACAAATCAATTGTGGCTGCTGTTGCAGCATATACAGGTCATCCCCTGACCTACAAGTTCACCAGAAGACTGTTGTCTCAGCATATAAAGGTCATTACTGACTTATAGTCTGTTACAGGGATCAGCCGATCCCACAAAAAAGGAAAGAAGAGGGACTACTCGCCTCACATTAACAATCTAACCTATTACAGGTTCTGTTCTGGCACACGACCAAAAAAAATAAAAAAAGAAGGGAGAGAGAGTACTTCAGTCCGATCTGAATCTGGATCTGGATCTGGTGAATGGAGAAAACAGAGAATGTATGCTTGATCTCTTCTTCCAGATCTGACAGTCCCGCTCTGATACCATGTTATCTAGAGGAGAAGAAGGAAGAGAGAGAGAAGAGAGAAGAAAGAAGAGAGACAAAAGTTTGGAAGCTGTGAAAGATGTTGGCAGTGCCAGCTTTTTGTTATTTATACTAGGGCGACAACTTAAAATAAAAAAAAAGCTGAAAGTACTAAAGTATCCCTGCGGTACTAAACATACAGAATAACAACCATTTCAACAGTTCATATCCCGTCCACCCTACCCAGGGCGCCAGGGAGTTTGGAACAACATTGGGTAATGACCTTTTTAACAGAAAATTTGAAAGTAATGAAATTACATATTCTAATGGGCACAAGACATATAACCATATATCCAAGAAGTCCTTATTTTTGTTTTGTTTTATTTGCTTTGCCTACACTTCAATATAATAAAGTGATAGGGACATCAAAAATATACTAGGAGAAGATCATTTTTAAAATAGGAAATAAGAAGGAAACCTCACATAAGTTCCTAAACATTATATGTAAATATGCTTACTTTTATCATTTCAGTGAAAAGAAAAAAAAAAAAAAAAAAGCCCAGGAGAGAAGAGTCACCTCAGATAGAATTGAATCTGCAAGGGGACGCATCCCATTAACACCTATATATCTTGGAGATAAGGATGGAAGTGGAACAAAACAACCACCGGCTTCGAGCTCTCCAATTGGACCTTGCCACTGCCGAACCAAACCCTTCTCCAACCATCCATTAACCAACTCAGCAAATCGAGAATCACCTACCGTAAAGAACTGAGCTGCATGGTCAAAGATCAAAGGCTGAGGATCAATTGCTCTTGTAGCCATTCTTCCACCCAACCCATGAAGCCCCTAAATAAACAAACATAAAGAGAACACCTCAGCATCAGAAGTTTAGATCTTGCATCTGAATTTCCAAAATGCACCAAGTTGCAAGCATCCACAAAAGAATGGAAAAAGTAAAAATTGCCAAATGAAAAATCTTATATTTTACTGCTCATAAGTTGCAAGATTAAAAATGGAGGAAAAATAATAAAAAAATCTTCAAAGAAAAAAGCTACACAAAAGAAATTGTTTAGAATCCACAAACGAGCATCCATAAACCCAACAAACTATTACAAAGAGAGCTTAGAAAACAGCCAAGAAGACAAGAACAACAAGAGAAGCAATGCATGAGATTTATGTGGTTTGGTCTTGGTGTACTGAGCCTACGTCCACGGAGGATCCCTGAGAAATTTCTCTGTTTCTCAATCAACTGTTACAACCCTAGTGAGAATGCCAGTATTTACCATAAAATTACGTTTCCTTTTAGTACCCTAATGTGATTAAAATAGAAATTGAAATATTCCCAAATACCATGTACGGGTATTGTACGGACAAATTTACACAGCATCCCTTTTGCAGGAATAGTTGTCTTGTCCTTAATAAAAAACATTCTATCAACAGTTGTGGAGCACATACTCTAAATGTAGTCAGTATTCAACATTTAAAAGAAAAGGTTAAATGAAATAAAACTCTCAAGTATGTACAGTTCCAAGTGGGGAATTAACTCAAGAGGAAAAAAAAAACTGAAAGTTTATAAACTGGCATGTTTTTGCATTTTAGAACAAAATGGAGTCATGCGCTGTTGTTACTTGTTTATAAATGAAACCGACACCATTTCAGAAGCGAACTCATTCCCACTATTTCCTACAACTGTTAATGAATCCAATTTCAGGTAGTACAAGACTAAAATGAGATAATTCCATTTCACGATGCATCCAACGTGCTATACATAATGTAAAGGATGACAACGAACCGTATCGAATACCGTAGAGCGAATTCCCCGTTTCTCCAGACTGAGGGCGCATGTTAATCCCGAAAGCCCTCCACCGATGATCGCAACAACAGGCTCTCCTGGGACTGATTTGGTGAAAATAACCTGCTCCTGAGTGAATGATTTCTTCAGAATCGACCTTCTAGAACTTCCATACGATGATTTCCTGGGGTTTCTGCGTGTGGGTTTGTTGCCTCCCATGTCATTTCTCCTGCTGGGGTTGCTGGGCTTGGATTCAGCTCTGCAAATTAAGGTTAGGTTTCTCGGATTTCTGATAAGGATGGGTCTCTGGGAGGTGGGAATTTTGATAGGTTGCAGGATGAAAGCAGAAGCAGAACCAAACCCAATGCAAGCGTTCATGGTTTCAGACGGTTGCAAATTTTGGAGGGAATACGTGATGAATGAAGGATAAGCTCTCTGCGCACTCCGGTCATCCAAAATTTTAGGGCTGAAAAGCGAAAACGGATCGAATCGGATTCGAACCAAATCTTATCCATCAAATTTACATCGGATTGCACTCCCATGTTAATATATTATCCCATAATAACATTAAAAAACTTAAATTAAAAATAATCAAAATATATACTATTGATAATATGAACTTTAAATTTAATATATTTTATATCATGAACAAAATATATTCAAAATAAAATTTATGAAATTATTTTTGGTGAAAATTGAAATAATGGTCATTTAGTAATATATATAAGAAAAATCTATAATACCATAAATATATGGTACCAAAGAGTTTTGACCAATAAAAAACCATTGAATTTTGATACATCCCATCTGATTGGTTATCACGATAGTAATTGATTGGTTACTAGTTTTTTGATTTCATATTTTCTTAGTATCATAGTTCAACTCTAAAAATATATAGGGTAAATTTTTTAAACTACTCTTATGATTTAATTAATTGATCAGCCGTTAAAATCCGTCATAACCCATACACACATGACACTGACGTATAATTTTTTAAAATCCAATTTTACCCTTCATTTCTCACCCTTTCTCTTCTTCTCCTCCTCCTCCTTTATCATCTTTCTTCCTTTCAGCAACGACAAACCGAACTAACTCAATCCTTAACCCCCTCCACCTCCAGCCCTCTCTCTCTCTCCTTTATTCTCTATCCCCTGTTTTAGCACCGCCACCACTGCCACTGCCACTGCCGGACCCCTCCACGTCCGGCCCCTCTCTCACTCCCTACTTCAGCAAGAACTCCACCCTACTACAACTCGTCCCCATCAACCGTCTTAGTTCATGCAATTCCATCATGGACTGCGAAATCATGACTAACTTATCCCCATCCTTCAACAATGATATCTTTGGGTTATACTCGAGGTGAGACGCATTCGGCTTTCCGACAAGTGTAATGTGGGATCCTAGAGTCAAGCCACACGGAAGTAGTAGAATCTTACCCTGGTCCAGAAATTCTGATTCAAAAAGCATAATGGAGTACGGGCAAGCCTCTGATCAGTTCTCGGCTTTGCTCTTGTCATCGAGCCGAATCTCCCAGATTCAAGCTCCTCCCAACATCCCAACATCCCAAGCATGCTTAGCAGATTTCTGAAGTTCAAAGAATCTATATTGAAAATTCAAACTTGACACAATGTTGTACTCATCCATCCATCCCTCCCTCGGACGTTCCCTGATGAGATGGCTGAAAAGAACCCTGAGAAACCCTATGGTAGGTTTGGTTTCCGAGAAAGGGAAGGGATGGAAAACATATTGGTGAAATATTCCACCTTTCTAGTGTTTGTTTTACAAGAAACACTAGCAAGTGAGAGGGATGCGAGTTATCAAAAGTTAAAACATGGGGTCGCACCGAAACAGTGAGACCCTACTAAGAAGAAAATATAATGTTTCAAGTGGGAAAATTTTGTCGAGCCTGGCAGAGCACCAAACTCGTGTCTTCATCTTCCGACTATACATCCTCCAACGGTTAGTACAGATCCGACATCCTTTTGCATTTTACTTCTATTGTTGTATCATTTTGATGAGGTTTCATTGATTTCTTCTCCTTCCACAACCCACTGAATTATCCCTCCAACCATGGTCGGCCAGAATAGTTTTTCATCGCCGGAAAACTAAAACATGACACCAATGTTCCAAATCTGCTATTATTACCCTCTGGTTTAACACCGGCACTCCAGATCTGGCAAGGGATATGTATTTGTTCCAGATCTGTTGTTTTTTCCATGCATTTGTTCCGGATCGGGTGTATTTCAAGTGGTCGTTCCAATTCTGTTACGAATTTTTTTCCTCTTGATTTTTGTTTATTAAATGTGTTGTATTACTTATTCAATTAGTATTTGATGGGTTCTGTTGTGTTGCTTTATTTGGTTCCATGGATTTTAGTTTTGGTTTATGTGACTTGGACATACTTCATGAATCTTTAGTTTCAATTCAATTGTTTTGATGGTTTTAAAGAACATGAAGTTTGTCATATTAAGCCAATGGTTTTTTGTTTTTTGTTTTTTCATTCCTCAAAACAAAAAATAGAGCTCACAAATCTGATGGTTGGCCTTTCCAATATGTTCCGATTTGGATGCTTTGAACATTTGAACTTGTCCTAAAAGGAACTAAGCCCAACGGTTTATGTGGATTAAATAGCATGAGTTGATGACCAATAGGACTAGTCCTTAATAGTACTTTTTCAATGAAATTAATTAAGTCCATATTCATGTAAGAATTAATTGGTGTAGTACTTGTTCAAATTAAGGTTGCATCTCAGTTTCTCCATTGTTATCTCTGAGTTCTTTCTTTCTTTTAAAATATGCAAGTTTAAATTAATGTAGCCTTAAACACATACACATTACAAGTCTATAGCTTTTCAACATGCCATATTACTTATGCCATCATATGTTAGAACTTTATCTCCCAGGCATGAAAGAAACTCTTCTCCATTCAATCAAATATTATTTTCCAAGTTTAAACCAAGCTTGAACATTGAATTGATTTGATAACCATGGCTATCCATAATTGTTAATTTCAAGATTGAAACCTATAGAAGGGTAAACCATTCATTAATTTCAAGATTAATACAAACTGATCAATGGCCAACTAATGGTGGCTCAGTTGGTGTGTAATTGATCAATGCAGATAGTGTTGTGTTGTGGAGTTCGAGAAAGCATGGACTTATCCAAGTGGGCTAAAGTCAAACATCCTGCAAAATTTTCTCATCAACCAAACACTGGAAACAGATTCATTGGATAATAAGTCTCAGCAAACAAATATAAGGACCAAAAATAAGAAAATAAAATTTTCCTTTCTCATCCCACTGTTTCTCGGCAATCAAACGGAACAAGACACCTTAGAAGGTAGGACAGGAGCTCTTCTCTTCTCCAAGTCCACTTCGCTGTCAAGCCTAAGCGGCCAAGGCAATGCATCGCTATAGAACCCATTAAAGCCCTCTCCCAATGCAACAAAGGAACCACTCCTGAAGACATATGGGATTTCCACGCTCACCAAGAAAATATATAGAAACCCTACACCAATAACAACTGAATTGATCTCTACCAGCTCAGAGACAAAAATGTATCCAATTTCCCCCGCTTCATCGTCACTTGCTTTCTTTCTCCCCTTGGGGAAAAAGAGAAAATTAGGGGAAAAGGAAACGATAGCAAACCCATATAAATCCTATGGTGAAGAAAAGAAAATAACCACTGATTCGATCAAAATGATTTGTATATGCAGAATCCCCTGCTCCCTAGACCTACCTTTTCGACGTTCGAGAAGAAAAAAGGTAGGTCAGCAAGCAAGCTCAATATGAAAGGGGGGGGGGGGGAGGAGAGAGAGAGAGAGAGAGAGAAAATGCTCTTGAATATAAAAAAGAGATTAGAAAGAGAGTGAGAGTGGGAGTGAGAGAGGGGCCGAAGGTGGAGGTGGTGATAGCCTCCACTAGTTAAGGATTTAGCCAGCTCGGTTTGCCACTACCAAAAGCAAGAAGATGGTGAAGGAGAATGAGGAGGAGAAGGAGAAGATGAAGAAGGGAGAGGGAGAGGGAGAGGGAGAGGGAGAGGGAAATGGACGATGGGCAAAATTATGTTTTAAGAAAATTATACATCACATGGTGCCACATGTGTATGGGTTTTGACAGAATATTAACGGATGCAAACAATAAGGGTAGAGCTAGTCAATTGTCAAAAGCAATAAGGATAGTGTTAGACAATAGTCAAACAGTAGGGGTATACTTAGTCAATTAACTAAACCAAAAGGGTAGTTTAAGAAATTTATTCAAATATATATTTCAAATCAATTTGAAGCCTGAGAGATCATGGATATGGGGGAAGGGCTGAGCTCAAATTTCCTACCCAGAAAATGTTCCCACATCCATAACCCATAGGACACTAAAGGGGTGCATTGGAAATATCTCCCTTGTCATGAATGTGGATTTCCTCCTTTCACTCACCACACATAGGGAAATCTCCCTTACTTGTATGTTCATGGGTGATGTTTCCAATACAGGTGGTAGTGCCTTGTGGGTATGGATGCAAGAAAAGTTTATGGGTATGAGATGAAAATCATTGAAGGAACAAAAAGAAAAAAAACATCAAAGCGAACTTTACTAATGGATGTACTACAAACTTCGTGTGTATATAGTTATATACATTTTTATTAAATCTAATAAAAAAATAGTATGGTAAAGATGAGATCAGCTAACTTTGCCATGGAGAGCTTGCAATTAAGCAAGGTTGATGATCTGCCTAAGTCCCTTCATATTTGGAGGAATTCTAAGTGACCATCTCAGCTATTTGGTCATTGGTGATGATGATGGTGTAGGAAAAGCTATCTACCTTACCCAACTACTGAACCCCTTTCATGTATGGAATTAGGTTTGCTAGTTGGACTGCTTAATGAGCTTCCTTAAATGATCAAGGAATTAGGATTGCAAGTTGCAACTTGGGTTGGCTTGGGTTGATGTCATTAAAATCTTCAACTCAGCTACCTGAATTTACACCCTATAAGAAATCTTACATGTGGCAAACTAGTTTGGAGCTTCAAAGAGTTTCCTTTTTTAATTTGATAAGAGTCTCCAATTTATTCTCCCCTCAAAAATAAGCCCACCATATATATTGGGCAATGTTGTATTGGGGTATTAAATAGGAAAGGGCTAGTTCAGATAAAAAAAATGAAAAATTAATAGATAAATACAAAGAAAGAAAATTATAAAAATTTAAAATATTCATGGTATGGCAATGCAAGTATAAAACATGCCTTAACCTAGTTCATCAAACCAAATTCATCAATTGCCGACAACCAAGTATAAGGCTGCAACTTGGGCCGGGTTGGCCTGAATCCAATCCAAAAAAGTTGGATGGGTTGGGTCGGGTTAGGGTTGGGGTTGAAATTCATGAACCCGATTTTACTTCGGGTTGGGTTAGGGTTGACCCCTTAGCCAATCCGATTCAACCCGAACTCGACTCTATAGTACATGCCATATATAAATATATGTTATATATAATATATAACATACGTTGATTTGTTTAGATGCATGATATTTGTATAGCCCCCACCAAATAGTATCATGTATTTCTTTTAAGATAATCACTTCACTTAATCCTAACCAGAAACACTAAAACCTTAAGAACATTATTTTATGTTTTTTGAAAATTTTATTCTTCATCTCCTCTATGTTGTTTTCCACCCAAGAAAGATCTATTGTAAGTCATAACTCATAGTAAACTATAATCATTTCTAACACTTGTTTTTCTGAATTTTGTATTAAAAGAACAAAAAAAATAATGCCAACAAACAAATACTAATGAAACATAGGATTAATATATGCAGTGAAAGTTGAGTTAAGATCTAAATTCGAGAAATTCTATGAGGTTTTAAAGGATGGGAAGAAGGTTGGGTTGGACTCAACCTGAAATTGACTTCGAGTTGGGTTGGGTTAGAGTTGAGGTTTAGAACTTAGGGTTGGGCTAGGGTTGGCCTCAACCCAACCTAACCTGGCCCGTTAGGCCCGACTTGCAGCCCTAACCAAGTAGCTGAGTTGTCACTCGACATCACTCCAAATATGGAGGCCTAGGATCAAGTCCATGTAACTACATTCCATAAGGCTACAAGCTCTCCATGATAAGGCCAATGGACTTCACATGCACCCTGCTCTGTCCCCATCCTCCCTTAATTCCCTTGTAATGAGTTCAAATCAGCCCCCCACAAGATTGCCCCCACAATATCCCACAGCACATCCCCGCCATGTATCGGGAAAATCTCCCGATGATGATACTAGAAATGATAATGTCATCATCGGGAGATGTTCCCAATACATGGCGGGGATGTACTGTGGGACTAGGGGGCAATCTTGTGAGGGGCTGATTTGCTCTCCCTTGTAATGTGTACTTTATTATATAAAAGAGTGGAAAAAAATAACTCTATATCAAAATTAAAACCCAGCCCGTGTGGAGTTTGAATCTAGTCCCAACAATGGATCCAACAGCCATTACAGCCATGCAAATTAGAAACATCTCCCTTGTTCAAAGTCTAGATCCAACTCCATACGATACATTAGACCATGGTTCAAAGGAGTTCACACCAGCACCCCACAACATATCCCAACCATGTATTGGGAACATCTCCCAATAACAAGTATGGGAGATGTTCTCAATGCACGCTGATCAGATGTACGTGCATGTGGGGCACTGATGTGATCTCAGTTCAAATTACTGAGAGTTGCAAAACTCTTTTTCATATAGGGATAATTTGACTTCAATCCCCCTTCAAATGATTAATGCATTCATACAGTTTGTATTAGTGTCAATTAGGGAAAGATTCCCAATTCACAGGGGATGGTGTGTATAAGGAGTATGTATACATACATTTGGAGAACCAATAAAACAAATCTTTTTATATATTTGTTTGACAACTTGACAGAATACCTGTCGCATCTTATATGTATGTTTAAAAATCAAAATCTTACAAATGACCCAAAAAATACAACAACTTTTTGATAAGTACCCCAATATAGAATATGATACACCGGATAAATACTTTGGATCTTGCACCAAAACCATACTAGATAGGATGGGACAGGTTATCCAAATAATCAATCCTATTGACAATCCCCACCTATATTTTGATATGTGTTTAGTGTTATTATCATCATCATCTAAGCCTTTGTCTGGCTTATCATGATAATGATTTTAACCATAATCATAATCTAAGACATACATACATGTATATTATATTATATATATATAATGGTTTCAATCTTAACCTGAATATTCATAGTTCAGGCTTGGGCAGAACGAACCTTTATAGTTAGTCTCATTCAAAAGAAAGTTCAGAGAAGAAAGAAAAGATATTCACATGTTTCCTTTTGGTTTACATTAGTGTAGAAATAATTTTTTTGGCTCACATCAAGAAAGAAATAATATTTGGATAATGTAATATAACCTTTGTGTGTATATATCTCAAGCTTCTAATTCTGAGACTCATCATATGGCCCAGAAAGCAAAATCTTTTGAGAATGCTACGGTTTGGTGTGGCATAGACCACCATTTTGGGAAGACAAATTAAGTTTCTGTTTATAGAGGAGTAATTTTGCAAAGAGCACTCTAAGATGACAAAATATGTGCAAAAGCTCTCAACCAGAAGATCTGTTTGAGACTGGATCCGCTCGGTGTTATTATTTATTAAAGCTTGACTGACCATTCAGGGGGTGAGGGTTATCAGAGCTGAGAATAATGAATGGTTCTGTTTCAATCAATATCTCTTCATATAGTTCAATCTTGATGCAATTACATGGCATCATTGCCTTCTATGAAATCTCTCTTTTTCCACCAAGAATCCACATTCAAGAAACTTTAGGCAGATGCCTTTATTTGTACAAGTGATCTTTGCAATAAAGCTCTTTACGAAAAAGCCTATATAGGCGGTTAGCATTGAGTGACTAAAATGTGGAAAGAGGAAAATAAATGGAAAGAGAGAGATAAAGAGCATTTGATATAAGAAAAATAAATAAATAAATAAATAAGACAAAAGGAAAATAAATGCACTAAACTTTGACTCAGGATCTGCCGCGAAGACAAATGTGTATAACAGGCAAGGAAACCAATTGAGAGCGAACATGCCATGTGGTTTAGGCCCATGTGAGTCCCATGAGTATAAAACACTTGCATGTTCACTCTTGATAGGTTACGTAGCCCATTATACACATTTGTATTCATAACAGATCTTGTGTCCTAAATTTTTTGTATGGTGGTTCATGCACAAGACCAACAACCTCTTATCTGAATGAATTTATTTGGGTTTTTCTATTTTTAAGGGATGACTACTAAAATCATTGATGCTCTTTCAATCTTTTCTAACTAGGCCAAACAACTACTTAGGACACGGTCTACTTACATCTACTCCCATGGCAGTAGACAGATATACGAGTATATATATACACACTTGATGGATGGCTTAAACACCACCCAAAACAGTCATCAAGTGTAGCGTTGATCTGTCTTATGCCTACCATATCAGCAGCGGTAGCAAAATTAAAACTAACTGTATAAATATCAAACTGGTTATTATATGATGTTGTACTATTAATTCATAGAAAAATAACAGCCCTTGTGGGGGATTTTTTTTTTTTTCTGTATTTAACACAATACACTTCCCACTTTTCAACGTTGGTGGTAATAGCAGGACTCAAATCCATGTTTCCACTGAGACTAACCAGTTAAAATACCAACTGAGTCACCATTCATTTGGCCCAATGGGGGGATTCAGGCTTTGATTAATACCAAAAGAAAAAAAAATATTATCCAAGTGGTCGGGGCTTGACAGCCCTAAAACCTCAGCTTCTTTAGCAATACTGGATGCTGGAGTCGGGAGCTCTAGCTGCAAAACAAAATCCACTGGTTCATTATGAGAAGAGTTGTATTTGTTTAGGCTGCATTTGGATGCGATCGATGTAAATTAAGAACTGATGTAAATTTTATATTGGTTCGGTTTTGCATATGTTTGGAAAGAGGGTGTAATTATTATCGGTTTTACATCAGTTCGGTTCAGTTTCATGTACGTTTGGATGGAGTTTAGTTTTACGTCGATAATCAATGTAAAACCTCATCAACTGTAAAGTTTTACATCGATCATCGCTATTTTCAAAAAAGTAACAGTCACTTTTTGGTTTAGTGATTCCAAACACAGCTTTAAGTGCAATACTTCCTATATCATGTTTCTAGATCTGAGCCATTTAGGACAAAAGGATACAGCACCAAGTAGCTAGCTACCAACAAAAAACCCCCTTTGCAGATAATAATGATAGTGATGGGGTGCTGGTGATGATGATATTAATAGTTGAATGCCAAAAGCGTTTTGTTTTTACAAGTGGAGAGATGAATATATAGAGTGGGGAGGGAATAAAATTAAATGGAACAAGATTTCAGGATTGTCATCTTAACATGAGGCCAAGACAAGTATCCTCCTCGTATAGTAAATATAATCTTCTTCATCATCTTATGATGCTCATATTTGTCTTGATCTCATGCCAAGATGACTATCCCAAAATATGATGATGATAATGATGATGATAATGATGATAATGATGATGATGATATAATTACTAGTTGAGTGTTACATGCATTTGCATGAGAAAGAGAGAGAACTGGAAGTTTTTTGGGATGGTCATCTTGACATGAGGCCAAGGCAATATAAACATTGTATGATTAAGATGACGATGATGATAATCTCACCTCTCTTTTGTGTATAAACATGCTTAGAGGCAACTGTACATGTAAAGGCTTTTGAATTTGATCCTGACATTATTTTTAATCTACTTTTCAAACTCAACAGAATATCTTGCTGTATGTACAAAAGTAGCTGATTCAGCTAAGAAAAGAGAAGAAGGTAAAGAAAAAAGAAATTGGAAGGATTTTCAGCAACAAATTAAATCCCCAAACAGGGGTGAAGTCGTACAAAGATGTTATTCAATCTCCAAGAAGATTTTGGAGCTAAAACCCTGAAACAAATCTAGGGTTTTGAAAATCTTACTAAAGTAACAAACACATTTGCCTGCTTAATTAGAAAGTGAAGTGAGAATCAAGATCCTTGATGAAGCAAAAGTAGTAATATTTTTTGTTAGAGGAGCCCACAAGTATGCATGCATTAGAAGTGATCTCCTTTTTTATATCTAGTATGGGAAAGCAGCATTTCCACTACTTTAGTTGGAAACAAGAGATGCTGGAGAGAGGACTTTTTTAAAAGAAAAGTTGTAGGAATGGGTCTCTCTCTCTCTCTTGTGTGTAAATCAAATGGAGATCATGAGAACTTTCAACTCTGATCAAGATTAGGTGGTATGAAAATAGACCACATGAATGCTATATAGTCAAAAGTGATGGGCTGCAGAGATCCAAACAATGGATATTGAATAGGCCCAAACTTCCATACGGATTTGTAGACCATAAGAATGGTATACAACAGGGGTAATAATTGTATAAAATTATTTGAAACCCTACCAATAAAATTTCTTCATGGGACCAACCTTTACAGGGCCCCACTTGGAGATCCACCAGAAACCAATCTTAATTTGGTTGGGCCCATCCACACTGGTTAATTATTGTTAGGCCATTCTTATGGCCCACCATTGGGTACAGTATGCTTCCCCATCATTAAAACTCAACATCAACTGTAAAAAACAAGGAAACCCTTCACCCTTGGCAAGACTGGTCCATTCTTATCTGATCCATTCAAAATTTTGCTACTGCAACCACTACTACTGTCGGGTGGGTTAGACTCAGACCAGACCAGTCATGTAGTAAAAAGACATGGCAACCCAGAAACCTTACAGAGAGCAGCCTATCTAGGCGGTGGTTCAATCAGGTCTTGACGTATTTACTGCATGTCTGAATCATCCTAGCTTCAGCGCTGGAGCCGCTTCAGATGACAAAAAGAAGTAGTCTTCTGGCATCTGGCCATCTGGGTTTGGGCCGGAATGAGAGATGAATCAAATACAAAACAGGGTACTTAAAAGAGAAGTTAACACGTGGTTAGTCTAGAACATTGAACATCTAATAATTGGTTTGGATTAGCTTTTCCTTCCTCCCAAGTAGTGCAGAAAAAGAAAAAAAAAAGGATAAATAGTTGAGCCGTCCAGAGGACCTTTCCACTACAATAATAATAAATCTCAAACCAGATCATTGATTAGTGAGTGATGAAGGGTACATGATAAATTAAAGGGGTTTATTAGATTATTGGAGAAAAAGATTAATTTGAATTAGAATCAGAGTTTGACGAGTGATCAATCGTGGTGGACTAATGTGTTGTGATTGTCCTGTCTATTAAACAAATCAAAGAAGAACTTGGGTGCTTTAGGTGAAGCCACTTTATACTTGAAATGGGCATGAGTGTTGTGATTGTGATGCCCAACAAAATCCTGTCTTTTGAATGGAATTCTGCGTTCCCTATGGAATGATTATTAGTATCTTCAATGGGTAAGTCAAAAAGTAAGAAAAATGTTTTTGGGGGGTAATCCATTTTATTATTTTGAGTAGGAATTTCAGGTGTCTTTATTTAATTCACCTCACTTTGAGAAGTGCTTTTTGTCATATATACTCAAGCGTTTTCTTTTTTATTTTTTCCTTTGCCCGCTTTTGACTGCTCTAAAGACTATAGGCAAGCAGTATAGTAGAACACCTGTATCAGGTTGAGGACCAGTATGTGTGTGCGTGTGTGATTGTGTCCATGAAAGAGACCTTTATGTCATGAGAGAAGAAGCCATTCTACCTAATTAACTTTGTGGTACACTTTGTCAAAGACTCAAGGGTTACCCATCACATCCTACAGCCTTTTAGACGGTCGGAAAATTTTATATATATATATATATAAGAAATCGTATGGTTTCATTCAAGCTGGGCTGATTTTGATATAGAAATTTTCTTGGTAACACCCTGAGAAATCATATACTAAAGTACCTAGCGCCTTATATATGTACCCACTTGTACAACACAATAAGGAGAGAGAACACTTTCTTCTCTTCCTGGATGGACAAAACCATCTCCCTCTCTAAAGTTAACCAATTACTTACCTCACTATGATATTATAATAATGAACTGACTGATCAGAGAGAGAGAAAGAGAGAGAGAGAGGCCAAAGTATAATATTTGGCTAATCAACATAAATAATAGGATTATAAGCTGATTAGTTTAATACAATACACTATGAACCAAAAAATATTTCTGGACACCCTTAGGGCCTTTTGGTAACGGCTGAAATGGTTGAACATTGCTTTGTCTTTTAGTGTATAAAAATAATTAGATGATAACATGTTGGAAGGTATGGTAATCAACTCAACTTTCAACTTTAGTTTCAGCCATTAAAGAGTTTGTGGTCTTCTGAATAACTTACTCACTAAGGCTGTATTTGGTTGCAGTGCAATTTTATTTGCACTAGTACAAATGTATAAGAATGCAAATGAAAAAAAAAATGTAAATTTTCATTTATTTATTTTTTTTTTGAGTTAATACTTTATTCTACTTCATGTCTTAATTTATTTCATTTGTACTACAATCAAATAAGATAAGCTAAAATTTAAAACAAAAATATGTCAAAATTTACACTCAGATAATTTGCACTTATAGTTTTGTATCAGTACAAATTTATTTGCATTGCGATCAAATACAGTCAGAGGTTCAGTTTGGAAAAAATACAAATGCAAATATGCATACTGAAAATACACACAAAATATAAGATCTTGAACTGTACATATTTGCATTTGTACTCCTTCCAAACTGAGCCTAAAAGACAACAATAAGCATCATTAGGTTCAACCACTTCAGCTGTTATCAAAGGGCTCGGTCCTTAATTATTAGTGTAAATATGTATAAACATGAGTGTGATAAAAGTGAAACAAGGTATATCAGATAGAGCTGATTAGGGAGAAAAAAAAAATCTCTCTCCACATAAAAGAGAGAGAGAGAGATGAGAACTAGACAGTGGGAATGTGAGAAGAAGGATGAATAAAATGTGATCAAAATTCTTACATTCTTGACAAATCTAACTTCTTAGGAGGTTTGGTAACCCTACATTTCAGCAGGGAAAAGCTATTACAACATATGAGTAACACGTAAGGAGAGAAGCTCTTATTAGGTGGCCCTTTTCTTTTGTTTTTTTCTCCTTCTTGTTCTTAATTTTATTCTCAACCTGTCCAAATCCTATCAAATCCAACGAGTACATTTCAATCCAATCTTTTCAACCCAACTTTCAAAAATTAGATATTCACAGTTTGCAGAGCATATTTCCAAGAATAATAGAATACACATATAAATCACCGAAATGAATCTTATCTCAATTATTTCATGTAATGTCACACTGTAATGATGCATCTGTATAATGTAAATTCTGTGCAGATGGAGACTTGGGGTCATGTTCAAAACTAAAATGATATGTAATTTGATGCATCTGTATAATGAGATAGTTGATAAAACCATTTTAATTTTATTAAATAGAATATGGTCTCATTTGTTTGGTCAAGATAGAATTATAAAGAATAAGAATGAGAATTGTAACCAATCAGATACAAGAAGTCATTCTTCAGAAAAAAAAAAAAAAAATCATTCTCATTAATTAGTGCCATGAAAAGAAGTCACTCTTCAGCGAAAGAAAAACTTCTGTTCGTCCATGGCAAACTTCGCTCATTCTTGAATTTTGATCCAAGGGTAAGAATGGTGAAGAATGAGCACTAAAGCTAACCAAACATAGTCTTAGTATCTGACTCAAATTGCAGTGTAAGTTTCCTCTTGTAGATCTAACCCACATGGGTATTGGGTAGTATCACATCGATCCACATTAAAAGTTTGGTATGGACTAAGGAGAGATGCTATTATTGCAGTCTTATGGGGGAAACTGGGAAAGGGAGGCTAAATTCAAAGCTCACCTTTAATGGGGTCTCTCTCTCTCTCTCTCTCTCTCTCTCTCTCTCTCTCTCTCATATGTAACGATAAAGTGAAAGGTCCTACTTATTCCTTCTCACTCTCTGCAAGCAAAGGCTATCTGTTAAAATCACCTAAAATTCCCAAAATAAACAAACCAGAAAAGACCAACCTTTGATTATAGTCATGTGTTCACACCAGACTATCTATTTTTGTCAACTCATTAGGTAAGTATAAGGTTACCGTAGAATAAGCCATTATTGTTTTCATACCCTTCTGGCAGCTTTGCAGCAACACAAACTCGAATCTTCCTCCGGCAGACTTACGCCTCATCACTTGCCTTTGAGTTCCATGCGTGTCTTAATTAACCATCGTCTGTGTATTTCTGTTAGCCTGGAAGAAATAAGAAAGAACTCACCGTCATCTCCGCATGAGAAAACAGAAAAAGTTCTACAATTACTTGTTGAAACAAATGAACACAGTGGTAATTGATGCAGGTATAGCTAGTAGGAAATAGGGCATTGATCAGTGAGTCAGTGAAGAAAATACACCAAATAACAACCAGAGGTCATCGGATGATCATGGCAGCACGAAATTCTTCCGAGTTGGGGGGAATGAAGCCTGGTCCGAAATCACCAAGCTGATGCTGATTTTATCTTCTTTCACATGAATGGTCTCGAACCAGACAACATTCCCCTCAACCCTCAGCTCGTTTTAATGAGAGAGAGAGAGAGAGAACTTTGAGATTGATTTGGCCATGCATTATCTTTCATGGGTCCTTATATACGTGAGGATGGGGAGAGATTCTTTCTTGGGTCAGATGACATGGAGTCCACTTATTACACCATCCTCAGCATTCTTTTCACACCAGTGATGAAGTTAATATAGGATACGTTTTTTAAGAAAGTGAGCAATGAAATTAGGGTAAATTATGCCTAAAAGCAAATATAATTAGAAATTGTTTGATTGAGAAGTTAAGGACTTTTTGTCACAGATTAGATAATAAATGGGATTTAAATAAGAGAATGGGCTACCTTATTCTATTTTGAGGTCAACTCCTGAATTGCTTTAACCGCTAAACATACCACAAATGCTGCTTCAACCTTCGCAATTTCTCTTATTAATCCATGTATAAGACACTATTAAACAAACCCTTGGGTCCACTGTTTTCAACCCGTCGTGGATAGATCTGGCTGGTTGGACCGGTGATTCAATCACAATCCCGGTTTTGATCAACCTCTAACCCACAATTAGCCAAAAAAAAGAAAAAAAAAAGAAAAGAAAAACATTGATTTGGTCGATGACCCATCAACTCGGATGGTTAAACTGTAAATCCATCTAACCCATTAAATGGGTTCCGGTTTTTCATCCTTTGTTTTTTGAATTTTTTTTTATAATAATGATATCATGGTTTAACCCATTCAACATCGATTTGGTCAATGACCGATCAACTCGGGTGGTTAAACCGTAAATCCATCTAACCCATCAAATGGGCTCCGGTTTTTTATCCTTTGTTTTTTGAATTTTTTTATAATAATTAATGACATTATCATGGTTTGGCCCACTGAACCGGACCGGGATTTAAACAATGATTGGGTCTTGGCTCCATTCTCTGAAATAAGTGCCATAGAGAATTTACTACTTAAGGAATTATGCAAATGATACATCATTGATATAGGATTTTAATTGAATAAATTACTGCATGAAGCTTATTAAACAGTCCTAGAGGATCTTACTTATTTGAGTATCTTGACATTTGAGTTTATTCTCAAGTAAAGGACACCTCTTTTTCTTTTCCACTGGGGAAAAAAAGAAGATGGGAGGTGGAGAACCTTCATCATGGGAGAATACGCAACTAGCTAGATAGTGTGATTCCAAGCTTAAATGTCAAGGCAAACTGGGTTGGTCTGTTAAAAGCTTTTTGGAGGACTAATGCAGCTAAAGAGAAGTAGACACTGGAAAAGTAGAAAATTTTGGAGGACTAATGCACAGGAAGCTTACTGATGAATTTATTCAGTTAGTTACCTAAGCCCTTTGGTTTTGAAATTGACCTCTTTCTATCTAAAAAGATAAAAAGGAAGAAAGAAAGAAAGAAATTGAACCCATGTGTGTCATTTAAGATTTTTTATTACATGCATGGTGTGATTAATCTTGTTCATCATACATAAATACATACATACATGCATACATACATATATACATACATACATACATATATATTTTGTAAGTCATTTTTTGCATGGTTTTCGAAACTGGACCAGACTGGACGATCGGACCAGAAAAAATGGGAACTGGTCAGGTAATCGGTTCTGTTTTCCCCAAAACCGAATTTCCCCCCAAAACCGTCGATTTTGGTCAGCAAACCACTGAACCGGGTGGTTAACCGTTTGAACGGTTTTGACCATTTTTTATTTATTTTTATTTTTTTATTTTTTTATCAGAATAGGTCGAGCGTTCAGGCCAAACAGTCAGACCGTCCAACCCGGTAACTGAACCCCTGACCGGTTCAGTTTTAAAAACCATGATTTTTTATAATGTTTTCAAGTAAACAAATAAATAAATAAAATGGAAAAAAATTATGTAAGTCTAATTTCACAAGCTCAACTTTCCATGAATACTTTTAAGCTCATCAAGCCCCTTTTTATAAAGTGAAAGATGGGTAACTCCTAATCCAATAATGTAACCCACAATCTGTCAATAAAGTAATATCTTGGAGCTAATTCACCAAAGTACTACCTTATCATTGAATGCATAGATCGACTGGTGCAACTTCGCCAAAGCAGGAGATCATGATGTCTAGATTTGGTTTACTAAGGAATTCTAGATTGACCAAAGTTCAACTACTTGATCCTGCCTACAGAGAAGAAAGGTGAATAATTTCCAATAAAACTGTGGTTCAGTATTATCAGCTATATTACAGGCTTAGATTAGAGAACCCCAAATGCTAAAGGAGAAGAAAAAGGGCAGTTTGTAAAATTTCTTAATTTATAATCACAAAGACCTGTTTGGACAGTATCAATCTATCAAACCATCATAAAGTGTGAGAAAATGCATTTGTAGTGCATCTAGATTATGAAACCAGTGTGCTCCAGTAATTAGATCTAATGCTGGTCTGAAAGGAATCCGATTGAGTTATCATAACCCATTTCTGAAAGGTGCTTTTGTCTTGACGATATTCTCATCTTTAGTTCCCTAAAAGTTTCAAATTGAACCAGCACATCAGATTGGAAATCTTTCAATTACTTGGAAAATATAGAACCACCTTCCAAACTGTAGATTGAACCAACTCTATCATAAACCTGGTTTCGTCGATGGTGATTGGCAAATCAAAAGTATGATTGCACTTCATAATATGCTTAACTGTTGATCAGATAAACCAGATAATGTGAAAGGCTGGAAGGAGAAAAATTCAAAGTAGCTAGACATATTTATCCAGTGTAAGGCATAGAAATGAAAAAAGGGATGATGATTATGCTCTTCCACCACAACCAGAGGAATATATTCCTGTTGCATGCTTTTTGCTAGTTATGCTGAAAAGCCTATAGCCACTGATATTGTCTCAAAATTTTGAGTTTCAAATCCAAAAGAAAAAAACTGAGCACATTCTAGGAATAGTTTGAAAACATTGGACCCTGCTGGTAGGCAGGCAATCTGGCTTAAAGTTTAGAGGTTGGATTGATTAGGTGCCTGTTTGGGAGGGCTTTCACGCAACAGCGGCTTCTGGCTTTGCAAGTTAGGTGCTACTTAGAAAGCCATGATGCTATGTTTGGTGAAAAACCCAAAAGCAAAAGAAAAAAAAAACACTTACATGAGAGAAGCTATTTTTGGTAACTTCTCCAAATTGGCTCAGTCAATGCATTTTAATCAACACTGACGCCCTCCCAAACGAGTGCATTGGCTTCTGGGCTATCCACACATGTAACATGTTGCCCACACGGACAGGTTATGAGCTATGTTTGGTGAGAGCCAAATCGGCTGTTAATGAGTCAGTCCAAGGTTTGTCCACTTCAGCCTCTTTTGAATAGCTTACTGGGAGTGTTCAAGGTTTTTAAAACCAAATCAGACAATAAACCGGTCAGGGGTCCAGTTCCTGTGTTGAATAGTCCAACCATTCAAACCAAACAAACAGTCCATTCTGACAAAAAAATTAAAAAAAATTAAAAACGACCAAAATCATTGGACAGTTTGAACGGTTCGACCGCTCAGCTCAGCGGTTTGCTGACCAAACCAACGGTTTTGGGAAAAATAACGGTTCTGGGGTAAAACAGAACCGGTCTCCTGACCGATTCCCGGTTTTCCAGTCCGGTTTTGAAAACCATGCAATTATTCTTAGGCAGTTAAGCCAGTTGTCAACAAACATATGTCTATCTAGCTGAACCAAGTGTATGTTTGGGAGGACTTTCACGCAGCAGCTTCTGGCATTGCAAGATAGGCCTCACACATGGAAAGCAAGTTTTTAAAACCAAATCTGACAACAAACCGGTCAGGGGTCCAGTTCCCGGGTCAAATGGTCCAACCGTTTGAACTGAACGAATGGCCTGTTCTGACAAAAAATAAAAAAAAAAATTAATAAGAAACAGCCAAAACCATTGAATGGTTCGAATGGTTGGACCACCCATGTCAGCGGTTTGCTGACCAAATCAACGGTTTTTGACGAAATAATGGTTTTGGGGTAAAACAGAACCGATCACCTGACCAGTTCCCAGTTTTTCCAGTCAGACCACCTGGTCCAGTCCAGTTTTGAAAACCATGATGGAAAGCCATGAAGTCATGTTTGCTGAAAATCCTAAAAATCCAGAAATAGGCTTACATGAACTGCAAAATCAACTTTCTGATGAAGCATTTTTGGTAGCTTCTCGGAAACAGATCAGTCAGCATAGCTCAATCAATGAAGCCCTCCCAAATGGGCTCCAAGGCATCTTCTTCAAAGCAGCTGACCCAAAGCTTTTATTTAGCTCATCCCTCCCAAACGAGCCCTAGGTTAACCTTCAATTTCTTAAAACGTGGTCATACATTACAGGCCCAACCAGACATGGGTTGGACTGCATGAGGATTCAAGCCCATCCTCCACTTGCTTGCCTGTTTTGATACATAGAAAACTACCAACTATCGAGGTCAAGTTATCTCTCAAGAGAACCCATTTTGGCTGGTCCATATAGGTCCATTTGGTCTACTACATCATTTTATGTGGCAAGTTTCTATTCATGGGCGGTACACCAGAGAGCAAAAAGACCCCTTTTTTTGTTATATTTTGATTATTTTAAAATGTGAAGTGTATTTAGGCAAAAAGGGTTCACAGTGAGATAAAGGGATAGAATATTATCCACATAGGTCATTCAAACTTCAATGGTTCCTTCATCAGATGGATCATGGATGAGTTTAGTTTACCACATCAGCGGCCATATGTGGCGGAAACTGGAAAGTCATTTTCCTGCGCCTCTAGAAAGAGAACAAGATTATTCTTGGCTAACTTCATGCATAATAATAATATATCTATTATTTTTTTATCTACGTATAGCGTGTAATCGTGCAGGAATAAACGCTATAGAGGTCGTCTAGGGGAAGTACCTAGGAATCTTTCACGTTGATTTGGCATTCCTTAAACAAACTCCCAGAACTCAACAATGGTTTATGAGTATATAGGCCGTTGATGGGTTCCTGTACCTTTAAACAAACTCCCACAACTCAACAATGTCGTACCCCATGCAGATCCAGTGACAAGATCAAACATCATGGAAGGGTAAAGGTGTGCTTTAGTTTTCACCGATCTGATGATATCTATACAACAACAGTACAACTTATACACACGCCATTCCTTGAATCTACCCGACCTGACCAACCCATTAACCATCTTCTATTCCTCGTTAGATGTTAGCTTTGGAAAACGACTCCAGATCTCCTACCCACAAAATAACATACAATCAGAGGAGGTGCTCTCCATGTGTGCCTGCCATGTCATGTGGGCAAGCGTGGGTAGGAAACCCGAGCTGTTGGAAAACAGATTTGCCTTTCATAGTTGATAGTAAATCCCAAGATTCTGCATCTGCAAGGCGCCAGCGTAAAATGTTCAGTCAAAGGAAGAGTGAAAGAATAGAAAAATCAAGGTTTCCTCGTTTGAAATGAAGAAAACACAATTCAACCTATGAGGTGTCACACCCATGGGGAATTGTGGAGTCAAATAGATTTTCCAGATGTCAGATCGGCCTGATCAAATATGTACCATCAAATGCCTTAGATTAATTGACAAATAATCAACTGGTCAAACTAAAATATGTACCATCAAATTCCACATCCACAGCATATTCTCCACAAAAAGTCATCTACTCATCTTCACATCCATACACCAATTGAATAAAACAAGGTGCTGCACACATCAGAGACTAGGCATCTTTTTCTTTTGTTAACAGTACTTTACAGTATGCATGATTATGCTGAGACTGACAATGTCTCGATTGCCCCTTTGTCTTAGACCAGAGCTATCGATACCGGTCTGGCCTGACGGACAGACTAGTATATCTAGCACCTGTAACCCACTTGTAGCAATAAGTGAATCAATGGTTACAGTTTGGATGGTCAAACCACAGCCACAGGACTACAGACCATGAAACCTATTTACCCGAGAGATTTATGAGACGTCCAATCTATAGGCCTCCAAACTCCTTGAAATTTGAAACTATCTTTCTGTTTATGTGTCCCCAACTCTGTGATACCAAAAATGCAAACCAGGATTCATTAATGTCCAGTAAAAAGGGAGCTCTATATATATATAAGGTAATAACTTACAAATGATTTACACTATACCACACAGACTGCTGCAACAAGTCCTTGCAAATGCGGGAAGATTACATTTCTTTTTCTCAGAACGAAAAGAAAAGAAACTGGTTCTTCTTTGCTTTTTTAAATTAGCTAAGTTATCAAGAAACTCACGATTGGACTGCTATGTCTACATTCCTCTGCTCAGCAATATTGGGAGGAGCAGACTTGGTCGCTTCTCTCACCTGTTTGGGCCCATCTTTAACTTTAGAAGTGTTAGCATTTTTACAGCTGATCTGGTATTTGTTGTTAGTAGTTGTAGTGGTGGTATCCTCTTTGCGACTACCCAGACTATGACGGGTAACCCGGCCACAAGCACTTTCTCCCTGAGATGAGTTGATAGCATCACTGCAACTCTTCCGTCTACCCAGCTTTGGTGATCTTGCTCGAGTTGGAGGTGGCTGGCATCCAAACATGAAAACAAAGGTAGATTAAGCTTTTGGCTTAAGAAACATCTCTAAAACTGGGCTCCTGAAATACACAGAATGCAGAAGGGCAACTTGCGACATACCTTTTTAAGTTCAACCTTGGGTGGAGGTCCCTCATGATAAAAGCTTGGCATAGGGTTTGCTTTGAACATTAAACTCTTCCTCAGTTGCTTTATAGCTGCCTCTCGTTCCTCCTGTAAAGTTTACACATAATAGATAAAATAGCAGAACCTCCTCGGGAAGAAACCAATAAATGATTCTAAACCACGTGACACGTGTAACCACGTCAATATTGTGTTAAATGGAGAGTGTCAATTCCATGTGTAACCACGTGACACATGCAACATAAACATTTCAAGGCTTCCATTTTGCACATAAGGACATAGCGCCCTAAACCTAAAGACCTTCAACAAATACATGCCAATTCCATGTTTCTGAATAACATGTTTTTTCTATCTTTTGGATGGGTTAAGACCTGCATCAGCTAACGCCTTTGCCAACTCTATGGCCAGAGAAAGGGTTGGCCACCAGAGCAGGTTTGGAGGGCCCCAGATCCAGGGAGTCGATAATTAGTTTTACTTCATCACCAACATGCTTCTTTCTCTCTCTTCTGATCAACTTCTTGCTGTTTTGTCTCATGGGGGGTCCTTTGCGTAATCTCATAAATAAAATCAGCTTCTGGTTAGAGATAAAAGTAAATGCTATCTAGAAATTTCCCCAGAAACAATGGATATTAACACATCTCCTCTGTTAAATAAATCCATGTCTTCTATCTACATGTTAACTAGCGCTTTAAGGAAAACTAAAGAAAGTAATGTACCTTAGTCCTAGCTTCAACTTGGGTTCTTTCTGCCTCCAGGGCCTGGTGTTTCTCCTCCAACTTTGAGTAAAACTGGAAGAGAAAAGAAATGAGAATGGAGGGAGTGAGCATATAATTTAAATATGGGTTGCAACTAAGAACCGTTAATCATGAATGTCACTGAAGCAGGGCAATCCATATTCAGAAGTCTAAAAACTGAAGTACCTCCTTCCGTTTCTCAGCACGCTCAGTGCATCGGAATTTAGGAGCTGATGCAATGGTTGCCCTGGATTTTAATGCCCGAACAGATGCTGCAGTACTAAGTATAGCTAAGGATAAACCAGATCCAGAAAAAAAGAAAAAAGAAAAAACAGATAACTAAAAAAGGAATTATTTAGACTTTGGACTGTGAAGGGTCAAAGGATACGAGGAAGCAACAGAACAAGCATCTTCTTCATCGATATGCTTTTTATTATCAGGTTGCAGTGGCTTCCTTGATATCAAAGATGTACTAGGCTGCACAAGATACAAAACTCTCAGCTACAGAAATGGAAAAAAAAATCCCCCATTTAGTCAGTAGTAACTATTAAATAATTTCTAACTAATCCAATACTTTTACATCCAATGACCTATGAATCAGGGCAGACATGCCACTGAATGAACTACCATGAGTTCCTTTTGAATTTCAAAACCCCAAGTAATTCATTGCCCCTCCTCCACAAACCGAAGTAGATTCAGTACATTAATATATCAAGCCAAGCTTAGAAAATGCTCAAATGTTTTATGGAGAAAAATATGTTACTTCCAACAGCAAAGAACAATCAAACGCTATAACACAATACAGGTTCCTCTACCTTAAAATAGAAGATGCATGCTACCGTGGTTCAAACAAATGCATATTATGCTATGTAATTGTAGCAAACCAGAATTTCTCGACAGAAAAAACAAACACAACAAGCAATGCAAAGTCATTGTATTAAAGATTGAAGAACCCATTCAGAAACCATTAAATGTCCATCACTTTTATGGTTCTTCATGTTACATTAGATGCATTGAAAATAGCATGAAATTAACAAAAAAAATAGATTTCAAAATAAACATCATCACCTGAGGCTTCTTTGAAGTACTGGAAGAATGTATACTGTTAGCATTTAATGGTTTATTTATACCAACAGAGGCAGCAGCAGTTTCAGCCCCAACAGGACGAGTTCCACTTGAAGCACGTTTATCAGTTGCCAGAGAAAATGGCTGAGGAACAGTACAGTTTATTCGAGTATTCCCAGCAGCAGCAGATTTTGATCCTGGCTTCACAGGAGAAGACAACTTTTTGGCATCGGTTGCCTTCTGGGATTCAGATTCAACTGTTCCCTCATCAGACAAGCCAGCCTCAACGTTTGTGCTTTTATCGCAAAGTACATCTTGCTCCTCCTTGTGACCATTTTCAACTTGATAAAGCTCAGTGATTTCAATTGGGCTTTCTGTTGTGCACTCCTTAACTTCATAGTCTTTCAATTCAATCTTCTCTGGAATTGAAGGTTTGGCATCCCCATTAATATGCTCATCAGGCTCTGTAAAACCATTGTGCTTAGGAGTAGTTGCATCATATGTATTATGTGCATCACCATTTGAATAAACTATGGCACAATCAGACTCCTTATCCATACAAAGTTCTTCAACTTCTCTCCCCATTAAACTGCCAAAAAATAAAATAACACAATAAAATTCAGTTTATGTTAACCTAATCATTCAGTGGTTCAAGTAGTAGCATATCCAAAAAGCATACAACAGAATTCAGCTAGAACTCCTAAATTGAGCTAAGGCATAAATAAGCATCATACAAAGCAAAATAGAAACCAATTCACTTTGGCCAGAGAAGCCATTAGCATGACGTAATGCAAGATCATTTAATAAAAAAAAAAGAAAGTATGGTGATTCGCGTTGAAATGTAGAGATGAAATGAAACAGCAGATAGTACCAATCATATACATAAAATAAGCAAATAAATTCAATACTGAAATTCAAAGCATAAAAACATACGACCATACTAGATTCAAATTCCACTTTTTAAGTCAAAAACTGACTTAACCAGCATAAGCCATACTGCAAAAAAAATAAAATAAAATAAAATAAAGACTGAACAAGAAGAGGATAAATCATTAAAACAGACAAAATTGTAGCTTACCTGGAGAGAGAGAGAGAGAGAGAGAGATGAGATGCAACGGAAAGATCAATTGACTTGAATCAACTGCCTAATGAGTACGAGTATATTTTTATTGTGCGTGTGTGTTGGGTGGTGGGAAGTGGGTTGGTTGAGACTTGATGGTTTCGGAAATAACTTCTGATGAATTAACATGAACAACCACTTGGAATTGAAACGGATTCAGTGTTGCCTCCCAATAGATTTGAGAGCACAATCAACCATCTATATTGGAACCATCTTGGTTGGTAAGTCGAAAGATGGAAACAGGATCATTTCAGGACTTACATAAATAAATTGATTGCAGTTTTTCTTAACAACTAGTAACAGTTGATGTTGTATTATATTTTGAGTTCCAACGCAGTACCAACTAAACTAAAACGCTTGGCATTCAGAAACACCATGAAACTTTATAACCTGCTTCAAATAAGTAGTTTCTGAGAGATCACGATATAAAACAGGAAAAGATCTAACAAATCAAAGAGCAGTTAAAAAAACCACTCCTTCCAGTTTTGTTTCATGAAACAACGAGAGACAGGCATAAAATGCTTAGAAGGATTAAGACAAATAATAAAGTAAAAAAACAGTAACAAAACCACCCGCTTTCAAACTGATTAACAGGAACGAGTAAAAGAGAAGCGAACATGAGAAAAATAATGGATTTTCCACTGATTTTATGCGATAGAAAAAAGATAAAGAAAAGGAAGCCAAGATGGGAGAACAGAAAGCAAAAAACCATCAGTCTTAATTCCATTTTCAGCATTAACAAAAGAAATCCAAAGAAGCAGAAAATGCCCTGCCATTTCCGGCCGATTCATTGGAAACTACCCAAAAAAAAGCAAAACAACCAAATAACAAAAATCACGCATTGAATGAAGCAGATGAAATGTACACAAGAACCCTAAAAAAAGTAAAATACAAGCAAAGATCACTCGGCGTACAGAAAGAGAGGGAACAAAACAATAGGGGGAAAAACAAAAAGCACTCCTTTCCCCTCAATATTCACACAAAAACAAGTAAAGACATCAAAAGAAGCTACAACAGCAACTACTTCACAGATCAATCATGAAAAAACCTCTGAAACCAACCAAATCGATTCCCACCCCCTCCACTGATCACTTCACATTCCTCGCATCTACGAAAGTAAAAACAGTCAGCAAAAGAAAGACATCAAGAGAAAAATATAAAAAATGTGGGAGATTTCTTACAGTGGTTCTCCGATCTGAGAAGATCTCTCGTCTCTCTGGAGCTTCTCTGAGCGATAAAGCGACGTAAAAACAGACCCCCTTTCAACGTTCTGGTTTTCCTTCGTCTCTCTTGGGTGCGTGCAGTGGGCTTGTCTGGTATTTAAATACCTACCAGTGTCAGGTATTAACGGCGTCAGTAACGGCGTAATTCGAAAACCCTAAAACCCCGATTTCTCCGTTAAAATTTCAAGTTTCTTTCCGCCATGTCGTCGGTTCGAATCTGGTCTGAATCGCCTTTTCCGCCAAATTAAGACCTCACGTCCTCGAAGCAATTTGTCGGAGCCCGAATAAGCGACAAACTTATGTGAAATGTCAATAGTACCCTTTCAGGGCAGAAATTCCTTTTTTTCTTTTTCTTTTTTTCAACCATATGTTCAAATACCATTCCAAGGACATTCCTTTGAGATTTTACATGGAATGTCTCGTCCTCATGTGCACTCAAGCTTTTAGATTTCACCTCCAATCCTGTAATGCATGGGAACTGCGAGAGGATATCCGGACCAATCATAATACGCCACATCAACCTTACAGTGGGATCCACATACACGGAGATGACGGCCAATCTTACGAGTAACATGGTAGACGATTCGGACATGCAGCCAGTTTGATTCGAATCAGTTCAACCGGTTGTTCCGTTGTTTGTGGATAATGATCATGTAAACGTGGCGTGGGGCCTTCACATGAGAGGACAATCCTCTATCGTCGGATTTAATTATACTAAACACTCATGCACAACCTTTACTGGAATGATTCCAATCAACTTGTTAAAACTAAAATGGGACCCTTTGGATAGTACGTAACATTATCGAGGTTTGAATGCAAAGAGGAGCTCTTGCTCTTACCCAAGGGTGACTACAATATTGCACCAACGCAGATGCATGACTGGTCATTGAGTTGAGAGGGGTGAAATGTTCGATTTATTCCCTTAAAAACTGAACAGAATAAATTCAAATCTAATTAGACGAAATTGTAAGAGAGAAGATTGAACTGAAATTGAATTAAAAATATTAAAATAATCAAATTAAATTTTCGTATTCAGTTATTTTGGATGAAAATGGAATTTTAATATATAATCCCACAATAACATTTCATTGATTCAGGCCCCGGTTGGTTTACAGGAATAGGAATCTTAAATTGGAATTGGAATTGGAATTGGCTATTCTGATTCCAACTGTTTGGTTGGATGAATCAGAATCCCAATTACATTCTTCTAGAATGGCATTCTCCCATTTGAGGGAATGGCTATTCTCTGCCTTTCCTTTGGAAATGAAATCTCATTTCTGTTGATTTTAATTTTTATTCTCATTCATATCTAACTAAACATGTAATGGGAATGGACCATTCCCATTCCGATTCTGATTAATACAAACCAAACGAAGCCTCATTATTTTTCAATTAACTGAATTCCAAATTTGAGAACCAAAATACTCATAATCAGTTTTTTATTTGATCGATGATTTAGGTTCCACTATGATACGGGAAAAACATTATATCCAAAAAGTTTCTGACGAATCAGCTGTTATCATAAATGTGTCTATCAATTAGCTGGTATTTATCAAAATTCAAGGGTGGGTTTTAATTGATCAAAGCTGTTCCCATACCTTATCTATAAGGAAAATGAGTTAAATGGTCCATACTAGCATTTTGTGCTATTTAAGTGATCCATCCACATAGAAATAAATGTTGATGTTTTATAGTATGGCTTCATTCGTTTTTCGGCAAATCATTTATTCAAATAAGTGTTTCCTAGTGAATATTTATTCAAAGAAGGGCACCAATTAGTGTTTTTTATTTATACAATGACCATTTTATACTAGAAACAATCATATTAAAAGGATAATGTTGTCTCGTCACCCTTTAGCAATTAGAAGAAAAGTTATTTACCCATGTTTCAAGATAGTATTTGATGAGGGCGGATTTGGCCCTCCAATGACATTGTGACTTCTGGCACCTCATGCCAAATAAGTGCAGCCCCTTGACAACTAGACAACTCGATTTCGCCACAGACAGCTCGCCACTAGGCAGTTTGCCATCGTGCAGTTTGGAACCGAGCAGTTTGCCAGTAGGTAGTTTGCCACCAGGCAACTCGGCACTAGGCAATTCACCACTAGGTAGTTCGCCACCAGGCAGCTCTCCACTAGGGAGCTCCACTTCAGCCTCTGAGTCACATGCCACTTGGGAGTAGACGAGATAACAAGGTACTCAGCCAAAAAAATGGCACATCATGAAAAAATGATATGTGATCGGAAACGGTTACATCATTTGGCGCCATCTGTGGGAAAATGCTACAAAAGCCAAGTTCTCATCCTACAAAAGTTAAGTTCTTATCTTACAAAAAGCTAAATCATCTTCTACCAGAAAGCTAAGTCCTAACCTTTTTAGAAACTGAAGTTCTCGCTTTATAGTTTCCATTTTTTATGAACTCAAAGACTAAGACGCCCATTTGACGGCCTGGTGTGGCCTGCGGCCTGGCACATAAGCCGACCTAGCGCTACCTAGCACGGGCGCCGACCTGGCGGCCTGGCCCAGGCGCGAACTGACGAACTAATAAAAGACTCCCTCACCCCCAGAAGACCAAAGGACAAGCTAACAATTGACCTAGGCAACTGCTTAAGACCCATTCGCCTCTTCGGCATGGGCAAAGTTCAGGAGTGGACTACGAGTCGCTCCCCGAAGCCTAAGGGCCACACTACTGCTTAAGACCCATTCGCCTCTTCGGCATGGGCAAAGTTCAAGAGTGGACTATGATTCGCTCCCCGAAGCCTAAGGGCGACACTACTGCTTAAGACTCATTCGCCTCTTCAGCATGGGCAAAGTTCAGGAGTGGACTACGAGTCGCTCCCCAAAGCCTAAGGGCCACATTGCTGCTTAAGACCCAATCGCCTCTACAGCATGGGCAACACTACTACTTAAGACCCAGTCGCCTCTACAACATGGGCAACGTTACTGCTTAAGACTCAGCCGCTTCGTCGGCATGGGCGAAGTCCAGGAGTGGACCATAAGTCGCTCCCAAAGCCTAAGGGCCAATATTGCACAAGACCCAGCCACCTCGTCGGCATGGGAAAAATCAACAAAAGTGGACTATAAATTGCCCCTAGAGCCTAAGGGCTACAGTACTAAACAGGCAACCTGACACCTCACAGGCAGCTCGGCACCTGGTCAGCCTATTACCTCACAGGCAGCCCAGCACCTGGTCAGCCCAGCACCTCACAGGCAGCTCGGCACCAGTCAGCCTAGCATCTCACAGGTAGCTTGGAACCTCACAGGCAGCTCGGCACCTGATCAATACTACTCAAGACCCAGTTGCCTCTTCGGCATGGGCAAAGTTCAGGAGTGGACTATAAGTCGTTCCCAAAGCCTAAGGGCCACAATATAGCATAAGACCCAATCGCCTCTTCGACATGGGCAAAGTCCAGGAGTGAACCACAAGTCACTCCTAGAGCCTAAGGTCTACAATACCGAACTGGAAGAGACCTCAGCACCTTACGGGCAACTCACTTCCAAGCAGCTCCCAGAGCCTAAGAAACTGAATCAGCGCTTACGAGCTCATCGAATTATGGGCCAAAAGGAGAAATCTACTCCCTTCACCGAATTACTTTCAGCTCGGGAGTGGGGAGCAAATGATGAGGGAGGATTTGGCCCTCTAATGACATTGTGACACCTAGCACCTTATGACAATTAAGTGCAGTCTCTTGACAACTAGACAGCTCGAGCTCGCCACTTACAAGCAGCTCACCCTCATGTAGCCCGGCACCGCAGAACAACTAGGTGACACCCGGGACCACTTTGGCAACAACTTGCCTTTGCTAAGTTGATGGTGTCCCACTAGGTGTAGCTTGGCACAGGCACAACCTGGTGGTCTGGCCCTGGCACGACTTGGCCCTGACACGAGTTGGCAGTCTAGCCCTGGCACGAGCTGGCATCTTGGCCCTGGCACGACATGGCCCCGGCACGAGCTGGTGGCCTGGCCCAGGCACCGACCTGACAACCCCGAGGAGCTCACCACCGTACCCCGCATTTTACGGGATTGTGACTTGTAATGGCTATATTAGCTCACCCACTCCCCGAGTCAGGCAGAAATGGGCAACCTTACCAGTTGGTGGCTTTATCCCCACCTAACACAAAAGCAAATCCCATCACAGTGGGAATCTAGGAACTGCTCCACCTAACCCATGAGGACTCCAATATATAAAGACCTCACCCCCCATGGGCGAAGGTATGATTGTGATGATGATGATGATGCAAAACAAGAGGATGGGTAACCTCTGCTCTCTAGCTCTCTCATTCTCTAATATCATTCTCAGCTCTCCACTAAGTGTTAACTTAGGCATCGGAGTGACCTCGCCAGGTTAGCCACCCTGGGTCCTCTAACATTTGGTTCATTTCAGGCCTCTAAGAGAGCAACAAAGCTCATCAAGGTAGCTCACCTCCAAGCAACTCATCAAGGTAGTTCACCACCATGCAGCGCTCACCAAGTAACTCATCACCAAGCAGCTCATCAAGGTAGCTCACCTCCAAGCAGTTCATCAAGGTAGTTCACCACCAGGCAGTTTGCCACCAGGTAGCTCACAACCAAGTAACTCACCACCAGGCAGCTAATCAAGGTAGCTCACCTCCAAGCAGCTCATCAAGGTAGTTCACCACCAGGCTGTTCGCCACCAGGTAGCTCACCACCAGGTAGCTCACCACCAGGCAGCTCATTAAGGTAGTTCACCTCCAAGCAGCTCATCAAGGTAGTTCACCACCAGGTAGTTCACCACCAAGCAACTCGACACCAGGCAGCTCGCCACCAGGCAGCTCCACTTCAGCCTCTAAGTCACATGCCACTTGGGAGCAGACAAGATAACGAGGTACTCAGCCAAAAAATTGACACCACAAAAAAATGATACGTGACCAGAAACGGTTACATCAGTATTAATTACCCATGTAAATGATTTGCCCAAGAATCATTATTTTCCATGAAACCCATTAATACCGAGATACGAACATGTGTTTCTTTCTTTTTCATGAGACCCACCAACTTACTTGCCCTCACTTACTAGAAAACAAACGGCCCCCTGAGTACAACGGATTCCTTTCCCAAATTTAAGACGAGTATTTCAACAATTATTTTCACCACTTTTGTAGTAAAAATTTTATTTTCCAATTCCCCCATTTCTAACTTGTTTTTTAATGTAACTAATCACTATGCATTGTTTAAAATACAAAGGAGGGTGTATCTATATGGACATTTGCATAAGCATGTTAAGGATCAATCATTTTCAAAGCTTTTGATTTCCCCATTAAGTAGAGTTGCAGCCTGTAGGTTGGGTTGCTCTATTAGAAGAATTTCAACTACATCAAGATCGAGTTAGGATTTGAGCCCATTGAAAATTTAATAAACCCCTGGCTTAACCCGATCCAAGTAGTTCCCTACCATTAAGGGTTTGTTCATTTTTTAGATTTTGAGAGGGAAAATCATTGTTCTTTTTTTTTTAATTTATGTGGAATTCATGGAAATTTTATTTTCCTTGGGTATCACTTCCCCAGTAAGTGACCCATCTCCCAGGTGGATAAGTAACCTTTCTAGGGGGAAAGTTATCAACACTTGAATAAGACAAAATTACCCTTTCTAATATTAGCTTTTTATGAGAAAAATGGTCATCTTATTTACCTGAAAAGTAAAAGAACATGAATACCTAACATACCGAAAAACAAATAGGGCCTAAGAGATCTAAATATAAGGGGGCAAATTAGACCAATACGTTATATTTGGGTCAAAGTCCCTAACCCAACTCAAGTTGTTGAGCCCACGTAATCCTAACCTAGACTAATGACTTTTGGGTTGAGCATTTCTTCAGTTCTTGTTAAAAATGTTCCTTTTTCTTGTACTTAAGATTGGTATATTGAGGTTAACAATGGATTAACATTATTATATTTATATATCTGAAAGATATATTAGGTTAGGTTATTGAAAAGCCAAAACATTAGCCCTCTTTAAGGTTAAGCCAGGTTCGTATTTTTTGAACCCTAACCCGGTTCATGTTGCACCCCTACCTAGATGGTTGCGTATATGGATGGTTCCCATAAATGTTGTAGAAAAGAAAAGAAAAACAAGCTTGTATCGAATGCCACATGAAATGAAATAATTTTCATGCCATAAAATGTAATGTATCAAAATGAATCCAGGATGATTATTGAAGAGAGAGATGGCAAATTTATCAAAAAAAAAAAATGCAATGGAAAATCATAATGAAATCATTTCACTTTTTGTAGGTTTCTAGAAACCTAAAGTATGTACTTGTTTATTGGTGAAATGGATGTAAAACTTTTTCAGACTGGAAATTTTCAGCTATTATTTCCCCCTTTTACTGCACAAAAAAAAAAAAAAACAGTGTTTTCTACCCCTTTTAATTTGGTTTCTGCAAACCGTAAGGACAAAAGTTCTCATCATGGAAGAGGCAATAATATAGCTTAAAATAATTGTTTCAGCCTCTAAAATTTCCACTTGTTTCATGCTGAAACAAACACAACCCCAGTGGAAAAAGAAACAAATAATCAAAATATACAAATATTTGATCATAGAAATCTTATAGATGATAAAAGGGCAAATTACAGATACACACTACATTTTGCTCTTTATCATATTTATCAAAAAGAGATATGGACAATTCTCTCTACTTTGGTATCCAAAGAATAAAAAAGAGATGGACCAAAAAGTCTACAGTATGCTGCACTACATGGATATAGTTGTTAAATTGTTGTTGTACTACTCTCTACCTATACTTTTCACACATGATCTCTAAAAGTGGCAAAGCAAAACAATGCATGTATGTGCAACTTGGCTTCTTTGCCTGCTAATTTCAAAATAAACCCTCTTCCAGTGTCAAACTTTGTATTCCCTTCATTATTGCAAGGGGGTGTTTGCTAGTATATATGATTTTGTTTTGAAAACAAAAATAATTGTACCATCAATGAAGTTATATTATTTTCATTAATGGGACAGTTGTTTTTGTTTTTAAAAACAAAACCATATACATTGACAAACACCCCCTAAATTGTCCTACGAAATGGGATAGATTATTAGAGATTCAATCTTATATTCATCTTATTCTTCTGTACAAGAGGCTACATCATTTATTAGTACAGACTTTAAGGGAAATGCCCAATAAATGGCAAAAGTTGGAATTAACATAGATTGGGAAGTAGTTATCTGGCAATGAAACAGTTTTCATTGGCAAAATTAGTTTCATGGCTTCTTGCTGCAGCATGGGCCCCAATAATTCATCAATGTGTTGCATATTGGAACCAAATGCATTACACTACACTTTAAGAAATGTTTTGTTTAAATACCCAAAGGAAGTGATTCCATCAAGGATGCAACTTTATTAGACAATTTTATTTGCTTTGTTTTGTTTTTTATTAGAATATCCAAAATGCAGTAGGAAAAGCATTATTATGACCATTTTTCATGTTGGTTTAATCAAATTAATCCCATGTCAAAGCCCATCAAATAGGAAACCCTATTCAATCTAACAAGGAAGATTTAGAAAAGCTCCAAATCCAGGAGAACATATTTTGAATTTTATACCCAAAATCCCTAAATCTTTAAACCCTAACCTTAAACCTTAAATTTTGAATGAAAAATGCATTTGGCCAGACCCAAATCTAGAGTTATTGTGTTGCTACATTTAAAATTAAAATAAATAAATAAATAATGCATTCACTTACATTTAGAATATTTGTTCATGATCAATATCAATATCCATGGAACTAAACCTATTCACGGGATGGGCTAGGCTTTGTCTCTATATTAACATAAAACATTCAGGCCCAACCTCGAGCCTGACCTAAAACCTGGTTAGAAAATTAGAAAAATAAAAGATTTTTTTACTCAATAAAAACTGATTTATTTATATTGAAAGGCCTCAAAATCCAAACATAATGAAATATTTCACTACAACTTGAAAAAAGAGAAGAATAACAAAGAACATGACATATTATATATATTTTTATTATAAATTATAAAAAATATAAATTTTTGCTATATAATATATTATCAAGTTGGGCTTGGGCTTAGGCCTGGCTTTTGTTGAAAAAGACCGAGCTTTGCTTGAAAAATTGTCGGGCCTTGAGTTTTGGGCCTAAGCCCAAGCCCACAGGCCTAAATTCATGTCCAAGTTCGATTTAGAACAAGGTCGGACTGAGCCAACCCGTTGGGCTATCCAACCCATGAACAAGGTGTAAATGGAACCAAGGTATGATAATGTCTTCATGAAAATTTACCAAAATTTTGTGATTTTAATTCAAATATACCAGTTAAGGATATTGAGGGAAATTGTCTAAATTAATATCCTTGTATCAACACAAAAATTGCAAATTCAGCATTTTCAATGTTTGATACTCCTTTTTCTTGGAGTTTACTATATTTACAAATAAACCTAATGCCTTGAATATTATTGGTGGTGCACGATCTGGTTGCTCCTACCTAGGTGGCAGTTCGGACGATGGTGTATTTACATGGCCGGTCGAATTGCAAGGAAAGTATGCTCAGAGGACTTGGGGCGGCTTACCTGGTGTAGGCACTCCGAAGCTCAAGTTAGCTAATAGAGTTTGCGAGATAAAAAGCTTGTAAGCAAGAGAGCTAGTTAACTAATATCGTGCGTACCTTTTGATGTTGGGCTTGAAGCCCTTATATAGGCGAGATGTTGTAGGTACGAAACACATCCGAAATCCCCTGCCCACATTACCAGGAGTCCGTTCCACACTCGAAGATAAACTTCGTGTGAATTGATAGGCCTTATCAAATTCATTCAATCCGAGCGGGATGGGGATGAGGATGAGATAGCTGGCTAACTTCTAGAAGTTGGCTATGTGTCACCTCAGTAGGTCGGGCCATCACAAGCTGCTCGGACCTCGGTCTTGGCCGAGATGCCTGAGGTACCCGAGCTGACCTGGCTGGCTGAGGTGGTAGGAAATGCCAAATCATCGTCCAGTCATCGGGTTGTTCCATGTGTTCACGTGCTAACAAGTTGAGATAAATTGCCCCTCATCAATTATCATTTAAACATGTTAAACCATTAAAAGCGTAGGGTGATCCTTGATACTTTTAACCTTGACTCTAGCATTTTGTTCAATATATTGCCAATTAAGAACAAGAAGATGTCTATGTGAATCATCTCTTCATGTAATTACGATTAAAATGTCCTTTAGAACCATATTATGAAAAAAAATCATAGCTGATGAGGCATTTTTTTTTTCTAAACCCGAAATCATACACATTGACAAACACCTTCTATGTAAAAAATGGAAAAATGGAAATAAAAGAACAAAGAGAAATATACTTTATTTTTTATAAAAATAAAACAAATAAAAAAGGATCATTTACTAGTACAACCACCACAATTTAATGGATTTATTCTTAAACATACCTTTTATTTTATTAAACCACCCCCTATAGTTTGCAACCTATTTACTTAGTTGACCTTCAACTAAGAAGTGTTTGTTTTGTCATCTAAAAATAGTAACATGATCACCTAAACTGAATGGAAAACATTCAAGGGCAAGGGCCATGATTATTTATTTCAAAATTACTCATAACACTTATTTATACATAAAACAAAATTGACCAAATAAAGACAAATAGAGTGGTTATTTATGTTTTATATTAAGGGCAAAAATGATATTTTCATTCTTATTTTCTGTTGATTAAATTTATTCAAATGGGCATTGGGGATTGAAACTGTCATTTTCCACTATTAAATAATGAAAGGTGGATTAAGCAAATTGATGATAAACTATAAGGGGTGTTTTAGTAAATGATCCATAAAAAACTACAACGTTGATGTAAGTCTCCTCACCAACATTATTTACCAATCTACCATCAATAAGAAAAGCCATTTGGTGCCTAAAAGCCGCTTTAAACGCGGCCAGACAATGTTTGAATGCAAAGAGGACAGAATTGGCACAAGAAGGAAAGCTTTTGTATAAATAAAAGAAAAGGCGAAGTGCCCATTTCAGTAATTTCCCCTATCAATATCCATATGAAAATGAAGGGTATGCTCACACTGAAAACGTCCAACGAGCTACCCAATAAAAGCTAGATTCTTTTTGTTCTCTTGTTTGAATTCAAACAATTCTTATCTCAAACTTTTCTCTTCCTAGCACAATCAAAAGCGCCCAGCCGCATGCTCTTCATTCCTGTTTCTCTCCCTCTTTTATCTTCCGCTCGTTTACATTCAAAATGGACCACTCGAGTGGCCATTTTAGTAATTTTCTTTGGGCAGAGAGTGGACGGGAGATTCCACCTTTTATGGTTCCGTCGTCAAATCCCGTGACTCGACGCTTGATCCGTTTTATGACGCTCCAACGACGTTTTTGATTTCACGACAGCGTCAGTGCTTCCCTTGGACGTACGGAGTACAGACAAGGACATGGACCCTTTCTCCCCTTTTGGAAAACAAATATTCCAATCCAAGAGCATCTAACACAACCATTTCTGCATATCAAGGGCCCACTGCAATAACTTCACCTCATCCCAAGCTCCTCAACTGCTAAACGGTCCTGATCTGATTATATCTTGCCAACTTCCTTTTGATAAAGCCACAAGACCTCTTTATTTAGGGACGTCAGTGAGTCGGGTTTGGTATACCCGCACTAACCCAACTTTAAAAATGCTTGTATCATTATCATATATTCATATATATAGAACGAACGGGTCGGGTCGGTTTAGACCGATCCGAGCTTATATCAAAACCCATCATTTTGACCTACCCTTCTGTACTTTTGGATATGACGATTGGACGTCCAACCTTTTTCCTTATATTTTGGTTTCTGGAGTAAAGAGGTGGGCTGGCTATTTGGCCAGCCAGTCATGGGAGCTGAGTTGGCCAATTGTGTGATTTTATGCAGTCAACATTGGCCATCTTTTCAACAGAGTTATTTTGATCGAAAACAACGGAATAGACTTATATAGAGACCGCACCAACACAGTTCGATTGGAATCTTCTTTGAGACTTTGAGACGGATCAAGGACTTAAGGTAGGAAGGCTCCCAAGTTCTAACCCTAATAAGTCCAGCAAAGCACAAAAGGACAAAGAACAAAACAAGGTTATCTTGTTCAGTACAGGGGGATTAGGTAGTACTTAGCAGATTCTTTGAATTGATTGTGGAGATCATGTATAGAAACCACTAGATTAGAATAGATCATCATTATTTATATCAATAATCATGAAAAAGAAAGATTCCGATTTGATGATTATGGTGGTAGGTCCCAATCGTGTTGTCCCTTTACACAATTTATTCCGCGAAAGCTTTTGTGCTTTATGTATCATCATATCATCAGAATAATTACGAATTGCTCTCTCTAAATTAATGGACCATTCCCCACCTCAAGCCTAGAAGTTTCAGCTAACAAATCCACTCCCCACGTGTGATTGGGGCCTTACATGAGCCCTTTCAGACACCATCTAGAGGCACCGAGGATGAGGCCAGCCTCATTGACTTGGCTATTCTTTCTTTGATCAAATAGGAATGAAGGCGAAGATGAGGAGGATGAGAATGAGAATGATGAAATGGTTTAAACAAGTTTATGTATAAACTTGGGCTTGCGACTTTATGTATAAAATTGAATTGTTTAAACAAGTTTTAATTAATAACATGGTGTTGCAAAACGGAAACAGATTTTTAGTTGAATTCAGACTCATCATCTGAATATAAATCTATTTTATGTTGGTGCAGCTGTAGCTTTGTTAGGGGACAACAAATCCTGTTGCTTTGGATTAGGTCTTAGTATGCAAGGACATGTAATAACTGGTCCTACAAAGTAAAATCTGTTTTTTTTTTTTCTTTTAAACAATTCAATTGCATTTCCATTTCTTCCATGGAAAAAGAAATGAGAGAAACAGAAAGCTGAAAGAAAGTTCTTAACAAATTCTGTAAAATTCCTTATGAACTTTTCTCAATTTTTTTTCTTTTCTTTTAATCAAACCAAACATAACCTTTCCAGTTGTCTTTTTTTAATGATTGTTATTGTTGTTGAAGAGAACCACAGCAAGGATGTAGTAGTTTTTCTTTGTTTGTTTCTTTTGCTTTTGTTTTTTGTTTTTTGTTTTTTAATTTTTTACAAGGTCAAAATATGTGTTCATTTTGCTTTAATGTTTATTCTATTTAACTAACCATCTTTGGGTTGGGGTTTTAGACAAGAAAGCTATGTTTTTATCATAATAATAACGTGAAAAAAAAAGATTCCAAAGTTTCCAAACATTCTTTTTGTTATTCAATTTTAATTGATAAAATATTAAAACAACAAAAATATGGTTTACGTGGTAGACTTGACTATTAAGGATGTGGTGGACATAGCTTTTAAAATAAGGGAAAACAAGTGTAAAGAGTTTCTTGAACTATCATGGGGAATTAAAATCATACCTTTTTTGGATTTTTCATTATTTATTAAGAAATAGTGGCCATGCAAGTTCAATCAAACCCCAAAGAAAAAACGAAGAAACCGATGAAAAGTCAAACCAAATAAAGCTGGTATTGGGCCGTATAAGAATCCAGATCAGATGCAATTAACCAGATTAAGAATTCTGCCTTGAGGAAAGAATAACGATTCATGCCAACAACCATCTTTATATATATATATATATATAATGCTAACACTTGCTTTACCCTCATATTTAGACCACTATTATTTAGATCCATTATGACATCCAATTCGTTAGGTAATGTTTGGCATTTTGAGAAAACGGTATCGCATAGATGTTACATCAGAGAAAGTGGTATTTCAAACAACGCCTTTTTGTTTAGTATCGTTTTTTTAGAAAAAACGTTGATTTAGATCATACTTGGAAATCAGGAAAGTGTGGTTTAAAATAACACCAAACTCAATGTTTTCGGAGAAAACGGTGTATTGCTGCTAGCGGTACAATGATGTAACATCATCTCGGACATTAGATAATATAAATCAATATTGAAAATGTTGGCAGCACTGATACCAAACAAAACCAGTATTTTCTCAGAAAATGCTTATATGGCAATTAACACCAGTTCCAAACAAAAAATAAACAATGTTTTATGAGAAAACGGTGTGACATTCCCAACACTGATGCCAAACACCTACTTAATTTATTCTATTTCTATATACTTAAAATCATGTTTCAAAGTATCAATACGTATCGCAACATATCGTATCGTATGATATGTATCAGTTTTTAAGGGGTTGATATACAGCAAATAATGAGATTTGAATGAAGTGTAAATGTTCAAGTGTTAAAATTGTAGGGTAGTATCAATTATTAGGCAAGACCAATTATTTGTTGATATTTAGCGTGTCGATATGTATGGATTTTACTTAAAATATAGTTGTTCATGTCTTTTTTTTAAGGCTTAAAGCATATTTCGTTCATTCAAGAAATTGATACAAGTATAGAGAATTGCCAACAAGGCCAAGCAGAACTTAGATACAATTTCTCAAGAATAACAAAATATATAAATGGATGAAGGATGACATAATGAATTTACGAAATCAAACAAAGGTGAATTTAAAGTCACCAACAGAAGTAGATAAACACAACTCCAATCCACCACAAACGGCGAGAGAAACAGAACTAGTTGGGGTAGATATGCAAAAGACGGTAGAGCCCAAACATTACAACCGCCACCAGAGACTATAATTGCCTTCCATAACTGCATCCATCAAAGAACTGCAAATGGAACTAACCATGAAGTGCATCTGTCGAAGAACTGCAAATGGACTAAACCATGGACGGCGAAACATAAAGCAATATCCACTGGTATCAAATGCCCAATACAAGATCCAAGAGAAAGTAACCCCCTTGTCAAAACGCCTACAAAAAGAACAAAAAAAAGTACAAAAAGCACGAAAAGAGGTGAATAATAGAGAGAACTAGATGGGAAAGGTGGGGGAAATAGATAGGAGGAAAAACAGTGGGAAGAAAGGAGAACCATATGGAAATAGATGGGAGGAAGAATGAAGAATGAAAGCAGGGGAGGAGGGAAGAAAAGAAACGACAAAAAGAGAAAAAAAAAAACAACAAGAAAAGAGAAGAGAGGATAATGGAAAGGGGGACTCCCTGAAGGGAGCCACCCCAAAAGAAATTTCTAGGATGAAAAGCGGATGACAAACAGACAGATTGAGAAAACCTTGGGAAACTCGAGAGGGAAGCTCTCTCTAAACAAAGAGAGGGAACATTTAATACAATTGTTGAAGTCAATTTATTTTCTCTCTTATTCTTTACATAACATTTAAAATATTATTAAATTTAATATATAATACATAAATTTATATCAAGGTTTTTAAAATCCAATTTGGGACTGGAACTATTTTGGCCACCGGTTTTTGAGCCGACGGTTCGACAATCCAATTCAAACGGGCAGTTCATTCCAATAAAAAATAATTAAAAACTATTGAATGGGTCAAATGGATCCACGATCTAACCACCAGGATCAATAAATTATTAACCAATTCAACAATTTTTGACCAGGGATTAAATTTGGGGTAAAACGAAATTAGTTGCATAGATAATTCCCAGGCCAAAAGGTCTGACCATCTGGGTCGACGAAGGCTCAAAAACTTTCATTTATATGCCTTACAACAATAAAATATGGGTCACAAAAGATCGGATTTAACGTAATATGGATTGGGAAGGGTCGGATTTTGGTTCCTATACTTTTTTGATATCTGGATAGGGCAATCATGAGCAGTTGTTATAAGGGGAAGATTACTTGATTAGAGCTTCAAAGAGCTGGACGAGTATGAGGTGGGGAATGGAGATGAGGGTAGTGGTGAGTGGAGTGAAAGTAAGGGGTTATAGCTACCCTAGACTTGTAGTATTGTAGTTTTACTAGTAGTAGTGTTAAGGTGGGCCGTGGGGCTACATCTCCTCCTCTTTTTTAGCCTTCAATCTTGGATTGGATGCGAAGGGAATGAATGTGAACACCACAAAATTGAGATTCTTCCTTCTTACGTGATGGTGTTGATAACAATCACCCCTCCCCTCTCCACCTCTTTTTCGTCTCTCTCGGACAGTGACTACTGCATTTTCTCGGCCTGACCCTACTACTTGATTGACTTTAAGTAATAAACCCCATTTGTCACGTGTCACTTTAATCCAGTCTTAACGCGTGGCAAAATGACCCTACTACTTGATTGACTTTAAGTCTTTAGCCTCCGACCGACAAACTTGTTAGTTCTTAGCTTCTCAGTTGAGTCGAGTTTCCGAGTTGTGAATTTGTGATCCAGCTCAGAGAAGCATTTATCAAGCTAAGATCCCATGAGTCAAACAACCGACTTATTGGGCGCAAGATGGGCCCAAACATGTCTGTTCTGTTGGTTGGTTTCTGGCTTTGTCTTGTGCACGTGCACGAAGTGCATTCGTACTTGTCCCAAGTGTTTGTCTGTGTCGGCGCGTACTAATGTGGGTAGGTTATCTAAATCCTAATGCTTATCCACCACGGTTCATGGATTGTGTTTTTGTGTTTATTGAGAAAGCAAGTTGTCTATTGCTTCTCCACCAATATTAATTGATTTGTATTTAATGAGAAAGCAAATGATTCACCTAAAAACGGAGGAGCATCACTAAAAGCATTTTGAATTTTGGTCCAGAGGGCCCTTTACAGTCAAAAAGTATGGTTGAAATCGGGTCGGGTTCAGTCACATCTGAATTCAATCCTATTTTAAAAAGTTTAAATCCATATTTAATCTCAGGCTCAGTCCGGTTTTTTTTCTTTTTGAAATAGAGAAATAATAAAGATCAAAATTATTTACTTTGAACTCGTGCCTATTATAAGATAAATTTATATAAACTAAAGACTCAAGTGAAATTCACATCCGATCCAGATCATCTGAATGAGTCGAATTTTAAGTAGGGTTGTGAATGGATTGAACCATAATTTAATTGGTCCAACAATTTGAATTAAAAAGCCTCTGGTCGAGATTGGATCTGTATAAATATGAGTGCAACTTGGGTATGTTCAAGACTGGACTGGTTCTGTCTGATATGGAATAGGCTTGGATTCTTGGCTCAAGAATAACATTTAGGTATCCTGAGCTTAGTCCAACCCTTGCCTAGCAGCTTGGGTTGACCTTAAACCCGGCCCAGCTCACCCAAGTTGCACCTTAATGGCTAAAATTGCATGTTTGGATGGATAATTGGATATGCTTTCCTTCTTCGTCGACATATAAAATCATCTTAACAATATTTAACACTTTAGAAAGGATACTTATTTGCCAATACACCTTTTGTCATTTCTATTATTCTCTTCAGCCCCGTTCGCTTTCAGGTAAATCACTTACCCGAATAAGTGCACTTAACGGGCAATTGTTTAGATAAGTTTTTTCTGTTTCCATTTTTATCCTTATACATTTTTGTTTTTAGTGCTTGTTTAAGAGACTTTTTATCCCATTGAACTTTAAAAATTTTTCCTTTTTGGGGGATTTTGAGCGGGGGAAAGTTGGTCAATGGGATTTTGATTTTCATTGACCAAAAATCTCATATTCTTTTTCAAATATATGTGGGGACCGGGGAAAGTTGGTCAATGGGATTTTGATTCTCATTGACAAAAAATCCCATGTTCTTTTTCATATTTAAGTGAGGATTAGGGAAAGTTTATTTTCCTAGGTATCACTTATCCACCTATCCCCAGGTGGATAAATAACTTTCCCACCTTGGGGTCTAAATAATTTACCAAAAAACGAATGAGGCCTAAATGAAAAAATAACTTAACCAATGATGGGAAGAAGGGGAAGGGGGGGGGGGTGTTAAACCCTCCCCAGGTTTACCTGAGTCCCATATTTATTAATACAAGAACATAGAAAATTTGGTCAATTTCCCCATTTCGATGCACACAAAAAAACAGTACTTGCTCTAACCTATAAATAAATGAAATGAACATACATACAAACATGTGATACTTTTTCCCACATTCAATTCAATACCCATACATAGATGCTTGAAGCCTAGAATCGTGCAAACTTCAAATTTCAAAAACGTAGATAGTTACTCTTTACTTCTTTAGTTGGGGAGTAGCCTCGTTGAAGTATTAACAACATTAATAGGTACCGTCTTATTGGATTTACAAGTATTACCAAGGGTCAAGTGGGTCCCACCACTTATTGTGAGAAACGAAATTAAGAGATTTTTGTGGTGGAGAGTAGACCTGTTCATGGGCCGGGTAGTCTGACAGGGTAGCCCGTTATAAGTTGGGTTTGATCATAATTTTGGGCCCGTAGGTTTGGGTTTGGGCTTAAAGTACCGGGTTTGACTTTTTTTGGGCCGGGTTCGGGCTGAATAATAATATATTTTATTTAATAAAATATATATAATATTTTTTCTTTGTTCTTCTATTTTTTCTAAGTAATAGTGAAATGTTTATTATTTTTGAGTTTTGAAAGTTTTTAATATAAATAAAATACATTTTTATTGAATAAAAAAAGAAAAAAAATTATGTTTTCAAATTTCTGGCCGAGCTCAAGACCTAGGCCCGATAGTTAGACTCGACTCGGACTCAGCCCATGAACAGGTCTAATGGAGAATGGGGTAAAGGAGACCCTTAAGTTTGGAGACAACATTGCTTTGTTTTCATTAAGCAATTACTATAATTGAAAAATGAAAAGACACTTTATCTTGGCAATCAACCTTTGCTTAAAGGTTTATCTCATCCTATCCTAATGGTGACTACCCTCTTAACAATAGGGTATCAGATTCGTGTATTTGTACATAAAAAATGGTGGACATCTAAAGGAATGGTGATTCATTTATAGTCTACTCTTACTAATTAAGTTAGGGACAAGAATTATAAACTACTAGTAAAATGGTTTCCTGAAAAGTGTAATCCCCATTTAACACGTTCAAGTAATTGTACAATTTTCTCTCTATTTGCCACTTGAAAATTCATGTAACCCAGGCTTTTCAAGAATGGGCCTTCGGTTATGACTTTTAGGGTTTGACAAGTGAAGTGACTGACTGAATGACCTGTTCATATGTCTTTTGGTGATAAAATAAAATTAATTAGGATATAATAACCAATCTAACTTGTCACTCAGTCATCAAGGAAGTCATTCAGTCCAGCCATTTCAGCTTATAATCAAATGGCCCATTGATGATAGTTTTTATAGTTAACTCAACAGAACAATTCATCAAGGAAAAAAAAAATGATGAAATAACACCCTACCAACAAGAAAAAGAAAAAAATAATAAAAAAAAAAAGAGAAGATCCAAAGATTAAAAATCAAGTAAACCCTCTCCAAAGCTCTAAAAAATATGTATCAAGAACCAAAAGATAAACAATACATTTTGAAGGACTACCAACTAAGGGTGTCAATAGACTGGTTTTGGATTGGATAGACCAATAAGATGTATTAGATTGGACCAATTCGGTCCAAAATATTTATTGGATTGGATTAGATTAAGCCAATATTTAATTCATTGATATAAGATAAGAATATATGTATCAATGGACCGAATTTGAATTAAAACCAATCTAAAACAAAATGAATTTGAACAGATTAGACGATCCAAATATTGAATTGGGCAGATCCAAATTAATCCAAAACATTCATTAGATTGGATTAGATCTGATCCATTTATAATAGATTCACATTGAACTGGATCGGATTAGACTAAATCCAATTCAATTGACTCCCCTACCACCAACGGATAAAACACAGCCTTATATACCCTGCAATGAACCACCTTATACTTTGCCTTATACTTTGGGTGTCAACGGCATCCGAAAAAATCTAAAAAATTGAATTCAAATACAATAATCTGTCAAATTCGGGATATTATTCTATATGTAATATTTAAACTCAAATAATTTATATAATTATATATTTCATACAAACAAAATATTTTAAATATATATTATTTAAAATAATTAATTGATCAAATTCAAACCGAATTAAAGTATTGATTGATACGATTCGAATCGATCCATTTAACACCCCTAATCATTGCTTGATGCGCAACAAATGAGTTGTCTAAGAAGATAGGCAGCTAACATCATAATGTAATTATTGATTAGAACAAGGTGCCATGGATGGTCTGTCGGTTAGTGTTATTTAAGAACTTCAAACTACCATAATTAATTATGTGAAAATGATTCAGCAAAAAGGCCAAAGGCTTGCAAACTGTCAATGATGAAGAGGAAGAGTACTTAATTTTGTTTATTGTTGTCTTTTTAGTGCTTAGCAAGCCCGTTGGCTGTAACTGCACCTGGCGCTGGCAAACCCTTTTAAAATAATAAAACCTGGCGCTGGCAATGAAGATTGGGGCAATGAATAAAACAAGGATGGTAGAGTTGGATTGGGGCTAATCCTAACCTAAGATGTATTAAGCAACCCAATCCAATTTCAACTCAATTAGGGCCCATTTGGAGGGCTTCAGCGTTGCTTGAGCTGTATTGAGTGAACAGCTTAGGAGAAAATTGATGTCATGGCTCATGAACATGTATTATTTTTGGTTTTTCAGTTTTTCACCAAACATGGCTTGAGTACTCTCCATGTGGGGTTTAATTTGCATCGCCAAAGCTCTGCTCAGTGAAAATTCTCTTAAATGGGCACTTAGGCCTTATTTGCCATTCCTTATTTTAATGATTTATTTTTTTTTTCAGTTAAAATGCCCCTATAAACTGAAATTTTTAACTGTAAAAAAGAGATAAACCCTTAAAATAAGGAATGCCATATGCAGCCTAAATGCTTGTTTGTTCCTATGTACACGCACTGATTTTGTAATTATGTTTATATGAAAGGGGAAGAGGGAGGATGATGATGGTGTTTCTGTGAAAGGGAAGGATGCCCATGCCACAAGATTCCAACTCAAACCCAACCTCTCATCAAGGCCATTTCTTGCTTTTAGGGTTTAGAACTTTAATTCAAATCAGAAAGGGCTACGGTTTGAATACATCAAGTTTTGGGCTAGAATTAACCTCAAATTGAGCCAACCAGGTCCAACTTGCACTTTAAACCCTAAATCAAACCCTATTTTTAACATGCTTCTCGTTAGATAGTGTATGCCCTTAACTCCAAGTAGAATGATGTACCTTATGATATTTAATGTAAATAAATAAAGTACATATTTGATTTATGTTATTATGGTGTATTTCTGTGTAATATCCTTAAATTGGACACATATGAGACTCATGTTAGTTTAGAATCTTCACAACCGTTTGATAGATTTTGGGAGATTTATCCTGCCAAGTCTAACACTGATGTGCCGCAAAGTTGGTTGGGGTGGCTTGTCTCAGCTGCCAGGGTGAGACCTGAGGTACATGCAGTGTGGGTTTTCTTGAAACCCTAAATCGGATTAGAGTTCCAGTATTGCCCTGGACCTTGGAGATAGATAGGCAAAACTGGAATGTTACACCTGACCCCTAGACTCGATTATGATACTGCACTAGGTGTCGGATTGGGCTGTCTTTGATATGCCAATCAGTGAGATCCTTAGAGGGGGTTAAAACCTGGATATGTTAGGACAGTCCAATAATTCATCTGAGTGGGTGATCATAGTGACGGATCAGCCCCTTTATCGGACAAAATGAATGATCGGAGATGCACTATCTCTGATGGAAACCAAAACCGTCGGCAGTCAATTTCAACCGTTGAAATTTGGTTTTGCAAAATATATTTACACACACACACACACACACACACACACACACACACACACACACATATATATATATATATATATATATATATATATATATATATATATATTATGGTTTCAAAATGTTTGCAAAAGGTTTTAATTCCCGGGATTCATGTGAGTAGAGAGTGCAGCACTGTACCTTGCAGCTGAGAGAGAGATCCTCTCTTGTCGGACAGTGTTTGATCATTATGGGCTAAGAGGTTAAGTGTAAGACCATTAAGGGTAATGCCTGATGGGCTAATCTTGCATCTGCCCACAATCCTTGGGTTTTTATAAAGTGGCTTGACCTAGGGACCATTTAGTGTAAATGTTGAGCCCATCAAGAGCCCATGGTGATGGACTCAGGGGTTCACTGTTTCCTACAGTGAATTCAACCAGGCCTTGTAACAGAGGCTGGGTTGAACCCATGTGACTAATGTGTAGATCAATGTTTGGGTCCCACGCCATACAAATATCCAATTGGGCAGTAGTTTGGAGGATAAGAGAACACATGGACTTAATGGGCCTAAAGCCCAATTCGAACTGGTTTAATATGATTAATTAAAGAAGGGGCGGTTCTGGGATTTAGATCAGACGATATGATAAGGAGTTATCCCTATCCACTCAGAGAGTCCAGATCCAAATAAAGGTTTGGATTAGGAAACTCCTAATAAGATTAAGAGGGTTGATCTTTATTTGCAGATAAGATAAGGGATTATCCTTATCTCTTAAAGAGAGTCTAAATCCAAATACAAGATTTGGATTAGGAAACTTCTAATGGAATTAGGAGAATCTCTCTTTAAGGTTATAAATAGAGCAATAAGGGGCGAACCGAAGACACACAGAAAAGAAGAGAGATTTTCTGGATTGCAGATCACAAGAAAGAAATCTTGCAATTCGACTACTTCAGATTTTTACCCTTTCCTGCTCTTGCCACCTCTGCTAGTTTGATTTCCACCTGTAGGAGCGATCAAGAAGAGTTCTTGATATTATCTTTTGGGAGAAAAGATAATCAGAAGTCGTGCTCACCTGCCCTCCATCGAGTTCTTGCTGAAGAATTCGGTTCTTGCTGAAGAACCATCCTGTTGATTCTACTCCACCCTACGCTGTGTCATCTTCAATGGGAACAGTCTTTGGTATTCTCCTTAGGCATGAACACGTTCGTTGGAGGTTACCACTGCTCCGTATCAAGTATATCCCTCTCATACCTTTTGGTTTCAGATCTAGTTCAGTTTGAGTTCAAGATTGATCATTGAAAATGTAATTTTCTAAAATAGGGAATGTGATTCCCACATGAAAGAGAGATAAATTTTTGAAATTTCGCCCAACTTACCTGCAAGGTTCGGCCATCCATATGATGGACCTCTCATCCCTTCAGCTTCCATGGTGCCTTCTACAGGTGTAACCGAAGCTTTAAGTAACAATAAAAATACTGTGGAAATCAAATTTCTACACTAAGGGGTTGTTCGCCAATTCGCATGATTATGTTCTTTTAAAACAAAAGTGCCATGTATGATGTTTTTATTGATGCAGTAGTTGTTTTCTTTTGAAAAAAAAAAATAATAAAATCATACATATGTTGATGAACACATTGTCATGGACGCTATTTCTGCAAGCAAACAACCCTATTGGAATAGTATTTTAAAACCGTCATTGACCCAGATGGTCGGACAGCTTGACCCGAAAACTGTCCAGGCAATTGGTTCCACTTCCATTTTACCCTTAACCCGTTCCTTGGCTAAAAAAACTGTTGATTTGATCAATGACCCACTAACCCAGGTGGTCAAGTTGTTGACCTTTTCGACCCAGACAATGGCTTTGGCCTTTTTATTTTAATCCATTCAAACCGGAGGGTCGAACCGTTAATCTAGAAAGTAATGGCCAAAGCAGTTTCAGTTCCAGGTTAATTTTTAAAACATTGTGTTGGGGTGTGCACCATTAACTTTGGGAGCCCAGATCTTCTGCTAGCCACACTGTATATAACAGGCTATGTAGCCAATCACGTCTAGAAAACTGACATGTTCATTTAAGATTGGTTAAGTAGACTATTATACACAGCAGGGCGAGCAGCAGAATAGCAGATCTCCCAATAAAACTTTTTCCTTCGTTTTCCTACTTTTCCCTTTAAACCAAACACAGCCTAAATGGTTAAATTTTGTTTTTCAGTGGTTTTGATTTTTGAACCAAGAAAGACCTTACTTATCAAAAAAAAAAAAAGGAAAGACATTTTATACATTAATAAGAGGTACAATAGAATGCATGAATCATAGTTTTCTCAACCACAAAGGGTGTATTTAATTCATGGTTGTGTTTTTGCTTTGTCTGGTTCCACAACCAGCACAATGAGCATTTTTTCAAAAAACTTTTTATAATTCATGGTTGACTTGAAGAAGGGTTATCCCTAATAATAATAATAATAATAATAATAATAATAATAATAATAATAATAATAATAATAATAATAAACCACAAACAGAGCAGCCCCTCGTACATATGGTACCAATAACTGAATAACATCAAAATAGTTCTGAATTCTTGCCGAGTTAAGCATGATGTTGCCATTCTTCTGTCATGATTTCTTTCCCTTTTTACCATTTCTTTCAAATTTAAAATGTGAATTGGAGCCATTTAATTGTACTTAAATTGTGCATGAACGTTTATACATGATAAGCTATTACAAAAAATTGCCTTCACTTAACCACCACTATGTCAAAAGCCAAAACACGTCTATGAACCAAGCCATACCTACATGAGCATGAGCATGAGATCTCACAAACCCCTTCAAAATATTTGGTTTGATAGAAAACTAGTGAATGACCCCATACTAAGTACGTGGAACTTAATCATATATATATGAATAAATATTAATGATTTTTATTATCATTTTTTATTACTGTTTATAAACTGTCATTTTTTAAGACACTCGTACAGTCTATGGGTCCACATAAATTGACCCTGATATGTCAAACCCGTAAAATTATATCGGTCATTAAATTCAACTTGAAACGTTTATTAATTTAATTTAACCATTATTAATTTATTTTAGTATTTAATTTAAAATTTTTGTTATTTAGTAATAATATTAACTAATTTTGTAATTATTTAAATATTTACTTAAAATACTTTTTTCCAACCAAGTATAATTATTATATAATAGATTTGTTAATTCATATTTTCCATTTAAGAATAAACATTAACGGTTTTAATGACTATTAATAAATATTGATTCTTATTTAAGGTTTAATTACTGTATTTGGTAATTATTATGGGGCATGCTTTGAATAAACATTAATGATAATTGATGATTGTTATTTCATTTTTTTTATTATTTACTTAAATAAGTACTTGATGATTGTTATTATTATTAATTATTTCTATAAATAATTGATTGTTATTATTATTTACTTAATTCAGTAATTTTGAGTACCTAGCTATTTGATTTAATCTGAATTATTTCATTTTTTTAATTATTTATAATAGACATTTAGGGTAGGCTCTTTATTTGATTTAAGAGACTTACCATGTTTTTATCTTGACAATGACCCCATACTAAGGGGCAACTACAGTATCATTTAATTTGAAATCTACTATTTAACAATAAAAAATCAATGTCCTATTGAGCAACCCACCCCCAAAAAAGTATCAATAACTTTGAAATTATTAATCTATTTATAAAATAATAAACTTAGATGGATGTTTACAACAATATCACCAATACTGTTTAATATTTAGGAACATATGAATGGATATAAAGCATTTATGATATCCATTCAATGAGGCAAAGAAGGAAAAAAAATCATTCAAAGAGCTGCTAAGAAAAACAATCCATGCCAAACAACATTTGCAAATACATCCATCCTCTAAAGTAAGAGATGGAAAATATATGATTACAATCAAATCATCATCATGTATGGCTAAAATCAACTGATAATATAATTAGGACTTCAAACTCCATCCAACAGAGGAAACAAGAAAGAAATGAGAATAATGGGACCATCCTAAGTATGGAAGTCACCTCCAAGTTAGGTGGCAACGCTTCTTTTGGTCGATCATGGTTATGGATTTTAAGTCTAACCTCCCCACAATGCACATAGACTGGCTAGAATTTATCTTTAGAAAAAGATAGGGAACCTATACATAACCTAATGGTATATTTAAATTATGGGAATTGGGAGATAGAAATACAAAGTGTATGTTGAAATTATAATTTTGGGCATGTTGATGTGTCAAATTCAAGTCAATTAGAATACTCATAGATTTTTAGTTCATTCATTTAGTGGTAATTTGAATACTTTTTTATTCCATGCCTTTATTGAGTAATATAGATTAAAAATATATTAATAGTTATGAAATCAATATAAGTATATTATTATTACTATTATTTACAAATAATATATTCTTATTATGTGTGTATTAATTTTGGAATCAGTAATACTAAATTATTATTATTATTATTATTATTATTATTATTATTATTATTATTATTATTATTATTATTATTATGAAATGATTAATTTGTTATAATTATGATTTTCAGTTAATTCCTGAAATAATAATTGCTTTAATAATTCTTTTAGTTTAACAATAATGAATAATTGAAAGTTTATAATTTATCTTTCACAAAATGAAATATTTATTGGAGAATAATAATAGTATTTATTATAATTACTTATAATAATAATAATGTAAATAATTAACACTAATTATACATTTATAAAAAAATTAATATGAACTAATATAAATATAAAATGGTTATTTCCCACTTAATAAGTAACATTATTAAAATACTTATTAATTATCATTAATTAATTAACACACTAAAGTAATAATTATCAGTAAGTAATTATAATCAGTAATTATTTTTTATCAGAAATCGTTATTATTAGTAATAATTAATTATAATTATTGTTGATAATAATAATATAATGATATTAATTAATATAAGCATTAATTGTAATTATTGATAATAATAATAATAATAATAATATAATTAATTATTTCATATAAATATAAATAATTAACATTCGATATTTATTTTCAAAATAATTAATATGAGTTAATATGAATATACAATTATTATTTCTGAATTTTTAATTATCACTATGAAAGTCGTTATTAATTATCATTCCGAATTATAATGAGAAATATTATCAGTAATTAGTTAATATCAGTAGTTAAGTATTAGTAGTAATTATTATAAGAATTTATAATCAGTAATTCATTATTATCGGTGAGTTATTATTATTAGTAATTAATAGCGGAAATTAATTAATTAGAAGTCATCAATTATTACTATTACCCCTCTCTTTCAAAAAGTTTACTCATCATCATCATCATCATCATCATCATCATCATCATCATCATCAATGACAACAACTTGACAAAAACATAATTTGATTAAAATAGGTAAATATCGTTCATTTTTTTTTTTACCATTTGGAAAACTAAATAAGAGAAAAATAAATGGTTAGCATTGCAAATGAAAAGTTATTTGGATTTTTTCCAAAAACAATTATTGAACATAAAAAACCAATTACTCAAAAATAAGGTCGTTAATGAAGGAGTAATTAAAATTATTCTTTAAATAATAATTTTAAGAAATAAAAAATTAATAATTGTCCAAATTAAAACGGGTAATTTGAACAAATAATTTTAAGCAATTAAATTTTTCTATTAACATTTTTAATAATAATTATTATTATTTTTATTAGATTAATAATATATTAATAATTGTGAAATCAATAATAATAATAAGTTTATTATTATTATTATTATTATTAACTAATAATTATTCTTATTCTGTGTGTATTGATTTTGAAATCAGTAATAATAAAGTATTACTATTATTACTACTATTATTATTATTTTATTTTATTTTTGTTAAGTAATTAATTTGCTATAATTACAATTTTTAGTTAATTCATAAAATAATATTTGCTTTTATAATTCTTTAAATTTAACAATATTGAATAATTGAAAGTTTTATAATTTAACTTTTACTAAATGAAATATTTATTGGAGAATAATAATAGTATTAATTATAATTACTAGCAATAATTATAATGTAAGTAAGTAACACTAACTATATATTTATAAAATAATTAATATTAATATAAAATGATTATATCCCAAATAATAATTAACATTAATAAAATACTTATTAATTATCATTAATTAATTAACATTCCGAAGTAATAATTATCAACATTAGTATTAGTAATAATTAATTATAATTATTGATAATAATAATAATATAATTATATTCATTAATATAATATTATTAATTATAGATAATTATAATAATATAATTAATTATTCCACATAAATGTATGAATTATAATTTATGATAATAATTATAATATAAATAATTACCATTAAATATTTATTGTCAAAATAATTAATATGAGTTAATATAAATATAAAATGATTATTTCTAAATTATTAATTACCATTTTGAAAATATTTGTTATTAATTATAAATACTTATAATAATATAGTTAATTATTTCATATAAATGTATGAATTATAATTTCTGATAATAATTTTAGTATAAATAATTACCATTAAATATTTATTTTCAAAATAATTAATATGTGTTAATAGAAATATAAAATGATTATTTCTGAATCATTAATTACCATTATGAAATTATTTATTAATTATCATTTCGATTTAATAATGAGCAATATTGTCATTAATAAATTATCAGTAATTAAGTATTAGCAGAAATTATTATAAGAAATTATTTTTTCGAATTAATAATGAGAAATATTATCACTAATTAATTATTATCAGCAATTAAGTAATAGCTGTAATTAGTATAAGAAATTGTTTTCAGTAATTAATTATTATCAGTGGGTAATTATTATTAGTAATTAATAGCTGGAATTAATTAATTATTAGTAGGTAACAATAATTAATAGTTGTAATTAATTCATTGAAAGTAGTTAATAGTAATTATTATTAGTAATTAGTAGCTGAAATTAATTAATTAATTTAGTAGTTAACAGTAATTAATAGCACAACTTCCTTTTTTTTAGGAATGGTTGAAAGTGGGAGCTTCCCGCTTCTCACAACTCTGCATGGGGGTGGGATCCACTCTGCATGTTAGTCGGTTGTTTTCTTTAACTACCACTAATCAAAATTTGACACATGTTTAGTGGGCTCTATTTTTAAACTACCACTATTCAGATTTTGACATGTGTCCACTTTGTTTAAATGTTTGAAATGATAGGTGTCTAAATGTAAGTGGGCCACATGTCTGAATTGGGATGTGGAGTCCCACCATTTTGGTGGGAAACAAGTGAAAATTTAGGGGGAAACATATTTAACTAAAAAGAAAACACCTTGTAGTATTTTTAAGAGTTAATCCGAGATCCATAATCCATAAATAAATTATTAATTATTAAATAATATATTTATAAAACAACTTAACTAAAAAATAAAAAAATAATCAATAATAATTTCATATTTAATTATTTTTTCAGAAATAAAATATTAAAATTATTAATTAAGTCATAAGTATTCATAAAATAAAATATAAACTAATAAAATTAAAATATTAATTAATATTAATAATTAATGTCAAATTAATACTTAACAATAAAATAATAAATCGTAAAAATATTATTAGTTAATTAAGAATTAGCAATAAAATGTTTAAAATTTACTAATTAATTAATTATTTTATAATTAATAATTTAATTAAAAGAAATAATTTATCAATAAAAATAATTTAATAATTTATGTGTAACTAATATTAAAATATTAAAATTACTAATTAAGTCATTAGTATTAATGAAATATAATATTAATAATAACATAAACTAATAAAATATAAATATTAATTAATTAATTAAAATAATTAATTAAATAATTATGGATTTTAAATAATTAATATCTAATTAATAATAAAATACTAAATAATATAAAAAGTATTATTAACTAATTAATGATTAATAGAAAATAGTTAATAATTAATTAAGTAAGTAAGTAATTAATGAATAAATAAATAAGGATTTTATTATTAATCTAATTAATGATTTAATAAAAATAATTAAATATTTAAAATGTTGAAAATTTAAAAATAATTATTAATTATTTCATAATAAATATTAATATAATAAATTTTAAAATATTAATTCTTAATAATTAGTTAGATATTTATTAATATTATTTAATTACAAAATTATTTCATTAATATACAAATAATTAATAAATAATGATAATATTTAAAATAATAAAAATATTAGTAAATAATTAACTTATAATTGTTATTAAGGTTGATTTTCCCACTATTTTCCTTTTACAACCAAACAATAGAAACATGAAAATTTTCCCATACTTTTCTATCCCACCAAAATCTCCCCACAAATCAAACAAAACTTAAGGCTCCGTTTGGTTTGTGAGATGGGAATGAGAAAAAGGGATCTCTCATTTATTTCAATGGAAATAGGGGGATGGGATGAAAAAAAAGTGGGGTGCGAGATCCAAAAATTGTGCAATTGGGGTTGCACCAAAACAGTGTGACCCTGGTGGAAAAAGTTGAGAAAACTCGAGTTTCTTCATCCTCATCTTCTGTCTCGCTGTTGCTGCACCACCACTATTGGGTTTGTCCTTCTACCTTTTACTGCCACCACCTTCACTTTCTCCTTCCCTTTTGGTAACCGTCGCTGCTGCTAGTAACCATCGCCGTTGTTGCACCACCGCTTCCCTTCCAAGCATCCAACTCAACAAAGAAGAAAAGTGAGAAATGAGGAGAAATTATATCAGTCACGTGTGCTTGATCATCGGTGCTTGGTGGGGTGCCAAATGAAATTTGATTCCTAACAACAAGCAACAACAGAAGAAGAAGATAAAAGTGCATCGTTCAAATCAGACCCAGATACGAAATGAGCAACCATCAAAAGATGGATCCCAGGGCGTTGGCAGGCTTTGTGTCCTTTGTCATCTCTCAGGCCTTACTTTCCATCTTCCTCTTCCCCTCTGCAACCACCACCAATGCTTTTTTGCTCTCCCGCTTCTTCCTCTGCTACCCTCTCATTTTCCACCTCCTCAGCTCCTCCCATATCCTCACTTCCATCTCCCTCCTCCCGTAAACGAAAAAGACTAGAGCATCCGAGTGGATCGTCATCGTCAAAGTTAGAAGAGTGTCGTTGCTCAGATTGTGGTTGATTCCTCATCGAGGATTTTTAGCATTATCGCCGGTTATCATGGCGACAAAGGGGATTCCAGGATTCTCAAGCCCTCGTCGCTGTATAAGGATGTTGAAGGTGGGTGTTAGAGGGTGCCACTCTATTTCTTCTCTTTCTCTTCCATGGCAGTAGGTTGCAGTTTCTGCTTTCTAATTGCAATATAAGCGACAGGTGGAGTGGCGATGGATGTCTGCGTTTTGTTTGATCTCTGCAGATTGAACCTCCAAGCAAAACTAGCTCTAAAATTGAACCTCCAAGGACTCTACAAATTGGTGTTTAGAAGAAATCTCTAGCACCAACAAGTAATCCGCCGATTCCAATTTCGCAAGAGGTAGGTCCTTCGAGATTGGCAGGGTGGACTTTGTTTTGTGTTGGGTAATTTTCCTACTATTTTCTCATATAAAACTAAATAATGAAAAGTTAAATTTTTACACTTTCTCATCCCACCCAAATTTTCCCACAAACCAAACGGAGCCCAAGGAAAACAGAAAGTTGAGGGAAAGTTCTCAACTGTGAAATTCCTTCGGAACTTTCTATCAACTTTCCCTCATTTTCTTTCTATTAGTTTTGTGATTCTGATTACTGGTAGTTTGAATCTGTGGATCACCAAAATGGGGAACCATGCAAATGGTCTTGTGATTCCGGATCCATAATATCACCTTCAGTTACCAACCAAACCCGTTTTTCAACCACGATTCATGCTGCGAAAGGTGGTTATTTTCCCTTTGCGAGGTCTACGTTTCAATTTTCAATGTTTTTAGTAAAATAAACCTGTTGAGAGTAGAGACGTTTTTCAGCATGTCAAGAGTCGCAACTTTCCCTCGTTTTGAGTTTTTTTTCTGAGGTTTTTGGTTTGTAAGTTCGTACTTCAACATTTCTAGTTTTTATGCGACGCTCAAATAAAGTAAAACAGTCTAACGTATGGCTTAAACACTTGAATGTGGAAATAGATTTCCTATAAGGACCCAAGCACTGAAATCAGTTCCTCTTTTTCAAAATTTTGAATATTTGACACGGAAGACCACATGTTCATACAATTACCTGAATATCTCGTAAATACCCAACTACGTAATTAGCAGAGGGCCTCTCAGCCTTTTATTTGGGTGGTTCAAACGGGGTGGAATTTCATACAGGGTATCAATCCAGGGATAACTTGGCCAGAGTCAGCGCTAACACTTTTACCCCATTTTCAATATCTTTGATGGAGGCATATTCTTCAGGTTTATGGCTATAACCTGCAAAAGAGAGGCATATATACATGATGGTTAGTTCCAAAACTTGGCTTCATGAATAAGGCTGCATTTGAAAATTGAAATTCCTTATTTTAAGGACTTATTTCCTTTTTGCACTTAAAATGCCCCTATAAACACTAAGCTTTTTAACAGCAAAAATGAGATAAGTCCTTAAAATAAGGAATGCCAAATGCAGCCTAAATACCCTAGCTGACTATGCTTTCCCTATTATTAATTATTAATTATTTTTATATTTACATCCTTCCCACACTACTGATGGTGTTCACTGTCTAGAATGTCTGTATCCATAATGCCTGGTCATCTATGTATTTTCTAGGTGCAGAGGAATATCTGCATTTATCAAAGTTTACTTGCATGAATATGGACAAGTACAAAAACAGTCCCTAGAATAGTATCGTTTTTTTAAGGGAAAATATAAGGCCTGAGCCTTATGTGCAAAGAGGCATATTCCCCACACCCATAAAAAAAGACAAAAAAAAAAAAAGATAAGAGGCATATTCCCCACCTAATTGAATATGCACGAATTCAGGAAAAATAACTGGTGCCTCATTAAAAAAAAAAAAAAAGAAAAAAGATCTGTTTGAATCCATTTTGGGCAGAACCACAGAATAATATTAATAATATGACTCCACAAGTCTCAGACCAGGCATTTTCATTAGGACAATATTAGTATAAGTGCTCTTTTGTGCAGAATATATAAGTAATTCCAATACATGAAAACCACTATTGAAATATTGCTTGAATGAAAAATAATAATCTAAAATAGAAAAGAGTTGCATACGCATATGAATGCCAAATATCCATTTAATCCACAACACTAGCCTGTAGCCAGATGCATAATTAGGCAACCATGGTAAATCAGTTTTATTTCTCAAAAGAGAAAAACAAAAGAACTTTTCCAACTGACATTTTTTTCCTTCACCATGCATAATTTTATAGAAATAAATACAGTACTCTGTTTGCTGAGAATAAAATAAATATAGAAGTATAAGGGGGAGGATCAACCTTTGTAACAAGGAATAAAGATCATGCCCATTGGAGATATTCTGCAATGCATACATCATCACAAAATTAGAAGCAAAGTTGTGGTATCCAAAGCCTAAGAGAAAGCAATTTCATTCTCCTGAACTACAGGTTCCAAAGAGAAATGATTTCATAATTTTATAAAAGTCTTAATGGTCTTTAGGAGGTATATAAAACCCTCCTAACATAGCTTCGGCATCTAAAAAATAAGATTTTGTTCCTTTTGGAAAAAGAACGAGGTGATGACACTAGGGGTGACTGCTTCGCTTAATGGTAAAATCTACAGTTGATAAGCATGAGAATGCAGGTTCAAGTCTGAAAGCCAGATAGCATTAGTGGGGAAAAAATCTCAAGGATAGATAGCTGGGACCGAATTTGTGAGAAAAAGGCCATAGGTGGGTCCATATCCAGTTTACTCCTTCCAGGAGCACAGACAACTGGGAGACACATTGGGTAATGTTATGAGGTGATGACATCGTAAAGGAGTTTAGCAAGCATGGTAAGATTGAAAATCAACGACTCTTTTGTCCACTTCTGTTATGTCTTACCTGGCCATGAACAATGAATCATGGTAGGCCCTGCTAATCATCAACTTATGAGTGAGGTTCAGTTCTCGAGATGAATCTTCCATTGCCTTAATTACTGACTCTGCTGACAGGGCTGGAGGATCCTGATTGACAATTTTAAATTCTGACAATTCGACCTTACGGTTCTTAGCTATTGCAATAGCAGATTGATGAATTTTCTCAATTACAATGTTCCTCCGCTTCTCATCAATATCTCGAGTATCTGCCAAGAGGAGTGAAAGATATTACCCTTTAATAATTTGACATTTGCCACCCAATTTTTTTAGGTAAGGGATAGCACTCACTATATTTGATATATAACTAGTTTCTAATCAGCTTCAGACACACAAACAAAAAATCCATCATAAAGTAAAATCATGTAAGCAATCCCTGTCATATTTAACACAAACAAGCAATCATCTGATGCAACTTTTCTGGGAAAAATCCTTTCATCAAGAAGTATACCAATTTCTAGGTGTGACTTGCTTGGGATGCTATTGATTGCTCCTGGATGCAGCTCCAATATACCTGACAGAATTAAGGAATACATTAATAAGAATAGAAAAAAAATCCCTCAAACTTGTCTCAACATAATCCACATATGGACCCTTTAGGAGTGTGTTTCAGTGTGAATACCAGTAAACACCCGTAAAGATAAACAAGCATCATTAGCAAAGAAAGCAGAGAGTAAAAATAACTGGTCAACTGAAAAAAATGTAGCTCTATGTAAAATACGCCCCACAATTTGAGAACCGGGTCTAAATATGCTCCAGAGAATGGAAGGTATGCAATCTTACCAACAGTACCAACAGTGTCAATTGATCTTGATTCTAAAACAAGTTTCTCAACGGATAGTGCTAACTCCGCTGCTGCTAATCCTGCATCATTTCTGCACAGGTTGATGGATAAGAAAAATTATTTTGTTCAAAAAACATAAGCATAAAATTAATTAAAAGCAATGATACTACTACTAGGAAGGATGAATGAGACTTTTAGCTTTAATGTCTATGGAACAAAATTCAGTAAACCAAGCAAAGTAAAGTTTAAATGTACTAAAGAAAAAAGACCTAGTTGGAATAGCACAGCAAATTACCATTACTATAATAAAGAAAGCAGTTTCTTCCTGAGTAATAAGCAACCAAGGGGATAGCTGGAACAAGGTGTACAGAAACAAGTGATAGAACTAAGAAAAATGTTAGTATGAATCACCTATTTGGCATTAGGACTGCTCCTGCATGGCCTCCATTGCCTTCAAAATCCACCTTGATACTTGCAGGGGCAGCAATGGCTGTTACAATACCAACAGAAATACCTGGGCAACAGATAATTCCAGTCAATGTGTTTGAAATTGTGACTTGCAGAAAGGCATTATGAACTTTAAAAGAACCCTACCTTCTTCTTCCAGAATGGGACCCTGCTCTATGTGCAACTCCACAAAAGCAGAATAACTTCCTTTCTTCAAAAAAACACTGGATAAGTCCTCTTGATCATTTGCATACCCAGCATATCTTGCCGCATCATAAAAAGATATATTTTGACCATCAAATGTCTCTTTAAGAGCCTTTGCAAGTTCCTCACTTCCGGCCAATAAGCGGCTGGACATTTAAACATATGCAAACTATGAGACGCTTTAGTCTAAATAATGAACTGTGGACATAATCAGTAAATGGTAATATAAGTATTGAAAATTTTGTAGCTAAGATATCAAATCAAGATTTCCATCTGATCAGCCCCATTTCTAGTACCTTGAAGATTACTGAGAAGGTGCAGTCCAGAAAGACTTAAAGTATTTGTTATAAGATTGTGGTTGGTCCTGCTCAAAATCAAATGGCATTTGTTGTTGAAGAGAGACATAATTGGATGGAGTATGAGTTTGTAGGATTATAGATTAAGAAGGGGATAACTAGGATTTGTACAAATATTGGCCTTGATAAGGCTAATGATTGTGTTGAGTAGGAATTTCTTTAAGTTCTTAGTCATGGAATTTGAGGAGAGGCAGAGGAGTGGATTTTTTTTCTTGTACATCTTTGTTTTCTCTTCAGCATTGGTAAAAAATAAAATAAAATGGTCTTCTATATTCTTTCAAGCTACCAGAGGCATTTGGAAATGGCATCCACTATTTCCTTTGCTTTTCATTTTGGTGGTTTATCTTCTTGTTAGAATGAAGGAAATTGTGAAAATTGGAGTTTATGGAAGGCTTTCAGGAAGGGTGAATGAACCCATTATTTATGGTCTTCAATATATAGATGATAGTTTTGTATTTTAAAGTATAGATTATGCAAGCCTTTAGTTTAAGAGCTAACCTTGAAACCTTTCAGATTTTTTCTGGTCTCAAGGTGAATTTAAACATCAGTGTGGTGACAGATGTAGGAGATACTAAAGTTGAGTTGCTTGAAGAATGTGAAGAGGATACATTCTCAAGTATTAAGATATCATCGAGATAACAGAAAATAAACATCACCACTCCTTAACCCTTTCATAAATGTCATCTCCAACTACATCAAAATTACCAAAAGGAAACCTAATAAGAACCGATATATACCCCTTTCCTATCAAATTCCACAAGTCATCTCCACATGGATTCATACTTCTCAAACAAGGAGCATAAAAACTTCTTAAATCTTAGTCCTCTCCTTAGATATCTCCCCAAAAGAGATCCAATCAGCAATCCTTTCTTCTATTAAACCAATAACTCATCACTATCATCCCTTCAAAACATCCCTTTACCACCTCTTACACATCCACCTTCATAGTGGTTCTCTACTCTGCACACTTGATACACTTAAAAGATGACTTTTGAACATGTGGATTTAGTGATTTTCATTCTCTCTTCTTCTAATTCCATAATCACTTTTCAACATGTAGATTTAATATATTTCATTCTCTCCTCTTAAATCTTAGTCCTCTCCTTAGATATCTCCCCAAAGGAGCTCCAATCTTAGTCCTCTCCTCTTAAATCTTAGTCCTCATTCTCATCCCTTCAAAGCATCCTTTTACCATCTCCAACACATCCACCTTCATGGTGGTTCTCTATTCTGCACACTTGATGCACTACAAGATGACTTGTGAACATGTGGATTTAGTATTTCTCATTCTCTCCTCTTCTAACTCCATAAACACTTTCTTGGCATTTTCCTCACCTCCTCGGATGAATGACCAACCCCCATGTTCTTATCAACCTCTGTTTCTTCATCAACCACCTCGTTGATATCCATTTTCTTACCCACCCTAACAACTACACCTCACAATCCCCTGCATTTTTTTTTCTTTGTGTGTGTGTGTGTTGAAAGGTATCATGAAAATTCATGGCATGTTTACTGGTTATACTAAATTTTTAGTGGGTGACGGATCTAGGGGGAGGTTATGGGAGGATAAATGATGTGAAAAAATGAGGAGCAGATCAACTAAATTTAATCCCAATGCATGGGCTCTTTTTAGATGTCTTTTGTTGGATAATGAGTTGGAAGAATGTACCAATCTTCTTCGCAGGCTGGAATTGGCTAAAATTAATCCCAGTGCAGTTGATACTAAATGATGGAAAGAGTGTATTGATGGGTGTTTTATGAGTTGATGTGCAACAGATATGATGTTTGGCACTTGTTCACAATATTTTAAAAGCACAAGGGCCTTTTGGCACCCAAGGCACAAGGCACAAGGTGGGATTTGTATTTTCTCAAAGAAGGCTTTGATTTTTTGTGAAAAAAATAAAAACAAAAACATATGTACAAATACAATCCTGAAATTTAGAAGAAATTAGATGTTACAAAAATGCCTATTGGTTCAAATTTAAATACAGAAGTATAACAAACAAAACATATTCAAAATGAAAAAGTGGAAGTGAGAGCAACATATGTAGATCGGACCTAAGAACTTGTAGCACTCAACAAGTCAAGCATGTAAAACTTTCAATGTTTATCTATATCCTAATTACATTACTTCAAGCAACTAGTGTGATGTTAAACAGCCTGCATTCCTAATGAGGCAAGCCCAAATAAGTCCATGCAGGGGGTTTGGGGTTGCAGCACCACCCTAACTTTTTGGCCAACATATATTGCAGAAACTAGGGTTTCAAGAGAAAGGAAGAAGAGAAGAGAAGAGAAGAAAGGGAAGAAGAGAGCTGTCGAGATGTGTGTGTGTGTGTATCACTGTTCACACCCTCAAAAGAATACATTATAATCTAAGAAAATAATAATTACAAGAAGGCCCCTATACGGGTGCCCAAATACTGAGAGAGTATAAGAAAGGAGAAAAAACCAAAAATACCCCTGTTAGCCATTATCAACACTCCCCCTCAAGCTGAGCATATATGTCAATCATGCCTAGCTTGGCAAGGTTCTTAGCAAACTTTGGATGGTGAACACCTTTAGTGAGGCAATCAGCTAGTTGGTCTTCTGACCTTACAAAAGGAAGGCAAATCTCTCTGCTAGCAATTCTTTCTCAAATAAAGTGTCTATCCACCTCAATATACTTTGTACGATCATGTTGGACAGGATTGTGAACAATATTTGTGGATGCTTGATTGTCACAATATAGTCTCATTGGAACATCTGCTTGAATGCCCATCTCAGTCAATAAGGTCTTCAACCAGAGTAATTCAGACACTCCATGAGCCATTGCCCTGTACTCTACCTCAACACTAGAACGAGCAACCACAAGTTGTTTCTTACTTCTCTAGGAAACCACATTGCCTCCAATTGAGGCACAACAACCAGATGTAGATCTTCTATCATCGATGGACCCTACCCAATCAGCATCTGTGTAAGCCTCAATCTTTAGATGGTCGTGGTTGGAATACAACATCCCTTTGCCAGGGCATCCTTTCAGGTAAGCTAAAATTCTGTTAACTGCCTGCATATGAGATGCCTTGGGTTCATGCATATATTGGCTAACCACTCCACCAGGATAGGAAATGTCAGATCTAGTCAAACAAAGATACAGAAAGCGTCCCACCAATCTCTGATATACCCCCCTGTCTAGAAGAACTTCTCCTTCAGTAGAGTTCAACTTGTGGTTGGGATCAAATTGAGTTTCTACAGGCTTACACCCTAATTTCCCAACCTTATGAAGCAAATTAAGTACATATTTCCTTTGTGATAGAAAAATCCCTTTCTTGGATCTTGCAACTTCAATACTAAGAAAGTATCAGAAATCACCAAGGTCCTTAATCTCAAATTCAGAAGCAATGAATGACTTTAACTGAGAGATACCTATGATATCATCACCTGTCATAACAATGTCATCAACATATACTATCAACATTGTTACTCTACCATCAATTCTTCTAATAAATAAGGTGTGGTTAGCCTGAGATTGAGAAAAACCAATCTTTAAGATGGCATTCCTGAACCTGTCAAACCATGCTCTTGGAGATTGTTTTAGCCCATACAAAGATTTCTTCAAGCAACACACTTTTCCATCACTGTTAGGAAAACTTACCCCAGGTGGTACGTCCATATACACTTCCGCTTGTAAGTCCCCATTAAGGAAGGCATTCTTTACATCCATTTGATATAAAGGCCATGAGTAATGGGCAGCAAGAGACATGATCACACAAATTGAGTTCATTTTAGCAACTGGAGCAAATGTTTCTAGATAATCAATGCCATAAGTCTGAGTGTATCCATTGGCTACAAGCCGAGTTTTGTATCTTTCAATTGAGCCATCTGCCTTGTGCTTAATAGTATAAACCCACTTACACCTAACAGGAATCTTATCTTTGGAGCAAGGAACAACCTCCCAAGTCTGGTTCTTTATTAGGACCTCCATTTCTTGGTTCATATCTTCCTTCCAATAGGGGCACTACATTGCCTCTGTAACACTGCAAGGGATGGAAACATAAGAAATAGCAGAAATATGGGCACAATAGGAAGGTGAAAGAGCATCATAAGACACATAGTTAGTGATAGGATACTTTCTACATGTCATCTTCCCTTTTCGAATGGCAATAGGAAGATCAATGTTAGAATCAATAATAGAATTGTCAGAAGGTTCAAGATTACCCGAGTCCGGAGAATCAGATTGTGATGGGCATTCTACTTCAGGAGCCACCCTCTTACTGCACCTGATGAAAAACCGCTGCCATAACTGAGGTCAATACAAAGGAGGAGGAGGAGGGGGAGGAGGAGGAGGAGGAGAAGGAATAGAGGTAGGAAGAGAGGAAGGAATAGAGGTAGAAACAGGAAGGCAAAAGGGAGTTTGATCTTCACTAGAATTCTCCCCTTGAAGAGAATGATGGGGTGACTAGAAAAAGGAAGAGGATTCCAAAAAGGTAACATCCTTAGAGACATCTCTTGCCAGAGAGAGCATCAAAGCATCTATAGCCTTTTTGGACTGGAGAGTAACCAAGGAATACACACTTAACTGATTTAAGATCAAACTTGCGCTGAGAAGGACTCGTATCATGAACAAAACAAACACAACCAAAGACCTTAAGGGGTAGATTAAAAGGAGATTCATCAGGGAAGAGTAGTTGACGAGGAGAATGAAGGTTAAGGACCCTTGATGGAAGTCTATTAATGAGATATACAACTGTCTGAACAGCATCACCCCAGAAATGAGTTGGAACATGAGTTTGGAACAATAAGCCTCGAGCAACTTCAACTACATGCCTATTTTTTCTTTCAACCACCCCATTTTGTTGTGGTGTATAACTACATGAACTTTGGTGAATAGTGCCCCTATCTTCAAGAAATCTATGCAAGTGATGTTCAAAGTATTCCTTGGCATTGTCAGATCTTATTATCTCAACTCTTTTCTCAAATTGTGTCTCGACCATATTCATGAAGTTTTGAACAATCATAGGAACTTCATCTCTACTTTTCATCGAATAAAGCCATGTATACCGACTGTAGTCATCAATGAAAAGAATGCAATATCTGTACCCCCCCCCCCATACGGGGGATAGCATATGAGCCCCAAACATCAGTATGGATCAAGTGGAAAACGACATTACTTCTTTCACTGCATGCAAAATATGTATTTTTACATTGCTTGGATAAATGACAAACTCCACATTCAAAATTCAATTTGGACACAGAATCAAACAAGTTTGGAAACAAAATCTTGACAGAATTGACAGACATATGACCAAGGTGGCAATGCCATAATTTCAAAAGACTCATTTTCTCATTGGAACAAGACTCAATCTGGCTTAACAGTCCATGCTCTGAAGGTCCATCCAGGAAGTAGACTCCATCCACTTCATGCCCACTTCCAATCGTCTCCCTTGTGCTCAAGTACTAAAAAACACAATGGTTGGAAAAAAAGGCCACTGAGCAATTGTGGGATTTTGTTAAAGAACTAACAGACAATAATTTTTTTTGTAACTGGGGCACATGTAAAACAGAGTCAAGAGAAAGGTTATTAGTGATTCTAACTTCACCCTGACCCGATATTAGGGTTTGAGATCCATCAGCAACAGTAATCTTGCCCTTCCTCGGGGTTAACCTATATGAGGTAAAATGTGAAGGCATACCAGTCATATGGGCACTGGCCCCAGAGTCTACAATCCATGGGCTAATGGAGGTGGAACAAGAAAGTGCAGTACCTGTCTTGGCATATGAACTAGATAGATTAATAAGTCCAAAACTAGATGAGAAGGATGTACCACCCTTCTCTAGATGCAACAATATATTCCTAATTTTGTCCATCACATCAGAGGAGTTAAGCACATCCAAGGGCTGAGCATCATTACCAACTGTAACCAAGTGAGCATTGCCCTTCTTCCCGGTTTTGTACTTCTCCGGCTTTAGATGAGGATTGAGCTTCCAACACCTTTCTTTAGTGTGTCTTGGCTTCTTGCAGTACTCACAAATAGCATCCTCGACCTTCTTTGCAATGCGATGTTTGCTAGTATTTTGCTTGGGTCGTGATGACATAAAGGTAGAATGACCACTCATAGAGGATTGCATCATAGCGGTTCTTCAACTTTCTTCCCCTTGTACAAGAGAGTAAGCAGTAGCAAGAGAGACAACGCCTGCACTAAGAATGTGTTGCCTGGTGAAATCAAACTCTGAGTTTAAGCCTGCCAAAAAATCAAAGACTCTATTCTCCTCTATGTACTTCCGATACTGCTCACCATCTTCAAGGTCCTTCCAAACTAGAGATTTCAAGTGATCCATTTCTTCCCAGATAGACTGTAGAAAAGAGAAATACATAGCAACAAATCTCTCCCCTTGATGCATACTGCAAGCTTCCCTCCGAAGCTGATACACTCTAGCAATATTGCTAACTTAGGAATAAGTAGCAACCACCCTATCCTATATATCCTTGGCAGATGGAAGAAACATGTAATTTCGGGAAATATGAGGTTGCATTGAGCAAATCAACCATGACATAACAAGGGAGTTGTCATGTTCTCACCTTGCAAATTTCAAGTCTTCAGGACTCGGCTTCACTTCCCTTCCTGTGATGAATCCTAGTTTACCCCTCCCAGTAATGGTAAGTTTAGCAGACTAAGACCACTCTAAAAAAATAGTTCCATCCAATTTAACAGTAGTTATCATATCACTGATATCTTCAGTTCCCAAGAGCATGCCGGGAACCATCTGAAAATCCTTAGATGATTCCATATTCTAACAAGACACCTTTTCACCAACCAAAAAGGACCCCCAACATTTTAACCAAGGTTCCAGACCCAAAAACCAGGTTACCACACGGTTAAGAGCCAAAGGAAGCCCGAGAAAACTAGGTTGGTGACAAAATAAAAGGAGAAAAAAATCTCCCAAAAATCACACAGTACTCAAAAAAATACGAGACCACTTCCCGTCAATCCCAAATTGAAAAATGACTTGAATGGTCTAAGTTTTACAGCAAAAAAATATCATTAAAGCTATTGTACATGGCTCGACATCAGATATGGAATTTTTACAATTTTCCTTAAAAAATCCACCAAAAATCATTGAAGCTTCATATGATGACAAGAGTCATACCAAAATTTTTCTAAAATCAGGGCAAATCGAATTGTGTTGGTTTCATAAACTTCCGCCAGCACCTATACAGATTGCTAACGTCATCTACCGGTGGTATGACGTCAGCAGTTCGCCTCTGGGTAGGAGATCAGCAGAGAACAACTCCCAGATGCTCTACCCACTCTGATATCAAGTTGCAGAAACTAGGGTTTCAAGAGAAGAAGAAGAGAAGAGAAGAAGAAGAAAGGGAAGAAGAGAGATGTCGAGAGGTGTGTGTATCACTGTTCACACCCTCAAAAGAATACATTATAATCTGAGAAAATAATAATTACAAGAAGGCCCCTATATGGGTGCCCAAATACTAAGAGAGTATAAGAAAGGAGAAAAAAACAAAAACACCCCTGTCTATCCATTCTCAACAAAGAGGTTGGCTCTATGGTTTTAGTTATAACTTATTCTACTTAGAATCATGGATCAGATATTAGTTGTGCTTTTGTTGCATTTGAGTGGAAATTTCACTATTCCTATTTGCATGAACGAAGGCTTCGGTTATTTAAAAGGTCTTTATTTTTGTTAATAAAAATTAATAGACCATTACTAGTGTACAAGCAGCAATAAAGGTAATATATAAGTTGATAAACCATTGCAGAGGTGCAAAACACATAAAATCTACAAAAGATAACCAAAAAAAGGTGTGCACCTGGGCTGAGGTGGAAGGTGCACTAGGCATACACCTTTTGAAAGGGGTTACACCTGGATTCAGGCAAGATGCATACCTTAAAATGCACCTCGGAGGTACACCTTCTAAAATAGTGTTTGCTCATTAATTGGTGTGTGGTGGGGTTTACTTTGAATTATTTTGTTACATTGTATCATCAGTCAACATTCAGTCATAATCAGTCACACAAGATATTTTCTTCATGGCCTTCTTTTGTTGGTAGTAAGAAAGAAAAAATAGCTTGAGCATGTAGTCCTTTGCAGTATGTAGGGGCATTATGAATAGAGGAACAAACATATATTTGAAGAAAATAAAATATCAAATTGAAGAATTTGGCTGATATTTGTTTGTTAGTGGTGGATCAGTTGTTGGTTCATCCCCAATTTGAATGTGACAATAAAGGGGTACTAGGGTTTATTGTTGGTTAATTTTGTATATTACTGGGGACAATACGTAAAGGAAGATTCACTTGTTTATTTTATGTATTTTATGAGGGTGAAACCTCTTCACCTGTTTCTAACTCCTTTTTTCTTTTACTGAAATTTTACTTTACAATCAAAATATACAAAATGAAGAAAAAATAGACAAAACCTCAACATTAAACAAATAAAAAAAGGCAAATCATGAGAAGATCTTGGCCCTGACCTTCCCAAACAGCTGATCCCAAAACGCGTAGGCTCCTCTGATGTGAACAAAATCACCTCCAATGATTTTTTAGGCTTGAATCCAGACCTGTGAAATTCTTATTCACTCAATTAAAATTAGCTGTATGGAATTATTTGCTTTAGAAGAGGCTAAACCAAAGGAGAAACTACATATACTTTCAACATCATGATGCTTTCAATTACAACGAGTGCTCCAAACAAAATTCTTAATTGACATAAAACAGAGAAAATGAAGAAGGCAAAGCTACTAATCTCAAGAATAGTTTACAACAAATAACCCTGGTCCAGGTTGACCTCAAGTAGCCTGCTCCCTATTAACCTCTGACTTGGAAACAGAATCAGCCATAATATTTGCATACCTAGGAAGCTGCCACAACATTTTTGTTAATTTTTAACCAAGGACAACAAGAACAAAGTTCCATGTAAATATGGAAGTTAACTGTTCTTCTGGGATTTGGGCTATAATAGGGCAACATCTAGGAGCCTGCCTAGGCAGAAAAGTTCTAAACTAGTGTGCTAAGCTTTTCTGCCTTGAGAGACTTGCTTCCTCATCATAGAACCAAGCCAATATTGGGCAGTACTGTGATTTTTTTGAGATCTGCCTCAATTGACCTACTTTTCTCATTTTCTGTGTTTTTTTTTCCTTCAGATTTGGTTCATGGTGGAAGGTGACCCTGTTAGACAGTTTTGTATGCCCTTAGCTTCAATCAAAATTGATGTACTTTATGAGTTTATTGTAAATGAATAAAAGTACATATTTGATTCATGTTCCCTTGGTATGTTTCTGTGTAATACCCTTAAACTGGACACTTATTGAGACTCGTGTTAGTTTAGAATGTTCACAGCCAGTGGGTCGGTCTGGGGAGACCTATCCTGACAAGGCTGACACTGTGGTACCACCAAGTCGGTTGGGGTGGCTTGTCTCAGCTACCGGGGTGAGACCCTAGGCACATACAGTGTGGGATTAATTGAATCTTTGAACTGGACCAGATTTCCAGTATTGCCCTGGATCTTGGAGATTGATGGGCAAAACTGGAAAGTTACACCCGACCCCTAGACTCGATTATGATACTACACTAGGTGTCGGATCGGGCTGTCTTTGATGTATCAATCAGTGAGATCCTTAGCGGGGGTCAAAACCTGGGTATGTTGGGACAATCCGAGAATTCATCTGAGTGGGTGATCATAGTGACAGGATCAGCCCCTTTGTCGGACAAAGGTAATGATCGGGGATGCACTCTCACTGTTGGAAACCAAGACTGTCGGCAGCCGATTTCAACCGTTGAGATTTGTTTTGCAAAGTATATTTTATATGAGATATAAAAGTATATATATTATGGTTTCTAAAATGTTTGCAAAAGGGTTTTAATTCCCGGGATCCATATAAGTGGAGAGTGCAACACTGTTCCTTGCAGCCGAGGGAGAGGTCCTCTCTTGTCGGGCAGTGTATGATCATTATGGGCTGAGAGGTTAAGTGTAAGACCATTGAGGATAATACCTGATGGGCTAATCTTGCATCTGCCCACAGTCCCTGGGTGTTACAAGGTGGCTTGGCCCAGGGACCACTTAGAGTAAGTGTTGGGCCCATAGAGCCCATTCGATGGGTTTCAGGGGGTGCACTATCTTAACAGTGTATTCGACCAGGCCTTGTAACAAAGGCTGGGCCGAACCCATGTGGCTGATGTGTAGATCAATGCTTGGGTCCCACGCCATACAAGGAAGCCCAACTAGGCAGCAGTTAGGAAGGTTTAAGTGAGCACATAAGCTTAATGGGCCTAAAGCCCATTTCGAACTGGGCTATTAATTTAGTTAATCAAAGGGGCGAATTCTGAGATGGATTAGTAGTTAGGATAGGGTCTTGATCCTATCCACTCAGAGAGTCCAGAACTAAATGTGATTCAGATCTAGAAACCTCCTAATAAGATTAGGATAAAGCTAATCTAATCTGCAGATAAGATAAGGGTTTATCCTTATCACTAGAAGAGAATGCTGATCCAAATATGATTTGGATAAGCACCTCCTAATGGGATTAGGAGCTGATCTTTTCAAGTTAACAAAAGGAAGGAGGGAGCGGCAGCCTTGAAAGAACAAGAAATACATCAGATCCTCTTTAGTGCTGAAATCAAGAAGAGAGAATTCTGCACCCTGCGAATACTCTCTTGCCGCCTCCCTGCTCTTGCCGCCCTGTTTGCCAGTTCGATCTCCAACTGTGGGAGAAGTCAAGATTGGATCTTGACATCAATTCTTTGAGAAAGGATTGAAAAGGAAGCTGTGCTCACGTTCCATCCTGCTGTTTCTTGCGAATGACAGAGTTCTTGGGGAAGAACACTGCTGATTCTGTTCCATCCTGCACTGCGCCATCTTCAGTGGGAGCAGTCTTTGGATCCTTCCTTGGACGTGAACACCTTCGTTGGGAGATATTGCTTCTCCGTATCAGGTATTATTCTCTCCCATTCCTTTTGGTTCAGATCTGGTTCAGTTTAAGATTCAAGATTTATTCTTGAAAATGTGATTTTCTAAATAGGGAATGTGATTCCCAGTTGAAGGGAGAGAAAAATTTTTGAAATTCGCCCCTTATTCCGCAATCTTTGGGCGTCCATGTGATGGATCTCTCAACCCTTCAGACCCAGCTTATGCCCAACCTAATTATGACAGTAAAAGGGATTAAGGCACAACAAACAGCATCTGATATGCAGTTGATGTCTCTGGAAAAAAAATGTCTAATATTACATGTCTCCACAATTTTGAGATATGTCTATTAAAAGATATGGAAGAACAATGCTAAATAGTCCAAAAACCTTTTTTTTTTTGCTAGAATTCTTAAAAAATATCCATATTTTACGAATTTAACAATACCAAGAAGATTTAGTCATAGGCACAAATGTTATTCTCCCTTGAGTTAACACTACCTTCATATTACCCCATAAAACCTCTTTATTGTACTTAGGAGACATACACACCTTCTTAGCACATTAATTGCCTCAATTGCACCCAAAACACCAACAACTCCATCATACTTTCCAGAGTATGGAATAGCATCAATGTGAGAACCTGTTGCTACTGCTGGAAGCTCTGGTTCATAGCCTTCCCTGCATTAGAGTAGAAAAGAAAACAAGGGGATACACAGGGCATTCAGACAATATGAAAGTAACACATAGAAATAATCCGACTCAAGAAATAGCATGGGTAATGCTAGAAAATTATTCCATGACCTAAATAGCTGACTAGAACAAGGAGATTCATTTGTAACTAAAAAACGTGAGAAAATATAAACTGAATCTTAGAAATAATTAACAGAAGGAATTCAAATTCAGGAGCTATGAAGAGCTACATAAAACATGAATGTCTAACACAAAGAAAAGGTACAGTTTAACTAAATGATCACTTGTAGGTTGTTAAGTCCTTAATTTTGCTGGACTGGGAGCAGGTTATTAAGGTGCTCCCAATCACATCTTAAAAAAAGGAAAAGGGGCTTTCTTCCCAGCTTGATCTTTTAAGCTCAATCAGTCCTATGGGTGGGCTGAAATAATTTAGAAAAAAGGGGGCATGCAGTCCATTTTAGTGAACAGCAGGCCCTAAATTAATTAGGCCTTATTTATAATGCAGTAAGCATTTAATAGGCCTGCAGTAAAGCCCATTTAATGGGACAGTAGGCCCTAAAAGAATTATATTTTATACTAATTAATAATCTACTGAGGTGTCCTACCAAGAGGGCTATTTTCCCTCCTTTAGCCACTTAAAGTGGGGTGGTGACACATGTCACCCTCAGAAAAGATGGCTCTTTTCCCTTTTTCCCTTCTCTAGCCACTTTAAGTGGGGTGACACATGTCACCCTAGGAAGAGGGAGTTATTTTCCCTCCTTTAACCACTTTTAAATGGGGTGACACATGTCACCCTAGGAAGGAAGAGTTTTCTTTTCCCTCCTCTAAGAAGAGGGAGTTATTTTCCCTCTAACCACTTTAAATGGGGTGAAACATGTCACCCTGGGAAGGAAGAGTTTTCTTTTCCCTCCTTAACCCATTTTAAGTGGGGTGACACTTGGCATCGCAAGAAAAGAGGAGTGGGGAGTTCCTAACCACCTCCTTCCTCTATATAAACCCTTCTCCTTAACTCCTTGTAGGAGAGAGGGCTAATGCCATTTTATTAGCTAATGCTACTCTATCAACAGAATTTCTAGCTACAAGAGACAAACAAGAGGAGAAAGGAAAAGATTGTGGTGTAAAGAAAAAGAAGAAAAAGAGAAAGAGGAAGGTAGGGATTGAAGTATTCCTCCACCTCTTCATTATGATACTCCCACAACTTCGTTTATGGGAACTATGTCTTTCCTTCTACTTTCACCCTTTTTTCTATATTGTTATTTCTTCTCTCTCCTTGTCTCACATTTAATCATATGTGAGGGAGACAACCATCTATAGCCTTGTTTGATGAAACTTGGCTGGTTATAGTTCATCACACCATATTAACCTATAAAATCATTACTTTATGTGAGGGATCTACAACCTTGTTAATGAAACTTGGCTAATAATGGTTCCTTACACCATATTAACCTATAAAACCAAGGGAGAAAACCATCTAGCCTAGTACTTAAAAACTTGGCTGATTATGGCTTCTCACACCATGATAATGTACATAACCATTATTTAAAGGCCATCTACAATCTTATCTATGAAGTATGGCTACTTATGATCCCTATTTGCTCATTATGCATTAAAAAAATTATTTATTTATATATGCTGGTTTTCTCTCAAATAAAGAGGGAATATATACAAGAATTTTTAAAGGAAAAATCCATAGGAAATTTCTACTTGGTTTAGTTTATCCATTTGTACTTCTAAATAAGAATAAAGAGGCTTTCTCTGCCCCTAGCAAAGATGTAATTAAGAGAACATCTATGTGTTTTCCTGAATGGGACTTACCCAAATATCTAAAGCCTAGTTACGAGTCTAATTGGGTGAATTATATTATGTGTGAAGTTATACTAAACATTTTCCACTAACACATGTGTAATATCTGGTTTCAAGGTACAAGCAAAATGAGTTTTACCACTAACTGAAAATAAAATTTCTGGCAAAAAAATCCTCTCAGTAATACCAAAATCTCAGGAGTTTAAACCTAAAATCGAAGAGCTTGCTGAAGGCAACTTAACAAATTAAAATGTTGAATCAAGATACCTGTGCAGGTATAGTAAGCTTTGAAGAGAGATCAACTCTATCTAATGCAGCTCACACATGGCCATGATGTCATGCATTGCAGTGAACATAAAAACTAAAGATCTTTTTGTTGAATATCTTTTCTTTTTCTTTTTGATTGGAATCTTGTTGTTGAATATCAGCAATTTAATCTCATGTGCTCTTTGCTTGTAAATCCTTTTGTTTCATTTGAAAGTGGGCAGGTGGCAGTGGCACCTCATCACCTTTTTCTTGTATCTTCACTCCTCGTTAATAAATTCCTTTCTTACCTTCTGGCAAAAAAAAATCCCATCTTTGGGAAAACACAACATTCTAATGGATTTGAAACACTAATATGAACTCCACTTTTTTCTTTTTAATTTGGAACTAGGGAAGTAGATTTTTTCCTATAAGAAAGCAAATCAAAGATAGAGAAAGTCAAAATGAGGATACCTTCATGAGCTTATCTATTTATAGAACCAAAGAAAAGTCCAAAACCATGTTGGCACAAGCAGTCAAATATTACATGACAAAAGATATATACCAAGCACTCACCATCTACCAAATATGTTACCAACTGCATCCTCTCTAACAGAAAGACCAGAGAGTCCCATTAGATTCTTAATATACCTGCAATTACAACCCAGCGAATACATTTTAGTGAACTCAGAAGCTGACTGCCCTTAAAACAAGACATATACATGTATGCAGATATAAACACAAGATATGTACATTGTGGAATCTGTGACTACTTTAAACATAATAGAGTCCAGAATTTCATTTACTTAAATTTTTTTTTGAACTCCAGAATTTTCATTTACTTAAACATTGGACAGTAAGAGTCGCAAAATAGGAAAATGACCATCCATTCAAAATTGTTATTCAATAGGCCTATTTGGGTTTCTTCCATTTTGTTCATTTGTTGATTGTACAGGAAAGTGAAATACTATTGTGGTTCTGCACTGTCAACAGGGAAAAAAAAAAAAAGATCATATCCCCGGAGGCATCACCTTCTCTACAAACCCATCCTACTTCCCACTCATTGGGTAACTTTGTATAATTTTTTTTCATCCATGCCCTCTTCCTCTTCCTCTTATATCCAATGATCCTACTCATTCCATTAAGGACAAACTACTGAGGAGCAGTTAGGTTTATACTAAAAAGAAGTGAAAGGATATATTCCTTCAAAAGGAAATTGACTCATCTCAACCGTCAGCTTGTTTAAGTATTTTATTTCCCATTTAATCAACTACACGTAATTTACTTACCTTAAGAAAAGATAGCATGTATTAGTTCATATATTAATAGCTTTAGTCCTTATTAACCTCTATCTCCTTTTGGAGAAGACTTCAATTGATCAACTTCCTCTTTATCAGTTACTATGGAAGATGCAAATCTCAGGCTCATTCAAAAGTGAAAGAAGTCAAGATTTAAGAGCCGATTGCCTTGGAGAGAAAATCTAGGATTTGATCAACTAACCAAATAGACAAAAACAGGATGCAGACCTTGTTGCCTAGGGTTTTAAGATTTTTTATTTTTTTAAAGATCAATAAAGAAAAAAAAAATTCCTGAATGCGGCTGCAAATCCTTCATAATTTAAACATGAGGAATGCAGCTCTTCAAGGATTTCTTAAGGTAACTTTTAACCTTAGCACATGGAGAAACTGATTTATGGTTTGAAATTGACCCATTGAGCTTAATTTGATTTGTTCCATACACATTGGATTTGAGAGTAATACATCAGAATTTAAAGGCAAGTGTCAATAGTTGCTTGGATGTGTCTCAGGTTCAGGTCAAACGTCCAATACTTGCATGTTTATAGAGAAGCTAACTCTTCTGCGGATTGGCTGGAGAATGCTGGGCACAAGGATCCAAACCTTGCTGATATTTGATCTAACTGGGATTTTTCTTATATCTGTGGTGTAATTTGTGGTGTCAGGCTACCCAAAGGCTTAGCCCCTCCTAGTTCTTCTTTCTTCTTAGCCAAAAAAAAAGAGTACTACATCAGAATCATCAGATGACTCAGATTTCATATTTCATTGAATATGATCAACTCTCCACCACTACCTCTATGAGGTTAAGAGTTAAAACATCCTTTAAGCAACACTTTCAGCATCAAAGAACTTAGCCTTCTAAAGTACTTCTTTGTAATTGTAGCTACAGGTCAAAGAGGAGACATATTTATTTCTCAATGAAAGTCTATTCTAGGTATTTTAAGTAATGTTGCTTTACACAGAGCTGAACTTGAAGAGTCATCAATAGAGAATAATCAGTGTCTATGCAATCAGAAGTCCATTATTCTTAGTCATCCAGACATAGAGATTGGTTTTAAAACTCATATGATTGACTATCAGTCATCTGGAGTCTGGACATAGCATATGCTATCAATAGGACAAATCAATCTATGTAAGCTCCATGATCTTGCAATCCTGATAAAGTATATAATGTTCTGTGCCATTTAAAGTCAGCTTTAGATAAAGTTCTATTGTATTGTAGAGTGTAGACATGATCATTTGGGTATTGTAGGGAATTCTCGTGCCAACAGGCCAAATCTTCAAATAAAATCTATAAGTGGATTTTTCACTACTTTGCTGGATTCTAGTGATAAACCTTTTGAATTCCATTTTTCTTTCACTTAATACTTGCACAACTTAAATGAATATCTAGAGATTTTAGTATATACTAAAAAAAAGTGCCCATGGAGGCATGACAAGTGGCAACAGGATTTTTCGATGTATGAGAAAGTATGAAAAAAAAAGACAAATATGGGATCAGCTACATGAATCTTGTTTTTCCATTTTGTTGGGTTCAGTGCCATGAAAAGGCAAAACAGGATCCATGAGAATTTGGCAAAAGTTTTAGTGCCAGCTGCCAACCTGATGTAACCCTCCTCCTTTATCCAGGCTTGGGAGTTGGGACCGAAGTTTAAGACAAGCTCACAAAGTACAAATCGCTACTGTTAACCTTATTATCTTTTACTGCAATTTCACAGGTTGTAATGAAGTCAGATAAGCTTAAATACTATCACATGCAAGCATGAATACGAATGTTACATATAAAATATATGGATATATGATAAAATCAATGACGGGTGATGTCTTTTGCACTGCTTTATTTCCCAAGTTAAATTACCAAGGCCCCAAGGCCCGGCTAGATCGACAGAATCACCAAAATAGATAATGCCAGTAGTACCTACGAGCATGAACATCCTTCTCACTATATAGGATCCTGGTTACTGACGGAGCAGGCGTATCAGAGAAAGTTGACAGTTCCTCAATCTACCAAACAAAAATAATTAAACCTGCGTCATATATTCCATTGCAATAAATTCAAATAAAGGATAATCAATGAAATGAAACACCCACTTCACGAAATCTTCGAGGCATCACCCCAATTGCCCAAAACCCCGGAAAAAAACCCAATCAAACAGTATTATCTGCAAAGCATTAATGATTATAACTTTTCTTTTGCAAAATACCCATCTTAAAATGGAAATCAATATCATAAACCAACTTCATATAAGCTATCGTAATTACTAGAAAGGCAAAAAGGATGCAACTATATCCTCAATTCAGAAACAGTAGGAACTTCAAACCGCTGACAAAATTAAAACGTAATAAACCCTCAGAGAAGTGTAAAAAACAATATATAATAAAACAAAAAAAAAAGAACTCTGAACTCGAAATAGAAACAAAATAACGAAGAAACGAATAAGCAAACCATTACCTGTCGCTGTAAGCTTTCCTTGTCAACTGACAATGAAGATAAAGAGTTCGAAGTGCATGACTGGGATTCATGGCTCCCATATCCTGAGAATCCTTCCATAATTTTCGTTGTTGGGTCTTCATCACTGTGAACTACGACCGAAGAGAAGACGAAAGAGACGATGAGCAGAAGGCGAAGAACGTTGGGGAATCTCATACTCCGAGCCACCTGTTCCAATTTGGATGCTTCTGTCTGTTCTATTCAGCTTTTAAGTAATCTGAGGAGCACTAGGGGCGCCAATAATTAACAATCTCTATAATTACTAATCTACCCCTACATTAGTGGTTAACACGTGGTCTCCTTTTTGGGCCATCACTTAGCAGAATGATCACATCCGTTGGATTTGATTAAATTAGGTAGATTTATCAGACGGTTGCCATCTGATACGACTCGAGTTCTGGACCATTAGATCTTATGCTGCGGGCCCAATAAATTTGTGGAAAGGCGGGAACACTTGTAAGTTGTAAGTTGTAACGACTACTAGGCTCCGCTGCGAGCTGCTTACAGCTTCTCCTGGAAGCAGTCATGAAGGAAGCCAGGCACACCTGCTTGAGACTTGAGATCAAAGGGGGAGCAGAAAACGAGCGAACGGACGTGATCTTCGTCAAAGGCACCTGGTTCGAGTCTCACTTCGACCTTGCCATTACTAATGGACTCCATACTTGGATTTGCAACGGTAGCCCCTCTTTCTCGTGCTCACCCTTTTCTTTTCTAGGAGGAAGATTAAAGAAATGAAAATTGAAGGTTAATTCTCTGATTCATTCTGTAATTTGTATAGCGCCGGAAGGTGAGGTTCGGGAGAGAGCGAGCCAATGGGACCAACCGGTCTCCGAATACATTGAGACCGCCGAGAGGTATCTAGGGTTTCAACAGCCAGGCTCCACTTACAGTTTCGTGGATGCTGGAAATGGACAGAAGAGAGTTAGTAGTCAATACTTTTATCCGAATAATTTATATATTCCGCAGTTGGTATTCTATGACACGAAAAAGGATTCTAATAGAACTGATAAAAAAAAAGGATTCTAATAGAAGCATGTTTTACCTTATTTTATATTTTTAGATGTAAAGAATAAAAATATTAGAACAAGAGTAAGCGTTTCGGGGAAAAACATCAAATTCTCCGTCCTAATACTTGCCATTAGGTGCTTATGATACATTCAAGGTACTGCATGTTGTTCTAAATATTGGATGAAAGCACCTGACAGAAATTGCTTTTGATTCCCACACAAGCTGATGGTCAATAAAAGTTATATAGTAATTGGTAAAGACACATTTAATGAAAGAGCCAATTGTTTAATTCCACGAAGCAATGGAAGATTGATATCCTGACTACGACATCTGGTTTCTTCCAATTATTACTGAGGTTGATGAAAAAAAAAGACAAAAATTAACAACAAAACAGAAAACTGTTATCTGCAACCTGTATCCATTTTAGTAAAATATTCAATTTCTTTCCTCGTCTATATTAAGTGATGGTCAAGTTTAATATGTTACTATCCTTGGGTGTACTGTCAATGTTTGGCCTTTGAATTACTTCAGTATTCCACTAGGTGCAAACCCAAAGTTGATAGGATTTTAGAACCCAATTGTAGAAAATCTTGCTAGGAAATTCGAAGTCTAGAGGAATTATATCTCTATGGGAAGTAGAATTACTTTGATTAAGTACACACTTTCCAACCTTCCAGTTTATTTCTTTTCTATCCTTAGAATCCCCCATAAGGTGGTGAGTAGGCTAGAAAAATTGATGAGGGACTTTTGTGGGAGCCGGGAGAGGGAAGAAAGGATCACTTGGTAAAATGGGATGTGGTGTCTAAAAGTAAGAAGGAGGGTGGTGTAGGAATAGGGAATCTTGTTCGGGAAGTGGTTATGGAGATGGCCGGTTGAAAAAGATAGGTTGTGGGCTAGAACGGTGGCAAGCATACACGGGGTGTCACGTAATGGCTGGGATGCTGGTATATCTGCAAGGGCAATGTTGGCTTCACCGTGGAGAGCTATTGGTAGCCTACTTCCTCTCTTCTTAAGTCATACCAGGTATGATGTATGTTTTAGGAGCTGTCTTATTTTGGGAAGATGTTTGGATTGGTAATTCTGCACTGAAAGATTTATTTCCTTTGTTATACTCTGTCTCTTTGTTTTGTTTTAAAAGGAACCTATTTCTAGATTCCTCTCTCAGCCTTTGATTCCCGTGTCTCCCAATTGGAATTTCAGTTTTGGAAGGGGTTTGAGAGAGAGTGAGGTTGGGGAATTGGTTCAGCTGCTTGAAGTCCCGAGGAAAGCTTCTTTTGACTTATTTGTGCCCGATAAACACATTTTTTTATGAATGAAGATAATTTATTAATCCAGAAATTAAGGCAATACAGGAAACCCATGAAGGGGCACAAGCTGTTACCTCTTCTAACAAAGTTTTACATCAAATTAAAACAGGAATAAACAGAAATAAAATTACATAGCAGCCCAAAATAAATGATCCCTTGAAGCCCCTTGCTTAGCTAGCCCATTCGCTAAGGTATTGGTGATCTTCCCACCCAAAGAGAGGTAACTGTCATATTTCTTGTGAGCCAGTTGACTTTCCTCAATAAGTCTGTGTATCGCCACATAGCTGAAGTTGGCTCTGTCAGCCATCCCACAACAATTTTGGGGTCTCCTTCAACTACCAAGTGTTAATTGTTCTGCAATCTGAATACCTTGTACAGCCGCTAAAGTCTGATCTCTATTAGAGTCTCCTATTCCCACAGGGCCTGAAAATAAGGCCCCAATAAACACATTTGGATACCACACCCAAGAGATTTCTTCATTTGTGCATCCTTTTCCAGCTCTCTTTGTACTCCATCCCAGGCTCTTCCTATTCCCTTCAAGTTGGTTTGGTGCAATCCCATCCCCCCTAAGATTCGTGCCTTTTGTTGGGAAGTTTTTCAGGGGAAAATTAATACTTTGGATGTTCTGCAAAAAGAAGGCCTTATCTTTGTTTGTTCCCTAATTGGTGCAACTTGTGCAAGACTAACGGAGAGAATTCTTACCATCTTATAGTGTCTTGTCCTTTTGTTAGAGAAATTTGGGATTGTTTCTTTTCTTTCTTTGGGAGCAGGTGGACTATGCCAATTGAAGTCAGAACCTTGTTTGATGGACCAGCAGAGGTGGGGGACTTCAACAAGGGCTGAATTGTTAGCAGTTTCCAAGGATTACAGTTAGCAAGGGAGCTGAATTTTAACAGATTAATTGTGGAAGGGGACTCCAAGATAGTAGTGGGCTGGCTATAACATCCAGAGATTGTCACTTGACAATTTAGGAATGAGCTCAAGAAGGTTAAATAGCTTGTCACTGGTGCTTCAGTGGTGTTTCAATGGCAAAGGAGATCTGCCAATCGAATGGCTGATTCGTTAGCCAAGCAGGGGGTTATTCAGAATCACTTATTCTGGGCTCAATTGTAATTTGTTTCTTCTGTTTTATCTTTATTGATATAGGATGAGGTGAATCTCACACCTCTCCCTGGGTGCTTGTAATATTGATCCTTGTTAATAAAATTCTCTTTACCTATCAAAAAAAATCAAGTTTAATTTGTTTTCCATCAGCATGAAGCACTCGTCTAACAGTAAGTTTGACATCAAGGCATCACTTTTGTTGTGGCAATAAATTGCATAATTAGAGATGGAAAATTCTATCTCATGTGGTCTCAGCATAGCTGCAAAGACACATTACTCTTATTTGCATTACAAAAATAAAATGATGCATGAGCAAGGAGAGACACATAAGCCTGTTCTCGAGTTTTTGGGGTCAGATTATTTGACTAGGTTGCATCAAAATATTCATGGATAACAGAAATGTTTCTTGATCAGTATGTTATGGATACTGGCAATGTTCCCTTTGGGTTCAATTAGAGTCATCTTGAGGGTACAAAAATGGATTTTAGAGAGCACAAAGAAGATAAAAGATTATATGGACTGCTGCAAGTGTCAGATGAAGTGAAAATAAAGTATTGTATTGTATCATGTAGAGCTCCACCTGTGCTGCATTATTAAAGATCATAAAGAACATTACCATCATAAACATTTTTTCATAAGCCCAATCCTGGGGTTAGCATTATCAAAGTGTCAACTAGTCAATTAGTCATCGATTGATCAACTAACTACTTAGTTAAATGGCAGAGGCAGACTGACTGCATCACTAACTAGTTGGTCAATACTCGTGAATTGTGATGTGGCCAGATAGGACAACTAACTAATTAATTAACAACCAGTCAACCACAAAATTATTTTGAAGTCTTATTTGTTTGCTTGTATTTCTGATTATTTGAAATAATATAGGATTTGTTTGTATTCTGTTATTATCAGTGCTGTTGTTTTAAATATTTGTGATGGAACATGATTGGATGATGGTATATAAAATAGAAAGAAAAAAAAAAGGTAGAGAATAAAATGAGGTAGTGGAGGATTCTTTTAAGTTTTCCTTCAATCAGTGATGGGCTGGTATGGAGTTGCCACAAATAAAGGACACATAAAATAGTCAAGGTTGCATTCCCCACCCTATCCTATCCAGCCTAACCTTTTTATATTGACAATACAGAGACTGTAAATCAAATGTTCAATATTGCTCTTTTCTCTTCTAAAAATTCAGCCACAGTAAAGAAAGTAGTTCCCTTTCCCTTTATGGGCTTCTGTATATATTCCTTACTAGATGGACCCAAGTCAAGATCACTTTCACCCCATCCTTCTTAATGTGGAGGTAACAAAACCCTATTGCATGCGATTATACGCCCTCTCCAAATCGAGTTTACATTTTACCCGATTTTGTCCTTAGCACTTTCTTGAACTGATTCTCCGGTGGAAATTAAAGACATGTTGAGGAATTTCAGATTATGTCAAAGCAATTTGTGATGGCAACATGTTCTTCCCAAGAACACATCTCAGCCTATTTGTTGGTACCTTTCGCAGTTTGTTTTTAATTAAATTTGGTAAATTAATTTTAGAATATTTTTTTTTAATTCAGGCAGGGCTTAAGTATCACTACGGAGGATCTATACCTTAGAAGAAATTTTCCATTTATTATGGATAAAGGATTAGCTTTTGTTTTTCTGGTATGGGGACCATGGCATAAGCACTTAAGCGGTCAGATGATCAAGTTCATCATGTTGTCAAATAATATCATAGATTCCTTCCAAATTTTCTTACCACTCCTGCAGTTTTGATCATTCTTTTATCTTAAAGAGCCATGAAAGATTTTTGTCCTTGTCATCTGTCTCTGTCACAATAAAATTATAGTAAGTGGTTCAGTGATTAGAGTGAGAATGTCGTTAATTGGTTATTTATACTTGCATGTTCCATCTGGTTGGATTGTCCTGGTGTGGTGCGCAGGCCCAGGTTTTTATATAGTTGATGTCATTTTACTATAATTGAACTGGACATGGATAGTAAAGGGGCTTGTCCCAGGTCAGTAGTTTGACCAATGTATCGAGACTAGGACTGTGAATGAGCCATGCCAGTTTGGTTTGGATAAGTTGAGCATGAGCCTGATTCCCTGAATACGAGCTCATTTGGCTAAATGAGCCTAAGCTAATGGGTGGGTTCAGCTAGGTTTAACCTTGGTTGACTTACTAGTATAATATAAATGATGTATAACTAATATAGATATTATAATTTCTGTTATTTTCTTTTTATAATGTATATTAGTTACGGGCATTCGAGCATGGCTACTAAATTTGGGATTTGGTGAACCTAATATCAAAACATTATGTTCGGTAAGAAGAGCCAAATGAACCCAAGACAAGCCTGAGTTCATGGATTAGTTCAAATGAACCCACTACAGGTTGAGGTTAGGTCAGGTTGAGGTCAACCCTAACCCAACCTGAGCTGTTGAACCCCAACCCTATCCCTAAAACTTTGGGTTGGTTTGGGTTAGCCCAACTTCACTACTTCCTTTTGCGAAATGTTCTCATTTCATAGACTTGGGGATTCGGGTTAATTTAATTTAAGCATTTCAATGTGTAAAATAGCATAGTTATCAGGTTGGATTGGGTTGGTCAATGTGTCTGCTCTAACCCAACCTGAGGTTAAGGTTCATACTTTTCGACCCTAACCCAAACTTCAATCCAACCTGACTTTTTCAGGTTTTGTTCAGGCTAAGCCCAAGTTGCAACCCTACTCCATTGCTAATTGTGGAACACAAGATTACTATATATTGAGAGGGCTTTGCATCGATGTTGTCAGAACTGGACCAGACACAACGGTCTTAGTGGCAGGGTCACAGAGTCACAGGTCAAACAGTCTGCTCATCCAGCCAACCATGTGACCCATTTAAATAAAATTTCAATAAATAAATAAATAAAAACTCCAGAATGTCTTTTAAAGTTGCTTTATGTCAAAAATAACAATAAGTATTATGGGGTATGATTGTATGAGAGACATTTATTTTATACATGTGTTTGTGCTAAGTTTGACCAAATCAACATTTTTGAGAACTGGCAGCCAAAAAATCATTCTGGCTGCCAGTTCCCTACGCTGACAGTTTGACTGTCCAGTCTGGTCCAAGTCCAACAGAATTGAACCATATTAAAGGTTGGAGGACAAACCTTAAGTTTCATTGATCTACCTGGGTGCAAATTTGAAGGGAAAAGTAGGGAGAGTAAAAGGTCTGATGGCTATTACTAAGGATTGCTAGGCTGGGCAAAAATTTGAACTTGAGCAACTTGATAACCAAAGGGGATTCTAAGGTAGTAATAAGCTGGCTGAGAAATGACAGGCAAGGAACATGGCATTACCCGCATGTTTTAAGAGAAATCAAGTGCCTAACAGGGGAAATGGTTCTATGGGTACATCAGTCTGTAAACAGCATAGCCGATTCACTGACTAAGCAGAGGGTTAATAGAGAAGAGCTTTTTATGGGGGTGATCTAGTTGCACTGAAAGTAAACTTGGGCATAGGTGGCATATGCTAGCCTATAAAAACACCAACTAAGATCATTGTACATATTATTCTCTTTATCACAGTCAATAAAGTTTAAGGTTTTTTATGATAAATCAGTTAAGTTCAAGTTACCAATAAAAAAAAGGATTGCTAGGGGCAAAAACCCTGATTTATTTCAAACTAAGGCTCAGTTTGAAAAGAATACAAATACAAATATGTAGAGTGCAAAACCTTGTTTTTGTTTTATTTTGCATGTATTTGCACTGTACATATTTTTATTTGTATTCTTTCCAAACTGAACCTGAGAGTTTAATCTCTTAGTTAGAGTCTAGGGTGATTTAGGCTGAAATTCCAAATGTCATGATTAAGGTGAGGGAGAAAAAAATTACCCCCTTGAATATCCACCAAAATTTGGTCTTATTTAATGGTTTTTTTTTTTTTTTGATGATCAAATGCTTTATTTATCTGGTACATCAACATTAGTTGATCTTGTTAGAAAAATCTTGATATAAGTATTTATGTATAAAAGAAAATAAGCTCTCAGATTAGGGAAAATACAATTACCTTACCAACTAGTTCACTTCATCAGTTAGTGACCTATTGGCATGGCTTAGTTGCATGATAACTTGGTTGTTTATATAAGAGGATAAGAGGCTAATTTATCTATTATTTGATATAATGTTTTGCAGTTGTCATGGACATTTGAGAAGCAAGGAACAAAATTAGAATGGAGATGGAAATGTCAACCATCACCTGATGATAAGAAGACTACAATTGGAACATTGGATTTTCTTATGGATGCAAATATACGGTTAAGCGTAAGATTGCATATTCTGGTTTGGTTGATTTGGATGAAAATTTTTAGCTTTTGATGATTCCATCTGTTACTGTATTCATCTTTTATCTTACCTTTTTTCTTATGATTGTGTTTGACTGATCTAGATATGTTCCCACGACTATTATCAAAATAGGAAGTTTCTAGTTGTTATTTGTATTACTCCAAACTCCTTGAAAAAAGAGGTTATGAACCTCTCATTTTACTGCATTTATCTGCAAATGGGAAGATCTTTACTATGTTAAAAGGTAGATCTGTAAATAATGAATAAATCAAATGTTCAAAATTCATATAATAGCTGATTTTTGGCATATCCAATGTTTTACTTGGACCCATCCAACAGGATTCCTATTCTTCAAAGATGCCAAGATGGTAATGTAAACTGAGATTCCAAAATTATGGGTGCTCTTTTATCTTTGCACCCCAGACACTTCTGCATCGTAATTGCAGATAGATCTTATTTGGCATTTGCTTCAAGCAGAAAATCTCTTAAATGAAATCATGTCAGAAAACCTAATAAGAGATGCCATTTTCTTCAGTCACTATGAGGTGGTTAATATTGCCCCTCTGGGGGAGGGGGTGGATAATCAGGTATGCACTATGCATTTTGTCGTTCCCATATGTTTATCACGGTGTGGACACGGAGAAATCATGATTTTAGTAATGATAAATAGAAACTAGTATTTTAACTTTTTGAAATTATAACAATAAAATAATAAATGGAGAAATAATAATGTCTATCATCTTTATCACAGGGTGGCTTGTTTCTATTGTCAGTGTTTGAAATTTGAACGGGGTTACCTTTCTCCACATGGTGTTCCTTCACCTTCCTGACTCTTTTACTGCTCTTACCAAGTTAGTCGGCCCTCTTTCTATTACTTTTTCTTGAAGGAAAAGAATAAGTCGCTTCTTTTTCTTGTGCCTCATGGAACTTACCCGAAGAGGAATGATGCATCTCCTTCCTGCCCCTGCATGTGTCTTCGAACCATAGAACAAGTTAGCTGATCTGGTTGATCAAGTAACTCATTTGTCTTCTCCACCCCCACAAACAGAAAGAACCAGACATTTCTTTTGTGAATAGGGATTGAACAAGGAACTAAATGCACCCCTCAGCACCACACCTTGATTCTAGCATAACGCTACTGCAAACTTCTTCAAGACCTCCATAGAGATTCCCTATCAGACCAAACACCTCCTCGGTCTAGAGATGATATGGCAATCCGTGGATCAATACCCAACTGTCAAAGGTTAAGTTGTTGTACTCATTTTGTGGACATGTTATTTCCTAATTGTTCAAAATTTTGCTCTATTGAGTATTGTTGATCTTATGGCCATTCCAAGGGCACCAAACCCGATATGACCCCTCGGGTCCCATTATAGGCTGAGGTCTTTTTTCACCTGTACTTACGGTTCCTTGGAGCATCATGTGACCGTGGCTGTAAACCTGTGATATTTTTTGTTTTGTTGAGTCATATGGCCATTACTCAATGATGGTCCTGCTACGTGGGATCTTGGGAGGGGTGGACTGGATATGGAACTAATTTTTGGCATATTTTGCACCAAGTGGCTGCTCCCAGACTCAAACTCACTTCTCACACTTGTCAGGCTGAGATTTTACCATTGCACCAAGCAATGGTCCTAGGTTGATTTGCACTATCTTAATTATTTTATGTTTGCTCTATTGACAACTACATAATCGAAGCTTTACTTTGCTTGCTTTTCAGAGATTTACTCCATGGATTTTTACCTTTGAGTTGTACATATTTGAGTTAACTACACCAACTGGAGTTGTATGTAACATATTTATTTGGCTAATACTGATAGGAAGAAGTTGTTAGAAAGACCCAGTTATTTGAGAGATTGAAAGTGGAAGCTGAAAAGTGCTTAGCACAAAGTGAGAAGTTCAGCATTGAGAAGGAAGAGTTTGAATCTGCAGTCTATGCAAAGGTAGGTTCTGAATAATGAAATGCCCTAAGATTTCTTCTTTTACATTTTGTTTCTAATCAATAACAATAGAATGATCTCTTAGAGAGCAAAAGGGAAAGTGTACAAGGGAATTTATGGTCAAACCTACTTAACTAAAAAAAAGGCATACTTTAGACAGAATTCCATAATAGAGAATCAAATGAATCTCCCCTTTAACAAGAGACAGCTAGGGAATTGACAGGCCTTGGAGGTCATAATGTCATATATAGGTAAACATATTCCTCACACACACTTTCTGGAAAGCTGGTACTGAAATGGATGACTCTGAACCTGTCTTCCTCACATTTTATGATGTTCATCCAATTAGATAAATACAAAAAAAAAAGTTGATAAAAAACAAAATATACCTTTCAATATTCTACCTTTTCATTGCACTGAAATGACCCCTTGAATATGTCTTCCCATTGGTATATTATTAGATTAAGTTGACAGTTGTACTTGGGCAAATGTTCAGAGCCTTATTGATTGGCTGTCCTGATGAACTTGAGATGCCAACACAATATGTAAGTCCAAATCTAGACCTTGTCTAATAATTCAGTTATCTATATGCACCCCATGCCAAACAAGTGCATATCAAAATGAAGAGTGCAAGATTGGACCACTATAATTCAACCATCTTTCATTTTTCTCTCACCCCAATTTTCTCCTATATCCTTTTTTCTCCTAATTAAGAAAACTGGTTGATATCTTCTTTTGTTCCCAATTCTAGTTTGTTTCAGTATTGAATTCAAAAAAAGCAAAACTGAGAGAGCTTCGAGATCAGCTTTCAAAGCAGGAGAATACCAGTAAATCGCCACAAGAAGAGGATGGGTCCACCGACAAAACTGAGAGCTATGACGAAGAAAGTGATGCTGACAAGAGTGATGAAGATCAGTCGAAAAATCTTGCTGGCACTTCCAAAAGTGTTGCATCTTCCAAGCCGAGCAGTCGAAAGAGATTAACACGCAAGTAGTTATATCTGTTGGCTATAAAATTTGGTGCTATCAACTTTTTTCTTTTCCTATTTTGCTTATCGAGAAAAAAAAAATCAACCTCTTTCTCTTCCTCTTCCCCTCTTATTCGCCTTTGGGTTATGTATATAAAATACAAATTTTAGGAAAATTGTCTAAAATTTACCATGACTTTTTGGCATTTCTCTTGAACTTTCCATAACTTTTCAAAACATCCAAGGAACCCCATGTCAATGAGTTTTTATTTTCCAAGATTCACCATTTGTTAGAGCGCCATTAGTATATTGACAGAAGTTGCCCATGTCAGCATAAATGCAATTTTTATGACCAAATTGCCCCTAAATGGCAAGTCAGCCTTATTAAACATATTTTATGACTAAAATGCCCTTAAGCACCCAATTGCCTGATAAGTTTCTACTCGTTTAGAGACCTTTTGCTCTAATTGTGCTGTTTGAAAGTATTCCAAGAAAGCTGAAAAATGGGTTTAGTCAAATGATAACAATGGTATTTCTGAAATATTAAAAAATGGGTCAAATATAACAAAGGGTAAAATGGTAATATACTAACACTTACTAGTTTGTTTAATGTCAAATTAATGATATGGGTTCCCTAGAATTTTGAAAAGTTATGGTGAGTTTAAGAGAAATGCTGACAAGTTGTGATGAGTTTTAACATTTAACTGAGTTGGCACAGCCATGGTAGCTCTGCATGTAATAGCATTGAGATCATCACCCCATTTTTTTTGTTAATAGTTCTTGCAGTGGGCCTCTAGAAAGCTTTTAAGGGATGATTAGGATATATCATCAAACTGGAACTCATCTCCCACAGATTCATGGCCTTTTTCTCGGCCAATAAGCATTCAATGCATTGCAGGTTCATCGGCAACTTCATATTCACCACCATTTGGTTTCAGTTCTTCTTTTATAACTAGAATCATAGAAGACTTCCATGTGCTATAAGACCACCAACTCACATTCACAACCGTGTGATTCCTCTTCTCGAAGTAAAAGAACAATGCAACGCTGAAGAAACAGAATGTTCTCCATGTATAACATGGATTTTGCTTACAAATGAATACGCCAAACCTACTATTTTGTTTGGTTACTTACTTTCATAGCCACATCTAACTTGCCTATCAATTCTGAGTTAGAAAAGTTGAAAATGGGTATTGATGCTGCGCGATCCGGGCACTCCTAGTTGGCGGATGCTTGGCCCCTAGTTGGCGACGGACGGTACCTGAGAAGAGGAAGGTGAAGGATTCTCGGGGAGCTCAGCCGGTGGGAATACTCCGATGCTTAAGTTAGAATACTTGAGAGAGCTGTAAGGGATGCAAAGAGAGCTAAGAGTGTAGATAGTGCTAGATCAGTAAAATTCAAGATTAACTCAAGATCCCCTTTGCCCCTTCGACCATGGGGCTTTTAAATACGGGTGTTCTTGTCAAATTGGGCGTAATCGCCACTGGACCTCTGTCGTAGCCGTTATTTGCCAGAGTTGCACATGTAACTATTGCAGAGTATTACCTAATCGGATGAGAGACACGACCCGGAAGTGTGATCTGGGCACTCCTAGTTGGCGGACGCTTGGCTCCTAGCTGGCGACGGACGGTACCTAAGAAGAGGAAGGTGAAAGATTCTCGAGGAGCTCAGCCGGTGGGAATACTCCGATGCTCAAGTTAGAATACTTGAGAGAGCTATAAGGATGCAAAGAGAGCTAAGAGTGTAGATAGCGCTAGATCAGTAAAATTCAATATTAACTCAAGATCCCCTTTGCCCCTTCGACCATGGGGCTTTTAAATCGGGTGTTCTTGTCAAATCGGGCGTAACCGCCACTGGACCTCTGTCGTAGCCGCTATTTGCCAGGGCTGCACAGGTAACCACTGTAGAGTACTACCCAATCGGATGAGAGACACGACCCGAAAATGACAGACACGCCACCACCTGTCGAGAGACGTGGGTGCAGTCTGCTGGGCTGGCAGGGACTGCACTGTCAGTCAGGAGACGTGATACAATCTGACAGGTACGGTCTCGTCAGATAAGAAGCTTCCTGAGAACATCGTGTCGCTTGACAGCGAGTTATCCCATAGCGAGTTGCCTTGCAGCGAGCTCCTAGATGTGTCCCGAGGTGATTCCGCCTAAGGTTGCCTTTGGGGCAGTCTTCTTGCCTAAGTATTGGAGTGAGATGATTCTCTCAGCTTGCAAACTGAGATAGACTTGACTTAGAGTATTCCCTTTCCACATATCAGCGTCCTTGAGCTCGTGTTGTAGCGAGCTCATTCTGTGGCGAGGTATAATGTAGCGAGTTGTCCTGCGAGGACCTTAACGAGCCCGTTACTTAGTTGTAGTCAGGCTATCATGCATAAGCTATTGCTTATGCTGAGTCGCGTCCACATGTCACCTTCTTAGGAGGTCGGGTCAAATCATCCTCCATTAGGTACGGAGGCCATAGGTGTTGTCACAAATTGTTCGACTTATGATCCAATCACCAAAATGGCTATTTGTTCGTTGTAAGTCTAACAACATTGTATCTACACTATTTTAACTAAAAAAATTTGGAATTTTAGTTGGGCAAAAATTTGCCCCTTAGTGTTAATGCTTTTAGATTTGAATTTGAGGACAAATTTGATATTTTGTCAATTGTTTTAAATGAATTGTAACTGAAATTTCATTGAGTATTTAGCTGGATGTATTTAACTCTTTTAATTAATAATGAATTATAACTAAAAGTTCATGGAGTGTTCAATTAGATGTATTTCTCTCTTTTAATTAATATTGAACAAAATCATTGCTATTTGGTTATCTTTAAAAGTAGGTTCATTTTTCACTATATAATGATTTTAAAATGTGGATTTTGAGTATGGCTCCACAATTTTTATTATAGTTTTTCCATTTGTTTATAAGTAGTTTTTGCCCAATTTCAAGATATTCGAGAGGGTCTCATCTGAAATATCCATTTCAAAGATTCAATTTTTTTCTAAAAAAATTGTCAAATAGAGTTTAAAAGTTGATTTCTAAGATTATGAGCATCCCAATATCAACAAACAAAGAAAAATACTTAAGTATCTCGATTATTCAAGGCATAATTGATAAGAAGGCTTTGAATAACATAACAACTAAAATTAATTAAAAAAAATTAAGGTTGTAAATTGAAAACTCTTTTTAAAGATGAAAGAGTAATCATTATTAAATAAGTTTCGAATGTGGTTCTTCTATTTAAAAGGTGCCAATTGGCCAGTCGGTAAGGTCTCTTGATGGTTATATCAAAGAGACTTGGAATCAAATCCCACCTGCACCTAGATTAGGGGTTATGGGTTTGGGAAATGGGCCACCCCCGTTGTGTAGCCCCATGAAGTAAAAAAATGAAAAAAGAAAATATAATTCCTCTATTCCAAATGATGTTCAAATGAACATAACCTCGGAAAAATTAATAAAATTCAAAGTCAATTCTTTTAAGGCCCGAGAGAAGGCAAGGAAGCAATTGTAGGATAAGTTAGAAAAGGCTTTACAAATTAATGACTTTTATTTTTGGGAAAATCACTAAAAAGCCCTATAATTCTTGTAAAATCTATAAAAAGTATTTTCCCCTTTCTGTTAATGCTTTCATATTTGAATTTGAGGGCAAATCAAGTATATTGTTGATTGTTTAAAATGAGATTAAAATATGACAAATTGAGTCCTCCATTGTTAACTTCTTGCTGAATTGTATAAGAGGATAAAAATGGAATTCTTTTATGCTTCTTAAATAACTACACAACATGTCTGATTTTTTTTATAACTCGCAACATGTCTAGTATTTAGCTAGACAAATTTAACTACTCTAAACACTTGAAGCAACATGTTGATTTGTAGATGAATTACAAATTACTTGGATTCTATAAAAAGTGGCAATAGATCTTTAAGGCCTTTGGAACATTTTATTGACTTAAAATGCCCCTCCATTTTTCTCATGAAGATATAAATTGTAAATTGAATATTATTTTTCATTTCATTTTGTTCTCTCTCATTAAGTCTCATATTTAAGGTTAAGTTACATTCTCTCTCATTGAATCATATGTTTAATGTATTTTGTTTCTCATCATAAAATTTCACTAATTAAATTCACAAATAACAATTTTAATAGTATAAAACTTATGTATTCAAAATCGACTTGGGAAACAAAGCTGGTTTTTAGGTACAATAAATAAAAGAATTTTTAGTTTATGAATAATATAAGTGGAATACAGAATTTAAAACTACCTTAACAATGAAACCACTATTATGTTTGTTAAATGGTGGAAATGGAATACAATAATATAGAATAAGAAAAATTGATACAAGTCTTTAAGTTGAAAGGCACTAAATCACTAATATATACACAATTGTTGTTGTTGTTGTTGTTGTTGTTGTTGTTATTGTTATTTGAAATTACCACTTCCAAAGTACGTGCATATCATTTACTAGTTGACTAGCAAGGCCTGATGGAGAGGTGACATTTAGGGCTTGTTATGTTTTGTGGTTGGAAAAGGTGTGGCTCATCTCGGAACATAGCATAATAGCATGGTGTGTTTCATAATTTGTAGGTTGTAGTGGGGTGTGTTTTGGGATGAGACACAACAAATGATATGTTCTACATTATAGTGTTTTCTTAATAGAACATGTTAATATGTGATACATATATAACAGAAATTGATACAAACACTATTGATCATGCATCAACACATATTTTCAACATGTATTTTATATGAGTCACATTCTACAATTAATCAAAAGAAACTTTAAAGTTAATTTATACAAATAAAGCATCATAAAATCAATGTTTTAAAAACTGAATAGTAAGGCGAGCCATTTTTTGCCTTTTGGGTCAAAGATCACCAATTTGACCATCCAAGTCAAACTATTACGACCATGTCACACACACATATGTATGTATAAACACACAATTTATCAATAAATAATGTATAATTACATTCTATATGTAATATATGTATTATTTTATATTTAACTTATATTTTTTATTTAGTTTTTAATTTGTATTTGTAAATAAAATATTAAGATTGCAATTTGAGGCAATTTTTTTTTCACAAAATAATAGGGAAAGGTTCCTTGGAACATGTAGATCTCGAAAAGTTACCCAAAATAAAAAGATTTTAGTAGAACTGAACCTGGAATCATGTGATGGTTCGAACTAGGGCTATAAATGGATCATATTCAACAAAACCTAAATATGATTAAATTATTAAAAACTTGCATCCAAATCCAATATGAGTCGATTAGGATTTAAACACAATAGAAAAATATATAAGTATATAGGATCATTTAATAATTAATTAAACATAATAAAGTCGTAAATCTATAAGAGAGAGAGAGAATGGCAGTAAATGACCAATGGTGAACTGATGGAAGCCTTGGAATAGGGGATTTGAGACGCATGGGATAACAAAATATTGAGAATAGGTGTGGCTTGTTCCAAAACACAAGAAATTTGTGTCTAGAATGACACAATATTTTGTGTTCCAAAACCAACCACAACTCATTTTGAGATGTGCCATGAGATTCAACGAACACCATAATATGTTTTCCTTTCTATAACGGGTTGGAATGAGTATCCACCACATTATCGAACGTTGCCTTAGCTATTGTAACTCTCCAAAATAGGGTTGTCTAAGGACTCTAAAGATTTGATACATGATCCAACATTCGATTTGATTACTCGGATTTGAATATCAAAACCTGAAAAATAGGATGATATTAGCAAGGCCTAGTACGATGCACATGAAAATCTTATATGAAATTGAGGCCAAATTGGTTTGGTTGAAGCCTTAAATGTATCTAGTCCCAACCCTAAAGGTGCAAATCTTAAGTTCAAGTTTAGCCAACCTGAGGTCAAACCCAAGTACCCAAGCTCAATTTAAACTTAACCAAACACAATTCAAGTTAGGCACAATAGGCCCATCAATGATACTCAAAACTGCACGGCCCAATCCAACATTTGATTTAATTATCTAGGAGATTGATGAATTATATGCATTACCGGATCGGATTCAAATGGAATGAACATAATCCAATTAAAAAGTAGATTAAATTTGGATGGAGATGCATTTGATATGATAAAACTCCAATTATTATTTTTATTATTAGTTTTAATGTTTATTATAAATAATAAATATATTGTATCAACTATCAAGTATCAACCCAATTCGACAATACAACCTACGACTCTCAACCCTAGGGCCTATTGTAATTACTCATTACTCAAACAATAAATGACAAGACACCCGAACAAGCCCACCACTAGGATCTAATAAACGATTGGTTATAATTTAAAAGCCCGTATAAGCAATTCCATCTTTTTCGAGTTCTTTTTCTTCTTTGTTTCAAAGTCTGTTGTTTGTCCAACTCTCAATTTCAACATACCAAATAGGGGTGGCCACGAGCCAAGCTTTTCACAAGTTATTTGAGCTCAACTCATAAAAAGCTCAACTCGTTTAAACTAAGCTTTGAGTCGAGCTTGAGCCTAATATATAGGCTCATTTGCTAATTGAGTCGAGCTCGAGCCTAGTGAAGCTCAGATCATGAGCTCGTGAGCCTAGTGTAATAATAGTTTTCTTATATAATAATATTTTTTTTATGTATAATATAGTAAATAATTTTTATAATTCTAGTTTTTTGTATGTAAAACAAAAACATTTTGATATGTATATTTTTTTATTTTTTATATGTATAATACTAAAAGATTTTTATAATTCTTAATTTGTTGTATGTAAACCAAAAGATATTTTTATATGTATATTTTTTATTTTTTTAGAAAAAAAAACTTGGTTGCAGTCGAGCTCAAACCAAGTCGAACTCAAACTTGCGATCTTTGAACTGAGTTGAGCTCGAGCCTAACACGGTTTCAACAAGCGGAGCTCGAATAACCAAGTATTCGGCTTTGCTCAGCTCGAATCCACCCCTAATACCAACCATGCTGAAAATCGACAACATCAATTGTTGAATTAGGTGAGGATTCACCAGCCTACCCTTTACGGCATTTCAATACTCCCAGCGAAACAAGAATACAAATCCTTAATATTTCATTTTTTTTTTCATGATCCTCTTGTTGTTTTCCATCGTAGCCATGGAAAAGAACTTCGTTTTCAGGGAGAAAAGGCTCTTTCCCCATTCAATTTAACATTTTAAAAAGACAACCTAATCTCAAGAGATCATCTATTAAAATCTCTCTTTTGTTTTTTTTCTCTCTCAATAGGGTTTTGAATTTTGATTTCTATTTTGTGTTTTAGGCACTTGGTTCTAGTTCAACTATTTTCTCCTCTCTTTTTTTGTTTGATTTTATTAAATTCAAATGGAATATGGAATCTGATATATCTTGCCGGAGTTAACTTTGGATTTATTTCTTATGCATCCGGACAAAGATTAGATTGAATTCGGATGGGATATTTTCATTATCAAATCAAACTTGAATGTATGGACACCCGATCTGATTACAGGCCAAAGGCACAAGCTTTGGCTCAAGGTTAGGGTCAGGGTGCAACCAAGCCAAGTCGAGCCAAACTTTGGTATGTGTTGACTCGATTCGACTAAAATACTACCAAGTTCAAGTTTGAGCTCAAGTTTGATTTAAACTATATTTTCCTATTCGAGCTTGGATTAATTAAATATTTGATGAACTCAAGCTCAGCTCGAAAGCTCAAAATTGAATATATTTTTATATTATCTTATATATATTTTAATAATATATGTTATAAAATATATTTTTATATTATATAAAAATACATAATGTATGTATGTATGTATGCGTTAATTAAGCCAAAGTTTTTGTTGGTCAAGCTCAAACTCAAATAACTAATTGAGCTTACTCCAATGTTCAAATTCAATTTGAGCTCGATTAGAATTAAACTCAAGCCCAAACTTTTCGATTGGAGCTCGATTCAATTGCAGCCTTATTCAAAGTGTGTAGGGTTGGGATTAGTTGGATTGGTCGGGTTTGAAATAATTTATGGCTATAATTTTATATAACATTTTTTATTGGGCTTTGTGGTGCAATTGATTCAAATTGTGCACAAATTTCATTAACAAATGTAATATACATATTTTATACATATACATGTAGGGGTGGTTGTGGAGTAGACTAGGCTTTGCATTTTTAATATGGAATATAGCCTAGGCTTGGGCCTTGCTCGAGTTACAAGCCTGAAACATAAGGCTTGGCCTAGGCCTACATGGTCCCATAATTTTTGAGCCAGGTAGGGGCAAGCTGAAAATTATCACCCCTATATACACGTTTATATAATTAAAAAAAAGATATTCTTATATAAATATAATGCATGTGTGTATACATTTGTCTAGATAGATTTGAGTTGGGTTAGGGCTGCAAATAAGACGAATCAGATCAAATCCGAGTCCAATATCAATCCGTTAAGAAGCGGATTCAGATATTCCTCATGATCTTAATAAATCGGATTGGATCAGAAAGGCTAATATGTTAATTTAACAAATAGAATCCAGATATTGGCCGATCCAATCTGTTGTAACCCGATCTGATCAGTTAATTATGAAATATTATATATTATATATTATTTACATATTATATATGCATATTCTATATATTATTTATATAATTTTATATTTTATAATATATTATTTTATAAATATAGTTCTAGTTGAATTGGATTCAAATCAGATATCCAATGATATATTCGAATTCGAAATCATGCTTTTGAAAATCCAACAAATCCTTATTGAATTCAGATCAACCAGGTCTTCTTAACGGGTCCGATCAGCTATGCCCTTACTGAATCCAATTTGATCCGTTTGCAGCCCTAAGTTGGGTTGAGCTTATGTTCGACTTGATCATGGTCATCGAGCTTTGGCTAACTACCCAAGGCATTAACCTAAGCACAACCAAAATAAAGGTTATGGATTTAATGCAAAAATTCAATTATAAAATTTCTATTTTATAATCGCATACTAGCTCATGTTGCCACTTCCCCATATTATCAAATAATGATTGATGAGATAGTAGTAATAGGAAAATGAGTTAAAGGCCCTACACCATATGAGATTATATGCACTTTCTTTTTTATGAAAAAGTTAAAGAGCTTAAATAGTATTTTAACTATTATTTTCGAAAAGTTAATACATATGTACTTACCATCATGTGTGATGGTTGGGCAAGGCCTATAAGATGGTTTACTATGATGGACAAATAATTTTTCATAAGTCAGATGATGCATAAGAAAAGACACATGACACAAACTATTTGTATAAATTGATTGATATAGTTGTTGATGAAGTGGGAGTAGAAAAAGTCATTCAAATAATCACTAACAATGGGAGTGCAAACAAAAAAGCTAAAAAGTTATTAGATCTAGACCTGTTCATGGGCCGAGTGACCCGACCCCGGGACGGGCTTGAACATGCTTATAGGCCCATGGGCTTAAAGTCAGGCCAAAAAGAGCCTGGCCCACAAAAAATTTGAGCTAGGCTCGGGTTTTGTCAAAATAGCCCGGCCCGACCCGACCTAATATTAAACTTAAAATTAGTTATGTGATTATGTCCATTTGAATAAATTTTTTGATTTAAGAATGTAAAATTGTGTTTTAAAATATAAAAGAAAGGGAAAATTACCATCTTGTAGGCCAATTGTTCATTTAAATAGAAAAAAAATACTATCTAAATTTGTAATTCTAATTTGAATAGGGAAATTTGTTTTTTTTTCAATTAGGTCGGGCTTCGGGCTCGGGCTTGGGTTTCGGGCTTTTTACCAGGGTCGGGCTCGGGCTCGGGCCTAGTATATTTTCATTAGTGACAAGTGAAAGCCCGGGCCGGCCCATGAACAGGTCTAATTAGAGCATAAGAGAAATCACTTATATTGGACTCCATGTGTAGCTCACTGTATTGATCTAATATTGAAAGATATTTCAAAACTTCAACATGTTGTTAAATTCATTGGAGAAGGTCGAAAAGTTCCAAATTTTATTTATAATCACCATTCAATCATTCATTTAATGAGACAATATATAAATCATGAACTAATACGTCAATGGCCTACTAGATTTGCAACAGATTTTATTGCACTCCAAAACATTCTTAGTCAAAGAGCTTGTTTGAGGGTTATGATAGATTCCAATGAATGAAGACAATTGAAAAAACATCAATATCAATTGTGAAAAATGTGGAAACCATAATCAGTGACATTAACTTTTGGAGATAGTGTGAACTATATTGTCAAATGATTAAACCAATTGTGAAACTGCTAAGGATTGTAAATGGTGAAAAACAAACAACAATGGGTATTGTTATAAAGTCATGCGTAGAACTTGCGTTGTTATTGAAAAAGCCCATAAAAAATTTTACAAACAGATATTAATTATTATAGAAACTAGATAGAATAAGCAAATTCTTCATGATTTACATGCAACAGGTATGTTTGGTTAGTCATTTTTAATTATATTTACATAATTTGAATATTTAAGTTGATATTAATAATATTTTGTTATTATTATTGAATTTTAGCATATTATTTACACCCAAAATATCAATACTCTTTGAACCTTGGTGCTAATCAAGATTTATTAAGATAGTTAAGGCTTATTATCATAAAGCAGGAAAGAGATGAAAATAAGGCAGCTAGGGCATTACAAGAGGTAATAAAAAGTAAAATTTGAATAATTTTATAATAACATATTAAAGCTCTTGTATTAATAATCATTGTTGCAAAATAGATAAAAACATTTAATGAGACACAATGGTCTTTTAAAAATTCTTCGAGCAGAAGATTAAGAGATAATTCCGATCCAGATAATTTAATTTTTGTAACCTTTATAATATTAAATATTAAATGATAAGTTATGTATTATACAAATATATGATTCTTTTGTAGTTGAATTGTGATTTTTATTTGGAGAAAACGTTCAAATTTGCAATCCATTGCAATGAAAGTATTGTCACAAACTCAAGGTTCAAAGTATTGATTGGTCTCGATACACCTATTTATAGGTGTTTCAGGACCCCTGGTTCATTTCAGTAAAAAAAACCATTAAAAACCATCTTTAAAAATTATATTTTGAAAAAAAAACTAAAAAAACCATTGAGCATGTATTTTTAAGTACTGATACGCTCATGCCAATCGATATACAAGGGCGTATCGATACTTTGAACCATGCACAAACTGCATCTTCAAGTGGGTGTGAACGTAATTAGAGCACTTTTATCCTTATACACTCAAAGCAGCGAAATTGTCTATCATATAAGAACTTGGAAATGTTAGTTTATGTCCACTACAACATGAGGTTAAATATTACAAATCTTATAAATGATAAGAAACATTCAGAGAGATATTTTGATCCTATAAATTTGGATGACATATATGACGATGATGATTTGCCAATAGAATGGCACAAATTCAAATTTTTGAAAAATATATAATGTAGCTAGATGAGCTTGGTGATCCACCTAAATCTAATACATTCATTGCTGAGAAATTACATGTACATGTTGATATCTAAGTTGCAGAATAATACACTCAAAGGAATATTGATGAAATATAACCTGCTGATGATAATAATAGAAATGATAGTCATGGTAGTGATGATGGTTATGATGGAGGTGGCTATGATGAGAAATGCGGTGGTGGTGGTTACAGTGAAACTCAATATACACCATCAATAAGCAATGTTGATAATGATAATAAAATTATATTTAATCGATAGGCAATGTTGATAGTGATGATAGAATTGTATTTACTCAAGAGGCAATGTTAATAATGATGATAAAATTGTATTTACTTTTTACTTAAAAACAATTTTTTAATCATGCCACACAAAACCAAAATCATTCTAATCGTATAATTAAACAATCAAATCGTAATCATGAAAGACAATCCCATTATTATGATGAAATGATGCAAGACTTTAGTAGATTGACTTTGTATTCATCAACTTCAATATATGATTCATATGGTTATGGTTATGATTCATATGAACAAGACAGTTTTTACTAGTTTGCAGTTAGTTCTTAACTCTTTGGTTATGGTCCTTCTGAGGGATATGATGATAATGGTGGTGTATCTTTACATGGATTTAGAACACAATACGTCCCTCAATAAATATATCAACAAATTTTGAATGAGTTAAGAGATTATTATTACAATTATATTAGAAATATGCATAACATTGAGATTAGCCACATTGATCCTGATTATCAGCCTCCACATAACTCCATGTGGTATTAATGCTAGGTATGTTGTTAAATGACTAAGCATTTTTATTATCTTCTTAATAATTTTATTTATATACAATATTTTTTCATTCTTAATTATATATTTTTAGGTCATAAAAATTTTTAAATTATTGGATTGAATTCACTTGGGTTGCAGATATTGGACTTCAGCCTCCACATAACTCCATGTGGTATTAATGCTAGGTATGTTGTTAAATGACTAAGCATTTTTATTATCTTCTTAATAATTTTATTTATATACAATATTTTTTCATTCTTAATTATATATTTTTAGGTCATAAAAATTTTTAAATTATTGGATTGAATTCACTTGGGTTGCAGATATTGGACTTCAAAGGTACAATCTTATTTTACATCATTTTCATTTCATTAAAGTTAATGTATTTAATAATAAATTTTTATTAAATTGAAACTATAAAAATTGTTTGGTAAAATTTGTAATCTTCTTTTACAAATTTGTAATTTTTATTAATGTATTCAAATGTACAATCTTATTTTACATACATGATTTAGAGTTACTGTTTATTGTTGGTTATAATGTTTTTCTTCTTTTAACTTATTAAAATATGCATTTTTAATATGACTATACCTTATTTATATATAATTCATCTTTAAACTTAATGTTATTAATGTATTTATATGATTTTTATGCATTTTTAAAGCATATCCAAGTGTTTATATTTTATTCATGTATATCCAAGAGTATCCATAGCATATTCGTATCCAAGTTGTCTGATACGATACGCGATACCGATACTTTAATCATTGGGTATCTCTATAGTACATGTGATTGGTCTGGTCAGGAATAACTAAAATTAGCCCCAACCCAATTATATTTGGGAGATAATATCAAAATTGTGAAATGTTGAACCAATTAATTACAATCAATACACCTAACCCAATCCTCGAGTCGGTTTAATTTGGTTTAGTTTTATAAGTTTCATTGGGGTCATTAACAGTTTTATCATTTGATCCAATTGCTTCAACCTTTCTAATGTATGTTGCTTTTTCAATACAACACAACAGTTTGAAAAACAAGAAAATAGAGGAACATTGACTTTTAATTATGGGTTATTTTACTATTAATTAATAGCTTCATTATAATCACAACACTATAGCTAACCGATTCAATCAAGCTAAATCAATCTAGACTAGATCAAACCGGTGCTTTAAGTTAAGTTGGTGCAATTGGCATTTAGGTTTAGTTCGAACCCGACCCATATAACTTATATCATCGACCTGTTTTGTGATAATGCGTTGGTTCATTTTAACGAATATAATACTCTATAGAGGTCATAAATACAAGGGGTTTTTATTGTTCAATCCACCCCAACAAATCTTAGCCCCATCATATAGGTTGGATGAATCCTGACTGTGAATCAAATTCAAATCCACGGTCAGGATGCGGTTTATAAGGGGGCTATAATTTCAGATTTTTGAGGTAGAGTGTAGTCTACTTATCCCTAAGTAACAACATCTTCTGCTGTTCAAAATAACAGATATGTTGTTGAGTCCCTAGATTTTGGTTTTAGATAGAAAATTGACTAAATGCCACAAAATAACAAAAAATCAGCCCAAGTTTTGTCAACATTATTCTGTTTTAAAACTTTGATTGAGAATGATTGGATGTACTAGGAAAGGCGCTTCTTTTCTTTCATTTACACTTTTTCTAAATTGTTTGATGGGGCAATCAATTTTGGAAGAAAAAAAAATCCAAGAACAGTATGAGTTTTGTTTGAAACAAAATGTCTGAAAATAAAGAATAGTGTTGAAGAAAATAAATTTGGCCCAAAATAAATAGTGAACGAGGAAATAATTTAAGTGCGATTCAAACCGAAGACAAAAAGAGCAAAGTGCTCTAAGAAAGGAATCCCACGAAAGCTTATTGATGAAGAATGAAGGATCGATGTGCGAATTGTTAGTTTTTTTTAAGCTTTGGTTCTTTTGGAAAATAAACATGATTAAATAGGGGAGCTAACATCCTCGAATTGAAGATGTTTGTGAAGAGACACAAAAAATAAAATAAAATAAGTGAAAGGACGATGATGAAGTAGGAATCAAACGGAGGAGGGGGAATAAGAAATTATAAAATAGAAAATTTATCTCCCCAACACTCGGTCCTATCCCTTTCCCTCTCTCGTTGTATTGGTTTTTATGTCAATATGCCCCAAGGATAAAGGTAAATGAGCATAGTTTTCTCAAATTTCGTCATCTAAATAAGCAACATGTGATTTTCTATCAATTTAAGGAAGAGGGAGAGGTTTTGGGAAGGGAGAGTCTAGTCAAGGTGGCTTCTTGAGAGAGTATGGAACAATATAAGGAATAATGATTATGAACAGTTTGATTGGGGTATGAAAGAAAGGAGAAGCCATCTAACTCTACTATATTTCTTTGATACAACCAGATTTGATAAATATATAAGTCCAATTATATATAATATCATAATAAATGTATACATATATTATATGTGATATTCTATATGGATATGCCTTTTTATATATGTATAAGTTACAAAATTAATTATTACTTTTTATTTATCTAAATGATAATAGAACAAGTTGGATTAAATCTGATTTTTATCCAAAATTGATATTTTGAATTTCATATTAATTTTGGATTTGCAATTTCAATAAACCATTTGAATTCATATGGGATTGATATTTTTCCATATTCCACCTATTTTCAACCCTACAAGCAAGACATTAACCTTTTAGTTTTAAGGGTTGGACTATGATATGAAAAGTATATGATATCTGAAAAACTTATGACCAATCAGAATCATAAACATAGTAGCCAATTAGGTGTTATTTATCAAAATTCATGGGTGGGTTTTGTTTGGTCAAAACTCTTCTCATACCATATATTTTCCACATCATAGATTTTCCCAATGTTATATATTCATCATAATAAATAAAAAATAATTGTTAAAATAAAATATATTTTTATTTATGGAAAAAGTGGAATACAAAATTGAATAATAATAATAATAATGGTAGTAGTAGTAGTAGTAGTAATTGTTATTGTAATTTAAAATTCCCACATGCAATGCACATGCACATTTACTACAAGCATTTGAGTTTATTTTTAATCATATTGTTACTCTTATTAATTTTTAATTTTATTTTAATTATGATATATCTAAAATTCAATTAATTAATATTAGAAAATTTTCTCACATGCAATCCACATGCAATCCACATGCTTAATTACATGCAATCCACATTCTTTTATTTATTTATTTATTTGATAAGCATCTTGTCAATTTATTTTGATATAGGCACGCCATGACTATTTTAATTTGATATGAGCACCACCACAACTAAATTATTTTGATATGGTCATACCACATTTTGCATCATGTTAGTGCATGGAAACATGAAGAATACTTTATTATTTGGGGGTAAGAGTGCAATTGAATGATAGGTAGGTAAACCAAAATTTGATTTGTTAATATTCTAAATTGAATAAAATCTTATCTATTGGAGGACTTCTCCTTTAGACAAGTGGCAACATATTTTACACCATTATTACATGTCATGCAATTTCAAAAGTTAGATGCTATTAAAACTAGGGAAAATATTACTTGACCAATCAAAATCCACCCATGAATTTTGATTTAGATACTACGTTTATGATTCCAGTTGATTGGTCATAAGTTTTTTAGATATCATATATTTTTCCATATCATAGTCCAATCCTATAACATTATAAATGTTCCCAAATGTGATAGAATTTTTTACTTTTTCATTGTTTATGTTTTATCTTTTTTTTTATTCATTTATGACATCATGAGTTTCTTTGAAAAGATTGATCATTGATCTACAATCTAAATAAAAAAAATAGCTTTACTTTTGGATTTGTTTTAATTTATATATCATCTCCATTATATAACTATTTTTTACTTAAGTATACTTAATTTTTGTTTGACGTAGTTAATATAATATATAACTTTTTATATATTCTTTTGATTACTTGTACTTTTTTATTTTTTAAAGATTTATCATTTAACTATCATACAACCGGTTAATGCATTTGACCCAGATCACTAATCCACAAACCAAAAAGGAAAATAATTTGATTTGTAGGTTGATATGAATTTTATATTACATTTACATCATTGATAATGAATGTATATTATTAGAGATATACCCGATATTTATTTTTATGAATATATATCATTAGATATATGCCCAAAATTTTTCTATTTTATTTTTGTTATTATTTATATTTCTATTTTTAAAAGTTTTATTATTAGACTATGACATCATTTCATTTATAGGTTATTTTTAACTTTGGTATTTTATTTTCATCATTAATATATAAAATTAATTATTACATTTCATACTCGTTTTTATTTAGTATAATGAATATGCAATATTAGATATATGTCGAGTTCTTTTTATTTTTTGTATTATATATTTTAATTTTTATTATTTAATTATGATATTATTTATTAACCCATTTGATCCAAAATGGTTGAATTTCTTACCCACCATTTGGAGGGAAGAAAATAGTTTTTTTTTTCAAAATATTAAAAATAATTAAGTGGATTTAATAAGGGAATATACCTTAATATGAGATTTAATGAGAGAGAATAAGAAACTAATTTTATTTCTAATTGGCTTTAAATGTTATATTCCATTTCCATCATTAATAAAAATATTTCTTATTTATCATACTTATTATTGTTTAAATGTTGAATATATTATGTTAAAAATATTGATTTTTTAATTTCTATATTTTTTTGCATATTATCTATTTTTCAAATTTATTATTTAATCGTGACAACATGGATTGGCCCATTTTACCCGAAATGATTTAATTTCTTACTACTTCCTAGATGAAAACACTATTTTTTAAGTAGATTTTAAAAGTAAGGTTTTTTTATTGGAATTATTAATTTATTATGTATGGATTTAATTAATATAATTCAATGATGAGAATAAATACAAATTTCTTAAATATATGATTTAACAAAGGTGAATGCAAATTAATACTTTAAGTATTGGATTTAATGAGAGGAAAATGAATGCATTGAATATCTTATAATTGTCTCTTTTCAACTCATTTAATATTAATAATTGATTACCCTTTTGCCCTCTTTTTTATCAATAAATTTAAATATGAAAGGGTGATTTTTGTCCTCAGCAAAATCCATAAATATGACTAAGGTTATTTGTGCTTCTTAAAGTAGTATAGATGTTTTGCATGGAGTCATAACATCACAGTGGGGAAGTAAAGTCAATGGACAAAATAAAATGAAATTTATTAATTTTAATAATTACTATATAATATTATAATAATTATTACATAAAACTTTTATTACGGTCCTAAAAATTAATCATTCAAGGTGCTCCATCTATTTTATCTACATTACCAAACATTAAAAGCCTTTTTATTGGAATTTGCATCAAGAGAGTATATTGGAGTGAGGGGTAGGACCGTAACCATTTTGCTTATTGTAGTCATTGTGCAAGATTGTTTGTGCTATTTGACACTTTAACATTATAATTCAAATTCATTTCAGTCTCAAATAGCCTCTCACAATTGATTGCCTAGCTTGTATTTGTTAAAACTATTAGTGTGTAATAATTCATGTTAAACCTTTTTTTTTTTCCAAGTTATGGGTTTGTTAGATAATACAAAGTCCAATGAAGCTTGTCTTCAATTTGTGAGCACCCAAAATTGTTAGTAAATTTCATTTTATGAGAATCCAAGACTATTGTCGTCATTGTAATGGGCAGAGTTTATAACATTTAGAAAAAGAAATAAAATAAAAAACAGAAGAAAAAACTAGGCTTGGGTAACCTTGCTTTAATGCAAAAATATAGAGTTAGGATTTAATGGGATATTAGAGAGATTGATTGATTGGGTAGCATACCATGAGTGGCATTAAACAATAATAGACTAGTTTGGTGTTTTGAATTCATTAATGGCCCCTTTTTGGCATGTCTTTCTGTGTGGGTTGTGATTGTTTAGAAGTCTAGTAGCCCATGTTTTGGTATTTTCCTGTTTGGTTGGGAGAAGATCAATCATCAAAAGATTATGCCCCGAAAATATGTGAGAAGCCTGTTTTGGACTAAATTTGGGAAACTCCAATTGAAAATTTACAGCCTTTTTTCATCTCATTTTCGTGTGGAAAGATGCACCTCAAACCAAAGAGTACGTGGGCTGCCAATATCTTCTTTATATAAAAGCCCATTGCATTTTTTGACTATACGAACTTTAAGAAGATCTTTCAAATTGCCACATGACACCTAAGACAGAAATCGGTCTCGTTTTTGGCCTAGAAATCCGTTTGAGAGGGCTTATGTGTTAATTGAATTGCGATGGTTGAGCATTGGTGTTCCAAAGAAGTATATAGGAGCAATGGTTTGGGTGTTTGGAAAGTTCATGTTGGCTTTTCCAAATTTTACTAGATATATACAACTTTTAGTATTACCATATAGGCCCAGCTTGGAACCCCATAAGCCACGTTTCGAAAGCCCTTCCAAATTGGCATTAGGTTATTTTATGTTCAACCTAGCTTGGCTATACCCCCTTGAACATAGGTGGTAAGAAGCTCATCCAAGCTCATGATCAAAGCTTGCTTACTCAAGCAAATGAAATCTAACTTTTTAATTTAAATTTCGAATCTTAGGCTCAGTTTGAAAGGAGTGCAAATACAAATATGTAGAATGCAAATACATGTAAAATAATACAAAATACAAGGTTTTGCACTCTACATATTTGCATTTGTACTCCTTCCAATATGAGCTTTAGTTTATTTTCAAGACCACCAAAAATATATATAGGTTCCATTTATTTCTGATGCGATTTCATATAAATGGTTTGAAGTACAAATTCTAGTTGACTTATTTATTTATTTATTTTACCTTGAATTTTATTTTACTCCTGCTTGGAAGAAGTATAAATACAATTATATACAATACAAATACATATAAAATAATATAAAATATAAGGTTTTGTACACTATAAATTTGTATTTGTACTCTTCTAAACTGAGCCTAATATAAATACAGATATATATATAGTATAAATCCATACAAAATAATATAAAATACATAGTTTTGCATTCAACTCATTTACACTCTGCTTTGTACCAGTGCAAATAATATTGCACCGCATACAAATTACCGAATTAGGCCATAAGATTTTATTGTATATTAAATCCATACTGTGTTGATCTTTTTGGGTCCGAGATTATAGGTATCAGGCGGTGCGGGCTTGATGTAGGCTGGTCTAGTGGTCTAGGCTTGGATCCTTGGATGAAAAACTTGTTACGTCCTCCAGAGCCCAAAAACTTTCAGGCAGGCCAGGAAACGCAGGCCCAGCCCACAAATGATCATCTTTTTAGTTCTTTGCCGGCCCCAAACCCTGACTCGCAAATTTCAATTTTAACAAATAATAGGGTCTTTATGTAAATACAGATATTGAAAGGGTCTGAACCTAACACAAAATAACGTCTTCAAAAGAGAGAGCCTCCCAATTCCCCAATTTCCCTAATCCTGGACACGGGCTCTCATTTTGTCTCCGCAAACCCTTGGAAAGAACGGAAGCTCCACATTTTGTCATCGGCTCTCCCTCTTCCATTGCTTTGGAGCGGTGCTTACGCCATTTTTGGGTCTGCCGAGAAGCTCTCGTCGTTAACCATGTAAGCAAAATAGAAAACTCGTTCTTATAGTTCTAGGGTTTCTTGTCGGTTCTTTTTTACTGTGAATATACATTTTCTGTATCGTCTATTATCATATTTGTCTATCTTTTTTTGTTGGTGGTGGTTCTCAAGAGCGTTTCCTGTGATTTCCTCTCGTATTTCGTTTTGGGATTATATGTTTTCGTTCTCTCCTGCGCTCCCATGGCCACACCACAGCAACTTTATTTATTCTTCTTTCAAGAGGCGGAATTAATAAACGGGGTGAAAAATTTTGGTCTTGATGGGTTTGGATTTTTTGAGTTCTGGGCACCTGGGTTTAGGGTTTTAGTAAGGATACTATTTTCTTCACCTTTTTTTCCTAATTGAGATTGTTTTCTTTTTTGTTGTTTTTCTCTTATGTTTCTGCGGTCTTTCTTAGGGTTTTGTTAATTAGTTCTTTGAATAGTGCCTTTTTTGGTTTCTCAAATATTTGCTTTATAAATAATTTAAGTAAGATTTAATTGCTAAATTAAATGACGTCCTTGAATGATTGAAGGGTTTCTGGTAAATTTCTTGTTAGAATAGCAGGGGGACTTTTTTTTTTTTTTGAGCTCTCTAGTTGTGACGTGAGTATCCATGAAGTAAGGGTAGACAAAACATGCGCAAGGTATCAAAGGATGCCTTTCTATTTTCAAGTTCTTTTATAAGTGCCTACGAGTGGTCCGGCTTGTAAAGAGAGAAATGGACCCGTGTTATCAAACACTCGGCCAGTCTAGTAGTCTACCAACTAGTCAACAAATAAGGGCCGGGCCAATGGTATCACTAACTAGTTGGTTAATACTCCTCGTGTGGTTGCCTAGGATGATCAACCTAGTCAACCACAGTGTCATTTCGAGGCTTTATTTTCTGTTTGTATCTCAAATTATTAGAAATAATATAGAATATGTTCACATTTTTGTGTTCATGCTGTTGCTTTAAATATTTGTTATGCAACATGATTGAATGATGGTATATAAAATAGAAAAAGTATAAAATGAAGGAATCCAAAGGAGGAGTTCTTTTGAGTTCTCTTCCAGTTAGTTGTGTGTTGGTATGGAATTGCTACAAACAAATGGCACATTGAATAGTCAAAGTTGCACCTTTTCTTTGAAAAAAGGACATTGATATTGAACATTGTAAACCGAATGTTCAATATCACCCTTTTATTAACTCGTATACGAGATTGCAAATATCTTATTTTCTTAAAAAAAGAATATTTCTTTTTTAATAAAAAAGAACATATCTTATTTTAATTGACTAGTTGGCACCTGGGTATTTATCAGATAGAGAGGTCAAAATGACTAACCATTACTTCACTGTATTGACAATGCTGGGATGGAGTTTAGTACCCAGAACTGTTGCCTCCCCATTGCATTTGGCATGCCATTGGAGCAGGCACACATCTGAACCCCTTGAAATCTGCTAATCTTTGATGCATGTTCAAACATCCATACATACATACATACTCCACTGGTCCTCCCTACCCCCCTTTCAATTTACTCCCTTGTCTTTCTCTTTCTGAGCCTCTCTTTTGATGGCAACTCGTTTGCATGTTGTGGACATCTTGATAAAAATGCCGTCATCCACTATCAAGCCTGTTTCCTTAATGTCCCTCAAACTGCTATCTTAAACATTTAATGGCTATGTTGCATGGAATGGACGCTTCAAAATAGGTCCATTTTTTTGATCATGCAAAATTTAGAATTGCAGTAAAAATCCATGAAAGAAAATACAAGAAAGAGAGCCTGTGTTTGCCAGAGGGCTGTACACTGTTTCAACACAAATAGAACTTCGAAATTTGTCCAATTTCTAATGTAAATTTTTAATATAAAACTTGTCTGTAATGTTTCTTAATATAAACTGTTCACCACTTATATAAAAAGATATGAAGCTTTGTCATAAAGAAAGGACATCCATCACAAGGTTTTGGATTGTCTTTACACTTCACATTAAGTGTATGAAATAGAAATGGGAGCCACAACTGTGTAACATAGTCTGGGTTAGCCCACTACATGGGTGCTGTAAATCTAATATGGACTGGTTCTGAAGACATGATAAATGTATAAAGTCTCCCATTTTGTGATTTGTCTGACTTGGCCATGCCATTCATCTTAAATGGCTAAAATATAGCTCAGTGACTTGGTTTTTTGACTCAGCTTGGCAAGGTCAGGGGCTGAGGTGACCAAAGAATCTGTTAAGAAAATCTTTTCTTATCTTCATTATTTCTAATTTAATCGGGACCTGGCAAATTTGCATTGTTAGTTCCACCGTTGTTTCATCATTTATACCATAGATATAATATATGCTATGCAAATTTAATAATAATGATAAGAGTGCAAATCAGGGTACAATTAGGATGGAGACCAAGAGAACCTTTTTCCATTACCTTGGTTTGATAATTGATAACCAGGGAGAGACTGAGGAAGATGCCATTTATACTATTAGAGCAGGATAGGTAAATTTAGAGGTGTATCCGGAGTCTTATCTCTTATCTGATAGGAAAATACCAAGTAGACCTGTTTACGGGCCAGGCTTTGTCTCTGTATTAACAGAATACATTGAGGCCTGAGCCCGGCCAGAAATTTGAAAAAAGATTTTTTTCCTATTTTTATTCAACAAAAACTGTTTTATTTATATTAAAAGACCTCAAAACCCTAAAATAATGAAAGATCTCACTATTACTTGAAAAAAGGGAAGAGGAACAAAGAAAAAACATATTGTATATATATTAATTATTATATAAAAAATATTATTTATTCTATAATATATTATAAATCAGGCTTGGGCCGGGCTTTTTTGAGAAATCCCGAGCCCAGTCTGAAAAAAAAGGTCAGGCTTTGTGTTTTGGGCGGTTGGGCCTGAGCCCGCCGAGCCCATGGGCCTAAAGTCACATCCAAGCCTGACTTAGAACAGACTGGCCTGGCCTGTTGGCTACCCGGCCCATGAATGGCTCTAATGCCAAGGGAAGATTTTATAAAACAGTTCTAAGGCCAGAAATGCTGTATGGAGTAGAGTGTTGAGCGGTCAAGATATAACATGTCTATAACATGATCGAAGAAGAGATGCATATGCTGTGGTGGATGAATTGAAAAACTAGAAAGGTAGAGTAAAAAATGATTTCATTTGAAGGAACCTAGGAGTAGCTCCAAGCTTCGAATAGGTGGTAAAATGATAGAAAGTTGACTGAGATGGTTTGATTACTTTCATGGATGACCACCTACAGCACCCATAAGAAGTGTTCCATTGCAAATTGAAGGGGATAGAAGGGCTAGGGGCAGACCAAAAATGACATTGGATGAAGTAATAAGAAATGATTTTAAGAGCTCATAAATTTAACAGTGGATATGGTACTGGCTAAACAAAATGGAATGGCAAAACAGGATTAATGTAGTTGACCCCATATGGTTGGGATAAGTCTTAGATGATGATGATACAGAGACAATAAAACTATAGAAGTAGAAAAGTGGAATAATCAAACATTGTAAACAAAATATTGCTTAATATTTACTTTTTTTGCCATTCTAAAACATGCATTTGATCTTGGAATCCTCAATGATGTTGTATCTTTACATCAGTTTGGAGAACAGGGCATCAAGGAATGAGAATTGCAATTTAGTTTTTAGAACAAAAGTACAAAGCAAGTTCCTAGGAAGTCATCTTCCATCATTGTTTTTGCTTCTTGTTTATTTCGTAATTTTCTCCTTGCAACACTATGTTGTGGTCATGAAATGAAAAAAATATAGCATACCTTTTTTAGGGAGAAACCTATATCTGCTAAATATGTAGGAAGAAGTTTTAAATTTCCAACATAGCATTGGAGCAATTATTTGCTTATTTTTATTGGAACATTATTATCAACTCATCAGGGCATATTGAGAAATGAGAATCGTTCAAGGAAATACTCTTTTATCTTTTCTTTTTGGATATTTTGCCTCTTAATGCACAGGTGATCATTTTTATGGTTGTGTTAACTAACTCGGTCTGTTTTCATTACTTATACTATGGTTTGCGTAACGGCAGAAACAACTTCACCTATGGGCTAGTGCATTGGATTTTATGATATTGTTGTTGCCCCATGGAACATTTCTGTTAATTTGTATTTTGTATCTATTATTCAGCATTGTAGTGTGAAACATTATGGCTGCTCCTAGTGAGAATTTTGGTGAACTTGACATGACTGGAATGCCTGGGAACTCCAACATTCAACAAAAACGAGGACGTGAAGATGATTCAGGAGCTACAGGGGGTGAAAAGAGGTGGCCTGGATGGCCCGGTGAGAATGTTTTCCGAATATTAGTTCCTGCACAGAAGGTCGGTGGTATCATTGGACGCAAGGGAGAGTTCATAAAAAAAATGTGTGAGGAGACGAAGGCTCGCATAAAGATTCTTGATGGTCCTCAAGGGACTTCAGAGAGAGCTGTAAGTTGCTTCATAATACATTATCAGTCCAGGCCCAGCTGATGCTCATCATGTATTGTCATTTAACCTACCCTTGTTGGTCATATTTTTTGATCAATTATCTGGTACTTCCATCAAGCATCAAATTTATTCCTGCAGTAATATTTGTCATCTAAATTAACAGTTGTTAGTTTCTTTAAATGAAATCTTGCTTAGCAATGTAAATGCCCATGCTTTCTATACTTTTGCTGGATCATATATTGAAAAAGCATGTTGTTTTTTATAATCTTATATCAGCTTATTTGTTTTGCTTGATGGAGGCTGCTGGCATTCCTTCTATTCTCTCCCTCCCAGCTTCTGCCATCCTACCTGTTATTAGGAACAAAATAAAATATTTGTGCTATACAAGTGAATGTAATCTTGACGACATTACCATTTGCTGAGTATAACGTGGTTCTGTGGCTAGCATTTCTTGAATTGCTTATCTGGTTGGTTACATTAGCCAGGCCTGTTGCCTATTTTACTAAAAGCAATCACTTAAGAATTCATATCTTGTGATTTAAGAACCCTGAAATTAAGTAGCGATCTTTTGGTGTCCCCCCATAACTAATGCTATGGTAAAGATGAAAATGTAACCTGTAATATACATAATGTTAACCTTCAAAATGTGTTACTTAAAAAACAGGACTAAAAAAGAACATGCAAAATTAAAATATGACCTTAAACCGGACATGAATCCAAATACAGCACCTTGTATCACAATAACCGAATGAATCTGTGCAGGTTCTGTCCGTGAACCTAAGGCAACAAATCAATCACTAAAGTGACTTCAAACTAGAAGAACCAAAGATCCAGATTGCAGGGATCAGCATTGAGCATTACAAGTGCTGAAAAGTTTATCTGACTAAGCACTCAGAGATACCTTGTACAAACATCTGTTCCAAGAAGCTCTGCGTTCTATCTGGTAACTTCAGAACTTGGTTGATTGATGTCTTGCCACACATGGTCAAACTTATATAAGAAACCTATGACAATTAGCATGAATAAATATGATATAGAAGGTAATTCTTAAATCTTAGGCTAATTTTTTTTTGATCAGCATAAATCTTAGGCTAAAATTGCTTTCCAGACCTGACCTACTCACCTACACATTCTTATATAAGCACAATAAAAGTATAATAATTTTAACTAATTAACAGGACACAAAAAATTGTGTTTAAAATATAATACAGTCCTTTAAACATATCTCCTGGACCTTATATTATTTATAATTTACTCTAATAAATCCTTACCTATCAACACTTAATATGTTCAAAATAGCTGGTACTTTAAAATTTTAAAGTCACACACAAAACTCAGTTTTCTTAATTTGTCCATTCCAGCATATGTTCTTGATTCATTTATGAAATGTACAGTGGAGACACCGTTAATTTAGAAGGAAATAATTTTTGATTTATGCTCATATGGAAACATGACAACCAATATTCCCATGGATTGAATTAATTATAAAAAAAGAAAATTCTCATGAATCGACAAATTACTACCTTTTTTTAGGGTAATTAATATGCAGGTTTTCATATCAAAGGAAATCTATATACACAGCATGTAAATGACTGTGTATATAGAAAATGCAACTTTTGACAGGCGGAGTTGTCTTTCCACATTGTACAATTTCATGTATAAGATAGTATTTGGCTTCATTGTTTGATGGATCGTACCTAAGAGTTCCCATCAGTTATATTCCTATCCGAACCGATGGTTGTGATTGTCTGTTCCACAATTTCATAGATCTTTTTGGCCATCTGAAAGGTCATATATAAGACTTTGTAATTGTCTGGTTGTGTTCTTTTCAACAAAGATATTCTTGGTGGCAGTCATGATAGTGGTTGGTTGTTCACCTTTATGTTTATCACACAAAAGGGGCAAATGGAGATATCTTCTTTTTAGTAGTGTGCTGATTTCATTATTGTACAACTAGTTATTGATTTGCACCTGTAAAAAGATGAACTTCCTTGACAAGTTGCTTGATGAAAATAGTAGAAATATAATGTAGCTCTTGTAATAATCTAATACAGAATTGATAATGCAGAATTGTGGGACATCATATAAGGGGATTTTTTTGGCCTAGAAAATGCTGTAAAAATATAAGAGGCTTTTTCTCTTATATGATGAAAAAGAGCTAAGTGGTATCCATTAAAAAAGGTCTGATCCGTGTGGTCTTTTGATTGTTGGTATAACCAGCCTAACACCACTTGAAAATCTTTCTCAACCAGAACTTGTCGAGTCCTTGGGAGGAATTCAAAGAGGAAATTTTGATTTTTGAACTGTGTATTGAGTTCTTAGCTTGCTAAAACATGTCTTTGCTCTTCAAGGGAAATACTAAACCCCCTACCCTTAACAAAAGGGGAAAAATCCAATGAAATCCCTTGCCTATTTCTGTCAAGAAAGAAAGATACACTAATCTGTTCAAAGAAATGCCTTCAATGCTTACGTGGAGATTCCTTGTTTATGAGGCTGCATTCTACATGCAGTTTGTTAGCATTTATGATCAACCTAACTGTGCCTACCCCACACTTAAGCTACCTTGTATTTCAAAGGGGAGACATGATGCAACTGCAAAGCGGGTCAAGCTGGAACCTTTCTCTGTCAGATACACATTCGTGGGCTATCTCAGGCAATTATTGGTTTTGCCTTTGTGTGTGCACATAGATTGGTGAGCGAATAAATGGTTTGGTGGACTATTTCTTTGAGTCTGTTTTATTTGATGGGCTTTGATGTGCTAGGTTCGTTCTATTGGCACTTGGGAATGATCATATTATGGAATGTTTTCATACTTCTAACATCATAGGCCTGTTTATATTGTTTTGGACGATGATGAACCTGACCAAGTGAAGCCTAGTTGCTTAACCCAAATCTGCATTTTAATTTCTTGTTTTACATGATGCTATTTGCATGATCAAAGCTTCTAGTTTTAACATTCTTGGTATCTACTCTGAATCTGTTGTTTCATTTGATCCTATGGTCTGTTAATGTGACTCCAACTCCGTTTCTAGAGAGAGTATAAGGAGATGTTCCTTGTATTTGTGTTGTAGCACTTTTCTTGTTTTTTCCACTGTTTTTGTGGATCTGTATTTGAATAGCAACTTTATCATTTCAATGTTATTTGGTTATTAATAATAAAAATTCTCAATTTTCTGGGTATATTCTTTATTACCTGCTTAACATAGTTGGTGAGGTGTCACCTAGGCACTTGCTTAAGCACCAGGCCATTTTTTAGAGGGTTGCCTTGCTTGGGCAGGCTGGGATTGTGCATTCTCCAAAATTTGAATAGGCCTGACCCAAGGGCTTGGGCCATAGGGCCATATAGGGGTGCTCAACAAAAATTGAAAAACCGAACTGAAACAAGGAATTCAAACTGAAAAATCCACTTAACTGAACTGATCAGTTCGGGGTGCTCAACAAAAATTGAAAAACCGAACTGAAACAAGGATTTCAAACTGAAAAATCCACTTAACTGAACTGATCAGTTCGGTGTTTTTCAAAAATGGTGGTGGTTCAGTTTTGGTTAACCTAAGACAAAAAATGGGGGTTAAGTGAACCAAGCGGTATATATATCTAACACACGTATCTATATGTTAAAATATATCTATATCCATATGCTAAATATCTATATGTTATATATAAATATGTTATTTGTTATTTATAATATATTATACTATGTTATTGTAGTATTTATATTTATTTATATAATTATTTATAATATATGTTGCAAATATAAAAAACTGAGGAACCGAACTGATGAACCAGTCAATCGATTGGTTTCGGTTTGCAGTTTTTCAAATGCCGGTGGTACCGGTTTGGTTTCCAAAAGAGCCCATGGTTGGGTACTGAGTACTGACTTGCATGACACTACAAAATATTTTTGATAATTTGAAATTGTAGTAATAAATAGACATTATTAACTAAATTGTTCATTCTGTGGGTTTATATGCCAACATATTTTTATTAGTTCTTCTATTTGTTAGGGTTCAATCAACAAACATGTTGGTATGTGCTGTCTTAGACCCTCGAAGACTTCAAAACCTGAACCAATAAGCAAGGAAGAGCTTAAAATTTGTTCACTACACAGTCTCCTGATTCCTCTTCCTCCTTCTCTTCCACCCTTTCTTTTTTCTTTTCCTAGGACAGAAGTCAGAAACAGGGTCATAGCCCCTATATTTTCTGGATTTTCTTTTTTCTTTTCTTTTCATGAATATGTTGATTTTCTATGTTTTAATACGAAGTCTGTACATTGCACGGAGATAATTGATAATTTCTAACGAGAAATGGTTGCCGGTTGCTCTTGCCTAGCCTTACCTTGGCACCTTGAATTGGTTCTCACTATTTGCCAGTTACTAATGGTGCATTAGATATTTCATCAAAATTGAGTTAAGCCAGTACCATACCAAAACTTGTAATTGTGTATTAGATATGTTCCCTATTTCAAAAGAAACTAGATTTGGATATTTGTGGATTTTTTTGATCAATAGGATATTTGTGGATTTTTCTTAGCCTAATAATGGGTATTTGTTTTTTGATAATTAATATAATAATGGATATTTATTGTTCACCCTCTGCTGCTTTTTTAATAGGTATTGATTTCAGCAAAGGAAGAGCCTGATGCTTCTGTGCCTCCTGCAATGGATGCTCTATTGAGGGTCCATAAACGCACTGTAGATGGTTTAGATGGTGATTTTTCTCATCCTCCAGGTTCTGGAGGCACAACTTCAACAAGGCTACTAGTTGCAGCTTCACAAGCTGGAAGTTTAATTGGAAAGCAGGGAGCAACCATAAAATCTGTTCAAGAAGCATCAAATTGTGTAGTCCGTGTTCTTGGACCAGGTAACTTCAGATCAATTCTTGCCTATAGCCTTTTGCTTCTTGGTTTAAAATACAATTTCTTCTGATATGATTGCTTCTTCACTTGCTTTTGCTTTTTCCTACTTTTAAATGTTTTACTTAAACTACTTTATTGCCTCTTTTTATTTTTCTTTCTCAAGTCAGTGTTTGGTAAGAGTGCAAAAAGTGAATGCACTGATCTAAATGCAATTTCGTTCAAACAGAAGATTACTGGGTTCAGGTTTGCATTCATAAGTTTATAGTGTCTTGCTTGGTTCTGCATTAGCACTCTTACCAAACACATCCTAACAAAGAACTGTGTTCAGTGATTTAAAGGTGCGCCTAGGCACACAGGCGAGCCACATTTTTGGGTATGCACCCCACCTAGGTCAGGCGTAGCCCTGGTGTGCCTTTTGAAAATTTCACGCTTTTTTGCTTTTTTTGAACCTAGTGGCTGGGCCGGTGGCTCTGACCCCGGATCCTCGTACCACGCCCCTCGAGGCAGGCCTGAACAAGTTGGATACCTCAATTTTTCAGAAGCTGTGTCCATATAACATATGGCAACTTATTAGTTGCATTACCTTTTTTGGCACAATCTGGAATTGGGAGTTCGTATAAATGCCAAATTGTATTTTCCTAAATGATGTTAGATATCTTTCAGATCCTCCAATTTCTTGTTAGTGTTATAAAAATGTTCATTTGGTGCTAACTAGGCAGGTAGGCATTTTGGAGGCTTCTTGCCTGAGCAATTAAATAGCTGTGGTATCGATATATGCATTTAAGTGTATCTATAAAAATAAAAAAAAGATATATGCATTTAAGTGGGGGAAAATAGGTTATTATTCCCTTTTATATATGGATATAAGTGTGCATAAACCATTTGGTTCATATTGAGTGTATTGTGGTTATTTATCTCTGTTTGTCTGTTGCTATTTGTATGGTTGGTATTTAATCATTTAGTGATTAGTGATTCAATCTGTTCTGTAGCTTAATAGTTTACAAATTACAACTAACATGTATATACACAAACTTATCTGTACTTGCGCATAAACACTTTATGCAATATGTTTCTTTATTTATTGTACTTGTCAATAATTATGTTTAGGTAATGGGTTTGCTGGTTGGTTTGTTTAGTTAACATCCCAAGAAGATCTGAGGATCTATTACATGGCAATTTAATTTGGAGCTCAAAATATTTGCACATGATTATTTAATCCTCTCCCACCTGAGCCCACCTGTTCTGCATGGAGAACCTTTTGTTGCAAAAGACATTGCCACATGTGAAGACTTTTACCCCTCTATTGTTAATACCTTTTACATTAAAAATGAGAATTATGGTGTAGCTTATATAGATTGGGTAAATTTCCAGTTTAAAGTTGGCTATAAAGCTTTAAGGTGATTAGGTGAAGGAACTGTACCTGTGTTCAACCCAGCTGGTCACCTTTAAGATGGACATTGTGGATTGGCTATAGGGTGTCTCTTAGACCTGGCAAAAAGTTGACCCAACCTGTGAACCTGGCTCAACCCGAAGAAAACATGGTTAGGATCTCATATTTAGCCACCCGAATTTGAGAATGACCCGACCTGGAAAAAACTGGGCTGGCTTGGGTCATGGGTCAACCTGCTGACCCGATTGTCAGGTCTAATTGGGACTATTTATGTATTGTTAGAAGTTTCCACTCTTTAATCTTTACTCTTTACTGGTTACTCTTTGAATTGTTAAATGCTCAAGTTTTTTATTTTATTTTTGGAGTTTTAAGGTTAATTCCTTTAATTTTGGCAATTTTCATGTATTTTTCTTTATTTTAAAATTGCAGTTATTTTTTTGGATGACCTGAAATCACCTGTGGGTCAAACCCTAACCCAAACACTTAGGGTAAGGGTCTAGCATTTGCCAACCAAACCCAAAATTCAACACGGCCCAAAATCAACCTGAATTGTCTTGACCCAACCTGATCCTGGCCCACCCAACCCAATTGCCAGGTCTAGTGTCTCTGCATTGCAGAAATAGGTATACTTTAGGGAAGCTCTTTTCTTGATCAGATTAGGAATCATTATCTATTTGTTTTTGCCACCAAGGGGATGCCTAGTTTTTGCCTAGGTGTTGACTCACCTTACCAGGCCAAAACACCTATGCAGTATGCCTTAACTACATTGTGATGAAAAGCTGTTTTGCAAACATTAATTCTTAAATCATTTAGCAAACTGAAGCCTCTGCCAGTTCCTATCTTGGATGGACCCAAAGGGTTATTCATGGAACTTAAATTAAGGTTCAGCCTGATGGATTTCCCTGCTTTCCTTGGGAGTAGGAGTGCATTTACTGGTGCCAACTGCCAAGGCATTTCCTTGGGAATGCTTACAGGTTTAAAATTAAGCTCAAATAATATATGAAACCTGGTTCCTTATCTGGTCTGGAATTGGATAAACAGACACCCAAGTTGAATTTGATTTGATATACATGATGAGATTTAAGAGACTGGACCTTTTTGCCGGATAAAAGGGTGTACTTAAGAGCTGAAAATGATTTGAAGAGGTTGAACCCTAACAGGCTGGAAGAGAAGACAGAGAGCAGAGATCATAGCAGCTTCAAACCCAAACAGAACAGGTGTAGTAGCTGTATCCAAACCATTGACCCCTGCACCTGGTAGGGTATTTCATGTTTCCAGAGCTGCGTTTCTTGCCTTGTTCTTGAAGGACTAGATCTCCATAGCAGCTATGAACCATTAACCAAACTGAACCAGCTTCATGTTTTAAGTCTCAAGAGGAATTGTTCCTTTGGCCTCACTGCAGAAAAGCTTCTTTTCCTCATCTACAAAGGCTTCATTGGAGACTTTGCCTCCTCCTTACCATCACTTTTCCGGCCACTATGACATCTGCTATGATGCAGGAATAACTTCCTTACCTCTGTTAAGTTTCTCATTGTACAGGGGTTTCTTTGTATATGCTTTTTGATTAATGAAATACTTCACCTTACAGTTAAAAAAAATCATAGCTCTGAACCCTTAACCAAACTGAACCAGTTTCATGCTTTAAGTCTCAAGAAGCATTGTTCCTTTTGCCTCACTGCAGAAAAGCTTCTTTTCCTCTTCTAGAAAGGCTTCACTGGAGTGGAGACTTCCAATCCTTACCATCACTTTTTTGGCCACTGAGACCTCTGGCTATTACACAGGAATAGACATCCCCTCAACCAATTTTCAATTGAATCTTAAGGGACCAACAACTGATGGCAGTGAGCAGAAAGCCTGCCGAATACGACATGATGTTTGCTTCAATAAGATGGTGGCGGCTGCGACAGCAACTGGCGTTCACTTTAGGTAGGTTTAGGATTTGGCACACTGGAAGTGTGAAGAGGATAAAGGAGAGAATGACAAAACCTATTATATTGATCTATTTATTTGAGGTTAGCTGTCAGGGTTTGTTTATTTGTTTTGTTTATCAAGGCCTCAAGGGTTTCATAAAAATAATATAAATTCCTTATTTTATGATTATATAATATGATTTACATTATGATACATATTTTATATTATGTATGAGATTGAATCAAATCAGATTTTAACAGATAAATAGGAAATGACTTAGTTTGATCCAAAACTTAATGGATCACAAATGCCAATCCAATTTGATTTGTTTAATTGCTAACAAATATCCAAATCAGGAATAAACGGATTGGATTCATATTTTAATCAAATTGGTATCTGATTCATTTGCAGCCCTAGGCTCAGAAGGGAACAGGGCCCATTGGTCTAGACTAGCCCATGATTGCCCCAGCTCACTGCTGAGTACAAAGCTCCAAAAAAACATACCCATCGTGCTAATGCTTTTGATGTCTTTAGAGATTAAGACCACAGCAGCAATCCTAATAACCATTGATCACGGTATTGTGATTGGAAAATTTTGTTACCTTCAGGGGGATCTTTTTATTTCCAGTCAAATGCTCAGATTTCAAATGGCAGCACTGGAAACAAATTTTCCATTTTTTGATGAATTGGAAAAAAAATCCTCTTCCTGCAAAAACTGGTTTGCAATTGCAAAAAAGAGATCACAACATCCAATTGAAAATACAATGAAACCTTAGTGTTCCACAATAGGGGGAAATGGATCGCAATGCCTTTGTCTATTCAAGGTTTTACCCCAAATATGTTTTCCAATGCGCCCCATGTTTGTTCCATGGAACTGTTATCCCATTTATTGAGTTCTGCATGAATGTAGGAAAATGTGTTTCTTAAAATCTGATCAGATTGCATCTAACTTTTTTTGTACTTCTTTTCATGAAATATCTGCAGAAGATCTACCAATTTTTGCACTACAAGATGACAGAGTCGTTGAGATACAGGGGGAGCCTGCAGGGTTGCATAAGGCTGTTGAGCTAATTGCTTCTCATCTCAGGAAATTTTTGGTCGATCGTAGTGTAATTCCCCTTTTTGAAATGCATGTAAGTCTGTTGTTATCAACCTTTTGAATAATTGCACTCTAAAGTCATTCTGTTTTGTTTACTGGATATTATGTGATATGGACATGCAATCAAATGAAATTATTTTGTTTTAGTGAACTGTTGGACCTTTCTCCTGGCAGATGCAAATGCCAAATCCCCAGATGGAACAGAACATGCCACCTCATCAGTCTTGGGGTCCCCCTCCACAAGGACTACCCCCAAATGTTGGTGGTGGTCCTGGTTTTGGTGCTAATCCCCAATACATGCCACCACCACGACAACATGAAAATTATTATCCTTCATCTGACCTGCCTCCTTTGGACAAACAACCACATCAGGCTTTATCAGCATATGGTAGAGAGGCTCCAATGGGTGTCCATTCTTCATCTAATGTGCCGCAACAAGCACCAGTCATTACACAGGTAATCTCTTCTTGCTTTTTTATTTGCAAGATTAAACCTATAAAAAGAAAAGAAATGGGAAGATAATTATCGTTGGGTGTTCTATTAATGCTATCTCTAGAAACCATCCAAAGCAGGCCCAGAATTTTCTCCAAGGAAAATTTGAACTGCAATGCAAAATCCAACTTCCTGTTGGTGGGAATCTACCCTCCATCCAACTTCCTTTCTCATTTCAATTGGACATTTCACAATTGATCCCTGCCATACCGAATCTAGCCTCCACTGTAGTTTGCCATTGAAGGTTTGGTTTTATGCTTGCAGGTCACACAACACATGCAAATTCCACTATCCTATGCTGATGCAGTGATTGGAACAGCTGGTGCAAGTATAAGCTATATACGACGTGCCAGTGGGGCAACCATTACAATACAGGAAACAAGGGGTGTGCCTGGGGAAATGACCGTAGAGATTAATGGATCTGCTTCTCAAGTACAGGCAGCACAACAGTTGATACAGGCATGTATTATGTTTTGAGACATCCTTTCAAGTATATTCTGAATTTTGTTTTTTCATGTTCTTTTGTTCCTACCGATCCAATGTGAGTTTTGAGTGGCATTTTTCATTTTTTAGCTTCAATTTTGGAGACATTGCTGCTTGGTTAATTTCGAAAATTATGAAAGTTGTCTTATTACTGTTAGTTTTGCACCTAGACTTTGTCAATGTTTTACCTTTTGTGCACAACTGCTGTTGATTGCAGTACATGTACATTTTATGACGTTAGTATATTTAGGTAATTGGATTAATTACCCGCTGATAAACAATTTCCGTGTATTGCAGAATTTCATGGCTGAAGCTGCAGGTCCTACACAGAACTCAGTTGGCGGCACAACTGACCAAGGTTATAATTCATATCCACCCCATGGTTCCATGTATGCATCTCCCCCATCCAATAATACAGGGCCTGCAGGACAGACTGCTGCAGGTTATGGTTCAGTCTATGGCACCAACTATGGGTATTAGGCTGGGCAAGACGTAATCCTTCGATCATCGGTGAGAAAGATAAAGCTTAGCCAGACTCACCTGATAAAGTTGTAGGGAGGCAGTTGTACTTCTGTACTGAAATGTTGCGCTTTGGCTGTCTGCTTTACAATTAGTTAGAGGATAATATTGGTAGGTTTCATTTGTACAATAGGCAAACCTTTTCGGGGGGTGGGGGGGTGAGCCCATCTCGGCTTTCAAGATTTTTGTTTCTTCATTAACTTTGTAGCTGCTCTTCCCCTTCCGGTTATTGAGACCCTGATTCTTGTGTAGTGGTGATCCCTTGGGTGGTGGTGCTATGCCATGCTTGCATTTTATTTTGTTTTCCCGTGCTTTGGAATGATTTGTGACGTACCTGAAATTAGTGGACTTTGATCCTGACTTAAATGCCGTTTTTAAGAGCAATTTTAGTGAAAATATTCCTCCTGTAACTTTCAATGTTGTCCTTGGGAGTTCAGAGCCGATATGACTATTTTAGGTGCCTGCCTGGTTATGAACTTTGCGATTTTTCTTTCATTCTCTTTTTAGGCTATGATTGGTTTGAAGGAAAAGGTAGGAAAAAGGAAACATAGGGAAACCTATACGAGGTTTGTAACATTTCCCTTTCCCTACCATTTCCTTCAAACCAAATACAGCCTTAAATCTTTATTTTTTATGGTGAGGCATCGGGTTTCCCATCTGATGGATGGTCTTGATCGGTGTCAACATGCTTTCGGTGACCAAAAGAAACCAACAGCTTCCTCTACCAGGTGCCAACCCTTTATTTTTCATGTCTTACCCCTCGTTTAGGCAAATCATGTTTATGTTTGGATGACTTGACCTCGGTTCAGTCTCTATTCAAGTTTAACTCCGTTCTAAACAAAGGACTCGATGAAACCCCACCGGCCACCTCATTGTGACATTTGTGTAATGTATATGCCATATGCCTACTTCCGAAACAAATTAGGGTATTATGTTTCAGACCGGTTTTATTTAGGAGTTTGATGAACCTGAAGTTGATGTCTTGAGAGGAATTTTGTAACGTTGCCTCTTCTCTTAAAAATGGAATTTTGCAACTTTTTGTTTTCTAATGATTTCTTCAAAAAGCAAACAAAGGTTCTCAATCATGTGTTAAAATGGATATTTGACAATGCTAACAACATTCATTGCATTCAGAGTTTAGAGGAAAGAAATGTTCACCAAGATCAATTTATCTCTTACTGTAATTATGGCACTTTTAGATGTTAGAGAAAGCCAACAACTCCCAAATGATTTTCTGCTTTTAAAAGGTTATGAAAAGGCAAGGTTATTTGAGTTGGAGCAATTCATCTTAAACTGTGAAATTTACATCTTTAGCTCTATAAATTGAATGTCCAATAATATTTTAAATTATAAAAAGAATATTAAAAATATCCAATAAAATAAGTTTCTATTAATTAATAAATATCATGATTTATTAAAATATATAGTTATTAATAATATTTATTTATTATTGTCAACTAATGGTAAATAAAAATATCCAATAAAATGCATCGTCTTGGACCGAGCATGAAAGTGCTTTGTTTATGAAAATAATGTTTCATTGGGTTTCATTTTATGTTGACTAGTGTAAGAACATGTACAAGATGTGCGAATAGTAACCATATATGACATATAGTATTGGATTTAGTTTTTATAACACGCACAAAATTTAAGACAAGTATTTATTTTATATATTCATTTAAAAGCAAGAAAAATTGAAGAACTAGAAGAATTATTTTTCTCAAAAACAGGATTTCATAGATATGGATTGGAGAAAGTTTTTACAGACCTAGTAAAGGAAGACTAATACAATAAATAAGACAAACATCTGGCCGGCCACTGTAGTCCTAAGTCCTAACTTACTTTTATATGATCACTAGCTATCCCCCATAATCCGATCAACACTACTTAACAATGATAACAAACTCTTGTATCGGATTGAGCTTATTTAATTAACTTAAACAGCAGACTTATCAAAGTTACTCTAAATTCTAATTGCATGCATCAATCCATTTCCAAAACTCAAATCAGGAGTCCGGGTCAGTTTGATTCCCTTGATTTTTGTCCACCTGAATCACCCAACAAATTTTAAAACATTATATATATATAACACAAGAAACCTAAATTAATCTCAAAGAAAATTTAAGTACAAGTAGGGAGAGATAAACTGCCTTGACTCCCCAATAAGATCTGAGGCCACTAATTAAAAAACAAAATAAACAGTAATTAAAATAGCCCAGAACAACGAATCCCTATTCACACCTTACTTGGCCAACAATTTAATTTTTTTCTTTTCGTTGTTGTAGCTCCACATTCCAATTTTGTCTTCCTTTAACCAGTTTACCGCCACCTCCGTATCAATGTTCATTTTCTCTTGCCCTTTGGATTTTGTTACAGATCTAATCTATATTGATTTCAGTCCTAGAACAGTAGAGAAGTAAAACAAAGTAGAAGAGGGAAGAGAGAAAGAACAAAAGGATAGATAGAGAAGAAAATCTGATTTGAACTAGAGAGAAAGTCTTACTCTCTAGTTGGCTAGGTATTATTTAAAGGTTTTTAATTTAAGTTACAAAGACACTTATGCCCCTAACTAAGTACGTGACATAACACTTAAATCAAACCATATAAGGACATTACAACATGCTACTAGTATAGGGGAAAGTGTTCAAACTATCCCTTACTAGTCGACTTTGATTTCCTTGTTGTAGATTACAATATTCTTGGTAAAGCTGATATACTTTGGTGGTGTTATTTTGCTTAGAATAAAACTTCTTTACATGGTCCCAAATCTCTTTGGTTGTATCTAAAAACATAAGGTTCACACTAATCTTGGGTTCTATGCTATTACACAACCATGCCATAATTTGTGCATATTTTTGTTCTCAGTCATTGTACCCCTAAAAGTCAACTGAGGGTTTTTCCTCTCTCAGATGCTTCACTATCTTTTTAGCCCTAAGAAAGACCTCTATAGACTTAAACTAAGGCACATAATTCTCACTATTCAATTTAATGGAAGTCATCTGCACATTTAAGTAATTAGGGGGAATCATAACACTAGACTTCTATTTACTCTATTTACTATTGTCTCCCATAACTATCATAATAAAAATAAACTTCCCACTCACTAGGATATCACACCATTTCATGTGCTACCCACCACACTGCACCACTAATGATTGATTATTGTTATAAACATCTACTGTCATAGTTTCAGCAATAACAGTCACTGCTTCAATAGCACAAAACCACCTAGATACAGTCCACACACATACCACTAAGTCTACAACTAAACAATACTTTTTTCACATTGTAACACCCATGAAACCCACCTATTTAAACCACACAAATCAGCCCTGTACCAATTTGTCCACTACACCACTTGAAACGACCGTCTTCGGTCCATCGATTAAAGGGTTTCTACCAACCACATGAAACACTCACTACACCACCAACTTGAGGTATCAAAACCTCCAAAAGAAGAAAACAATCACTCCCTTTTAGCCCTTTTGTGAAGGTGATCTAAAATTATGGGTTAACTTCTGATTCAATCACAACCGCTTCGATACCATTTTCCAAATATAATTTTATTTGATTTCAGTCCTAGAACAATAGAGAAGTTTAACAAAAAAGAAGAAAGAAGAGAAGGAGAGATAAAGAATAAAATTTGGTTCGAACTAGAGAGAAAGGCTTACTCTCTAGTCAGTTAGGTATAATTTAAATGTTTCTAATTTAAGTTACAAAGACTCTTATGCCCCCAACTAAGGTTGAAACATGACACTTAAATCAAAACATAAAGGGCATTACAACATACTACAAATATAGGACAAAATGACCAAACTACCCCTTAATAGCCGACTTTAACAGATTCCTTCCAAGACCGTAAAGATCTCAACCCTGAGTGAGTCTTGTTCTCCAATTGAGCTAGAGAACAATGCTAAGATATTCCCCCTTCTCATTCCTGAAAACTCCCCAATACTAGAAAGTCTTAGATTCCCAAAACTAATACCATCAAAATTCAGTTTTATGAAGGCAAAGGGGGTGGGATCCAAGAAGTGCTTGCAACTCTCTTAACCTAGGCAGAACTTGCTATCTCTTTCCAAATTCTTAGCAAATCATCCAATGTAAAATCTATGAATAAATTTGAAGACTTTGGCCATTGTGCCACTCTTATATGGATTGACTCTATTAAGTTCTCACTACTTCTCTTATCATTTGAGAATATTCTTGAATTTCTTTCTGTCCATAAGGATCAAACTACAACAACCCTAATACACCTCCACATACTCCTTCCTCTTTTCATTGGCCAGCTGAATTTAGAGGAGGAAAACAATCTTTACACATTCAACGAGGGATTCCAACTACACCCAAAATGGAAAAAAACCATTCCCAAATAGTTTTAGCAAAGAGTCAAGATACTAATAAGTGACATCCAGTCTCCCCATTAGCTTTTGTAGAGAATACACCTATGCGAGATAAACAAGTCCTATCTCTCTTACTTTGAGGTAAATCATTAATGTTGATTCTGTTTAGGATAACTTCTCAACAAAAAATCCCAACCCAAGTTGGAATGAGCTTGCACCAAACCTCTTTATCAGGGAAAGACAATCCAAGGGAAATAATTGGCTGAGTTAAGGTCTTAAAAAATGAAGCACAAGAGGAGGAGCCTATGGGGAAAGGGGTCCAAATTCTGCTATCCTCCTTTGTAGGGTCCAAGAAACCATTTCCAAGAATAGCCAGGTGAGTTAAGGTGCTCCCCAACTCCGTATTCTTGACAGCCCTTCTTAGCCCCATATTCCACCCAAAATTAGAAACCAAGTCTAAAGGAACAAGAAATGATGATATAGGCTCATTTTTCAAGTCAAAGAGGGCATACAAAGAAGGAAATTGGTTCTTCAAGGGAGAGTCCCCAACCCATGTTTATTCCTAGAATTTTATAAGGCTGTGTGTTTGGTTTGAAGGAAGGAGTAGGAAAAGGAAGGGGAAGGTAGGGAAACCTTTACAAACCTTGTATAGGTTTTCCTACTTTTCCCTTCCTTTTCCCTATTTTTTCCTTCAAACCAAACATAGCATAAGGTTACGTAAATTCAAATCATACCTGATCCAGGGGGAGAAAGTTGGTAGTGGGTCATGGATTGCTTTTCATTGTAAAGCACTTGTAGTCATTGCTAGAATTCCAGGATCCCAACCATTGTCCTCAAGCCAATGAATGCTAGCAACTATTTTATCTCACAACTTTTCCTTTTCTAGAGGAAGCCTCCAAAGCCACTTCCCCAATAATGCCATATTTATTTTCCTAATGTTTCCAATCCCAAGGCCTTTTAGTAGGGGTGGATTTGAGTTGAGCTGAGCCGAGTAGTATGAGGCTTGAGCTCGAGTAAAAAACTCATAAGCTCGAGCTCGATTTCAGAAAAATGTTTTATAAAAATAAAATTATATATAAAAAATATTTTATTTGATATTTAAAAAATAAAAAATTATAATAATTAAGAATTATATTTCTATAATTTTATTATATATTCAAGCTCAGCTCACGAACCTCACGATCTGAGCTCTATTAGACTTGAGCTCGGCTTGTTTATAAATCGAGCCTATAAATTGGTCTCGAGCTCGATTGAAATCGAGCCGAGCCGAGCTTTTCACGAGTCGAGCTCGAGCAAATCATGAATAGCTCAGCTCATGGCCACCCCTACCTCTTAGCCTCTTACTTCTAGTCACTACCTCCCAACCCACCCTATGGTCCCTCTTTTCCTCTCCTAGCTCTCACAAAAAGTTCCTCATTATTTTTTCCAATTTACTAGATACCTTTGTAGGGATCTTGAACACTAATAAAAAATAGATGATAAATTAGTTAGGGTAGTCTTGATCAGTGTAGCCATTTCCTTAAAAAAGATAAATTTTCTTCCAAAAAACAAGTCTTTTTTCAAATCTTTTCACCACAGGATTTCAGAAACTTCCTTTCTTGAGATTATCTCCTAGGGATAGGCCTAAATAATTTAGAAACCAATCCAAAATTGCAGATCCTAAGATATCTGCGCACTCCCTAATCTCCCTCCCCTCCATGTTCACTCTCACTATACAACTTTTCTCAAAGTTCACCTTAAGACTGGACATTGGCTCAAAAAGTTGTATAGTCAACTTCAAATTTCGAATCCAACATAAGTTCCCACTTTAATTCATGAAATAAGATTGTATCATTTGTAAATTGCAAGTGGGTAAGATTAACTTGTATTTCATGACCAAGACAAGGAGAAACATGGACATAACCATTTTGCTGAACTCTGCACCAACACACGGTCTACACCCTCCACCAGAAGGCATGAAATTCTTAAATTTAACATCTTGTCCAATATCCTATATCATTTCCAAGAGTCTATATATTAGTAGAGGACTAATTACAAATTAGGAAAAGCATAGCTATTAGCTTCAAATAAGGGAAGAGTCATAAATCCACCTTCCAACGCCATGGGTTGATGATGAGGGGATCTCCAAATATATCAAGATTCATATGAATAGCAAAAGGAATAACCATGATTGCCCATCCAACTGAAATTGTCTTGAATATAAATTTCATTTTAGCTCAGAACAATTAAATTTGCATCAAGTAAGTGTAGCAACTGTGTGCATGGTTTTCAAAATTGGACCAGACCGGATGGTCAGACCAAAAAAACCAAGAACCGGTCAGGTGACCAGTTCTGGTTTTCCCCAAAATCGGATTTTTTCCAAAAAATGTTGATTTGGTCAGCAAACTGCTGACCCAGGCAGTTAAACTGTTCAAACCATTGAATGGTTTTGACCGTTTTTATTATTTTTTTTATTTTTTGATCAAAACGGGCCATTCATTCAATTCGAATGATCGGACTGTTCGACCCGAAAACTGGACCCCTGACCGGGTTGTTGTCTAGGTCAGTTTTAAAAACCTTGGCTGTGTGAATTACCATTCACTTCAATATCCTTTATAGCCTTTCTTAAAATTCCAGGGAGCCCGTTTAGTCTAAGGGTTTCATTTATAACCTGCAACAGACCAAATTAAGTACTGCTTGTAAGGCAAAGCCATCGATTAAGTTGTGAGGAAACCAAATTAAAGAACTCACATAGGACGTGAAGGTCATTGATTTGTATTCTTTCCACGTAATTGGAGAGTCCAAATCCTCCTTGTTCTTCACAATTGCCTCATACTCCTTTTGAAATCACACCCATATTAATCAAAATATAAGCTAAACATGAAGGGCCAAAATTAAAAATGTAACAAGAAAAAGAGATCTGCTATGGGGCCAAGAACCTCTAATTCCTGCACCACTGAAGGATGGTAAGTGACCAATACAATGGCTGAAGAGAAGGCTGTGGAGATCGACTCAAAGGCAACAAGAAATGCAAACAATAAGAAAACAACATAATTTTCTGTCAAGAATGTCTCGTTTGGCATGTCCTCGACGATAATATCGAGTAAATCCTTATGTTCCCTTTCAAGAGAAGCTCTTCTCTGTTGTATTGTGTCCATTATCATTTTTCTGTCTTCTTCTGATTCTGGGCCATTGAATTGATTCAAGTCAATTAAAGGTCACAGAGTTATGGTGTGTCTGTGTTGCTTCATGGGTCTAAAAGGAAAAGAATAATATATTTGTGGAGAGAATTCGGTACAGTTGAAACAGTGCGTTTCACTTCAACAGAAGCTTGGGTGGAGCAAACTCTTAGACATTGATGAACCATCTCTTACACTTTAGGGAGCAACTTGTCTTGTAGGGTCCCAATATCAATGAGTTTCAGGAAATAGTTTCGGATATAGTTGTTGATATAGCATAATCTGACTACTCCCTGCTGGAGGATGATCTGACTTTCAGTTGGGCAGCGAGTTAGGTGAATCTGCAAGAAAGAGGATCAGAGAATCGGGGGTGGCTAATCCGGCGAGGTCGCTCCGATGCTTAAGTCAGTAAACTGATGCGAGCTGAAAAGATTTGATAGCTTAGAGAACTAGATAACTAGAGAGTAGAAAAATCAATTGTCATTGGGGTTGGTGCCTTTATATAGTTGAGCCCTTGCGGGTTTTGCGGACCAGTTCCGGGATCTTCGTCCTGATGGGATCTGTTTCCGCTTTAATTGGGGATTAACATTATCAACTAATAAACATTATCAATTCTGCTCGATCCGAGTGGGGAGAGGATAAGATTGCCGTTACGCGGCGTGATCCCGTGAGGTTTGGAGTTTGTTGGAGAGATTTTCGGGATCATTACGTGATGGCCCAAGTCGGTAGCCCCGAGCTGATACTTCAGTCTTTTTAGTTCCAAACTGGATTGAGTGCCGAGGTGACTATGTGCCGTGGTGACCTTGCACTGAGGTGACTTTGTGTCGAGGTGACCCTTGTGGCGAGGTGGCCTTTGTGCCGAGGTTATTGAATACCCGAGCTCAATTGTTACGAACTAATCTGACTAGGCTGAGCTGTCATCTCTTAGTTAGTTCGTATCCACATGTCTCTTTTTTGCTAGATCAGACCAAATCACCCTTCATCACTTGTGAATGTATCCCGCTCGTGCAAGTGATCTTTGTTCCCCAAGAATCTTCTAGAAGGAGTAAAAAAACCCTGCACAACTCCACCAGCTTCCCTTCTTGGTGGAAGATGAAATTGCTGAAGTTGGCATTGGATGTTACTACAAGCGGCCGGCCGGCCAACCTAGTCTTGAACAGCGGTCCATACCTATAGAATACGCACAAGAGAATTGATTAATGAAACAACTAAGTAATTATATATTAATGAAATCACAGCAGAAACAAACAAAGTGATCAGTGCAACATTATACATTAATGGTGGTTAGCTTACTTTTGAAATCGTTTCTTGAAGAAGGGTGGAACATCCCAGTGAGTCGGGGTGCATGAAACCATAGGAAGTTCTTAAGAAACAGAACTAAGATAAAATTTTTTATTTTAATCATCAAAATTCTCTTAAATAATGAAATCTCGATTTTTTTTTTTAATTTTGCCTCCAAAATGTATATCTTGATTCTTGAAATTGATAAAATTATACTTTTATTTGACATCTTTTTGAAAGATCTGATGGGCTTTTAGAATCTCAATAGACCAAAAAAGGTCTTTTTCTGTTGGGCTAGTAAAAGTCCCGCTGGACCGAAAGACAAAAGACCATAAAAGCCTAGAGTGGTCTAGATTTGATAAGCTACAAATGAAGCTTATAGTATTTTCGAGCTTGCAAGCTTCCGATGTGTTCGGCAAAAATTCCAAAACGTCGATTGAAACTCCCGGTACTTCTGCGACACAGGTGCGTTCTTCTCATTTTCTTCTTTCTTCTTCTACTAATTGAAACGAGTTGCAGGAGGGAGAAGATGAAGGAAATGGCTCGGAGGTGATTTCTACCCAATCCGCCGGGTTCAGATCTATCGCCACTGCAATTTGCAGCGGCGGTGACGAAACGAAGGGAGATAGAGAAATGGGGAAGAAGAAGAAGAAGAGCAGGAGAAAAAAATATAAATAGAGAGAGCGAGAGATCGGCGGAAGAGTAGGACACGGGTTCAGATCTACCGCCGCTGCAATTTGCAGCGTAAATCGCAAGCACAGGTTGAGGAATGCGTAAATCACTCCGCTCATTCCACAGGCTACAGTCCTCTCACATGCAAAACACAGTCGTCTCTATCCAAACAATCTCAAAAGGCAACCAGTAAATTCAGGGATTTCAAGTGATGTACTCACGCAGTGATCCTTTATCGACGATCTCGGCGATTTGGCCGAACATGATGCATGGGCACCAACAAGTGATGCAACCTGTGAAAATAGAGCACAGCCCATGAAACGGCGACAAGTGGACGAAATGAAAGAAAACAGAGATTGAGAACATACAGTTGGGACATCGGCACAGCAATAGCAGACACCAGTCGACCATGGTGTCTGGGCTTGGGGTTGAGTTTGGTAGACAGGCGGGGTACTCAGCGGGACCCCGATGACCGGGGGTTGTTGAATGAATTGAGGACCATGTGGTGCGGGTGGTGCCGTAATTTATGACAGAATGTGCGTGAGGCGCCAGATGTGAGGAGCAGATCCGGTCTCCGTATTTATATGTTTCTGGTGGGTATTGCTGCTTTTCCTTTTGTTCTGGTAAACTTCGCTGATTTTTCTTTGGACTAGGTAGTCGGGTAGGGATGTCAACCCCATCGGGTAGGGATATCGCATTACTGTGTATTGCTCTAAAGTCTAAACAAATCCTAACCCCATCCGATTAGAATTAGGATGTCAGCAATTGGACAATTGGATAAATTTCAAATCCATTTTTATTACAGAAATGGACTGGATTGGATGGGATAGACCATAATCCATTTCAAAATTTCAAATATATGCACATCTAACAAATCTATTTTTTCTTCAATAAATTCTTTCTTTTCTATGTAATTTTTTTCCTGCCAAATTCTATATCATCTTTAGAGAATGATGCATATATGGAAAAAGGGTTTTAATATTTATTATATGTAATTTAATGAAAATAATATATAATATATATTTATTATATATAATATAAATAGTTTTTTATTATATGTAATAGTGTTGGGTTGGGATCGGGCCCGGGCCCAGCTTGAAAAATAGTTGGACTTGGTATTTAAAGCCCAAGCCTAAGCCACTGGGCCTGAAATTATGTAAGAGGGACCAGCAAGTATACTTGCCAAACGGTTTTTTGGTCTTTCTATCTTTTAAGAAGATCTTTGAAAAGAATTGGAATCAAACGGTCTTTGGTCTTCGAAGATCTATCTATGAAAGCTCATCAGTCTTTTGAGGTCTTGAGCTTTTAGAAGATCTTTCTAAAAAGACTTGCCAAACGCCTCCTTTATAAACATTAAGAGGGTCAGTTCAGAAAGAATACAAATACAAATATATACGACACAAATACATACAAAATAATTAATACAAAATATAAGGCTTTACACTCTACTCCTTCCAAACTAACCCTTAAATGAAGTTTTATCATTTCAAAAAATTTCTTTTATGTTATTCTTTTCCACCTTTCATGAATACTTTTCCCTTCAAAAAGTATAAATAAGTCTAGGTTGTCCACAATAAATAGTGAAAACTAAAAAGTTGAAATATTCCATTTGTGTTTTCCATGGCTTTCAAAGCTGGACCAGACCAGACGATTGGACTAGAAAACCGAGAGCTGATTAGGTTACCGATTCCGTTTTTCCAAAAAATCGGATTTTTCCAAAAAATCGTTGATTTTGATTAGCAAACCACTGACCATTCAAATGATTTTGACCGTTTTTTATTTTTATTTATTTATTTTTGTCATAATGGGTTGACTGTTCAGTTCGAACAGTCAGACTGTTCGACCCAGGAACCGGACCCCTGACTGGTTTGTTCCCCGGGTTGGTTTTAAAAACCTTGGTGTTTTCCTAATACATAATGATGTGGTCGGTGCTCATTCGGTGATCACTAAACTTGCTCATGGGTAGGGCTAGGCTTTGCCTATGTGTCAATAGAATATATTTAGGCTCGAGCCTGAGCTTGGATTGACCATCAGGCCTAGGTCTTGAGCTGCCCAGCCTTCATATAAAGCCTGAAACCTGAGCCCAAGCCTGCCTCGACCATCGGGCCTAGGTCTTGAGTCCAAGACCAGCCCTCATATAAAGCCCGAAGCCCAGGCCCGAGCCTGAACCCGACTAAAAATTTGAAAATATTTTTTTTATTCAATAAAAATGTTTTATTTATGTTAAAAGCCCTATCAACAACATTGTTAGAATCTCATCGCCACTCTCTTCTAATCATTGTTCCGTTTTACAACTACATAAGAACCCCAAACTCATCAACACCTCTTCGTCTTGGCTGATGTAAAGAGCCCATGATCGAGTTGCCTGAAATTAAAAAGGTGCTAGCCCAAAACAAAATTAATATTTAATGCTTGGACATCCCTTGAAGAGTGAATTTAGTTTTGCTTTGTAAAACAAAAATAACCATTAGTGCTTGACCATTGGCTGATGTAGAACATTATATTCACTCAATTTTCAGATAAAATAGAGAAGCATTTAAAACGGGTGTCTATAACGTGTATTTACAACAAAAAAAAAAGCACCTTTTACATCCCATCTCACATCATAAGAGACCTACACTAAGGTTAAACAATGTTGAGTGTTAATTGAAGAGAAAACGCCTATAATGGAACTCAAGAGAGAAAATCATTCCAACATACCTAATGATGGAGGATAATTTGACCAACCTATGAAATGATGAAATGTGGACTTGACTCAGTACGAGCAACAGCTCAGCATCATAGGCTGATCACGGCTAAGTAACGAGCCCATATAGCAGCTCGCTATATCATAGTTCACTGTAGGAGGAGCTCGCTACAACACAAGCTCTGGGCCCCCCAAGCTACCCAGAAGGGGATACTCCAAGACTGCTTCAGCTCGCGAGCTAGGGAAACCAGCTCACTCCAGCCCCTAAGTGGATAAGTCACCCCAGAGAACAACCTTAGTAAGGGTAACCCCGAAGTATTCCTAAGCTCGCTACAAAGTAGCTCACGAATGAACAGCGCAGACGTTTCTCAGGAAGCTTCTACTTGACAAATCGTACCGATTAGACTGCGCCCTGTCTCTTGACTGACGACGCAGTCCCTGTCCTTTCGACAGTCTGCACCCACGTCTCTCAGCAGGCGGAGGTGTGCCTGCCCCTTTAAGACGTGTCACTCATCTGAACAAGAGGTACGTTGCAACGATCACTTGCGCAGCCCTGGTAGGTAATGACTGCGGCAGGGGCCCAGTGGTGGTTACGCCCGATTTGACAAGAACTCCCCTATAAAAGCCCTTGAGGCAAAGGAGAAGAGAGAGATTTTTTCTTAGATTTTTGAATACTTCCGCACTCTCATATTCTCAACCTGAATCTTTACTTGCTCGCGAGCTAATCTCTCGAGCACAGTGATAAAGCGCAACCTACACTCTTAGCTTTCGCACTTTTCTTTCTCCTTCCCCAACGTTCTGACTTAATCTTCGGGGTATTCCCACTGGGTAAATCCCTGAGAAACATTCTTTTCCATCTTCTTAGGTGCCGTCCGTTGTCAACAAGGAGCCAATCAGCAGTCAATTAGGAGTGCTTGGATCGTGCTGCATCATTTGGCCCCGTCTATGGGAAACACTTCTAAAATCCTTCCTCCAAGCTTTTATAGTACTTTTCTTCCAAAAACTTAGCATTCTTCATGGCTTCTTCTAGCAATGCCGGACGTGGCAACAACTAGAACGCTAGTGGGGAGCAGCCCCAGCTTCCTACTGTCTGTATTGGACAGTTTACCGTCTCCCTCACTGTGGACGGAGTCCCCAGTCTGGATGTGCCTCTTACAGTGGCACCCGCCATTGCTCTGCTCCCTTCTACTGTAGGAGCAACCTCTACTAAACCCTCGGTTGTGCCCCCAGCGGCCAACCCAAACCAACTGGAGGACTTAGTGCAATGCATGCGGGCCATGCATGCTCAAATGCAATAGTTCCAACAGTTTCAACTCTACCAACAGCAAGTGCTGCACCAGGTTTCCCAGTACCAGTACCAGTACCAGTAGCAGTTTCCCTCTCTGCCTCAGGCCCAGATGTCGCTTCCACCTCGGCACCCACCCACGAAGTAGGCCAAATCAACCCGTCGGAGTGAGCGGCCTCATCGGGAAGAAGCTTCCCAAGTTCAAGATCCAACCAAGAGTCGCGCCTCTTCCCGTGGCAAGAAAGAGACGCTGGCTGCCATCTCAGCACCCGCCTCGCAGCCTACGGGCGGGTCAGGGGCCTCTCAACCAACAAAGCCCGCGTCACCACAACCTTCACAGTTTGAGCTCCCGTTAGCAGACAACCCGTTCGAGGTCCTAGCAGCAAGCTACAGACAGGGCCCTTCGGTCAAGAGCCGTTACCAGCAGTCTGAGCCTATCGAGCTTGGCAACACCAAGGCATCGAAAACCAACGCCGAACCAGCAAAGTAGCAGCGAAGGCGTCGACGAGCTTTCCGAACTTCTTCCAGAGCCTCTCCCGAGCTCAAAGGAAAGGAGGAGGTGTGCTCAGCTGAAGTGAAAACTACCCCCTCCTCTCAATTTCTTCCCCGTTATCTCTAGAACTCCTTGCTGTCCCCATGCCAAAGGATTTCAAGCTCCCTCCTCTAGACAAGTATGATGGGTTTTTTGATCCAAATGACCATGTGGACACCTTCCAGTCCCAGATGCACCTGGCACAAGCTAGCGAGTCTTGCATGTGCATGGCCTTTTCCACTACTTTCAAGGGAGTGGCCCGCACCTGGTACCGGAACCTCGTGCCAGGATCGATAAGAAGTTGGGCGCAGTTCGTGCAGGTCTTCATCTCCCACTTCGTCACCAGTAAGAGATGCCCGTGAACTCAGGAAAGCCTCATCGTCATAGTGCAAAAGGAAGGGGAGTCCATTCGGAGCTACATCAAGCGGTTCAATGACGCTTGCTTGCAGATACCCGACCTGGATCCTACAGTATGCCTCACAGCAGCCAAGTGAGGTATCACCCATAAGGAGTTCAAGTGGCATGTAGTTGTCAACCAACCCAAAACCGTAACCGAGTTCCTTAAGCTCACGGGTAGGTTTATTGGGACTAAGGAGGAGATCAACTAGAAGAGCGAACAGGCCCCCCAAAAAAGAAAGAGGGAACCAGAACCCCTGTATCAGGGCGACAGCAGGAAGAAGAAAGACATAGCTCGGGGGGCGAGGCCAGTCCAGCCCCCTCGAGCCCAACAGCAGAAAGGGACTACACGCCCCTCAATACAAAATGGGTTGAGATCCTCATGGCGATCAAGGACACTCCGTATGTGAAGTGGCCACCCCGACTGAAGGCTGACCCTAGCACAAGGAATAAAAATTTGTATTGTATTTTTCATAAAGATCACGATCATAGTACCGAGAGTTGTAAAAACCTCCACAATGAGATAGAAGAGCTCATCCGTCGCAGATATTTATGAAATTTTGTACAAAATAATAATAAAGCAGGTCAACAGGGGGAGCAAGGCAGAGACGCCCCCGAATCCAGCCAACAAGCGGAGCAACCGCAGAAGTAGCCCCCTGAAGAGAGACCAATTCGGGGGATCATCCCCTTCATAGTCGGAGGATCGATTGTGGCGGGTTGCACTTCAGTAGCAGCTCGCGCGTCAGCTCGTGAATCCGGTAGGGAAGAGTAGAACCCTTCAAAACGGCCAATGACAGAAGACCCCATCATCTTCACAGAGGACGATGCACACGGGGTCCACTACCCCCATGACGACGCGCTCGTCATAAAGCTAAGGGTCAACGACTTTGAAGTCAAGCGAGTCCTCGTTGATTCAGGCGTTTGACGGATATCCTCTTCAAAGCGGCCTTTGACAAATTCCAGCTTTAGGAGAGCGACCTAAAGCCCACAAACACTCCCCTGGTTGGCTTCAGCGGAGAGAAAGTTCGGCCCCTAGGAAGAGTAACAGTACCTATGGAAGTCGGCACCTGACCTAGCATTGTAAGGCTCAACCATGACTTCTTGGTGGTCGCAACCCCCTCCCCATACAACGCCATAGTAGGTCGGCCGATTACCCATGCCTTACGGGCTGTGATGTCCACCTACTACTTGACCATGAAGTTCCCCACAGACTTCGGTATCGGGGTAGCACAGGGTGACCAGCTTGAGTCCTGCAAGTGCTTATGTTGCCGCCATCAAGGGAAAAGCCAAGGTGGCCGATGACCTCGTGCTAGAGCGACCTGCGGAGCAGAGCAAGGAGCAAGCTACGCTTATGGAGGAAACTGTCTCCATTCCAACCTTGACAGAGGACCCTACCCGTACGCTTCAGATCGACGCTTCCGTCGAGGAGCCCCTGCGGTTTGAACTGGTACGCTTTTTATTTAAGAATTTAGATGTTTTTGCTTGGTCCGTGACAGAAATGCCCGGCATAGACCCCGACATTATAACTCATAAGCTTAATACTGATCCTGTAGTTAGGCCTGTTAAGCCAAAGAAATGCAACCTATCCCCAGAGCAGTGGAGTGCAGTCGACGAGGAGGTTGAGAAGCTCCTTGTAGCCGATTTTATCAGGGAAGTCCAATACCTGAGCTGGGTGGCCAACCCCGTTCTGGTGAAAAAGGCTAACGGTAAATGGCGCATGTGCGTCGACAACACCGACCTGAACCGAGCTTGCCTAAAGGACTGCTTCCCACTCCCCAAGATTGACCGCCTAGTGGACACGACCTCGGGGCATGAGTTGTTGAGCTTTCTAGACGCCTACTCGGGCTTCAATTAGATCGGGATGGACCCAATAGACGAGGAGAAAACTACCTTCATAACTGAGCTCAGCCTGTACTATTACAAGGTCATGTCCTTCGGGTTAAAAAATGCCAAGGCGACCTTCCAAAGACTTGTTAATAAACTATTCAGGCCATTAATTGGCCAAAAGTGGAATGATATGTATACGACATGGTCGTCAAAACCCAACTTTCTTGTGATTTAATAAAAGATTTGAACTTAGTTGTTGAACTTCTGCGTAAATTCAGTATGAAGTTGAACCCAAATAAGTGTGTCTTTGGAGTCGCTTCAGGTAAATTCTTAGGGCATATTGTGAATTGGCGCGGCATCGAGGCCAACCCGGACAAGATAAAGGCCATCATAGATATGAGACCACCTCGGAAAGTGAAGGAGGTTCAGAGGTTGAACGATAGGATAGCCACTCTGAGCCGCTTCATGTCCAAATCGGCAGACTGCTGCCTGCCTTTCTTTAAGGCAATGAAAAGCAAAGGGTTCGAATGGACCCAAGATTGTCAACTCGCGTTTGACGAGCTCAAGAGGTACCTCGCTAGTATTCCGGTTTTAACCCGACCCGTAGAGGGCGACGTTTTAGAACTGTATCTCTCGGCTAGCGACGAAGTGGTCAGCTTGGTACTAATAAAGAAAGTAGATCGGGTCCAACGGTCTATCTACTACGTTAGTAAAGTGTTGTAGGGAGCAGAGACAAGATATCTAGAGATAAATTGGCCTACGCACTAGTTATTGTAGCCCAAAAGCTCCGCCCGTACTTCCAAGCTCATACTGTTGTTGTCCTCACCAACAATCCTCTTAGGCGAATCTTAATCAAGCCCGAGGTCTCCGGTCGACTGATGAAATGGTCCATTGAGCTCAACAAGTACGATCTCCAATATAAGCCGCAAAATCTATCAAAGCCCAAGCCTTAGCAGATTTTGTTGCAGAATGCACTTTCAGCTCCGAAGTCCCTAGGTCGATTGAGCACGAGGCCCCCAGCTCGGACGAGCCCAAAGCTCCCAGTCCGGTTGAGTTTGAGCATCGTGAGGTTGCAGCTAGTGCGGCTTCTCTCCTAGTTAGGCCGAGCGCAAACTGGGATGAGGTGCCATGGATCCTTTACGTAGATGGCTCCTCGAACCAGTAGGGCAGAGGAGCCAGAATAGTCCTGCATGGCCCAAGTGGCACAAAGTTGGAGTATGCACTGCGCTTCGAGTTCACGACATCCAACAATGAAGCAGAGTATGAAGCGTTGATAGCCGGGCTAGCTCTAGCCAAAGAAATGAAGGCCAAGCACATTATCATCTGCAGCGACTCCCAGCTCGTGGTCAATCAGGTCACAGGAGAATATGAAGCTCGCGAACTGACTATGATTGCTTACTTAGCCAAAGTACAGAGGCCCTGCTCAACTTCCAGTCATACTTCATCAGGAAAATCCCAAGGTTAGAGAACGTTGAGGCCGACACCCTATCCTAGTTGGCCAGCACCAATGATAACACCATGAGGACCATGTACATAGAGAACGGGGTAGAGGAGGTCGCTCTCGTCGTTCAAGCAGAGCCGAGTTGGATCAACTTGCTCGCGAGCTTCCTGCTACACGGGACCCTCCCTGCGAACCGCAATGCCGCCAGAAGGGTAGAGCGTCAGGCAGCCAAATACGTCATAATAGATGAACGGATGTACCGAAGATCCTACACGCTCCCCTTCCTGTGCTGCCTGCGACCTTCCGAAGCTGAGCTTGTATTCCACGACACTCATGAAAGCCTGTGCGGTGGACACTTGGGGGGCAGGGCCCTCACCCAAAAAGCACTACGACAAGGGTACTACTGGCCAACAGTGAAAGCAGATGCCACCGAACTCGTCAGAAAATGCGACAAGTGCCAGAAGCACGCCAACATCCATCATTAGCCCGTTGCTGACCTCAAATACCTCACTAGCCCGTGGTCTTTTGCACAATGGGGTATCGACATACTTGGGCTGTTCCCACCAGCGACAGGACATAGGAAGTTCCTAGTGGTAGCAGTGGATTATTTCACCATGTGGGTAGAAGTTGAACCTCTTGTAACAATTACAACCCGAAACATCCAGAACTTCTTTTGGAAGAAAATAGTGTGCCACTTTGGTTTACCTCGGGTGCTAATCTCTGACAACGGCAAGCAGTTCGAGGACATAAAATTCCAGAACTGGTGCCAAGACATGGGGATACGACAGAACTTCACTTTGGTCGCACACCCTCAAGCGAACGATCAAGTAGAAGTTACGAACAGAGCTATTCTTCGTGGACTGAAAGCGTGCCTAGATCGAGCTAAAGGACTGTGGGCAGATGAGCTACCTAGCGTTTTATGGGCCTACCAAACCACAGAGAAGACCGCCGCAGGAGAAACTCCCTTCAACCTCACCTATGGCACTGAAGCAATCATCCCAGTTGAAATCGAGATTCCCTCATTACGACTAGAAGCATATGATGTTAAGGTAAATGAAGACGAGCTACGTACCAACCTCGACTTACTCAACAAAGTAAGGGACCTCGCATATATCTGGACTGCAACTTACCAACAAAGAGTAGCCCGGTACTATAACGCCAGGGTCAAGAAGCAAAACCTCTGCGTTGGCGATCTGGTCCTTCGGAAAGTTATGGTACCTGAGCCCGACGTTGGCAAGCTCGGACCGAATTGGGAAGGACCTTACTGAGTGAAATGAGTTCTCGGGGAAGGAGCATACGAGTTCGAGACCCTCGAAAGGGAAACAAGTACCTCGGGCATTTAATATTGTCAACTTAAGGCGATATTACCTATAACTACTGGGTAGACCATGAGTCACTCCCAGAGTCTAGGTGCCAAAATGCCGAGCTAACATGACCTCAGCGCAACAAAACCCAATCGCCTCCACGGCATGGGCAAACTTCAAGGGCAGACTATGTCACCCCCTCAACCTAAGGGCTAAAACACTGAGCTAACAAAAGAACTCAACTCCAGGAAAGACTTAGTTGCTTTAGTGGTGAAGGCAAAGTATGAAATATCAGAGGCGTTGGCAGCTCGGGTCCAAATCCCATGAAGCCTGGCTCATCTCGGCACATTGGTTGAACAAAAGTATTGGCAACAAACGTGTAGTTCAGGCATACATGGTGACCACTCCGCAGTATACTATAGAGATGCCTTAAACCTAACTGCCAAAAGGTCTTATTGTTGCCATATAGCCCTAACAGCTCGAAGTGATGAGATCGCTTTAGCAAAAACAAAAAGAGCACACCTTACTTGGAAGAAAAAGGAAATTTCATTACTGTCTCAAAAAAAAACAACAACCGAGCTAAAAAGCTCAAAAAAGTCTGATAGAAAATAAAAGGGCACAACCGCCCAACAAAAGATCCTTTCAAGACCGGGTTTATGGCACCCGGGAGCCACCAGTAGTCAAAGCAGATGATCAAACACCGCCGAAGCCTTGGGGATCCGCCTCCTCATCCTCATCCTCTGGAGAGTCATGCTTCTCTTCCTCCGCCTGGTCTGCTATCTTGGGAAACATGCCTTTCATAGTGATGCCGTCGAGGTTGATCCCAGAGAATTTCTTCCGGACCAACCACCGGCAAGGCTTGAACCCGGAGCAATACGAACTTGAGCCATACTCTACTTGGAGGTCATGATATTCCTGGGAGTCTTTGAAGTCCCAGATTGCCTTCTCTCGCTCGGCCTCCACCATGTTGTCTAAGTTCCGAGTTTGGTCCAGAAGAGTGGACTCCAAGTCTCGAACCTGTTGGCGAAGGAGCTCCCTCTCCACTGCCATCCTCGACGACTCCTTCTTGTAGCACACGCTCTCTTCAGAAAGTCTGGCAATTTGTGCCTCCTGGGACTCGCTCCCCTTGCGAGTGTGAAGGAGCTCGCCTCGAGTCTGGTCGAGCTTGCCCTGAAGCTTCTGAATGTTGACCTTCTGGTTATGAGTGCTGCAGGAGTGGACATGCTCCTGGAGGGCCATGACGTGTATGGCGGTGTTTACCTGCCAACAAGAGACTGGAGTCAAAGGACAACAAAAGGGAAGGCAAGACGAAGGAGAAGAGAAGGACCACTTACCACCATACAGTGAGAGGCGGCAAGCACGACAAGATCCCCAGGCTCCATCGCCCTCCACTTTGCAACCTCTTCATTGCAGATCGCTCTCCGGCTCCTCCGACGAGCCACAACGAAGTCATTTATGCCAACCCAGTTCCCCACTGGAAGCCGCGGGTAAGGAAACGACTGAGAAGGAACTGGGGGGACCACCCCTTGCTGCGGGAGCTCGCCCTCCTCAAGGCCAGCCCCGCCAGCACCTCCTTCGGATGGGGGTGGCGGAACTTCGGGTGGCAGAGAGGTGAAGCCTAGATCAGCAGACCCAAACTCGGTACCCCTAGAGGGGGGAGTCTGGTCGGGGCGCGACCTTTTCAATTTGCGCCTCTGGTTGCTTGAAAGGAGACGACGTGAGTCAACACCAGACATGATGGCTGCCAGGAAGAAACCATAAGGTATTAGTTCGGTAAGAACAAAGTATATGTATATACACAATGTTGTGACAAGGTACTACGCAACCTAAAGAGGCAACCTACCCGGGCTTAGGCCGGCCTGCACGAACTTCTCCTCGGTCAAGTAGTCCGAACAGAGGAAGCCTACTGATGCCTAGGACAGCATTGTTTTTTGAGTTTCATAGTCCAGCTCGACCCCGACGTCCTGGACGGCGCCCCTCCAAGAAGTAGGGAAGGGCCACCCCTCGGGGTTGCGGATCAAAAAATAATCCCGCTTCTAGGCGGGAATTTTATTTGGTAGCTCGTGTAAGAGCTTGTAGCAACGGCGGGGGGAGAGGTAGTAAAGACGCCTCTCCGGTGGAGCCTCGGGGGTGACATTCTTTATACAGAGAATAACAGAAAAGATGTCAAGGTCCAAAGGAAGATAGTATTCACAGCACAAGTATATAGTCCCAACCATGTTCCGAATGGCGTTGGGATGAAGCTGATCGATAGTGACGTTAAAATGGTTTAGCACCTCTACTATCAAGGGGTGCAGGGGGAGGCGCAGGCCAGCCTCGAGTTACTCCTGGTAGATGACTATCTCGTTGGGGCCGTGCTCCCATAGGAAGTTACCAGTGGGAAGGCAATAGACAAGGTCCCCAGGATGGTGGAAACAGCTGATTAGAGACCTAAGTCTCCCCGCTGTCATAGAGGAAGGGCCGAAAGTATCAGGCTCCCTTCCCCGGGCCCAAGCTCCCCTCGACCCCGAGGGAGCATCATCATCCTGGCCACCGCCCCGGTGGTGAGTATGGTACGGGTACCCAGACATGATTGACAGTGATTGAGACTCACTAGAAAAGACGGGATGAAGTAAACTGGGGAACTCAAGTAGACTTGACAGATGCATGACCTCAGAATCCGAAGACAGCAAGATGGCGTGAGAGAAAGTGAGACCTAGAGGGTTCGCAGGTGTGCTGATTGTACGCCTTCTGAAACCAAAAAGCGATTGGCTACACGTCTCCCATGATTGAGGTAACGACGGCTGCACGACATCCGGAGTTAAGAGCCACCTTAGCACATTTTCAAAATACGAAAGGTTAGAAAATCTCCCAATTCCCGTGAATGCATTTAACGTGAGTAGTCAATCAAGTTTAAATTTCGGTCAAATCAGTCCATCATACTTCATGAACTCCTTGCGCTAAGGCAACACTCTTAACTCGAGGAGTGGGGGCAATTGATGGAGGATGATTTGACCCAACCTATGAAATGATGACACGTGGACTTGACTCAGCACCGGCAACAGCTCAGTGGGCAATTGATGGAGGATGATTTGACCCAACCTATGAAATGATGACATGTGGACTTGACTCAGCACAGACAACAACTCAGAATCATAGCCTGATCACGACTAAGTAACGAGCCCATATAGCAACTCGCTATATCATAGTTCGCTGTAGAAGAAGCTCGCTACAACACAAGCTCCAGGTCCCCCGAGCTACCTAGAAGGGGATACTCCAAAGTATTCCTAAGCTCGCTACAAAGTAGCTCGCAAATGAGCAGTGCGGACGTTTCTCAGGAAGCTTCTACCTGACAAACCGTACCGATCAAATTGCGCCCCGTCTCTTGATTGATGGTGCAACCCCTGTCCTTTCGACAATCTGCACCCATGTCTCTCAGCAGGCGGAGGTGTGCCTGCCCTTTTAAGATGTGTCCCCTACAAAAGCCCTTGAGGCAAAGGAGAAGAGAGAGATTTTTTTTTTTTTTTTCAGATTTTTGAATACTTCCGCACTCTCATATTCTCAACCTGAGTCTTTACTTGCTCACGAGCTAATCTCTCGAGCACAGTGATAAAGCATGACCTACACTCTTAGCTTTCACACTCTTCTTTCTCCTTTCCCAATGTTCTGACTTAATCTTCGGAGTATTCCCATCGGGTAAATCCCTAGGAATCCTTCTTTTCCATCTTCTCACGTGTCGTCTGTTGTCAACAAGGAGCTAGTCAGCAGCTAGTTAGGAGTATCCGGATCGTGCCGCATCACCTAGGTTGACTTTCCTTGCAACTATAATAACAAAATCCTCTGTAACCAAAGTGGGTCAAATGAAAGTGCTTATTTTAATGCATGATCAAGCACAAGGAACGATCTAAGGGAGACTTTATCAAAAACAGAAAATATCAAAAATAGATTTTGACAACAGATGATTGATGCTAGGGTTTCGTGTTTCATGGAACTAAAGAGTCTTGTATGCACTCTAATATGCACCCGATTTTTATGAAAAAGTAGAGGAGAAAATAAAGAAAAATTGGAGATAATTTAGAACTTCTTATGCATTTAGTACTGTTAAAGGGTAGGGTTTTAGTGAAGGGGAAAACATCTCATTGATTGTTTAAAAAATGACATGAAATAAACAAATAAAAATTTCAAAAAAAAGAAAATTTCTTGACCGTTTTGTTTTAATATATATATATATATATATATATATATATATATATATATATATATATATATATATATATATAAGTAGTGTAAAAGGTAATATTTACAAAACTTAAATTTAATTTATAAGTTTTTAACCATATAATGATAATCAGCACATTAAGCTATATCCAATTTAATCAATCAAAATAATATAAGTTTTAAAATATATATTGTATTATTAAAAATCAAGATTTTAAATAACTTTTTATTTTATTTTTTGTAAAAAGAGAACAAAGAAAGTATAGGTTCCATGGGAAACCCTGGAACCGATTCCAAAACCACCAATGCCAATAACCAACACTGGAAACTCACCTTTAGAGGGTAAATTTCGATTCAATAAACCTATAATCGACTTTTAGGGGTCGGTTCCAGATTCTACCATATAACCAAACCAATCTGGCCTATACTCACCCTTAATACACACAAATAGAGAGAGAGAAAGAAAAAAAAATGAAAAACATGTAAAAAGACCCTAATTGATGGATGCCCGTTGGATATCCACCACCCAACCTGATAACTCGGGTTGACCCACCCACTATGACCCGGGGTTAAAAAATAGGACCCAACCTGCTAATAAATGGGTGGGCTGGGTTGAAAATTGCCACCGCTATATTTTTAGAAATATAATATAAATAGAATTTGCTCTCTCTCCTTTCGTCGGTGGGTTTTGCTTTGTTTCTTCTTTCTGCATGCACGAGAGAGTTTCACACCATTGGAACGTCTCCTTTGTTCGGTGTAAACTGTGTAGGGTTTTAAACTCAACATGCGACCGTTCAGTTTTTTTAATTTTTTTGTCAGAACGGGCCGGTCGTTCGATCCGAACAGCCAAATTGTTCGAACCAATAATTGGATCCCTAATCGATTCAGTTTTAAAAGCCATGATTTATACTATATTATAAAGCAATTAAATTCCCATCGAACTACCCAATCCATAAATAGGTATAATGATCACTGGTCACAAATTCTAATCTTTCCTTTTTTCTGAGCTATTTTGATAGCCATTCCGGGGGCAATGTATTAGGATTATTGTGGAGTGTTTGTCCCATCTCTTAATTATGATATTAACCTAAAACAAATTTCTGGGCTTGGGCCTAGGCCCTACTCTACACAGGTCTGGCGTAGCCTGTAATGTATATTATTATTATATTATAAATATATTTTTTGTTATCTTTTATTTATAAATATAATAATATTATTTTTCATAAAAATATTATAATACTACTAAGATTGCAGACTGCCAACAGATTCCAAAAATTTGATACCTGATTTAACATCGAATCCAATTGACATTCAATGGAGATTCATCATTTAAAGACCGCAATTATTCAAAACATAATGATGAGGAAGCATTGTAGTTATGGACTTCGCTAGATGCCTGGGCGGATTGGGTTGGGTTTATTGTCAATTCAGATTTGGCCCTGAAATTTGGGCTTAAGACTCAAAGTTGGTCCGAGTCCGAGGTCAAGTTTGATTTTCTTAATTCAAATCCTGCCCATCCTGTAATTTGATGTATTCGAGTTGAGTTCGGGCTTGGGCCGAGTTCTGGTTGACCAATGAATTCACTCTAAAATTATACATATAAATGTATTTATACAAATATATATACATATATTTATGTATGTATGTAAAAATATATGCAACATTTATATATATATATATATAATTGGGCTAGGTTCGAACTACCTAAGGATTAAATCAAGACTGGCTCAAAAAATAAAAAAGCCTGACTTTTTGAGCTGAACCCAACTCGAAGACCGAAAGTCCAAGCCCAAATCGTATAAAATTATGGATTAGAGTGGTTTGGGCTTGGGCTGGACCCACCCAAATTGCACCCCTAGGTAATTGTATGGTCTACTTTTTTTTCTTTCTTTCATTTTTTTTATTGGTTACTATTACTTTAATAACATAGAAAACTTGCTCTATTTGTGTTGCATGTAATCCAAAGACGATGAAGGGGGCCCCTAGGCAGCAACAGCTGCCCAACCCCCTACCCCATTAGGGTAATATATGTACAAGTCCATGGTTCTAACCTACTAATAAAATAAATCTCGCTTGCTAAAATAACTCAACCAATTAGAACAACAAACTCCTAGAATGTTTAGGAAAACCAGCTACTAATGTAACTAGGACAACCCAATCCCAGTGAAATTAGGAAAGCTATTAATGACTCAGAAAAATAGAAAATAAAAATGCTAACTATTGAAAAACCACAGCAACAGCCCTGCATCAAAGGTATCATGGGAAATGAAGATATACATAGTACCATGATAACCATTCAAAATGCATGGATTATTAGAGCCTCCCACAGCCTTCAGAATCTCTGCTCGGGATGCTAATAAACCATAGTTCAAGTAACTGCAATACAAAATGCAACATGTAAGAGGCTCATATTTAATAGGTCATTGTTATGCGCAAGGTTTAAAATATTTATATGCCCGATATGCCGGTAAGGGTGTATTGGATGAATCAATACCTTTTTTTTTTACTTTTTTTAATTTTTTTTCTGAAACCGGTTCAGGGGGGCCGGTTTAGGATTCCTTTACCTCCTGAACTGATCAGACCCTCGATACATCCATTATAGGGACATACCAGAGGGGTCTCAAAACGATACATATCAACTGATACGTGTCGATACTTTGAACCTTATTTATACATATACACATAAATACATACTGTATATGTTTATACGTAGGTATTTGTGTATGTATTTTGTATTCATGCAGAAAACTAAAAAGAAAGAGAAAAAACATTCTTAACAAGTTGCTGAGTCTTCGTGAAGACATCAATCAAAGAACAATAGTATATCGTTGAGGAATGACAGAGCAGTGAGTCCTTTTAATCAGAGGAGGTTTCAAGTCTTCAAGGATGCAAGCGCAACAGAAACTTCAGGGCCATCTTACATTTTATTCTCACGTACGCCTACTTGATTATGCTTCCTACTTTATATACCCACTATTCAACTTTGTTTTTCATACACCCTTCTATGGTTATTTCATGGATACATGGCAAATGTTGTCCAGATACAATAAATGTAGGAGGGTAGAAATGGAAATTGAGATAAAATTTGAAAGTAGAGTTGCAATAACAGCACCCTGGCAGAGAAAAAGCTTCATGTAATAATGAATATAAAATGGGTTCTTTTGTAAATGCTTAATTACTTTGGGGATAAATGACCCCACCTACCTAGTTTTTGCAAGTAGATAGGAAGTGGTGACTCCATCTTGATCCGTCCAAAATGGGCACTTTTGGACCACCAGATTTAATTTGGTAGGTCCCTCCTTGTATCAATTTACCTCCCTTCAAGGAAATTCTAAGGTGATTGTCCCTCAACTTAGGCTATGTTTGGTTTGAGGGAAAAAGGTAGGGAAAGGTAAGAAAAAAGTGTCCAAAATGAGCACTTTTGGACCACCTGATTCTATTGTAGATGGATGAAAGAATAAAGGTGCTTTCCAAAGTAGGACCTCAGAAGGGGCATATGACATCAAGATTTTGAGCCATTTGATCTGTTAATGGGCTTGCAGAATACCATTAATTTTGAACAAAAAAAGTATAAGAAATTAAGAATAGCGACTCTAGTGGGGCGGTCGGTCTGAGAGAGAATCATGGGTTTTAGGATTTTTAGGCCGAGAGCCCAAGACCACTAACTCTTCATCTCTTCATTGGACCAGATACCCCTCCTTCTCATGTCCCTATCTCTATCTTCTCTTTACCCCCACTCCTCCATTGGGGTAAGTGTGCTCCAATGTTTTGATGATTGATTCCATGAGAATGATACCTCACATGAAGGTTCGTTTTTTTTTGTTGGATATTGAAAGTCCCTTGATGCCAATCCAAAGGTAAATGATCGCCCCCTCTATTATGGGTCCCTCCTTGATATCACCCCTCCATTCATTTATTAATTAATTTATTTAATAATTGAGAAGGAACTTTCATTTCCTAAAAAAATAATCGAAATTTTTGTTTTTTCTTTTGATGGATTATTGGAAATTGTTGAGTGTGGCAATAGGTATGCAATGCTTCCAGTTTTAGTTTTAGACTTTTGTCCCTTATTCTTATTTAATGCATAACAATTTGTCTTTCATTTTCAAGTAAAGATGATGGCGTAGATATCTTCATACAAGTGAAAAACATTATACACGGTTTGATGATCATGGACATTGCAGGTAACCATTTCATTTGGAAAGGTGTACTAAATGCCATTCCACCAAGCATGGAATTCCTGGGACAGCTCCCCTGGAGCTGATATTTTCTGTTGCACCAGTCAGTATCCCATGGCTGTAATGTCAATTTCATCCGAGAAATGTTAAGAGAGAGAGAGAGAGTGCAACAAGCTACCAAAGCCTTTTAATTTTTCCTTTCTTGGGGGGTAGGAGGTGTTTGGATCTATGAGTTAGTGTTGCTTAAAGCTTTGACCCTGGTGACATGAGTATCTATATACCAGGTGGATGGCTTGCATTAGTGAAAAGAGGAATGGACCCCTCATGCCTTAATTTTCCATCAATATTAACCACTAAGAGAGCTTTTCTTGACTTCAAACTTAATTTGAATGGGAAGATGGGATAAAAGGAGGGAGGCTATGTTCTTATGAAACCACAAAGTGGGTTGAGAGATCCTTATAACTGGGGCCATTAGTTGATCCAGGAATACTTGCCTGAAAAATAAGGATATGTTTGAATCATGGTTTCTCAATGGCCTACAATTATTGGAGAGATAGTGAAAGGGCATTAGGTCCTTTTAGTGGGAAAATTTTTCCTTGATTAAGGAACCAACTATAACAAGACACTTGTCGTTTGTTGGCCATGCTATTGTATGAGAGAGAGAAATGTAAAAGTTGTGGGGTTTGGAGTAATGAGGTCATTTGGTGCTTTGAGTGGAAAGTAATTATCATTAGATAACATTATACTTAAATGATTTTATCAAAAAAATACTTAAAATGAGGGAATGGAAGAGATTCAAAAGATAAAAATGCAAGGAGGGGGTTCCACAAGGAAACTCCACATTGAGACAGTATTTTGCTTCTTGGACTTCCAAGATAGAGGAGAACTGCCCAACATTGTGACATGCCTGGTGGTTGAACATCAAGTAGTTGGGCAACTAGCCCAATCTGAGTCACAATAAGCTTTGAGTGTTAAATCACTTGATGCAGATAGGTATATGCCATGGAAAATTATGCCTTTCAAATATCTGAGAATGTGAAGTGCAGCATCCCAATGTTCTTATCGAGGTGCACTAATGAATTGTGTGAGCATATTGACAGTAAATGTTATGCCTTGTAGCTTGCAAATAGACTAGACATCCAACTAGTCTTCTGTATTGGGATGCATCTTGGAGTAACGCCCCAATTGCTATGGCAAGGTGTTGTTGTAGCATTGGAAATGGACTAGGCTTGCATCTTGTCATGCCAACATCCTGAAGAATATCCAAGGTGTATTTCCTCTAACAAAGGTGTATGCTAGTCTCAGATCATGAGACCTCAACCCCCAGAAAATAAGTGAGTGGCCCTAAATCCTTTATGTGGAAGCATGATCCCAAGTATTCTTTGAGAGCATGAATTTGGAAAGGGTCACTACTTGTAATGACAAGATCATCTACATATACTAAGACAGCAAGAAAGTTGTTTGGACTAGACAAGGTAAATAAAGTGCAATTTGCATTTGAGGCCTAAAAACTATGTAAATGGAGTGTAGCGGCAAGTTTCTCAAACCATTGTCTTGATGCTTTCTTAAGGCCATAAAGGGAGTGTTGTAGTTTGCAAACTCGAGTATCACCATCCTTAAGTAATCCCGGAGGGGGAAGCATATAAATTTCTTCATGTAAGTTTCCATGTAAGAAAGCCTTATTTACATCCATTTGATGGAGTTCCCACTTTCGGGCCACAACAATGGATGAGAGACATCGTAGGATAGTAAGCTTGGCTAGAGGAGCATATGTTTCATTGTAGTCAATGCCTTCTATTTAAGTGTAACCCTTTGCTACAAGCCTAGCCTTGTACTGTTCTATAGTTCCATTAGGTTTGAGCTTGACTTTATACACCCATTTTCATCCTATAGGTTGTTTGCCTCTTGGTAATTGATTTAGGTTCTAAGTATGGTTGCGGTTGAGAGTTTCAAGCTCATCATTCATTGCTTGACACCACTTCGGATTTGTAATAGCTTCATTGTATGAACAAGGTTCAGTGGTGTGTAGTAGGGAGGTAGTAAAGGCGGATGGGTGTTGTTCAACAAGGCATGCCAATGGATGAGCTATAAAAAAATTGGTGGCTGGTAAAGTGAGGCAAACGAAATGTAGAAAGTGTTTGGGAACTTGGGTGGTCCTAGTAGGTTTGGGATTTGACTGGACAAGTTCAGGTGGTCTTGAAACATGCTAAGGTGGTTTAGGTGGATTTGGGATGGGCTGAGTGATGTTCTTAGTGCTTGATTCATTTGAGGGATTTGAGGATGAATAAGGAGATTGAGTGTTATCCACAAGGATTGGATTAGGATATGGGGGAACGTCCATGTTAGGTCTATTCAATTCAGTTGAATTTCCATCTTCAAGAAAGGGGAACTGGTCTTCATAAAATTGAACATCCCGGGACCCAAATATTTGTTTAGTGTCCAAATCATAAACTCGAAACCCTTTCTGAGTATGTGGGTATCCAAGAAATATGCACTTGGTTTCTCTTAGAGAAAGTTTATCATGTATGTGACCATGAATTTGAGCATAACAGAGGCATCCAAATACATGTAGATGATTACCAAATAGCATTTCATAAGGTGATTTACCAGTAAGAAGCAGTGTGGGCAAATAATTGATTAGGTAGGTCGTTGTCATTACACATTCTCTCCAAAATTGGATTGGTAATCCTGCATGAAATCGGAGTGCATGTGCCATCTCCAACACATGTCTATGTTTGCGTTCCACCACTCCATTTTGTTGGGGTGTGTCGACGCAAGTCCTCTGGTGTTTAATGCCGTGGGCTGCATAGAACGACTACATTGGTCTAGAACAGAATTCAAGTCCATTATCTAAACGAATGCACTGGATCGATGTGTAAAATTGTGTGCTAACATAAGTACAAAATTGTTGCAAATAAGAAGAGGCCCCAGACTTCCGTTTGAGTACAAGAACCCAAGTGGCTTGTGTACAAAATTGTTGCAACCGTGCCAGCTTGGCCTTATTACAAACATCACAACAACTTGATTTTGGTGAAGACGATATTCCTAAGTTAGATATGAGAAAAAGGTGATCATATGAGGCATGACCAAGTCGAGAATGCCACAATTTTGCATCTAATGGAGTTGATGTCGTGTGGAGGGCTGATGGAGAGTTATGATCTGAAAACACATATAGCCCATTGTGCAGCCTATCCACACTAATCGGCTTCTTGTGGGCTAAGTCCTGTATAACACAAAATGTTGGAAAGAAAATGACTGCACAATTCATTGTAATTATTAGTTTACTAACTGATATCATATTACAGCGAAAGTCTGGAACACAATACATTTGATAATTCAAGACCTATCGATAAGGTCACTGATCCTTGAGATTTCACTAGCACTGTTGTGCCATTAGGATGCCGCATAGGTTTGGTATCACAGGCGGTGTTTGTTGTCATGGACTCATGATAAGTCATGTGGTCCAATGCACCACTGTCAAGAATCCAAGTGATTGTATTATCAAATATAGTTTGAAGATCAGAGGCCCTATCAGAAAAATTGTCCAAACCATGACATTTATATGCATTCAGAAGGTCTATCAGTTGTTGATATTGTTCTGGCGTAAGACATGCAAGAGAGGATAGGGCAGTCTCAGCGAACACATTTTGTGCTGAGGAAGATGTTTGAGAATCTTGTTTCTTGTTACTGGGTGATTCCCAATCAGGGGGATATCCTACTAATTCATAACATCGATATTTGGTGTGGCCATTGCGTTTACAGTGGTCACACTTCAATTTTGGCTGACTTGAGTTGCATGGAGCTTATGGATTTGATGTAACACCACCAATATAGAAGGTTTCCACTTCGACCTAGGAAGATCGCTAATTAACAAAGATTTGGTGTCGCCCTTCTTGCATTACCAAAGCATATGCCCAATTGACTCTAGACAATGGATCCATGCTTAGGACGTTTAAACGAATTGTATTGTAACAATCATTCAAACCAAGAAGGAATTGATATACCTTTTCAAGTTCCTTTTGGATGAAAATTTCTTTCACAACTCTGCATGTGCAATTGCTACAGGTACAATTTGGGATGGGAACATATACAAATAATTCATGCCACAATGATTTCAATCTAGTGAAATAGGCTAATACAAACAGATTTTCTTGTCTGATCAGGGCCAGTTCGCACCAGAGATGAAAGATCTGCGGTTGCGAGAATCTGTCTTCAAGATCTCGCCAAATATCAACTGTAGACTCCACATACACTATGCTCTTGTGTAAGTCTCAAGCAAGTGAATTAAACAACGAGACAGTGACCATTGAGTTGCATTTTATCCATGCAAATAGCTCTGGTGAAGTTTTATTCGGTTTCTTGATGGATTTATTGACAAAACCGAGCTTATTCTCTGTTAGAAAGCATTCATTGTCCTCTTCCAACTTGAATAGTTGTCTCCATTGAGAAGAAACGAGGTCAATACGGCTCCTAGATGGTCATATGAATGGATGAAGTATGACAATTTTGGATCATAAAGGATGTCAAGGCTACCAGTTGCCATGGATTCCGGTGAGAGATTGTCGACAAATACAAGACTTCAACTTTCTTGGAGGTTGATCTAAAGTAAAATAGGTGCGATGAATTCTGGACACCAACGTAGAGTGCGATGAGTTCTTGACACTAAAACAGGTACGAGTAGTTCTTTGGCACCAACGTGCGGTGAAGAATTCTCAAAGGCGCGATAAAGACAATTGCGATGAGTATTCGCTCTGATACCATGTAAAATGGTACAGAGAAATATTGAGAATGGAAAAATTGTATCTAGGTTGACATTCATGTTAAATATTTATAAGTGTACATCTTCGACTAACAACTGTCTTAACAACTATCTGATTGAATGACAGTTGTCTAACAGAATCTGTTAGACAGCTAAGAGATGTTTATTCAGTTTTGGGTGTGCTTGGTGGGAGCCGAGAGGTGTGTTTCCATGGAAACAACTTCAGATTCATGGGGTTTTGCTGATCACAGAAGAAGATAATGCTGCCAATCTATACAAATACAAACAAGTGTAGCAGAAAAAAAAGGCACAAAAATTTCTCTAACATGATAACTAGTTGTTGTAGGATCTCCCCAATCATTTCCATGGTTGTTGGTTTTCTTGTTATTACGTCTTTTGTTGGTCCCATCGTCTTGGTATCGTTTTCATCTGAAGCAAAAGGGCGGCTTCCAGCAAATCAGACTTTCCGACAAGGGGATGGTTGCAGAAGTTGAAGACGATGATGGGCAATCAATAAGCCTGTTGTCTAGACAATATAAATTTTCTTTCATTTCCTTTTTCCCCCTTATGGGACTTTCTTTCTTGCTTGTTTTGTCTAAAAAGGTTTGCTTATTTTTTGTTTGTTCTATGGAGAAGACAATGAACTTTAATGAAGAAAAAAGAAAAAGGTAAAGTAAATTATAAAAGTGTAGTTTGGGCATTTAGAAATTTTAAACAACCACATAAATTTTTTTTTTTGGAGTTAACCGACATCAGGCTAACAGAGGGGGTCTTTGTCGCAAATTAAAGTACAAGGGGTCTTTGCCACTAACCCCATAGGCCATAGTGCATTGGGGTCTCTGTAATTTATCCAATATTAAATCCAGCCAAAAATCTACAAGGATTTTTTATAACAACCAAGATGACTTCAATATTATATTTAGAAAACTAATCAAATTATAAACCATTCAAATAAATAAGAAAAAAATTAGCTTGGGGATTAAAAATTTTAAATAGCTAAATAAGAACCTTTTCCAAGTAAACCGATGGAACTCTAATAGAGGGGGTATTTATCACTAAAGCTCACTATGGAAGGAGTACAAATACAAATGTGTAGAATGAAAAGCCTTATATTTTGTATTATTTGGTATGTATCTATATTCTACATATTTGTATATATACTTTTTCCAAACTGAGACTAAGTGAAAGTTCATGAGGATATTTATCCCAAATGAAAGTATGGGATAATTGCCACTAACCCCATTGTAAAGGGGAGTCTTTGTGGTAAATTGAAAGTACATGGGTAATTAATTATAAATAACAGTCTAATGCCACAATATGAGATCGGATCTTCTCCCAACACAATATGCCTTACACCGACCTCACAGCATGTTTCAGCCCTACATTGAAAACATCAGTGTGAATAAAAATTTACGATATCAGCATGGCTGTAATGTACTATAAGGTCAGTGCAAGATGCAGTATATAACTAGTTTGACCAATCAAAACTCACCAATAACACCTGATTCCTACACATTCATGATTTTAGTTTATTGGCAAGTTGTTTTTGGGATATCATATCTTTTCCATATAATAGTCGAACCCTTCCTATAAATATTTTTCAGAAAGGACTTAAACCTCCCCCATTGATGATTTCATTAGACAAATATTATACTCTTTTAACCATCTGTTATGAATCGTTTACATGTGTGGCATCAAAAATCCCAATTATACCCTTGGTCAAATGATTCGGTTGATCCCTTTTCTCTCTTCATAATTTTTTCTACCCCCCCCCCCCCCTCTTTCTCCCTGTATCATCTGTATTGTAGTCCTCAGGAAATAGAACCCAGGCTCCTCTGTATCATCTGTATTGTTAGTACAACACATCCTCCATATTCCAATGAGTTTCCTGATAAAAAGTTGAAAACAAAAGGAACTTATCAGTGGATCAAGCACCGAATGCTCAAACGGTTCTCATTAATTAGAAACCGAGTCTCATGGTCTCTCCATATTCACAAACCAACAATAAAAATAAGCACAAAATGAACTTCACACTTTATGTTTCACCTTGTTTAGAAAAAGCCCTTCGCATCTCCCTTTTGCTAATGTCAGGATTCAATATTCAAGATCTACAAGAAAGGCTTTGAGCACAAATCAAAGGTGAATGGTGAGACGGAATTATTTTTATTAGTTACATGAACATTTTTGAATCGGCTTTTCACATGTTTTGAAAATTTAAAGAATGCTTAAGGGTAAAGAAGTCTTTTTATTGGTCCCGCGAAATATGACGGTGTGTTTTTCTGCCATGGGAGGTTTAAGTCCTTAAAAGAAAATGAGGGGAGGTTTTAGTATTTAGAAGAAACCTCAGGGGAGGTTTAAATCTTTTACCCAAAAAAATCAAGAGCATGAGCTACGCTGTCTCTGTAGTCTGTATGGTTTGGTATCACTGTTGATACCAAAATTATCGGCCGGCCGTCGTGGTGGGGTTTGCTATGGTTTCTTCGTGTCCGACGTAAACAATGACAAGAAGGGAAAGCATCATACTACATCTTTGCTCCGGTGAGTCCAGTATTAACGGTTTTCTTCTTCCAGTTCGAATTCTTTCTACTGTTACTAGTAGCTATCTTTATCTACAATCTTTTTCTATCAGCAATATTTCAAGTAGCTTAGCTCCTGGTATATCGAGTCATACTCAGTTCGAGAATCTAGTGAAAATTAAGTGTAAATCGGGATCCATTAGCCTTGATGATGCAATGGGTTTCTTCAATCGCATGATTCAAATGCGACCCACGCCTTCGGTTTTTGCTTTTAATCATATATTAGCGGCCATCGCCAAGATGAAACAGTACCCCTCTGTGCTCTCTCTGTATAAGAAGTTGGGCTACTGTCAAATCCAACCTGATGCATGTACGCTCAATATCTTAGTTAATTGTTTCTGTCACTTGAATCGGGTGGACTTCGGCTTCTCCGTCTTCGGGAACATCTTGAAACGTGGGTATGGGCCAGGTTTTGTAATAATAAATACTCTGATCAAGGGGCTAGTGATGGAGGATAAAGTAGTGGAGGCCATGGAGATGATAAAGAAACTAGAGGACAATGGATACGCATGTGATGAAGTTACCTATGGGATAATAGTTAATGGACTCTGCAAAACAGGACGAACTAGCGTGGCTCTTAAGTTGCTTAGGAAGATGGAAGGAAAGGAGAATTTCAAGGTTGATGCTATAACATATAACACGATCATTGATGGTCTCTGCAAGGACAGACTAGCGGATGAAGGTCTTCAGCTTTTCTCAGAAATGATTGCTAAAGGAATTCTGCCAAATGTCATAACTTACAACTGTCTAATTCATGGCCTGTGCAATTTAGACCAGTGGGAAGAAGCTGGGAAAATTTTCAAAGGCATGATGGATCGTGGGATCTCACCAAATACAAGAACCTTTAACATCTTAATAAAGGCTCATTGCAAGAAAGGGGACATCAAAGAAGCAGGAGCACTAATGAAGGTCATGATTCAAAGAGGTCAGAAACCTAATGTCATCACTTACACTTGTTTAGTTCATGGCTTGTGCAATTCTGGCCAGTTGGAAGAAGCTACAATGTTGTTTAGTGAAATGGTTGAGCAGGGAATCTCGCCAGATGTTATTATATTTACCACGATGGTGGATGCTCTGTGCAAAGAGGGGATGATTAACAAAGCATATCAACTGTTAGACGTTATGATTCAAAGAGGTATTAGACCTGATAATGTTACTTATAATTCTTTGATTCATGGATTGTGCAGTGCAGGTCAATGGAAAGAAGCTACAAGAATATTAAATGAAATGGTTGGGCAGGGAGTCTCGCCTAATGTTGTTACCTTTAACGTGCTGATAGATGGTCTTTGCAAAGAAGGGATGACTAGAAAAGCATGTGAGCTGTTAGACATAATGATCCAAAGAAGTGTTAAGCCTAATAGATTCACTTACAATTCTCTAATTCATGGTTTATGCAATTCAGGTCAACGGAAAGAAGCTGTGAGGTTACTAAATGAAATGGTTCTACAAGGAACCTTGCCAGATGTAGTTACTTTTAACACACTAGTTGATGATCTTTCCAAGGAAGGGATGGCTAGAGAAGCACATGAGCTATTAGAACTAATGATTCAAAGAGGTGAAAAACCCAATACAACCACATACAATGCATTGATGGATGGATACTGCTTGCAAGGACAAATGGAGGAGGCAAGGGAAGTCTTTGTTTCAATGTGTAATAGGGGTTGCCAGCCTGATGTAGTTACTTACAATATTTTAATCAATGGGCATTGCAAGAATCGAAAGATAGATGAAGGCATGAAGCTTTTCAGAGAAATGACCCTCAGGGGAGTGATGCCAAACACTACTACATATAACTCTCTTATAGCTGGGTTATGCCATGCAGGAAGAATTGTGTCTGCACAAGAACTCTTCAGTGAGATGCAGGTTTGTGGGCAGAACCCGTGTTTATATACATATTCAATATTAATGGATGGATTGTGCAATAACAACTGTCTTGTTGAAGCAATAAAGTTATTTCATGAGATGGAAACTAAGGGGTTGATTCCTGACATTGTTATTTACACCATTCTTATTGATGGATTATGCAAAGCTGGTAAGCTTGAAGATGCAAGAGAACTTTTTGGTACTATCACTTCCAAAGGGTTAGAACCTAATGTTATGACGTATAATACAATGATTAATGGCTTTTGTAGAGAAGGTCTTTTCAAGGAAGCGGAGGATTTATTATTGAAAATGGAAAGAAGTGGTTATGCACCAGATGATGTCACTTTGAACACTATGGTTCGAGGCTTTATCCGAGTGAATGAAACGAGTAAGACATTATAGCTTCTTGATTCCATGGTTGAGAGAAGTTAAAAACCCAATGTACATACCACAACTATGACAGTTGGTTGCAAGGTAACAACTGGCTGGTGCTGGTTGTAGTGGAGACTTGGGATTGAATCCCTCCCTGACCAGGGTTGGGGAATGGGCTACCCCTCCCCCGACAATGTATAATTTGAGATATTCTGTAAATATTTTCCTAATGACAAAACCATGGGATGTGTCCGAGCTATGTTGGTAAGCACCAATTCTGATCCGTTATTTTTAATTTCTTTTCACTTTTATATCCTTCATAATTTGCTTAATTCGTAGTTGTCACTGCTGGCATGTGCTCAAAGCTCATCTCTATATCCATACTCTATATGAATCCATATTGATGGATGACTTGTGCGACAAGTTTGTCAGAGACATTAAAAATTTTAAATGTTTCATGAGATGGACTCATTCATGAATGTGCAAAGGAACTTCTGAGTACCATCTCTACCAAAGGGTTAGAACCTAGTGTTTAGACATGTAGTGCAACAATAAATGTCCCACACAAAGAAGGTTTGTGAAGGAAACCTAAAATTCAATGCTAAAAATTATAGAGAAGGATTATGCAGAAAACAGTATTTTCAATATTTTTTGGACAGAAAAATTTCTTTGAAAAAAGGCTGCAAATGTGTATTGAAATTCGTGTTTAGTCTCAAAATGGATGCAAAGCTTGCTTCCAAGATATGGATACAAACTTTGCACCGTCACATGATTGATGTAAATACGCCAATGACTTAAAAACATTTTCTATTGGATTTCTTTTTATTCTTATTGTTATTTCACTTGTCCAAACAAATGCTGGGAAACTGCAACCACATTTGCTCCCTGTAACAAACAAACAAGATGAGTACAAACATTAATGCATGGATGAACCAGATTTGAACTCTAGGTTTTCACACCCATTTGCATTTAATGTAATACATCAGTGTTTTGCACCACAAACAAACAAAGTCTAAGGAGTGAAAAAGGCAATAATGCTCCTTCACATTATGCTTGAGAGAGTTTCTCACCTGATGCATATACCACAATTATCATTAGTTAATCTACTGACTGTTGATGACCAGACTCTAGAGATAGTGGAAACTTGAAATAGCCAATTTGTGTTTTCCTAATGGCAATGGAGATAGTGATGTGGCTGATATTTAGTTGGTGATCACAAATTCTAATCTTGCTGTCATTTCAGTTGTCCAAACAAAGGATTGGGAAAATGTACCCACATTTGCTCCCTACAACAAATAAACGAGTGCAAACGCCAAATCATGGCTGAACCAGATTTTCACTCATGGTTTTCACACCCATTTGCATTTACTACGGTATATCAGTGTTTTGCATCACAACAAACATAGACAAAGGAGTGGAAAAGGCAATAATGCACCTTCATATTATGCTTGCTAGAGTTTCTCACCTGATGCATGTACTACAACTATGATAGTCCAACCGACTGTAGATGCTTGGATGGTGGAAACTGAAAACTTGAAATATTCCGTCTGTGTTTTCCTAATATATAATGATGTGATTGATGCTTAGTTGGTGATCACAAATTCTGATCTTTCCTTTTCTGAGTTGTTTTGATAATCATTCTAATCATTCTCGGGGCAATGTATTAAGGATTCTTATGGATGTGTTAGGTAGCATTAAGGATCATTATGGATGTGTTTGGTGAAAAATATATCTTGTCACATCATATGTGCATCACATTGACTAGAAAAAGAGTACTCATCATTGATATGTCAAATTTGACATTTGAGGCAGAAACAACAATTTGTATTGATCAACCAATTGGTAACAAGCAAAACCTATATCAACAAGAAACTCATTGCCAACATGAGACATCCATAATTGAGTCATTGCCATGTGGATGACTACATTGACTAGATACCTCTCCTTCTAATTTAATCAAGGGCAAATATCTAAAAACCCAATATTACCCTCTTATGTTCGAAAATTCTGGAGCTGCTTGGAGATCTCCCACCTCTCTCCGTTGACCGGTCAATCCAGCATTTTAGGGGTTGCAGGGGTTTCAGGGTCCAATGTAATGGCATGGCCTTCATGAAGAAGGTCTTGAGATGGACAATCAGAAATAGAGGTAGTTTAATATAATAGTTAAACAGTAGGGGTATAGTTAGTCAATTAGCTAAACCATAAGGGTATTTTAAGATATTTGCCCTTTAATAAATATATTGTTGATCAGTGCGGTTTAATGCACATATGTATATATGCGATTATAGATGGCCATTCATCACATTTCTAATTCATTGTCAGAGAGCCACCCACAGGGGCCCAAATAAGAAAATGAACTTCCAGTCGATGGAGAAGTTTCATAATTGGACATTAGGAATTGCAACATCATGTCCAGATCCACAATAACTTATGCAAGTCATTTTACAAAAGTATATTCTGCTAGTGTTGCATGGGCACCCCACCTTTGGGGGGAACATGTGAATCAATGCATATTTATTGGACACAGCTATAATGTAAATCGGATGGATTTATGGAAATGCCTGCCATGCTGACTCTCCAAAATTATGAATCCTCACTTTGAACACCTCTGTATTACGGCAGTCCAGGGCAATTCCGATTTCGAGTTCTGCACCATTTTATGTGAAGATACGAAAATGTTGTTCAAAACCTTGCATTTCAATGAGAAACTCCATACTGTCCCTATCTCATAGAGAACCAAAGAACATGTATGTTAAAATTGTGGATTTCATCATGATAGACATAATAAACATTTTAACTAGTCCTTTGTCACTCAGTTTTTCCATTCTGCTTTTCTTTTTGTCCATTTAGAAAAAAGAAGAAAATGCAACGCATTTCCGGACAGTCACCATCTGAATCATGCTGATAATCGGTTTGCTAACATCTGTACAATGGAAGTATTTGGTGAGAACCCCCTCTCAACCATTTTATGAAGTAGCTGCATTGCTTTCTGGTTCTCTTTCTTTTGAAGAAATACATGGACTATAGTATTGAAGGTGGTCTGATCAGGTGGGCAACCCTTCTCCTCCATGTCAGTAAGCATTTTACTAGCTTCATCCAACAGCCCTTCTTTACAGAGCCCATCAATCATTATATTGTATGTTCTAGCTTTAGCCTCCAATCCCAATTCAAATAAGCTGTAAAATATTTTCCTTGCATCCTCAAATTCACCACATTTGCACAAGCCACTAATAAGGATGTTATAAGTTATTATACCAGGTTTTAATTGAGAGCTTTTAATCTCATCAAATAAAGCAACTGCCTCAGCGGGACAATGGCTCTTGAATAGCCCATTCAACATCGTATTGTATGTAACGAGATCAGGACATATGCCTTGATCTTTCATCTCAGTGAAGAACTTTTGAGCAGACACAAGTTTGCCCACCTTGCAGAACCCACTTATAAGAGTGCAGTAAGTAAAAACATTAGGCATCAATCCTTTTTGACTCATTTCTTTGAAAACCTGCATGGCATTATTCATCCGCCTTTTCTTGCAATAGCCATTGATCAAGATATTGTAAGTTCTGACATTTGGGTTACATCTTCCACTCAAAGATGTAAAGACTTCTTTTGCCTCATCCATTTGACCGACTAAACAGTACCCATCAATCAAAGAATTGTATGTGACTATATCAGGCTCCAAACCTCTTTGGATCATTACATCTAACAGTTCGTGTGCGTCTCTGGTCATCCCTTCTTTGCAGAGACCATCCACCAATGTACTTGATGTAAACACATCTGGTGAGATCTGTCGTTCCATCATTTCACTGAACAATCTTTTGGCTTCTTTCCACTGTCCTGAATTGAATAGCCCACGAATCAAAGAGTTGTAAGTAAAAACATTCGGTTCCCCATATTTGTGATGCATTGCTTTTTCTAACAAGGAAACTGCTTCTACAGTCCTTCCTTCTTTGCAAAGACCATCCACTAGTGTCTCAAAGGCTACGCCATCTGGGGTGATTCCCTGATTCACCATCTCATTCAAAAAGTCTGCAACTAATTTCCACTGGCCAGTATTGCAAAGTGTACGAATCACAGAAGTGTACACGACAACATCTAGTGAGATGCCTTTCTCGATCATTTCGGACAAGAGTTCTCTTGCTTTTTCTACCAGTCCCTCTCTGCAGAAACCGTCGATGATTGTAGCATACATAACTAAGTTAGGTTCATATCCATCCTTCTGTCCCACTCGTCTGAGCAATTCGAGAGCCTCACCAGTGTTTCCGGTCTTGCAAAGTCCATTGAGTATCACCCCGTAGGTGATCTCAGTACATGGATACCCCTCCTTCGCTATTTTATTAAACAATCCCATTGCAGGGCCAATTTCATGCTTGGCAAAAAGGCCCTTGATGAGAGTGTTAAATGTTGCAATATTTGGCTCATGCCCACGTTTCATGATGCTTCCCAGGACAGAGAGACCGTAATCCACGCGATTCAAGTGGCAGAAACAATTGATTAGGATGGTGAGCGTATAAACATTGGGCCGGAGTGGCAACGAATTCATCTCTTTGTACAAAGAAATAACAGTTGAATAATGTTTCAGTCTTGCAAGTTCTCTCAGAACTTGATTGAAAGACCATATTGATGGCAAGGGTTGCATTCGGACCATCCTATCAAATAAACCCAATGCTTCCTCAGGAGTAATGGAGCCAGACGTGCACCTCTTTCTCAGAAAACCTTCCGACAACTTGTTCGAGTTTTGTTTTTCAACAGTTTTAGTAGTAGGAACAACATTGACAGTAGAGGAAAAGTGAGACAGAGTTGCGCGAAGCGCAGATATAGAACAAAGAGGTCGGAGGAAAAGCTTAGCCATTTGGTTCTGATGAACAGCATGAGCAGCGAAGCAGCACTAAGAACGTCTTCTCCTACACAATCAAATACCGGGAGGCCGAAGTGTTGCTTCTTGTGAGGAACTCGTCGCAGGCCGGCTGCCTGGGTGACGTTGGGACTTGTGAGACGAGACCAGTCCGTTGGAAGAAGCTCGAGCTAAATAGGGCTGGGGATGTGATGCCATGAGCGGGAATTATTGCTGGATCCCCGGTAGGAAACGCACCTTCGAGCATCAGATATCGAATGGGCTACATGAAGTCCTTTACTGCTCAGATATTTGTTTCTCTAATTATTTATCTACCCACTGAGAAGTCGACCCCCTCCTTGTACAAAATCTTCGTATGAGGTTCGAGTTTGGCTCGCTAAGGTTGTATAAGATTCGACTTCTCGAATTCGATTTGAAAAAAAAAAGTTTTATAAAAATAAAAAATTATATATAAAAATTATTTTTATTTGATATTTAAAAAATTAAGAATTATAATATTTTTATTATATATATTATTTTCTATAATTTTATTATATATATATTGAAGCTCAAGCTCGATTGAAATAGAGATGAATCGAGCTTTTCACAAACTAACAGCTTGTGAAAAACTGGGCTCATTAACACCCTTAATTATGGCTCACTCAAAATAAGCTCATATACCTCAATAATTGAGCATGGAGGCTTTGAATGGCTTTGACGTCTCTAAAATCACATAAATTTCTTATAAGGTATTAATTAGACCATATTAAACAATATGACACTAACTTCATAAATTTTGTTAGTTTATTACACCTCTTTCTCGAAACAAGCCCCTATACCTTAATAATTGAGCATAGAGTCTTCAAATGTCTTGAAGATCTCTGAAATCATACAGAGGTTTCAAATTTCTTATACGGTATTAATCAGACCGTATTAAACAATATCACGCCAAGTCCATAATCCTTGATAGTTTGTTGTCTTTCTTGCTTACAACAAGCCCCTATACTCCAATATATTATACATGGAGGCTTTGATTGTCTTCGAAGATCTCTGAAATCTCATATAAGTTTCTTGTTCAAGCAACCATTTATGAAATTTTACATGTTCAAAACCTTCCACCCTAAAAGTTTAAAACCCATTCAAAAAATAAGTTTCACCCTATTTAAATCCATTCACCCAAGAAGCTAGAGAGAGAGAGTAATCAGTCTATATCTTCCATATGAAGAATAAAGGATATATGACTTGCCAAAAACCTTCTTTTCTACCACCGTCCTTCAAGTTTTCTTCCACTGCCCACTCTAAATTCTATTTAGTTTTCTACCCATTGAGATGCTCTCTTCATTGTTCTTCATCTCCAAAACACAGAGAGAAAAGACAAAAAATAGAGACGACTTGTCGAAAAATGCTTTTTTTTTCAGTATTTTTGTTTAAAAAAATGAGTAACGAGAGTATTAACCTACCTCCTGTAAAAGAGCAACATGTTACAACGCAGATGGAAGTTCAGCTCGCGTTGTAACAACAAAATGTGTAACCCATCCGGCCATCCGGTCTGCAAGCTTCATGAAGTACCGCCCCGCTAATATGCATATACCCGTTTGGGACTTGGGAGGGAGCCCGGATCTGCTCCTCACAAAAACGCGCCTCACTATGACCTCACAGTCTGTCCTGGCTGAACGTCGGAAACATCTCCTATACATTCATGGGAGATTCAGCTATACACGGTGGGATGTGGCTATGAGATCGGTGTGAAGCGCGCTCTATGAGAAGCATATCCCAATGGTTGAGCTGAAAATCCAGCTAAGCTGGTTCGTTTGGGACTTGACAGGGCTTCAACGCAGCGGCTTCTGGCTTTGCAAGGTGGGCCCAATATGGAAAATATAGAAGCCATATATGGCGAAAAAAACGGAAAGCCATATTTGGTGATGACAGCCATCAAGAACGCTTCTTTGAAGGTTTTATTCTCTTAACAGGATTTTCAAGTTCAGCTGGTACCCCAGAAGTGCAAATTCTGCTGCCCACGCTGCTTCTGCTTTGGGGCTAAAAAGTAGCTTTCAGGCAGCCCCTCTGATGCTATCTGAACTTTTGTGCGCTGGTTCTGATCCTCGTGCTTCTAGTAGCTAGTTGCTTGGTTTTTGTTTCTTCTAGTTTCTTTTCTAGTTGCCACTGTTAGTGGTGTTCCTGTTTTTCTGTAGTCGTTCTCTTTTTCATGATGGAATGAACTTCCTGTTTTCCAAAAAAAAAACACTAAATTTATCTGAAGTAAACGATTCTCTATGAGCATAGTTGCTTATCAAAGCGGCTCATTCAGTGCAGCTAAATCAAAGCTGAAGCCCCCGGCAAAGAATTCGGATTTGCTCCTTATAGAGCGCGCCTCACACCAACTTCACACTGCAGTGCAGTCGTGCAGGAATATCTTCCCATGAATTATAACATCAAATATAAGAGATGTTCTCAAAGCACGGATGGGATGCGCTGAGGTTGGTGTGAGGCATGCTAATGAGCACATGTCACACTATGTCAGTGCTGTCTGTGCTCATGAACTTCAGTTATTCCCAGTTCCAACATGCTCTGCTGTTATGCTCTTTCACCAAACATCACCAGTTCCAATCATGGAGCACATCTCAGTACCTGTCAAAATATATCTTCCCCAGTCCAACCTCCCATATTAACATAAATAATGAATGATGCATATATAGAACACTATTCTGCTACTGTAGAAGTTATCAATACATAAACCTTTGTTAGTCTAGTCAAGCTAACTAGTAACAATAGATCTGAAACCATTGACCATTATCAGACCATGCAAGTACTAAATTGCCTCTCGACAAGGAATTATCAAGATTAATATTTCATCAAGGTTTTAAAAACTGACCTGGAACTGGAACCATTCTGGTCACTGGTTTCCGGGTCAACGGTCGACCATCTGGTTTGAACAGACAGCCCATTCCAATGAAAAGAATAAAAACATCCAAAACCATTGAATGGATCGATGGTTTGACTGCCCGGGTCAGCGGGTCACTGACCAATTCAACAGTTTTTGGCCAGGGATCAGGTTTGGGGTAAAACGAAACCAGCTGCCTGAATGGTTCCCAGGCCGAATGGTCCAACCATCCGGGTTAACAGCAGTTCAAAAACATTACTATTTCATATTGGTAGAGCTTTAGGTAGGCATAGTTGAGTTGAGTTGAGTTGAGAGGTCATGGATTAAGCATTACTATTTGAGATTATCAAAACAGCTGCACCACCCAAACAAACCTCATTACTCCAGTCCCCAGAAGGAGAGGAATCCTCGTCATTCTCGTCTAGCAGCAATGCAGTTCCAGAAAGGCACTTGCATGGCCATGAATTTTTTAATATTCTAGTAGACATTTGGACTTGGATGTCAAACTAATCATGTATCCATTGTGTCTACAGACGGGTCAACACCTGATACTTTAGCATACATTAAAATATAGTTCAGAACTCAGACAAGTCATACAGGAATATCTTCTGTAGCATTGTTTTTTTCTAATGAAGATCACCTTGCTTATGGAGCATACGTGTCAGAAGACTGTAGCATGGAACCTAAACAACCATAGGCAACAAGAAGAATGACCATAAGAGTGAATGGAAAAGCTGCAACAGCAAGTACAACCAAGTAAATTTACAGGTCACAAGATTCTGGAACAGGATATCAAGTAATGTAGCATGCAACTTAATGGATAGGTTGAGAAATGTCATCATATATGCGATTTTCCCACCTAAGATGATACTCTGTATTATGACTTATTCTCTTCGATATAAAGATTGAGAAATGCCATCATATATGAATGCTTTGTATACCTCTATCTCTATGGTGGTTGTTTTCAGAGATTAGAAAAATCCACTTTGTGGGGGAAAAAAAAAAAAACCAAAGGTTAGGTTTGCATCCAGCCACCCCTCTCAAGAACGCAAGTTGACAGCTTAGCATCCAAAAACAATTCTCAACATATGAATGGTTATACCTAGTCTTCAGGCGTTATATTGAGACTCTTGCAAAGGCTGCACCTTTATCAATTTCAAGATATAAAATATGACCCTCAGAGAGATGAGTAGCTACACTCTGTGCAGAATGTTAACTTGGGTTTAGTTCATTTCCTTGTCCTTGGCAAGAACTTCTGGAGCATTTCTACATATCCATGATCTATGCCATCCACTTCAAGCAAGTTCACTATTAGTGATGTAACGTGTGAACTTGGTGAGAAACCCTTCTCAATCATTTCATTCAGAAGCTGCGTTGCTCTATGGGTCTCATTCTTCTCAAGAAAAGCCCCTACTATAATATTAAATGTGGATTCATCTGGCAGATAACCCTTCTCTTTCATTTCCAAGAACAATTCCTCTGCTTCTTTCAGCAATCCTTCTTTACAAAGGCCTTTAATCATTACATTGTATGTTATAGTATTAGGTGCCAATTCTTTGGTAAATATGTTGTGAAAATGTTCCTTGGCATCTTTAAACTTACCAGCTCCAAACATACCATCGATAATGATGTTGTGAGTTCTAACATCAGGTAGTACTGTGCTTCCTTCCATCAGATGGAGCAGCTTCATTGCCTCATCGAGATGATTGCTCTTGCACATACCATCCAACAAAATGTTGTAAGTGGATATCTCTAGATTATGACCATCATCCTGCAACTTGTTAAAGAGCTCTTGTGCATCTGTAATTCTCCCAACTAAGCACAACCCATTGATGAGAGTATTGTAAGTAACAATTGTGGGCTTCAATCCATGGCGATGCATGTCTTCTAGGAGCATCATGGCCTCATCTATCTTCTTAATCTTGCAAAACCCATTGATCAACACACTGTAGGTAACTGTATCAGCCTCATGCCCTCTATTCACCATGGAATCGAAGACTCCTATAGCAACATCCATTTGCCCTTGCAAACAGTATCCATCCATTAGTGAACTGTATGTGATTGTATTAGGCTCCTTATCTCTTTCAATCATTAATTCTAACAGGGAGTGTGCTTCTTTGACCTTCCCTTCTTTGCAAAGAGCATCAACAAGAATGCTAAAGGTCACTACATCTGGTTGAATTCCATGAGCCATCATGTCGTTACAAAATCTCGAAGCTTCTTCCCATCGGCCTAAATTGCATAAACCCTGAATTAGAGAACTGTAGGTGATAACATTTGGTAACATGCCTTTATCAATCATTTCCAAAAGCAGTTCAATCCCCTCATCTATTAATCTGTCTTTGCACAGACTATCAATAATTGTACTATACATGTTTACATTCGGCCTGCATTTCCCCTTTTCTTCCATCTCCATGAGCAACCCAAGAGCCATTCCTGTGTTCCCTGTTTTGCACAACCCATCAATTATTGTACCATACGTGACTTCACAACATGGGTATCCCTTCTCTACTACCTGGTTGAACAATTCCAAAGCTCCATCAATTCTATGCTCCACACATAGCCCCCTTATCAGAGTGTTGAAAGTTACAACACTTGGTTCAAAACCGCGTTTGAGAATGTTCCCCAGAAGGCTGAAGCCGAGATCCACCCGTTTCAAGTGACAGAAACAATTAATTACTGTGTTAAATGTACAAACATCACAACGGATTCCCATTGAACCCATTTCCTTATACAAGGAAACCACAGTGTAATGATGCTTCATTCTAGCTATTACCCCCAATATCTGGTTAAAAGGGAAAATTGATGGCAAGGGCTTCATTCGAACCATTTGATGGAACAAATCGAGGCACTCTTCAAGACTCATTGCATCCGATTTACATCGGTTTCTGATGGAAGCTTCGAATTTGCCTCTATCAGGAAAATCAACACTACACTCGCTTGTAGAGTGAGTCCGAGTTACTCCATGTAGATCCGTGGAGCGACGAATAACAGAGGATAGAAAGGAGGTACCGCTTTGAGTTGAAGTATCTCTTCTTGGTTTTGGAACTGCAGTTGCTGCGGCTCTTCTAAGCGCCATAGTAGAAGCTAACAGTGTTTCTTTGCGTTAAATAATGAGTCAACGACCATAGACTCTCGTAACGATTAATGACTACCAACCTCCAAGTGACCGCTCCGACCTCTGGAATTTTTTAGGAAATATAGAAAGAGTTCTTGAGGGTACGAAATCCGAGCTGCCTAGCTGGTAGTAGAACATGTATACGACCGAGAACCATTTTAAAATACAAAAATCTCTCTTGAAGTTTTTGACAATCATAAAAACATTCCCTGTAGTTTTATTTTAGCAAAACCTTCCCCTTATTTTTTAAAAAATCGACAAATACCTCATTTTCTTCGATGATCAAGATAGAAAATGTTAAACCGATAATCATTTTTTCAAAATACATATTTTATCCTTTTAAAATTAATTTGCATTGTTTTACTAAAATACCCCTTATCTACATATTATACTCTTTGCCCTCTTTCGTTATCCTAGCTTCAACTTTTTCTGTCTAAAGAGGAGCAACTCAAGAGGAACGAACCCAGGAGGAAAGAAGGCACAAGGGTTTTACCAGTATTTTAATGAACAAGGTTTCAGTCAGGTGGGTTCTCTATTTTCATTTTAATGCACAAGAGTTTTACCAGTATATAGTGTTTTTGTATATTTTTAACAATATTCTTTAAATGAGTCACTCAATTGTCCTAGTGCAACTATCTTAATCCTTTCCACTTCATGCGATGGGTTTGGCAAAAATTGATATACATGGCTTAAAAGAGAAATGGGTTTGAGGATTGAGAGAGAAAAAAAAAACAAGAGAAAGAAAAAAGGAAGAGAATGGGGTAAAGTAAAACTTAAATTTTATATAAAAATTTCAAGAAAATAAATGAATTTCCATGATAGAGATAGTTAAGTGTAGAATTTGACAACCTCTTTATTTATTAGTTAATTGAATAACCATTTCTAGTGGTCACAACCTCGGTTTTGACTCATTTAGCTGTGAGACCAAACAGACTATTGAAGAAATTACCCTGCTGCCACATGTTGAAGATGTTTGTTTAATGAAGGTGTCTTGTTTGGAAGATCATGATTGTGGGTGTTATGAAGAATTCGGTTCATCTTTCCATGGTGAAGTTGAAAAGAATCAACAGAGTGCAGAGACCTTTATTGAGAATTTTGATGAAGAGTATTGTGAAATTAGTGTAGGTAGCATGGTTCATACACCTGAAACTTTTTTCTCTTTCTTGTTGCAACTAATAACCTAGGCTCCATGGAAGATGGTTCTAATAGATGACCTAGATTTGGTTTTCTTTCAATTCTTTTAAGTGTTTTCCATGTACCAATTGACTATAATCTTTTTCATTTCATAGTGTTTTTTGGATGCTAATTGAGCTAATTTACATTTTCTTTCAGTTGTTGGAAAGAGTTGTTTCTTACTACTATTGACTATATACATTAGTTAGGAGATTATAAATTATAATTTTAGTTCAATATCCCTAGTTCCTCTCAAATACCCATAAACAGCTTGGCTTGATGAATTCCATGAATCCTCTCAACCAAACAACCACCAATTGCTAGGTGAAAAATACAAATAAGATCAACAAAAATAAGTTCCAATGTCATATATATGTTGAAGATTCTGATCCAACAAGAGAAAACAATGCACAAATATATAGTTTGATTGAATAAGTGTATTTGGAGCCAAGTGAAGAGTAGCTATTATGGAAACAACTATTAAATCACCAATGTATATGATTTTGTGTCAGAAAATAAAAATAACCGTGAAATCAACAAAAATAACATGATTTTACTATTATGGAAATTGAATTTGTTTTCAAAAATGATTTGTTTTGTACCTCTCTACCAACCCATACAAAGTTAATGTTTTGTTACTTTATTAGACCTAACAAAAAAATACACAAAATTATTCCTATTGCTGTTCTTTATCAATTCATTTAGATTTGTCAACCTATTGTTCCTTTATTAGTCCAAACAAGCAAGTGTTCAAAATGGTTGTGAATAGTGTAGTGCTTGACTGCTTGGCTGCTCTTGTCCTTACAAATTATCAACTTGATGATGAACTTGGGGTCTCATGAATCTGAAATACAATGACACCTCTTGAGGTTGTACATGTTCCTGTAATCAATATAAAGTCTTAAAGAACCAAATTTGTTCAAATATGTAAGAGGAAACCGAGGTTTGATTGCAGTAATATAATAGTATATGCAATTTGAGATGAAAAACCATTTATAAATTTGTTGGTTTAATACCTATAAAATAACATTTGGTCCTGTAACTTGGTGTTGAGTTTGGGGCCTCATGGCTTTGTTAGACCCTCTCTCACCGTTATTTACTCTTTCCACCTATAAATAAATACCCAATTATCATTGAGGAAACAATAAATTGAAAGTAAAATTAATGCACCTCATTACTTATATATTAATAGGACCTACAAATTATGTGATTGTGCAGATGACCCGCTCCCACATGCTGAACCAGAATTGCTTCCTTTGTTTGTTGGTGCTGACCCTTGACAACCTCTAACATTGTGTCCATATATTTTGCATCTATAACATTTAATTCTCCTATGTTAAAATAAATGTTTCCTTGTTGATGGCTCTTCATCTGGTGCCTTTATTCTAGCAAATCTTGGTCTTCCTAGTTGTCTCTTTAAATGTAGTGTTTCAATGGGATCCCAAGAACTTTCCAACCAATATTTTTGATCCAATAAGAGTAAATGATTGGTGCATAGGCTGTCAAATATTTCTCTCTTTTCTAGCATTCGTTGAAATAATCTTCAATTCATTCTTGCCTATGAATTGCCACGGCCAATGCATGCTATCAAGGAATTCACAAACTTGACAACTACAAGAAGAGTGTTGTAAGTAAACACTCTCCCATATGTCGTTATATTGCACCTTATACTCCAACTCTCCAAACTTAAAGACTTGGCAATTCCCTCAATTCAACAATTACACTAAGATGAATAAACAAGAAAACACAAAGAATCTGTAAATAATAATTGATAACCAATTAAATAAATGCTTAACAAGCCACTTTTGCTTCTCAACCAACCTAACAACTTTTGGTAAAAGAGTATTTGTGTCCTTGGATGCTACATCATGTCTAGATTTGATTTTAATCATCCACTTATGTTGTATGTACTCTAGGAGAGGAATAATAGCTTTAAACCTAACATCCATAACCATTTGTTAAATGACTCTAACATGTTATTTGTCAAATTGATGAGACCAAAACGAACCCTAATTTTATCCCCTAATATTCACTCTTTTACATTTATTTAGCACTTAAATGGATTCATTACTCTTGTATTTCGATTCAGGGCAATAAAGAAGGCAATTGGAAAAAAACAGGGCAAATCGGGTGATTTTGCACAGTTTCAGCAACAGTCAGTAATCTGGGCCTAACTCTCAATTCCGGACACCGAATTGAACAATTCAATAAGCATTAGAAAGATGAAAGGAAGGCCCACAACTTTTATGTTTTTGATTTTGACAGATTCGGCCCGCATCGAGTACGAAAACGAACCCAAAGTCAGAGCAAGTTCGCAGCCAGGCCCATTTCACAACTTAAGCCCAACTCGCAGAAGTACCTTGAAGCAGCCCAACTCGAATTCAAGAGTTAAGAGTTCGAATTTCGAATGTAATCTCCAAGGAGAGAGTTTTATCAGATCTAAAGTCTTGAATGTAATCCTAGAGAGATAAGAAGATTGAGATTAGAGCATTAGATAAGAGATAGGATATGATTAGTTCAAGATAAGATCAAAACTCCCTAAGGATAAGATGATCTCCTAGAAGGAGTTGGAAAACAGCCCTCTCCTTTGGCTATATAAAGAGGTGGGCGAACTAGCTCTAGCAATCACTCATTCCAAGATCCAAGAGATCATCAAGAAGACCAAGCAACTCAAAAAGATCAGTTCGGCCATGGAGAAGCAAAGCATGGAGATTGCGCAGATCATGAGCAGCTAAGCTTCTTTTTCTGGTTCAAGGGGGGAGGTTCGATTGTGTCATTGTGAGGTTCTGTAGTTAATTTATTTTCTTGCTTTTTAATTCAAGTATTCATTGATTCTTGTGCATATTTTTATTGGATGTTAATGTTAATTAGTCTGACAAACTAAATTAATGTTGATTTTCCTACTGCTATCCATGATTTCGGTGATCCGTAATTGTCACGAATAATGGTACAAGTAGCAATTAGGTTGATATCTTTTTGGGTCAATTGTTCGTGACAGCCTTTGACCAATGTTTTAACATGGTTCAACCTAAAAGAATCGATGGAACAAAATTCAGTAATTGCAACTATCTCAATTATTGTTATTTTGGTTTAAAACCGTTTTCACAAATCTTAATGCTATCATTGTTTAACATAGAATGCTATCGTACCCAGTTGAGTGGTGATAAGTGTTGATCGAATGCTGGGTTTGGTCAACTGAATTAGGAAAACACAAGGCTTATTATGGCTATCCTAATAAATCTAAAGTTAAATGCTTGAATTGCAAGAATGCTGAATTGTACCTAGGATCGATGGCCAATCGATTCAACCCGAACCCTTGAACCAGAATTCGGTAAGACTGATATTCTCTTGTTTGCTTAGTTTGTTATTCTTTTAATTTTAGTTATTTAATTTTCCCACACAATTACTTTATCCATTCGGCTAAGAAATTACTGATTTGCTCCCTGTGGGATTCGACCTAGAACCACTTTTACTGCAAATATTTTATTGTGGGACTAGTAATAATTTTGAGGGCTTCGACAAACCCATCACAAATCATTACTTTTGATATTAAGGTTAAAGGCATGTTGGGTCCATGTTTTTTAAGGAATGTCCTTTTCCTATTACCAGGTGGATTAGCTTAGGGCCGTCATCTTCAATAGTGTATTATTGAAATCTTGCATTGTGTATGCCTTTACAGCCTCCCAAAATACATTTCTTAGTGCAACATCCTTGTGTATTATTTTAAAATTAGAGTACAAGTAACAAACACAGAACTTATGCTTTGTATTGGGCATTCCATCCGGTACAACTTCAACAAGGTACTATTTAATCAATAAAAAAAGTATTAATAAATATGTAACCATATCTTCAACATAAAACAAAATTGAATAAATTAACACACTTACCTTTTACCGATTTGACATGAAGCACCATCCATGGCCACCAGCAGTATCAATAGCATCTTCTAATTACTATAGAAACCAAGTCTAACTAAGCCTACCTTCAACCTCAACAACAATAATTTCAACTAGAAAAATGCCATTATTGCCATCCAAATGAACAACAATGAGCAAAATTCACCCATATGGTCCCTTCAAGTGACAACCATCCAAACCCACCAATCTCCTACATCTAGCTAATGCTTCTCTTTTCATTGCATCATAACAGGCAAACACTCTTTGAAAGATGGGAGGTGAGTTAAGAGTGAGCTTATCCACACTTATTCTAGTGGTGCTTCCCGGGTTCTCTTTTAATATTGCTTCACAATAGTTTGGTAACTTAACCATCCATGCTTTGTTGGCACCCTTCAACTTGTTTCATTGCCTTTAACATTGTTGTATACCTTGCTCCTTGGAACTTCTACATCAAACCTTTGTCTCAATTCCATAATTATGGAATCTATCTTCCAAGTGGGATTTTGACACAACTTTTCTCCAATATTTTTAGCAACCTAGGTGTTAGTTGCTTGTTTGTTATGATATATATGTAAACAATTGTGCATAGTATTAAGTGTCTTAATTTAATAAGTGAGGCCATCTTGTAGTACTTAAGCATGTATATGCCATGGACAGTCTTCCCATGCACATTAAACTGTGACATGGGACTTTTGATTTTTTATGTACTTGATTTGAAACCCATATATAATAATGTGCTCTTTGAGAACATCCCTAAATTCTTTTACACTTGGAAAGCACATGCCCACTTGTAAATTAGGCACTTCAATATTGTATGGTGTTTCGGGTGCATGTCATGTATCATCATCATATGAATCTACTAGGCTCTTATATTCTGATAAAGGTCCATAATTTGGTAGGCCATTATCATCCTCTTCATTCATATCAACATCAAAAATAACATTACCCCCATCATTGACTTCATGTTCACTAAACTCATAATCAAACATTTCATCTTTAGGCTCCTCATTCGGCACATTTAGGTCAATGTCTTCAATTAACTTCAGGCTCCTCATTATCAACAAGGTGTCTAGTATGAGTTTCCATTTACTCAGATGGCTGAAAACAAGTACAGGTAAGTAACTAAACACAAAAATAATTTAGATGCATATAACGCAATTTTTTTTATTAAGGGATTACCATCCTTCCTAACAATTATCATCTTCTAAAAATATAAGTATTTTCTATCCATGAAATAAATAACACAATTATGAAAGGTTATGTGAAAAGTGTGAGCATTGTCTTCTGAGCACTGAAGTCGATTTGTCTCTAAACCATGCATTGTTGAAAAGGTTTTCCCACATTAACTTATTAGGGTTTTATTGTTCGACATTGGTATTAGCGTGAATAGAGAGCTACATGTTCAACCAAGTGGGGAACCGATTCCTATATTGTAAGGTAAAGTGTTTGTACAGGCACAAAAAAAAACATTTAGAAAAAAAAGGGAAGTGGTTGAGCGCAAACAAATCAAATCAAACTCAAAATAATAAAAATAAAACCTAGAAGAAGCTTAAAAAAACTCATTCTATCAATCCTAAAATCAATGAGGAAATCAAGCTTCTGCAAGAAAAATAAGAAAACATAGCAAAGAAATGATTGAGCACAATCAAATAAAACCGAACAATCCTAAAATCAATGAAACATAGCAAAGATATGATTTGAACAATCCTAAAATCAATGAATAAATCTTAACTCCTACAAGGAAACATAGAAAAAAAATACCAATCCAACTCGGTAAAGAAATCGAAAATGAAAAAGATATATACACTACAAGAAAACGAATCAAAGAAATACGAAAATGAACTCACATAAGCACTAACCTTTATATCGATAATCCTTGGATTCTCAGAGAATGAACACATAATAATATTCAAAATGGAAATATGAGATCATCCAACAGTAAATGATAGTCTTTGATGAAGAATGGTCGCTGGAAAATGGATGGAATATTCCAAGTAATAACATTGTTGCAACTATTAAGTTTTGCATTCGAGTGTTTTGTCAAAGAGAACAAGAATTGTAAAAAGCTGCTCGATTAAGGGCAAATACAGTATTTTGCAAAATGATCAGATGACATCTAGGGGAAAAAATGCAACTATACACATTTTCCATCTGTGTTATTGAAGGAAGAGAGGTATTTATTGGTTTTTTTTTTAAATAAAGGGGAGGTTTTTGCTGAAGTGAAATTATAGGGGAGGTTTTTATGATTGTTAGCAACTTAAATGGAGGTTTTTGTATTTTACCCATTTTAATGTTTGGGCAAATTTATTAAACTACCTTTATGATTTAGCTAATTGACTAACTCTACCCTTTCTATTTACATATTATCTTAAAGTACCCCTACTCTTTCTGACAATAGACATCGTCGTTAAGTGGTAACAAAAAAAAAACAAAATATTGAATTTGCCCTCCATTATTTTTCAAATTTTCAAAATAAAACCCAATTAATGAATAATTTTAGGAATAGGAAGCAGATCGCTCTACTTTGTCTTCGTTTCCATCTCTGTCTCTGCCTTTGTCTCCGTTTTCCATTGGATGGCACATTCATGTCTATCGTCTCTTCAATCTACACCGCTACTATACTTGAGGCTCAAATGAGGGATTTGGGTGGTGTTGTGTTTGGTGGTCTTTAGGAGAGACACCAGAAAAGCTATTGGGAAACAAGTGAGGTAAGGGGCATAGATCTTTACTTTACTTTACTTGACAGAAAGCTATTGTTTTTTCTTTTCTGTTCATTGGTTCAAACATTTCCCCTTCCCCTGTTTTATGTTGCAACTTCTAGCAGTAGCGATGATCTTCCCTCTCCATCTTTCTCATTTTCTCATGCTCTCTCATCATTTTCCCTCATTCTCTCATTGTACTATTTTTTCCTTTTTGATTCATCGGTTCAAATGCCTTCCCTTCCCCTTGTTCTCAATCTGAAACTTCATTACCGCCACTGCAACTTCCAACAACAACGACAATATTCCCTCTCCATTTCTCTCATTTTCTCATGCTCTCTCATCTTTTCCCCTCATTTTCTCATTGTTTTTCATCTCTTCGACTGTCCATCGACTCTGTCCCTTAGTTTCGCCATTCAGAGAGAGAAGATTGTCATAACTGCTATGGAGATGTCACTGGTTATAGAAACTCAATCCAAGAGCTCATTTTGCTCCCACCAGTCTATAGATGGCCATCCATGGGGGGCATCTCTATTTGAGGGAAAGCTACCCAAAGTTGAAGTGGACTAAACCTCCTCTAATTTTTGTATTCATCATTCATGATGTAGAATCGGTTGTAACAATAGTTGTCTGAGCTCCCTTCCTTAACCAGCCAGTGAAGCTTATGCTTAAACGCTTGTCTCAACTCCATACCATTGCTCCTTTCATGCACCATTAGGAAATTGGTCAACCTCTCCACAATGGAACATTGAGCCTTCCTAAATTTCTTGACAAAGTACCTCCCAGTTGTGTGTGGTATGTAGGTTGCATGCTTGGATGGAACCACACCAATGTAATCCACCAAAGATATATCACCAACCTGAACATTGTCAAAAGGCCATCTATTGAAAAGCTTCACCTTTGGTTGAGTGACGATCACCATGTTTGTAGAATAGAGAGTTTCTTTAGTTCTCTAAAACTCTAAAGCATTCGCTCACAAATTAGAACTTTGTAATGAAGTTAATCTTGTTTATTCTCTTTGTTCCTTATAGATATAATTCGTTTTTCTTTTTTGAAAATTTTTGCCTTTTATAATATGAAACAAAACAATTTGCTGACCTAGGTAGCTTATCAAAAGCCTCCTCCATGGTTGAAAGATTGAACTTTAGAGACAAATTGAGGTAAAGCTTTGGATCGAAGTTGGAGTCGCCCAACAAACGGAGAGCAGTCTCCTGTACACGTTTGAGGAAGGAAATTGAAAGGATTGTAACATGACCTAAATCGAAGTAGTTACAAGGAGTTTGTGAGGAAGGATGGGAGGTCTATTGACCACTTTCTCGCCGTGTCGGAAATGATAGATATAGGGAGTGATCATCGTACCAGAAGTGGAGACGATTCTGAGTCATCCTTGTAGGTTGGTCGTTCTTATGTAGAATGTGTTAGACAGTGTATGCCCTTAGCTCCAATCAAAATGATGTACATTATGACATTTAATGTAAATGAATAAAGTACATATTTGATTCATGTTATTATGGTGTGTTTCTGTGTAATACCCTTAAATTGGACACATATGAGACTTGTGTTAGTTTAGAATCTTCACAGCCGTTGGATAGATATGGGGAGATTTATCTTGCTAAGGCTGACACTGATGTGCTGCCAAGTTGGTTAGGGTGGCTTGTCTCAGCTGTTAGGGTGAGACCTGATGTACATGCAATGTGGGTTTTCTTCAAACCTTGAACCGGACCAAAATTCCAGTATTGCCCTAAACCTTGGAGATAGATGGGCAAAACTGGAATGTTACACCTGACCCCTAGACTCGATTATGATACTAAACTAGGTGTCAGATTAGACTGTCTTTGATATGCCAATCAGTGAGATCCATAGAGGGGGTCAAAACCTGGGTATGTTGGGACAGTCCGAGAATTCATCTGAGTGGGTGATCATAGTGACAGAATTAGCCCCTTTGTCAGACAAAGTGAATGATCGGGGATGCACTCTCTCTGATGGAAACCAAACGGAAATCGATTTTAACCATTGAAATTTGTTTTGCAAAATATATTTATATAAAGATATACATACATATATATATATATATATATATATATATATATATATATATATATATATATATATATATATATATATATATATATATATATATATATATATATATTATGGTTTCAAAGTGTTTGCAAAAGGTTTTAATTCCCATGATCCATGTGAGTAGAGAGTGCAACACTATATCTTGCAATCGAGGGAGATGTCCTCTCTTGTCGGGTAGTGTTTGATTATTATGGGCTAAGAAATTAAGTGTAAGACCATTGAGGATAATACCTGATGGGCTAATCTTGCATCTGCCCACAGTCCTTGGGTTTTTATAAGTGGCTTGACCCAAGGTCCATTTAGTGTAAATGTTGGGCCCATTAAGAGCCCATGGTAATGGATTCAGGGGTTCACTGACTCCTACAGTGAATTCGTCAAGGCCTTGTAACAGAGACTGGGCTGAACCCTTGTGGTTGATGTGTAAATCAATGTTTGGGTCCCATGCCATACAAGGATAGCCAAATGGGCAACAGATTAAGAGGTTAAGTGAGCACATACACTTAATGGGCCTAAAGCCTAATTCGAACTGACTTAATAAGATTAATTAAATGAGGGCGGTTCTAGGATTTGGATCAACAGATAAGATAAGGGATTATCCCTATCCACTCAAAGAGTCCATATCCAAATAAAGATTTGGATCAAGAAACTCTTAATTTGATTATGAAGGTTGAGTTTTTTCTGCAGATAAGATAAGGGATTATCCTTTTCTCTTAAAGAGAGTCCAGATCCAAATAAAAGATTTGGATTAGTAAACTCCTAATAGGATTAGGAGAACCCCTCTTTAAGGTTATAAATTGGAGAGCAGGGCGAACCCTCAAAATACAACAGATAGTCTGCTGAATTAAGAGAGAAGACAACATACAGTTTGACTACTTCTGTCTTCTGCTCTTGTTCCTGCTCTTGCCGCCCTACCCAGTTCGATCTTGATATTGCCTTTCACCTCACACCGTGTCATCTTCAATGGAAGCAGTCTTTGGTTCTCTCCTTGGGCATGAACACCTTCATTGGGGGTTTACTATTACTCCGTATCATGTATATCCCTTTATTCCCTTTTGGTTTTAGATCTAGTTCGGCTTGATTTCTAGATTGATCCTTGAAAATGCAGTTTTTTAAAATAGGGAATGTCATTCCCACATGAGAGAGAGAAATTTTAAAATTTCGCCCAACCTTCCTGTAGGGTTCGGCCATCCATATGATGGATCTCTCATCCCTACAGAATGAATATCAAGTCAGTGTTTTCAATTTGCATAGATGCACAGAGGCAACCACGATGGACCATAACTCCTTTGAGAGTCTACACAAATAGGAGGTCCCTGCTAAATTTCAAAACATCACCAAAGAGAGAGAGAGAACATCACAACACTAAAAGGGTAATGGAAAGGATATTATTGTCATTTTCTCAAAATATAACAATCATGTGGTATGGCATGTGAGTGGATTGTGACAGAACCCTAACGGTAAGGGAGTAATTAGTCAATTGTCAGAAAATTTGGGGGGTACTTTAAGACAGTGACAGTATGGGTAGAGTTAATCAATTAGCTGAACCATAAGAATAATTTATGAAAATTTCCCTTAAAATTTTAGCATTTTAGGGGTTCAGATTTATGTTTGGTTAGGATTTAATGGTTCAAGCTTTAGAGTTTAAGATTTAGGCCTCGTTCACTTACTTGGGTTTAGAGTTCTCTTCCAATTTACTGAAAGTATTGGAAAAGAAAATCTCATCCATCCCAATAAAAAGGAAGTAAGCAAGGAATTGGATATCTCATTTCATGTTAAGACAATCCCAAGTTTTGTTTGAATGGTGAATGATTGCTAACTAATACAAGTCCAAAAGATAGTTGATCTTCATCTCCATGTATGAGTGTTTTTCGAGTAAACGCATTTATCCATGTTCTTTTATTTTTCATGTAAATGCGACAATAATTATTTTAACCATAAAAGTCCATTATTAAAACAAATAATTTTGTCCTATCCAAGTGTTGGTAACTTTCACTCCATGTGGGAAAATTACTTACCCAGGTAAGTGATACCCATGGTAAATCTGAAAAAGGAACATGACCACATGGGTATCTTGGTCAATAGAATCGAAATCTCATTGACCAAGGTCCCCCTCTCAAAATCCAAAATCGAACAGGCCCTTAAGGGTTTTAGGTTTAAGAACCAAAAACAAGTTTAGAATTTGTTTTAGGGTTTAGAGTTAAGTTTAAAAGTTTTGGATTTAGAATTTATGATTTAAAGGTTTAAGGTTTGAGATTTGGAATTTACATAAAAATCAAGAGATAATTGGATGTTTTCATCGAACCATGGTAGGAGCCAACTAAAGCTTGGAACATCTTCCCATGAATGACAAGGAACATGTTCTCAATGCACAAATGTAATGGCTTAATGGTAGTGGATCCCTACAAATGGCATGGGGGTGGGGGTTTAACTTGAACCCAACTCTGAAGCGTAGTGTGCTTGCATTGTGAATTTCATTTGCCATTGGTGTAAATGATGTAAATGCATGGGAATGCAAATAGGCTAAGTATGAATTCTGGTTCACTGGTTTTATATTGACTTTTTCTTTATTTTTTTGTCCTTGTGAGAAGTAAACGAAATGGTTCCTATTTTTGTTTGAAAAAGAAATGAAGATATGAGGAGATCGTTTGCTTGAGAGTGAATAGGAAGCAAGAAGTTGTGGTCTCTAATGTATATGGGAGATTTTTGGGAAATTAAGAATCCAATCCACCTTAGGGATTTTTATTAGGGTTTTAGGTTTTATATATCAACAACTCCACCTACGATTCACTACTCCCGTTGAATTTTGATATTATCTTCAAATCTTGATTTTCAGTGTTCTCGTTTTTTGGCTTTATGGGGCTACAAATTCAAATACCCCGCAATGTACCCTAACCAGGCTAGAAATCCCAACCCCATCCCCATCCCATGGATTTGCCCCACCTACCCTGGTCATTCCTCCTTATAAATTTGTTCTTTTGTTTTGAAACCTACCTAGAACTACACACACACATTTAGTCAGGGCAGGTTTGGAATTGTGGTTGGGGTGGGGTGGACAAATACCACGCCCAGCCCATCCCCAATCACCAAAGTTTCAAATTTCCCAAAATCTAAGCATAGATTCAATCCTCACAAAACAGTTCTCACACCGTCCTCACAGCCACTTGTACTTGTGTATTGAGAATATCTCCATACTTATATGTTTTTATTCATGGGAAGATATTTCCAATGCACAACTATAAGTAGTTATGAATACAGTGTGAGCATTGTTTTCTAAGGAATGAATTCCATCTCCCCAAATCCACCCAAACCCAATGGGAGTGTGTCAAATTGCCATCTCCAATCTCTAGTCTCCACTACAACCAGCCACAAAACTTATTAATGGAGTGCCTAAGTTTCCATCAATGGAAATTGCAGTAGAATGACAATGATGTATGTATGTGAATGAACACCACTAACTCAACCCATTCTGGTAAAGTAGGTTGCCAACACAAAAGGATGTAAGGATGTAAATTTACCCCCATGCTGAACTTTGAATTGTTTTTTATTGGCAAAATTACAGATAAGTACCTTGTACTTTGGAGTAGTGACACTTAACCGCCTTAACTTTCAAATGTGACAACCAAATACCCTAAACATTCAAAAACCAATATTCAAGTCTAGCCATTAGCATTCTATTAGTTATCTACAATGTGTGATGTTATGTGCACCTTGAAACATTTCAAAATCCCAAAGCCACTCTTTCATATATTTTATGAGGCGTTTCATGAGGGGCTCTTTGAGGTCCACTAGGGTGACTTTGCGTAAAAAATTGACCATTTTCCAAAACCAGTTTAACATATTCATTATTAGGACTGTATAAAAGGAACTTACAATGGATAGTTTGGTAATTTTACCACTCACCATAATGTTGGTTAATGGCGTTAGACTAAACTGTTAATTTTTGAAAGTTCAAGGTACTTATTTGCAATTTTTCCTTCTCATTCATAAACCCTATTAAAGCTAAGGAGTCATGTGACAAAATGTTCGAGCATGCAAGTATGACCTTTCGATTTGTTAGAACATGCTAATAAGATTAAACTCCACTATTCAGTTATTTCTTGTCAAGTTATGAGCATGGATCTGTTCCAATACACGGCGGTATTGTCTTGTGGGGGCATGGATGTAGGAATAATTTGTGAGTAGATCTGTAATGGTCAAAATTAGCATGTAGCAAGTTGGATATAGGTTGGCAACTTGCTTGTGCTCGGAGTGAATTTAGGTGGGTTGGATCTATTATGGGTACTCATTTGGTGTTCTCTAAACTTTATGCTGATTTCTATCCATATGGTGTTTTTCATATTTCTGGGCGGATTTGATTGGGTTAGACTAATTAGTGTGCATATGGCAATTTTTTATGATTATGGTAAATAAAATGTTTCCAAAATTTTTTACATTTTTTTATATTTTTATGTTTATAAAAATGTTTCTTACTTATCACACTTGTTTTTGTTTAATATGATGAATATACAATATTAGAGATGTATTGAAATGTTTTCTACATTTTTTTGTATTTTTTATAGTTTGGTGTGTTTTCATCTTTTTTATTTTTTATTATTATTTAATTATAACATATAGGATTGATACATGTGACCCAAAAGGTTGAATTGTTAATTCACCACCAAAATGAAAAACAACTCAATTTTTTGTTGCTTTTAAAATTGTATTTTATTTCTACCATCGATAAAAATAATTATTTTTTGTTACACTTATTTTTTTAGTATAGTTAATTAATATATGATTCAATGAAAGAATGATAATTAGTACTCTAAATATAAGACTTAATGAGAGTGAATTGAATGATAAGAAATGTAGTAGTTGAAATTACATTTTGTGCCATCACAATTAGAGGAACCAAATTCAAAAAATTGGTGTATTTTAGTCAAACAAAAGTTTCACACTATCATTCACATTTTCAATAATAGTACAGATATAGATATATATAGATACATTAATTGTGTGGGTGTGTTGCTCATCCACCCATATCTCAATCCAGCCCATCTAATTGGCACTCTAACCTTTTATATGGATGGCAATTTCCACCCTAACCAATGGGTACCTGCCCCTATCCACTTGATAGGGTTGTTCACGGGTCGGGTTGGGTCGGTTTATTGGGGTTTTTCCAACTGACCCGACCTAGTCGGGTTACTTGAGATGGAAACCGAAACCGACCCAGTGTTAAGCAAAACCGACCTGGTCGGTTTGAGTCGGGTTGGGTCGGTTTCGGTTTTGCTCCTGTACAAAAAAGACATAGAAGCCTAGAAGGAAATATCTATTATGAAAACTGAAAACTGAAATTTTTAAGATATTTTCTGAAAATATATTTTAAAAAGTTAGAATTAGAATAGAAGACAAAAATTATCAAGAAAATAGAAAGTCAAACTGTTTTATAGAAAGAATGCTGAAATTTATATATTTCAAGAGACTTTCTAAGTTCTAATCTAAGTAAAAAATGACACCTAGTTCTAATTGTAATTGCCAAATTGGTTGCCTATTTGGTGTAAAAGACTATAGAAACTAGGATAGAGACAACTTAGTTAAATAGGAATTAGAAGACTAGGTTAGGTTGTAATTAGGAATTAGGATAGAAACAGCTTAGTTAAGTAGAAAATAAGTCAGTTCAATTCGGATCGGTTTATGAATTTGTACTACCCGAAACCGACCAGTGCTAATGAAAACCCGGCCAACTCGGATTGGGTCGGCCCGAGTTGGTCGATTTGGTCGGATTGGGCCTTCTTATGAACAGCCCTACCACTTGATAGGGCATGCTTGTTTGTTTGAAAAGCAAATTTTGGGATAAGGACAGGTTTAGGCTAAATCCAACCCTCCCAAATCAGTACTTTTTATTGTCACGTATGGACTATGTATTGAATTTAATAATGTTTTGAAGTTTATGTGAAGGATTATTGATAGTTGATGTGTTTCCTATATGTTCAATCAAATAATTGGATTTTTTTATGTCATATTATTTTCCTTATTTATTACTTGTATATAACAACAAATAAACGTGGAGTTAAATATGGGCTCTAGATCCAACCCTCCAATTTGACGTCCCCCACCTTCAAACGTGAGGAGGGTAGGATGGGGGACGATTTTGCTTTTTCATGCATGGGGAGGATTTGAATTCTGAAAATCAAATCCAGTGTAGGTTTTGGAGAAAATACGAGTTGAGAAATGGGGGGTAGAATCTATAATTTACAAAATCCTCCTTAAACCCATCTTGTTGCCATCAATACCCTTTCACTTAGGATTTGGGTGAAGTATCTTTTATTTTTTATTTTTTTAGGTATGTTAATGTGTTGGGTTAAATGGTAAACTTGCATTGTCTTGACTCCATCGGGTCAGGGATTGGGTCAGATATGCGTTTTGAGACTTACCCACATCAAACCCAACCCATTGGCGTGGTGTAAAATGGCATTGACCGAGTGTCTGTACCCAAAGACCTAGGGGGTGGGGTGGGGTATTAGTCATGGGATGTGACGGGGTCAGGCTAGTATCCAATTTCATTTGTTTAGGGTTGGTTCATGTTGAGCTTGGCCCTCTCCAAAGCCGACCTATTGACATCCCTAATTATATAATTATAGTTGATATTAGCATCCAATCTTGTTTGTTAGGGTTTTGACCAATTAAAGCCCTCCATGAATTTAATAAATAGTTATATGATTTTTATTTTTTTATTTTTTTGGTATTTGATGATATGCCTATCATAGTTATAACCCCCATGCCCAAAGTTAGTGGTAGCAGGATTTGAATCCTCATATCTAGAGCAAGCTAGCTAATATACCAATTGAGCCACCCATTAGTTGGCAAGTAACTATTTTATGATACTAGTTAACTATGATTATATGCCTTTCTACTAGGAAAGACATGATATGGATTCAATCATTCAAATCCCACTTCCAAGGCCCCAACCCACCTTGAATTTGATAAATACCCACATGGTTGGATAATAAAATCACACTTTGGTTCCTTCTTATTTGGAGTTGCCTAGAAATTTGCTTTTTTTATGCTTGGGGGCATGCTTGGCCCCATCTTGTATAACCCATTGTTTTTTATCAAAAAAGACCTAAAACTTTGTGGTCTAGTAAGTAGAAAGATTACATGATCTACAGGTCTGGTAAGTAGAAAGTATACATGATCTATAGGTCTGGTAAGTAGTAAGTGTATTTTCTTTCAAAAATAAGTAGAAAGTATATTTTAACTCCATTATCAAGACTGGTCATCTTGTTAATTTTGTTTTGAAGAAAAATGTGTAAATTTTGATGAATACATTGGTTATTTCTTTTATGATTCGGTTGATTTGGTGTAAGTTTTTCTCCTATCATGTATATTTGTGGTATCATATACAAATCGTTTATTTTTATTGCCCCATAAACCCATAATGCTAGAGTCTATTGACTTGGCTCACTGATGAACTCCTAGGGATGCCGATGGCACAGTTGGGCCTACATGGTATCCTTGACCCCCCTCCAAATAGAACCTTAGGGGTGCTCACGGTTTGGTTAGCCGCGGGCCTATTTTGCAAATTAAACCAATGCTACCAATTTTTGAAAAACTAATAATCAAAACCAAACCAAAGTCAATCAGTTAACCAGTTGATTGATTTGGTTAACTGTTGGTTTTTCAGATTTTTTATTTTTATAATATATATTATAAATAAATATATAGAGGGTGTTTATGAAATAAACGCTGCCACATAGGCACCACTACAACATTTTATATGAATTTGTACATATAGGAACTTGCAAAAGTAGGCTTTGGTTTATGTGTGTGCCTACCGTTAGGCTTTTCTCGATTTTCCAAACAAATCAAGTACAAAATATTTAGTAAATAAATGTCCACGGTTCCAAACACATACATAATAAAAAAACTATAAATATATATTATATAATGCAAACATATTCATATATAATATATCGATAATATAAAATATATAAAAATATATATAGATAACATATATAAATATATGTAAAGCAGTCGATTCAATTAACTCCCAAATTTTATATTAATTAACCAAAGCAGAATAAGTATATTTGGTATTTTAAAAATACCGAACCATAACCAAACCAATTAATTCAATTAACCAAAAATTTTAGTTCGATATTGTCAATTTGATTCAGTGTTTGGTTTTTCATGATCACCCCTACCACAAGCTCTCAATGGTTCCATGCTATGTACTATGTGCCTCACCTCACCCCTGGTTTTGTGGCATATAGTGTGTAAAGTGTTAAGTGAGCATTTCTTCTAAACAATGCCCATTCCAATTGGAGTCCATTAGGGCAAAGCCCATTCCAACAACCTTTACAGCCTTACATTGGGAATATCTCCGTATTGTAATTTATTTGATGGGAGAGGGGCTGCTTGAACAATGTGAGCACCAACTTGCTTTGAGAGAAGCCGAACTCTTCCAACTGACACCACATGCATCCACTTGTGTAATACACCCCTAAAAAACCTAGGTTTCCATTGTGGATGGAGCCTTTGCCTCCCATAATGGCTGGATTGAGATTAATTTAGTAGATCTTCCCCTTAAAATGCTTCCCACAACTCATAAAAGTTTCTCATTTGTTCTCCAAATCATCACAAATGTACTTGAGTTTGCATTTATTTGGCTATAAATACCTGACCAGTGTCCAATGAATAACTAAACTTTGTTCCACGTTAAAGGAATAACTAGTGAAGGGGGCCTTGTGTTGCAAGGGCTCGGTCATAAACTATCAAGCTTTAGCTCAATTTGAATTATAGACTTGAGCTCGAGCTCGAGCTCGACTCGAGTCAAAAGCTCAAAAATTCGAGCTCGGCTACCTTTGATTGCAGTTCTCTCAACAAACTGAGGTGTAGAGCCGAGGTCTCCCTCAATTGCCGATGTGCCAAATCGTGGTCTTCCTCAACTGTTGAAGTGTTGAGCTGAGGTTTCTCTATAGGTGAGGTGTCGAGCTAAGGTCTCCCTTAGTTGACAAGGTGTCGAGTTGAGGTCTCCCTCAATTGTCGAGGTGTTGAGCCGAGATCTCCTCCAGTGACTGAGGTGCCGAGCCGAGGCCTCCCTTGGTGGTCGAGGTGTCGTCTAGCTCGAGCTCGATTCGAATTAGAGAATTGAGCTTGAGCTCAGAAGTTCGAACTTGGCTCGGTTTGAACTTGACTACCTTTGGTTGCAGGTACCCTAGCAGCCAAGATGTTGAGATGAGGTCTTCTTCAGTTGGACTAAGAGTGGCATTTTTGTAATTTGTAAGGAGAAAGAGATGACATTCTTATAGTTTGCAAGAAAAAGAGAGAGAGAATTGGTAGGAGAGAGAGTGACATTCTTGTAATTTGAAAGAAAAAAAAACAAAAGAGAGAGAGAGTTGGTAGGAGAGAGTGGCATTCTTGTAATTTGAAAGAAAAAAAAGCAAAAGAGAGAGAGAGTTGGTAGATGGTGGCATTCTTGTAATTTTTATGAAAAAGGCAAAAAATACTGTTAGATTCCATTTCCCTCATCCTTAGGCCTTTTTACATACACATTTCAGCTTAATATATTTACTAGCGGAGGGAGCCCTGCGTAGCAGGGGCCCACTCATAAACTATTAGGCTCGAGTTCGATTCGAATTAAAGACTAGAGCTCAATCTTGAGCTCGGCTCGAGTCAAAAGCTTGGAAGTTTGAGCTCGGGTGGTACCTTTGATTGCAGTTCTCTCAAGTAGCCGAGGTCTCCCTTAATTGTCGAGGTGCCAAATCGAGGTCTCCCTTAGTTGTTGAAGTGTCGAGCTAAGGCTTCCCTAGCAAGAAAGGTGTCGAGCTAAGGTCTCCCTTAATTGACAAGGTATCGAGTTGAGGTCTCCCTCAGTTGTTGAGGTGCTGAGTCGAGATCTCCCTCAATGATTGAGGTGCTGAGCCGAGGTCTCCCTCAGTGGTTGAGGTATCGTCTAGCTCAAGCTCGGCTCGAGTCAAAAGCTAAGAAGTTCAAGCTTGGCTACCTTTGATTGCTGGCCTCTCAAGCAGTAGAGGTGTTGAGTCGAGGTCTCCCTCAATTGTCAAGGTGCCAAATCGAGGTCTCCCTCAGCTGCTGAAGTGTCGAGCTAAGGTCTCCCTTAGTTGACAAGGTGCTGAGCTGAGGTCTCCCTCAGTTGTTGAGGTGCTGTGCCGATATCTTCCTTAGTGACCGAAGTGTCAAGTTAAGGTCTCCCTCAGTGGTCGATGTGTTGTTTAGCTCAAGCTCGATTCGAATTAGAGACTTGAGCTTGAGCTCAGAAGTTCAAGCTTGGCTTAGCTCGAACTTTACAACCTTTGATTGCAAGTCCCCCAGCAGCCAATATGCCGAGTTGAGGTCTCCCTTAGTTGGAGAGAGAGAGTGGCATTCTTGTAATTTATAATGGCATTCTTGTAATTTATAAGGAGAGAGAGATGCCATTCTTGTAATTTGTAAGTAAAAGAGAGAGAGAGAGAGTTGGTAGGAGAGAGAGCAACATTCTTGTAATTTGAAAGAAAAAAATGTAAGAGAGAGAGAGAGAGTTGATAGAAGAGAGTGGCATTATTGTATTTTGAAAGAAAAAAGCAAAAGATATTGAGAGTTGGTAAAGAGTGGCATTCTTGTAATTTTGATGAAAAAAGGCAAAAAATTAGGTTCCATTTCCCTCATCCTCATGCCTTCTTACATACACATTTCAACTTAATATGTTTATATAGATATAGATATAAATGTTTTGTATTAAACTGAAACAAAGGAAATTTACTAGTGGAGGGGACCCTGCGTTGCAGGGGCTCACTCATAAACTATCAAGCCCGAGCTTAATTCGAATTAGAGACTTGAGCTTGAGATCAAGCTCAGCTTGAGTCAAAAGCTTAGAAGTTCAAGCTCGATTACCTTTGATTGTAAATCTCTCAAGCGGCTAGGGTGCCGAGTCAAGGTCTCCCTCAATTGCTAAGGTGCCAAATCGAGGTCTGTCTCAGTTGCTGAAGTGTTGAGCTGAGGTTTCCCTAGCAGAAGTGTTGAGCTAAGGTCTCCCTTAGTTAATAAGGTGCCGAGCTGAAGTCTTCCTCAGTTGTCGAGGTGCTGAGTTGAGGTGTCGAGCCGAGGTCTTCCTCAGTGGTTGAGGTGTCATCAAGCTCGAGCTCAATTCGAATTAGAGACTTGAGCTTGATGTTAGAAGTTCGAGCTTGGCTCGGGTCAAACTCGATTACCTTTGATCGCAGGTTCCCTATCAATCGAGATGCCAAGCTGAGGTCTCCCTCAATTGGAGAGAGAGTGGCATTCTTGTAATCTATAAGGAGAGAGATGACATTCTTGTAAGAGAGAGTGGTATTCTTGTAATTTGAAAGAATAAAACAAAAGAAAGAGAGTTGGTAGGAAAGAGTGGCATTCTTGAAATTTGAAAGAAAAAAAATGCAAGAGAGAGAAAGAATTGGTAGAAAGTGGTATTCTTGTAATTTCTATGAAAAAGGGTAAAATGTACTGTTAGATTCCATTTCCCCACATATAAATGTTTTGTATTAAACTGAAAGAAAGGAATTTTACTATTTTAATGAATCTCTCTCCTTCCTGTTTACTTCCAACCTATCAATCACATGAGTTTTCTGCTATACAATTCAAGAAACGATCAAGAGTTACTACGCATATATGCACATCTCCAAGGGCTAAAACTCCACAAAAAAAGCAGATGCGTAAAAATCAAGTAGAAATAAGGCTATTTATTGAGTTCACAGAAAGCAAAACTCAGCCAAATCAGTACTTACACAGCACATCTCCCACGAATCACATGTACACGCATATCTTGGATCCAACCACAGCCAACACCCTCCTTTTGTACAGAGAATCGCAGTTGTGACCTGGAGAAATCCAGTAACTCTCCTCACAACAACTGCAATTTCTCTGTATACAAAAGCAAGGAATGGGGTCACATCATCTGATCCTCATCTTCAAAGCCTTTATATGAATGGAGAAGGAAGAGAAAGGTACAAATCTCCTACTATTTTTGGTGAAGGCCGCAGATTGTTTATATATACAAACACACATATGGACTCATCCGTTTTGGATTATGAAACCTTGTACGGAAAGAGTTCTGGTTAAACCGTTCGGGTCGATCCGCGTTTGTTACAAACCGGCTGGTTTAAATCATCTCTAAAGTCTAAAACCCTAAATAAACGGCTAAACCCTGAGTTCTCCCCCCCCCCCCCTGTCCCCACTCCCTCACGAGCGACCGACGTAAAACCACAATTCTGCTGCTATCAGTCGCTGTAACAGAGAGAGAGAGAGAGAGAGAGAGAGAGAGAGAGAGAGAGAGACTAGAGAGGGAAGGGACGGATAGATTTCTTTCACTGTTTTGTACAAACTTTGGTCGACGAAAGCGTTGGAAAGATGGGGGCGGGGAAGGATACGAAGCATGACTACGAGTCGCTGCGCGAGCTTTTCAAACCTCATATCGATTCTTTCGATTACTTCGTTGATGCCGGGTTGGAAACCATGCTTATGCACATCAAACCTGTCGAAATTGTTGATTCGTTCACCAAAACCAAGCTTCGAAATAT